>NC_083724.1:45449513-46069870 GCF_028564815.1 Eubalaena glacialis
GATCCTGCTTTCATTTCATTTCATTTGCTCCACCCAGAGCTGGGGATGAGACTGAAGTGATCTCATCTGTGGGATGGAGGTTGGCTGGCTCACTCCTGTATGACTACTCCTTAGGGTCCACCCTCAGTAGGGTTTCTGACCTGATCTTTCTTCCTTAGCTCCTGGTTTGTTTCCTGTCCCCCTCTCACACGTGGCCTGTTGCAAACGAGCCTCAAGGACTCCAAGGATGCAGACCTTCATGCCCATTATAGCTTATTCTAGAAAATTACACCATTTTTATATCAAGCCTATCACATTTTTTTCCTCTTTATCTGCTACTCAGCTGTGGTTTTTTAAAAAGTGTTTGAGAAACAATTTTATCCATCATTTTGAAGTCTTCTGAGTTGAATTCTCACAAATATACAAATGAATATTTGAGTGACATTTATTCCCTTTGTTATGCGGTCAGGTTCACGAAGACTGGAGCCACGGCTTCTCTGTTCACCACTGGTCTCCCAGGGGCCAACACAGGACTAGACTAGTGGATGCGCCACAATAATTTTTGAATGCATATGAATGAATATGAGCATCGTAAAGACCTTGGAGATGAATGGGACAGTGGAGACCCTAGGGGTGGCATCCAGAAGCGAATTCAAACGCTGGGAACGCAGCTGAGACAGGTCGGCAGCTCTAGAGTGGGGCGTTTGTGCCAAGAATCAGTACTAAACTGACGTGGTGGCTGATGAGGGAACTTGTAAGCAACAGAGATAGATTGAAAAAGTGAATTAGCCACTGTTACTGACTAGAAATAAAACAATAAAGTTATTCCCATTGCCTATTTATTTATGAACTGGAGACAACGTGACAAGGAAGGAAATCGGAATCAGGCATTGTTAAGGGACAAAAGGGACACTGAAAGAACCACCTCATGAGTGGCTGAACAAGAGGAAATCAAAGAGACCAATGGCCTGCTTCCTGCCAAGGTGGAATAATGAGGGCTGGATTTATAGTCCCCCATCACACACTCTTAAAGAAATAGATAACCAGAAAAACATATGAAAAAATGTTTTTTAGGCAACAGACAACAGACAGTGCAGGGCAGTGGCCTCTGAGAAAGGGGACACAATAAGGAGAGAGCTCTGCTGTTGCCCCAGCTCACTGCTTGGAAAGCGTTTCCAGGCCCCAGGGCAGGAAAGGGAAACCCAGGCAAGTCCTCCAGGTCTCCCTGAGTTGGGGAGATAGAGATGGGAGCTTTTGAAAGCTCAGGCAGCTAGACCAGAGGGAAGTGCACAGGGCAGGCACTCTGGAGATCTGCATACTAACCAGCTCTTACATGTGAAGAAACTAGCTGAGGCCAGGGAATGAACTACGGGAAAAGGAGCAGGTGGGGCCATCCCTGGAACTCACACAGGCCTGGGACAGCTCCTGTTCCCGCCCAGAAGCAGACAAAGCCTGTAGCCCGTGGAATGCTGGGCAGAGTACTCAACAGGATGTCACCTTCATAGGGGGGCAAAATCAGCCCTACAATAAGGCTCCTCTAATCCCACTTTACAGAGCTTGTAGAAAGAAGCCCTCAAAAAGATCCAAGCATTTCCAAGTAACCTATCTGGATGCTAGCACAAAGTTCACGGGTATTTTTTAAACTGAAAGAAAACCCAGCACCCAGTAAGGAAAAATTCAAGACATCTGGCATCCAATCAAAAATTATCAGACATACAAAGAAGCAGGAAAATATGATGCACAATGAGTAGAAAAATCAACTTATCAAAACTGACCCCTAAGTAACAAAGATGATGGAATTAGTACCAATTACATTAAAATAGTTATTATGACTATAACTTATATGTTCAAGAAAGTAGAGGAAAACATAAGCATGGTAAGGAGAGCTATGGACGATATTTTTAAAAGACCCAGATTGAACTTCTAGGTATGAACAACACGAAGTCTGAGATGAAAAATACACAGGATGAAATTAAAATATCCTAGATACTAAAGAAGAAAATATCAGTGATTTTAAACATTTTTTTAAAATTTATTTATTTATTTTAATTTTTATTTTTGGCTGTGTTGGGTCTTCGTTTCTGTGCGAGGGCCTTCTCTAGTTGCGGCAAGCAGGGGCCACTCTTCATCGCGGTGCGCGGGCCTCTCACTGTCGTGGCCTCTCTTTTTGCGGAGCACAAGCTCCAGACGCGCAGGCTCAGTAATTGTGGCTCATGGGCCTAGTCGCTCCGCGGCATGTGGGATCCTCCCAGACCAGGGCTCGAATCCGTGTTCCCTGCATTGGCAGGCAGATTCTCAACCACTGCGCCACCAGGGAAGCCCCAATATCAGTGATTTTAAAGATACAGAAACTATCCAAAATGAAACACAAAGAAGAAAATATCTGAAAAATAATGAACATCAGTTATAGAACAACTTTATGTACAGCTAATATATGTGTAATTTTGATGGAACTTTTCTATATCTTGATTTTGGTTGTAGTTATATGATTTTACGTGTTTTCAAAACTTGCCAACTGGGGACTTCCCTGGTGGTACAGTGGTTAAGAATCCACCTGCCAATGCAGGGGACACAGGTTCGATCCCTGGTCCAGGAAGATCCCACATGCTGCGGAGCAACTAAGCCCGTGTGCCACAACTACTGAGCCTGTGCTCTAGAGCCCGCGAGCCACAACTAGTGAGCCTACGTGCCACAACTACTGAAGCCTGCACGCCTAGAGCCCATGGTCTGCAACGAGAGAAGCCACTGCAATGAAAAGCCCGCGCACCACAACGAAGAGTAGCCCCCGCTCACTGCAACTAGAGAAAGCCCGCGCGCAGCAACGAAGACCCAACACAGCCAAAAATTAATTAATTAAAAACAAAAAAATCTTGCCAACTGTACACTAAAATTAGGGTGATTTTATGGTATGTAAATGACATCTTAATTTTTAAAAAAACCTGGGGGGAAGTGACCAGTAGCAAGGAATTGGACCGAGCTGAACTTCTGGTAACATAATCTAGGGGGCGTTTGTGCACTTGGTACATCCTCCTTCATGTTCAGTGTTCAATGTTCACTACCTCAAGGGCAGAAAGACCAAAGTTCCCTATCGTGACTCTACCCTTATTAATAGTAGAAACTTAGACACATTACTTAACCTCTCTGGGACCCAGTTTATTCATCTTGAAAATGGGGATAACATTGATTCACTCACTCATGCATTTAGTCCTGCATTGAACAATACTTATTGGGTGCTGACAACATGCCAGGTACTGTGCTAGACACTGAACAAAAGGGATGCACTGTTTGCCTTCAAGGTGCTTGATCACAAAATCACAGAATAAATGACAGCAACAGAAATACTCAGAAATCATCTGGTCCCACATCAGGAAATCGATGTCTTGAGAGTGAAAATAACTTACTGAAGGGTTTTGAGTTTGTTGGTGGCAGAGCTGTGAGTACAACCCAAGTCTCCTCATGTAAAAATGCAGACCTATTGTTAAAAATATGGTTGATGACAGAAAGTTCTTCTTTGTTTCTTTTTCCCCTAGAAAAAGATATTTCCTCTTTAATCTTGAGATGGAGATTTTAAATCAGTGGGTACTTGTAGAAGCCAGGCTTTTTCAATGATGATGATGATGATGATTTTACCTGGATTGTGTTTTCAAAAAAATTTAACCAGTCATCTACATTTTTAAAAGCAGGAAATTACATAAAAGTTGGGATGCTTTGTTTTCCTTAAAGAATTTTATAATGTCTGGCTGTACTGGTACTGAAATTCACATTCTAATGGAGCAACAGTCATCGAAAAAAAGTACCTGCTTCTCCATGCAGCAGGGGCCTCGGCTCGTCAATGCTGCAGCCCTCACCCAGCCTACTTCTTTTATTTATGTTACCTTCTTGGCCCTTAGGAGACTGTATGTATATACCTTAAATTTTATAAGATTACTTCCTAATAACTGGTTTTAGTTACCACCCAGCACAGATTATATTGGGCATCTCAATCTACCAGCGGTTTTGCCAGGCAGCCATCAACACAAAGTATCAATAATTCGGGCCCCAAGCCAGGCTGTAATAATACTCAGTGGTCAAGGAGTCTCATAGCAATAACTAGAGGCTTCTCTGGCCACAGTCTATAGATACAGGACGTGAATCTTTATGTATAAATAAATGCTAAGGGTATTGCTTCTCTGTTTTGATTTATAAATTAATATTTAAAACTTGGATTTTGTTTGCATTTCCAATTCAGGAGTTCATACAGCAAGAGGTAATTTCTTTTGCCCTCTGTTGGCCTCCTCTTTGTGGCTTTGCCTTGGAGTTCATTCTAGTTCCCTAAATTTGCATTACAAGGCAGCCCATAAACACAGAAAGATACCAGTAAGTCAAAGTGACTCTCAAGAACAAGGCTCTTCCTTTATTGGCACTACAGAAATGTTTAAACATTGTAAAATATATCTGTCCATGTTCTCTGAAGTGTTTTATAAAAGGATAAACTGGATTGTGCCTTAGAGTTGATGTGCCATTTGGATAGCTAGCTATCCTCAGTGAGCTTTAAACCCCATCGTTGCAACTAAATCAAACTGTTGAAGCTCCATGCCAAAGTATGTCCCCACAGCCTCTGGGGTGAATGCCTTCCTGGAAAAGGTACAGCTGAAGTGCCAGAGCAACCTGAACGCCTACGGTTGCATTTTAATAGCTGCAGCCCAGAGGGTTGGGGTGACATCTAACTCCCACGTCTAGTCCTGGCCACAGGCTCGATCGGCAGTCTTGGGCTGGCGTGATGCCTTGGGTGAAGGGGAGAGGAAGTGCTTGCTGCATGGCCTTCAATTGTGTTCTGGCTTGAACAGCGATCTCTCAAATTCACATCCACCTGGAAACTTGGATGTACTTAGTTAAGTTAAAATGAAGTCATACTGGATTATGGTGGACTCTAAATCCAATTGCAGTTGACGAACAACACAGGTTTGAATGTCGCAAGTTCCCTTATACGTGGATTTCTTTCACTAGACACGTACTACAATACTACACAATCTGTGGTTGGTTGAACTGATGCAGAACTATGGGTACAGAGGGCCGAGTGTAAAGTTATATGTGGATTTTTAACTGCACAGAGGGTTGGCCCGCCTAACCACCACAATGTTCAAGGGCCAACTATACTGGTGCCCTAATAACAGGAGTGACACAGAGATGCAGAGGAGACGCACACAGAGGGGAGAGGGCCACGTGCAGATGGAGACAGAGACTTGAGGGATGCAGCTACAGGCCAGGGACACCAAGGACTGCTGGCAACCACCGGAAGCTGGGAAGGAGTAGGAAGTCTTCTTCCCCAAAGCCTTCAGAGGGAGCATGGCCCTGTTAGCACCTTGACTTTGGATTTCTAGCCTCCAGAACCTTGGAAGATAAAGTTTCTCTTGTGTGAAGCCAAGTAGTTTGTAATGCCTTTTAAAGCCACCCTGGGCAATGAATACAAATGGAAATGCAAGGCTGCAATCTAAAGGAGAAGGGTTGCTGGTGCTCTCCAGTACTGGGCTGGAGACAAGTTCAGGACAAGATCAGGCCCTTAGAGCTTATGGGCTCATGACGGAGAGGATGAGGTAGAATCAAGAAAGACTTAGCAACATTCATTAGGACTGTAAGACACAGCACACAGTAAGTGACATATAACATTCAAAAGCCGAAAATTTAAGATCAAATATCTGAGATCATGCTTTTCCTTTCATCACCATGGTCTAAATTTGTGGGGAGGATAGTATCTCAGCCCTTATAGCCCATAAATCCATAAACCCACTTTAAAAAGCTGATAAGGAGGGAGGAAGAAGGGGAGAGGTTAGGAGGAGAAAAAAGAAGTGAGAAAGAAGAGAGTGGCAGAGACGTCTTTTCAAGGAGTGATATGAATGCTTACATAACGTGATTCATGTGGTTCAGTCCCAGAGAAAAGTCCCAGTTAAGAGAACACAGTCCGTGTAATCAGAAGCAATTTAGAAATAACTCAAGTCCTTTATATGTATCTCTTGAACACCAACAAGGGACACAATTTCCTGCAATACTTGTTTAAAGCTCCCATTTTGTTTCTTGCTCTGAACACTGCCCTCACACGCCACAGTTGCTTTCCTCAACTTGGGATTCCTCCCAAATCCCTCCGACTCTTCCATTTATGTGCCTCTTTCCATGCTCCTCTTTCCTCCATTTCCTCCAGATTGTCCGCTACAACAGTCTCAGAATCAGTCTATCAAAGCGGGACCTTCGTAGGGGTGGGAGGTGGAGGGCACTGTGGGGAAGTGGATAGACTGAGAAGGTCAAGCCATCGTCCTCTTGACTAAGCAAGGCCTCGGGGTAAGACTGGGAACACCCAGCCATGAATGATTTTTACCCCTCAATACTGGGTTGGGGGGGGCCGGGGCAGATTATGTTTTGAAACTTTAACCCATACTTTGCTTGCTGCCATATTCTGCTACTCCAGTTCTTCTTTCCCCACGGCCCCCAGTTCAGGGTAGAGTTGTTATAGCAGAAATACAAGAAGAAATAAAAAGACAATGTTCAGCTTCTGAGTTTCAAAATATATGTTATAAATTGTGATAGAGACACCAGCTTAAAAGAAAACGTTTTGATCTTGGCCACTGAAAAGTAGATCTCCAAATACATGATGTAATACTGTGTTTAATCCTGTCTCTGAGGTGATAAAGGTCTTCTGGACTTGAGGGGATGGGGCTGGGGGAGTCAAAGGGAAAGGAAAGTAGCAAGACGCTGGCAAATGTGACTGAGTGCGCCTCCATTTAGGGCTTTCCCTGTGTAGCCTTGGGGCCTGAGGTCAGGTCCCCTCAGCTGGCCTCTGCCTTCAGGAGCACTTCTACTGAGTGGGCACAGAATCACCATACAGAGGTGGCGTCCTATGACAAATGACAAGCTTCCTCTGTTAGTCTTCCCACTTTCTGCCTCAAGGCTGTATCTAAATATGTCAGAAAACCAAAATTATAGGGAATTTAAACCTCTGGGGGCAATGTTCGTCCATTGGGGTGGGAATGGGGAGGCGGGCAGGAGCCAGAGAAGGAACCCCGATGGTTTCTCCTTAAATATTGCACCCTAAGCATTTCACCCTCTCTCATTCTGGTCATACTTAGCTCTCTCTCTCTCTCCAGATCCCCATCTTTTCATACCTCGCAGTGGTAAAGGTGCTCCACTGTGATCACCTTCAAGATACTGTACTCTCTCTCATGTTTCCCTGACATTCTGCCCACACCTATGGAAATAAGTAACCTGCAGTATTATTTTGGTGGGACAGCCTGCCCCCATGAACCGCTCTGTGTTCCTATCATTTTTAAAAGTGCTATTCAAATGATGAACTTTCCCAGTATGTCTTGATCAAGTGAGATGCACTACGGCTGCCCTTCATGATGGAAACCTGATGCTTGTATTGTCTCTAAGTTGTATCCTGAAGAATTTGTATCCTATTGTAGGACAGACAATCACAAAAACGACTGAGCACAGCATCAGTTCAGCAAATTAAGGAATGTTAAATCTCCCCAAATCAAGGTTGTTTTTTCTCTCTACCACAGGGTGTAAACTTCCGTCTTAATCTTAGGCAAATACTTTTAAAAACAAGCTATACTTGATTAGGGTGAGAAAAAGAAAGAAAAAATTAACATAAGCCACTGTGGGATCCATTTTCTATACTTCCTCTGATTAGTAAACAGTCCAAATAATGCCTTCCAAGGATGACTGATTTTAATTTTATTAATAAAGTTTGGGCTTTTATTATGTGATTCCTTATGAAGCTTTTTTTTAATGGAGAAATAGCACTGTAAAGTTCACAGTCCCTGAATGAGACATCACTCCAAATATGAAACAAGATTAAACTTGACAAGCTACTCCCCCAATGTAGCTTGTTCTTGTTTTCATACATATGTAAAAATTATATTGTGGGAATTGCACACAAACATCAATAGAGCAAGTTCCACAATGTGATGATTAGAATAAAGTTAAGCAAAACTTTTTGCTTTCAATCTTAAATATATTGTGAGCAATTTAGAGGGGCCAGATTAGCTATATACATTTTGACTCTTACTGGAAAAAGAAATCTAAATAATGAATGGATTATACACTGAAGTAGTGTAAAGATGATAACATGTAATTGAAAAAGAGACAATCTCTCTGGGCGGCCACTAATCATGTGCACAGCACTGGGTGGGTCCTCCAGTCCTTGGAGGTGAATACAGGTGAATACACGACAGGGATGGAGCCCAGATCCATCAGTCCTACCTCTTTCTTTTGCATCTTCTCCTTCATAATCTCCTTAATAATTGCTGTCCTCAGCTTTCTATGGTTGGCTCTAGCAGTAATGAAATTAGTTAATTTTGATCAGGAATATATCTGAACCCTAGTCTCTCAAGTAGTAGGAACAGAAATTGTCTTGTGATATCCAGCAGATCAGGCTGTAAGCTACACAGAGGGGCTGAATCTCTAAGTGCTGGCAACCGTCCTCAGAGGGCGGGAGTAAAGCTGGCATGAGAGGTGATGAGTGAGAGCCTTGCGACATGATGCTCTGGGTTCCTGTATCATCAGTGACACAAACCCCCAACCCTTGACATTTTGAGAACCAACAATTCTCCTGTTGACCTAAACCATTTTAGTTACTTTTCTATAACTTCCAAGTGGTAGAATCCTGACTATTTCAAAGGAGATCTTAGTTGGAACTTAGCTTATTTACTCAATGACAGAGCTATGTCTCAAGTATGTCTGTTGTTCCAAGTACACTATTGATGCTGTGTGGTTCCATTTCAGGCCCAGTATTCAGAAAGCTTGTTTCCCTGGGTGCAACAGCAAAGTAGCCTTCAAAATTTGAAATGAAGGTATACCCTTGAGACCTGAGATATAAACTCAAAACACAGTGGGCCAACATAGAGAAGAGTTTATATTTGAGATTATCTTCAATATTGAATTGGAGTTAATCCGACTGTAAAGGCAAAAGTAGAAAGAGAGATGGAAGGAGAGGTAGGGATGGTATGAGAAGTAGGGAAGTACATTCTAAACTTTAACGTGCACCCAGATCCCTGAAGATCTTATTAAAATGCACAATCTGATTCAGTAGGTCTCGGGTGGGGCCCAAGATTCTGCATTTCCAACACGTTTCCACGTGACACCAACGCTGCTGGTCCCTAAACTACACTTTTGAGTAGTGAGGTGCTTTAGCATACTTCAAAAATTGAAAATAGTCTAAGGAACAGACTAACAATGATGACAACAAAAATAATAATACCTCATTGATGTTATTATCATATCTAAAGAAAGAATACATCAATCAGAAGGGTAGGGAGGAAAGTCAGAACTAGTATAGAGATAAGAGAGTCAGAAAAGAAAAAAAAGGTCAGAAAAGCAATGTCTAAAAAAGGACAGTGTCTTGGCAAGAAGAGACCCACTTTGCAGTTAATCCCTGTTGTGAATATAGATGTACCCGGCTCTAAATTTCTAATGACGATGAATTTTTTTATTCCATGTTGTGTAGCAACCTTTTGAATTTTATTTTCCTCTTTGTATGGCTTTGCCATAGGAAGAAAATGGGCTCTCCAGGTTAAAATGAATAATCTACTCCTCATGCGAGTTATGTTATTCCTTGTAAATTATTAAATTGTCATTATGTTTATAAATAACAGCCTCTGTGAGTTTAGTTTGTGTGACTCAGCAACCCTACCTCCAACTGTATTTGCAGCATCGATGAGCTAGAGTTTCTGATACTCCAACCAAATAAAATAAGTAAAACTGAGGGTGTTTAAATTATCACATTAAAATGCCACCACTTGAGGTCTATTAGCAACAAGATGTACCTCCTCACCCACATCTGAGATTGTCAGGCACTTTCTTTGAAATTTATCATGTCCTATAAGATAGTGGGTCAGAATACTCATCTTTAATTTGTTAACTGGTGCCATTTTGTGATTTTCTTTGTTTTTAATATAATTATTGGGTTTTTTTAACTCATCGAATAGATCCTGATATTGGAAATAGCCTTTCTCCATCTTCCCCATTCTCTCTTGATGGTCTTAGGGGGCCCATTGCTTTATTTACAATTTGCTTTTCTTTACAGTTTCAGAACATTGTCTTATTCACTATTCCACTGTACTTTATCCCCCAATTATTCCTTTCATTCTTCCTTTTCTATTCTCAACAAAACAGGAGTGTTGTTTGAATACATTTCTACATAACTGGTTGTGTGTATTGTATTAGAAGGCCAGTCAAATTCACCTTTTCCATTAATAAACGTCATATCAGTATGTCACACATAAAGTAGGAACCGTTAGAAATGGATGTATTCACTATGTGAAAAGCAGACGTACTTTGGCTGACGGTTGTCACTGAGCTTCTTGGTTTTGTGTCCACATTAATACTATTCTTTTAAACTGAGCTGCCTTGGTGGCATCTTGTCAAATCATTCATCAGGGAATACAAAAAGGGGTGGGATGGACTTTAAATCACTCTTGTGTTAGTTGACTATTTAATCCATGCAACAACTAGACCAAATTAGTTTAGATGCCGATGGTATTTTCCTCTATTAATTTATGAAAATACGAGGGGCAAAAATTGGGAAGATGGGTGGAAGAAAAATAATGGTTTGCTATAGAGTCTCTCAGGAGAAAATAAGAAAGGATCAACAATTTATTTTCATCTTTGTAGGATTACTTTTTTTTGACTTTGATTCAGCTCAGCAATTTAATTTCAGGTGTACAGACCTGCCATCATGTGAAACTGTTACTCAGTTTTCATCACATGTACACCACTGGGGCATCTGCTGTTGACTTCATTCCTCCCCAAACACTGGAGAAGCTAAACACGAGTTATCTGAATTTTCTGTGTCTCTTAGGAACCAAGCCAAATTTGTATAAAACGTTTCAGACATCTGAATTTCTGTCCATAAACCAAACTTTTGGGCTGCATGTTAAATATGTCATTCTACGTTATTCCACATCTATTCCTCGTTTCCTTTTTCTATATGCATGCATAATCCCTTTTAGATTAAGATTTATTCTGGTTTGTGGCATTCTTAATTTAACAGAATATTAATTGTTAAACCTTACTATCTACTAACTGTATCTTTAAAAAGGACATAGAAAAACATTTCATTAAATGACTAAATACATTTCTCATGCTTGTTAAGTTCTCACTAGATCAAACCTTGCTGGAATGCAGACATGATGACTGGAGCTGGAGCAGCCATCTTGGATCATATGAAAGAAAGCAATGGATGGTGAAGCAGCAAGATGACCATGGAGTGAGATACCAGCTCTTGACTACTAAAATTTTAATTGTTTTTTTACACCTCAGTCCTGTCCCTGGGTATCCTCTTTGTGTCCACTGCTCACGTACCTCAAGGTCTGTTTCCTTTATACCGGACATATCCACTTGCTCAGTGCAACCCTCCTTAGCTCTGAAGTGGTAGTTTCCCTGAAGTAAGGCTGAGATTTCCATTTGGTTCCTGATCCTGCAGGGCAAAGTGACACTGTGGTCTCTCCTGCTTTGAAAGTCCCAAGTGGAGAGTGAAACAAAAGCCTCTCTGCTCTTGGATTTCCCCTGGTTTTATCTACACTACCTCCCTGCTACAGAACTGAGGCTAAGAGTGAGGACAACAAGATAAACATGTCTCATAACCTGTTTCCCTATCTCCAATTTCTTCTTCCCATAATTCACTGAGACTGCCAGGGACTAGAAGTGTCCCTTTTCCTTACACTGTACCTAGAATTTTCTCTACCCTATAACTTATAAAAGGGTTCCATGATTAAGCCAGCTAGGCCTCAGGTGCTAATGTGAACATGAATTTGGAAAATCCAATTGATCATCTTGCAATGCACTCAGAAAATATTCTAATTTTCTAGAAAAAGGGGAATTCACCTTTCTTATAAAGCACTAAAGCCCACTGTTTTAGTTGGTGTAGAGACCCCAGGGCAATAGAACTTGGTTAGAAAGATACACCTGGAAATTTAAAAGAAAGTGATCCAAGTAATATCCTTGGAGCCAAGTTCGGTGCCTAGCTGCATGTTTGTTGAATGACTATATGAGAGTGAACCACCAGCCATGGTAAGCATGGCGCTGCAGACACAAAGAGCTAGAACCCAGGGTCACTCTCTTCAAGAGCTTAGGATGTATTTGGGGAGACAGCTGCTAAATGCCAAATGAGCTAGGCAGCAGGTGCTTTAGAACAGTGCTTCTCAAAATTAATGTTCATATAAATCTCCTGGGGTTCTTTTAAACTGCAGCATCTGATTCAGTAGATCTAGGGTGGGGCCAGAGACTCTGTACTTCGAACAAGCTTCCACATGATGCTGATGCTGTGAGCACACGGGCCTCCTTTTGGGAAACAAAGTTAAAGAGGGTCAGGGAAAGAGAGCCTTCACAGAGGAAGAGGGGATTGAGCTGAGCCCTAAAGAGTAAATACAATAGAGAGAAGCAGAGGACATACGGAGAGAGAGGGGGAGAGGGAGAGGGAGAATGAAAGAGGCAGCCCAGGTAGGAGTGATGTTGTGAACCAGCGTTTGGAGGTAGGAATGCCTCCAACATGCCTAAGGGCTGGTGAGCAGATTAATGGAGAAAAGGGTTGGTGATGGGACTAGGAGAGAAGGTGGGAATATAGAAACCAGATTCGGAACAACTCATGAATTGGGTGAATGTCACAAGCTGGCTCTGCCAGCAATGCCATCAGATTGAAGGCTATCAGTACGTTTTGAGGCCTTAGCAACATCTGGACAAAGAATGTATTGACCCGATACAGACAGAATCCATACCAGAAAACCTAGTTATTAACAACTTCCTCCTCAGCCAAGCTAAGGAGGCAGCGTTCCAGTAGTCCCATAAATGAAAAGGAAACAAGGCCTGCTATGGTTCTTCAGCACTGACCAGCCTTTCCCACTCCCAGGTGACCACAGGGCTTCAATAAATTACTTGCATCTTAAAGTCATAGTGATAGCCAGCCCCATAAATCCATTCCCGGTGCTTCAACGTATCTCTTCACTTGAAACACAGAGAAGACAGACAGGAGGGGATGGGAGGAGAGCCTGGAGTAGAGTTCTCTGTAGGGAAATACAATACTGAACTTGAAAATCTAAATTCAGGCCATTTTGATCAAAACACAGGAAGCACGAGCAATTATTCTTACCCAGTCTTTTCCACTAATAGATGGCAGGCAGCTGGCCATGGGGCTCTCGTAGGGAGTCAGGTAGTTTTATTTTTAGCTCAGCACAGAAGGGGAAAAGATTCAACCTGTTTACACGAGAGAGGCTGTGCTTGCAAAGCCCTGGGAACGGCTGCCCTGCATTGGTGGCATTAGCTACCTCTCACACATGTAGGTAAGATGACAGAGGTCTTCACCTGCTCCCGGCTTTACCACTGATGAGGACTGGAGAGCACATTGTTTCTGTTTGGTGCAGCTGAAAGTCAACATTACCTACCAGCATGAAATCTGGCTGCCAAGATGTGCTGTCTAAAACAATCCTCGTTACTAGTCTGTTGAAAAATCTGAATATCCAAGAATTTCTCTCTTCTATTTTTATGTCCCTTTCGTACGTTTCCAAGTACCCTCCCCAGCTTCATTCCTTTTGGGTATCCTCTACCCTCCTCTTACTGCTTTTCCTTTGTTGTAGAGAAAATAAATCAGTAGTATAGGAAACCAGATGTGCTGCTACCTCCAGGTGGAAAAGTTTGGTTTGCAATCTAGGCTCTGCCTTTACCAGCTTTAGATCTTGGGCTTTGACATTAAAGCTGTGCTTTTTGGTACTTAGGACTCACATGTGGTTCATGGGTCCCCTCTGCCACTGCACCACTGTCAATACCACTCAGAAGAGGGCATCCTTGGCAAGTCACATCCTTCCCTTGCCCTTCCAGCAGCTGCACTGGATAGTAGTGTTATTTGGGAGAGTATAAAAGAAGCAGCGATGGGCAGCGGAGGTGTGCACTCCTCAAACTGGTACCTAAAGGTAGTCAGGATGGGCAACTGCCCACCCAATGCAATCAAAGGTCCTCAGAGGGCTTCCAAATGCCTCCCTCAGTGGCCTGCCCTCCAGAGAGCAGACAGAAGAGAATAAGACCCTTTTATGGGAGGCCAACACGTTCCCTGAGAAAGGATAATACGTTAACTATACATACTCATTGCTAGGATAATTTGTCATAGTAGCTAACATGAGAGATAAGGATTATGAGGGAATAGGGCATAGGGTATGTAAATTTTGTCAGTGAATAAAGTTGGACAACCAGGAAGCAGCATGGGAGCTGTCAGTGTCTGTAAAAAAGTGGCACTGACACTTTTTGGAAGTGTTGCAAGAAACCTTGCAGAAGCCAACTCCTTTCATGCAGGAGACAAATTACTCCCATTTCACTAATAACTGATAGGTAGTTACAAGGTCCTTGTGCCCCATTTAGAGCCTTTTTCATCTCACTTTGCTTAGTCCAATACACTGTGAAGTTAAAAGAGGCTACTTTTATTTATTGCTCCCCTCTTATACCCCTCACTTCCTGCTGCTTCTGCTGGTCATTTCTGGATTTGTCTGTCCACCATGGGGCTCGAGCAGGAACCTTAAAGCACTAGACATGAAAGGGAGAGCAAGGGACAGATGATCAAACATTCCCAGGGACAAAGACAACCAGACATGAAGAGCAGAGGTCTTTGGGACAGAGAACGTAGAAGGCAGCGGAGAAATAAACATGCACAGTATAATGGTGAATACATCCACGTTAGAGTAAACAAACTTGGAATTAACAGTCATTTAATTTTAGAATTTGAATGAGCCCCCAGAAACACTGAGGTCTAAAATCCCACCACCTTCTCTCATACCCTTGAACAGCTGGTAAATCGTCATAAGGTTCACGTTTGTATATCTCCCATTTTAAGAAAGTTCTCTCTTATGCTTTCACTGTGTAAACATATATAATGTGATGCACACGTGGTTTTAATTTTACATCTAACATCAAATTTAAAACCCCAAAATAAACTATAGTGTATCAGAAGGTCACTTGTAGAATGTTGTTCAAACCCAAACTATGGGGCTTCAGTTACTAAATAAAAGACACTCACTTTATCTTGCTTATGCTGATGTCCAGGAGTGTTGTTAAGGTTTATATTTGAACATTTTAAATTCAGAATGTAAAGACAGGAAAGCTCTGCTTTCTCCAAACTACTTTATCAGCTCAAAATATTAGTTATTTATTCAACTCTATTCTCCTCAAATAAAACTAAAAATGTATAGGTAACAAAGATGAAATACCTATAATCCCATGTTTGAAAAAATTCTGCGCTAGGGGATACTTCACAAAGAATTCACGCTTAATAAATATATTTAATAGACTCTGGGCAAATATATAAAATAAAATAGATTAAATGTCTTTTGCTATTGAAGAATCTCTCAAAAATTATTAATAAATAAATATTTTCTCTGGTTTCCCAGGCATTTTATATATTGCTCTCCATTTTTAGAAAGTTTCAACATGTATTTTCCTTTCAAAACCAGCTGGTTTATGAAAAAGGAGGAAATCAGCCATGAGAAAGAAGGAAATTCTGTCATTTGTGACAACATAGATGGAACTTGGTAGCATTAATAAAGGGAATTATTTGAATGATTCAAATAATTCCATTTTAACTTATTATTGCCATTGCAACTCTGCATTTTTTTAGTAGTTGTTCCAGGAATAATAGTATACATCCTTAACTTTTCACAGTCTACATAAAGTTAATGTTGTATTACTTCACATAATACATAGAAATCTTAAAATCATATAGGTTTCT
Organism: Eubalaena glacialis; assembly: GCF_028564815.1. Lineage (NCBI taxonomy): Eukaryota > Metazoa > Chordata > Mammalia > Artiodactyla > Balaenidae > Eubalaena > Eubalaena glacialis. The sequence goes on from NC_083724.1 coordinate 45,465,229, forward strand.
TTAATTTTGGCAAACTTGGTGCCATAGTTGTTATCTATATTATATTGAAATACATTTTAAAATCACAAGGCAATATTCTGATGTTTTGTTTTAAATAGTCCTATTTGTTTTTAAAAAATTAAATAGAAAAAATATTTTATATCTACCAAGATATTTACCATTTCTGATATTCTTTACTCCTCAAAGATCCGCATTGTCTTCTTATATCATTTCCCTTCAGGCTAAAGAAATTCTTTTAGCGTTTCTTGCACTGAAGTTCTGTTGGCAATGAATTCTCTTAGATTTCTTTAATCTGAAAGTGTTTTTATTTTACCTTCCTTACTAGAAAGTCATTTTTTGTTGAATACTGAGTTCTAAATTGCCATATGTTTTCAGAGATGTTCAATAAGTATGAGCCCAGCTAATCCCTTTGGTTTTCATGCCCTGGCCATATGATTACTTCTGGAATAACTTACTGATTGTTTTCAGTTTTTAAAAAGTGCCCTACCCAATTTCCAAAAGCCAGCACCTGCATCTCTTTGCCTACTCTGCCCACGTGCACAGCAGATGGAGACAGACCAGGCATTACCCCTTCCAGGAGCAGGGCTACAGTACTAGCAGCCTGGGTATACAAGCATCACAGCTCAGTCCCTCTGGGGTGGGTGACTTAATGCTGAGGCATCTGCTGTATACCAATGCTTCTCAACCCTTAAGCTGTGAGGTACCAGTTTTTTGTTGGTTTCTGACCAATATTTTTGTAAAATACCATAAAAATCAATGTGTATTTCATGACAATGTCAACTTGCTATAAGCGTTTATAAACATTTGGTCTCAACTTTTGGATTTATCTCATTGTTAACTGGTAACAAGCAGTTCGTGGAGGAGCACCAGTTTGCTCACTGTAGTAACTGGCTTCATAAACACACCTCTTATTGGCTTTATTTCCTTCCCTGTCTCACTTCTCCGCTTCCCTACTGGCGTGTTTTGGGATCACCTCCCAAAGAAACTATTTGCTCTCAAATGCTTGCCTCTGGTCTGCTTCTGGAAGAATCCAGTCTAAGACACAAGGAAATCCAGCTAAAGTATCAAATATAACACTAACTGGAGTGGTTAGTACTGTCAATAAACAAATTAAAATGTTCTCTTGTACTCAATGAAAAAGAAACTCATAAATTTTAGATGTTAAACCGCTGACTAGAATCTCTGAAGTTGAAAGAAGAAAGAAACTAAAAACAAACGTGACTCAGACCCATAATTGCATTCCAAAGTGGGGAAAAGATCTGATCTCAGAATTCTGATTATATGCTGCTACCGTCCATCTGGTAAAAGAATGCCATTTTCTTTGTGAGTCATGTGATTTGATGATTTCCTTCATAATGTCATAGTAAGCCATCAAAACAATAACTATTTTTTTCCTTTGGCTTGAATAGTAGCTTATAATTGGACATGAAATGCTTCTACATCAGTTAAAATAAATACAGTCCCTTCCTTTTTGTCCTAAGATGACCTTTATCCTTGTGCTTGACTATAATCCTTCAGTTGGGAAAAGAATGAGTGTAAGGGCCAGAGTACAAAAATATAATCTGAGTTTGAGTTTTTAAAGGTAGAGTGCCCAGGACAAGTTATTGGTATAGAAAATATCTTCTTTTCATTAATGGTGTGTATTATATAGGGAAACTCAGCAAGATTTTAACATCATGTAATAGAAGGTATATTACTTTTGAGTTTCAATCCTGACTGCTCTGGCATGAATTCTAATCTTGCCAGTTACCACGTATGTGATGTGTGTAAGTTTCTGTAATGGATCTAGTGACTATATCTATCTCTTAGGAATATTGAAATTTAAATAATATAATGATGTATTTGAAAATATCTGGCTCAGTTGAAGAGATAAAGGAATCAAAAATTACTTCAATGCATAGTTCTCTGATTTTTATAAGTGGGAAAAAGCATGTGAAAGAAAAAGTATCACATGATATTGGGGGTTAAGGAGTATTCCAGTAAAGGTAATAATTGTCTAGTGTTGTTTATCATTGTTCTACCAGATAAAATTTGCCAGCCCAAATTCCCCCTTCTCTGTCAGCCAGAAGGGAGCTAGCTTAAATGGAGTACAGTGCATTGAATAGGAGCCTCTCTGGCTTTTTTTGATTGTGCTCTGTGGAATGAAACAAAGCTCGAAAAAAAGAAAATCAAAGTAATGTCTGCTGTATATGAGGCCACAAGGACACTCAACGTAACCATATCATAAATCATCAAAGAGAAATGCCAGGGAAGATCTATGCTTCTAGGACAGCTCGCTTCATTTAATATATCTAATGCCGCCATAATAGCGACTCTTTAGTTCCCCTTTACCTTTGTTCAGTGGTAACTGTCCTTCTGCTGGACCATTCATCCCTCGGAGAGTTGTCTCCTGACTAGGAGATGTGTACAACTGTCCGCGAGTTATGGGTTCTTAGCCTGGAAAACCTTGTTTCAGTTCAGTAGTGTTCAAAGTTGAAGTGAAGAGCAACCAAAAGCACAGAAGGAAAAAAAGGACCCTTGGAAAAGCTGGTTGAATAAAAGAGTGGTTGTTTGATAAAAATTCCTTCACTTTCTGCTGTGTTTCTTTAATAAAGAACAAATAATGAAAGAACTAGTTTTGGAGAATAATTAAAAGAATATGACAATAGTGATATAAATAGTCATGAGGATGCCAATTTAAGAGCCCAAATGCGGTATATCACGGTCTTTTACAATCATAAATGGGTCAGGATGAAATCTTCATAGTGTAGTTTGAAGCCAGTGAGTTAAAATGATCAAATATATTTTCACCTGAAATCAGAGTTCTAAAACAATATACAACCTACAAAATTCCTTAAGATTTGACAAATCCATTAGGACTACTCACAGCCATGAAGCCGTACCAAAAGTTTAAAAGCTTTAGTCCTTCTCAAGTTGGTAGCTACATCTCCCACTAGAGATCTATTCATGCACAAAAGAGATTAATAAATTTAGCTGAGAATTTGAGAGCCAAAATTGATCAAAATACAAAGGCTCAGCCCAAAAGAAAATTATGAGTGAGTAAAACTAGAATAAGTAGCATTAGTATTCTGATTTTACTTCACGCACTACTCATGAATCCTTCATAAAGAAACATTCCAATAACACAAGGAAACATTCCAGTAACACAATAACACAAGGGATCCAACGTAAGCCTACAAAAGAAAAAAAATTAAAAGCTGAGAACAGAAAGCATTACTAGAGGATAATGGAAGCAGCCAGGGTAGCTGGTTAGAAGCAGCAGGTGTAATAAATATATTTCTTGATGAGGTGCACAGTCAAACCTTTCTCTTGATTTGTAGCTACAAAAGCAAGATAGATTTACTTATTCTCATTCACAGCAGTATGTGATACGAAGATAAAACCCAACCTTTCAGGGACTAGAACACATGCAGTCTAACCAAAGCATTCACTTTATCTTCCAAAGGACCAAGACAACAGCAGCAGAAAGCAAAACAATGCTCTGAAGATATGAAGCATTCAAGTTCCCTTTAAAATTCATACAGCAGCTCCTGAAATTTTTACTATTTAAGTGATTCCATCAAAATTCTCTTTTCCTGTCTGGTTGAGTTCATTTAAATTGATCGCCAGTGGAGTTAATCATCACAAGTCAGAACTTACACTCTGACTTTCACATGATTTAATGCTTACTCTTGACCTCCTCTCTTCTCCTTTTAAAGGACACACCTGGCCCCATAGTTGGAAAGCCCGGGAGGATTCCTTCTGTCTCTTGAGGAGAAAGCAGAGCAATGAGGCTTGTTACCAGTAGCTTGCAGCCAGTCTCTTCCGGCCTGCTATAGAATACTGCGGGACCAAAGTCAACAAAACTAGAAAGCCCCAGTTGGGTGGCAGATATGAAGCTTAGCCCTTTAGCCTTTGCATGCCACTAAAATCTCTTTAGACATTCAATCGCAGGCATTACCTTCACGCCACAAGTTTGCATTTGCTTTCTGGAGCTGACAATGCATCAATTGCAACTCCACGTAGAATCTCCTATCTTATAGGCTACATTTTTTAGCATATCCTAGATTAGTGACATTTACGTAGAGGTAAGACTTTAGAGAAACTCAATTCATGGTAGGACACAAAGCCCATGCCTGAGTGGTCTGCTGTTTAATTCAAAGTTCCCAGTTAGTACCGAAGCCTCGGTTCCATTCTCACTGAGATCTGCGAAGGAGTTGACTATTCCCTGTAACAGTCATGGGAACATAAAGCCAGCATCACATAGACCTTCCCTCCAGCTTCTTTGGTCACATACTGCTTATAATTCAGGGAAGCTGGCCGCGTGCAGCATACTCAGCCAGGAGAGGTGACTTCCACCAGATAGAAGATTTGGTTCAGCACTTTAGTATTTTTCACCTCACACTTAGTCACTGCGTTTAGCAGGAACCTCCTTGCTGAGTATTCAGAAAAAAAGATAGAGGTGAAAGCCCAGTACTCCCAGTACTAATCATTTGTTCATGTACCTCCACCCAAAGTGCTAATCCAGACAACTATGATGATTAAAAGAAAGATACACCAGTCTCCACTACATACAGGGACTAAATGATCAAGGAGGTTATAATAGGAACAACAAACCATCCAACATAGGAAAAAAAAAAAAAAAGACAACATAAGACTATGGCCTCAGAGGATTAGCAGAGAGGAAGACTGATGTCTCTGAAACTAGTCAAGAAAACTTGGGGAAGTCCAAAGAGTTTGCATAGATCTGGTCCAAGTTCTGGTTCAAGTTCATGTCTTGGCTATGTCATTTTTAATAAATTGCTTAACCTCTCTAAGACTAAATTTCTTTTTCTGTAAAATGGGGGTGATAATACCTACTGCAGAGTGTGCATAGAGGAATAAAATAGAGGAATAAAATGATGATGCATAAATGTTAGCTAGAATGACATAAATGTTACCAGAGCAGGGATAATGAAGACCTAAACAGAAGCCACATGTTAATCTAATGGGGTCAGAGGCTACGACACTGAGTGATGACCTTAAAAATGGTATAATGAGGCCTATTAAGAGTGAGCCTTAGATATTCAGCCAAAGAGTTTGGGTTTGGAGTATGGAATAACCAAGATTCACAATCATGTGGAAAATATAAAAGAAGAAATGTTTTTGATGGTTAGGTTGGAGGTGATGAATAACAGTACCTTTTATGATACTTACTATGTCCCAGGCACTGTTTTAAGTGCATTAAGCATTATCTCAGTTAACAGTACTACAGAGGAAGAGCAGGGAATGGCAGGCTCAGGGAAAGCTGAGAGGCAAAGGGAGGAATCCAGTGGTGAGGGGATAAGAAGCTTGAGTATCACAGTGGCTATATAGAGAGAAATGGAGAAATATGGTAGACACTGGGAATGGGGACAAGAGAGCAAAGGGTCACAGTGGTTGACACCAGAAGGCTAGAGAATATGATTCCTCAATTAAGATGAAGAGTCATGGAAAGCAGTTGTAAGAGAACATTCCACTGACAATTCCCTTTTCTTGTCAACCTTGATTCAGTTCTTCAGCCCCCTCTACTCCTTAGCTTTTCACACATTTTGTGTGACTGTTGGAAGGAATCCAGTTGAATCTTTTACATGTTTTTGACCATGTGCACATGCTTCAAGGCCCTTTGCTACTTTTTCAGTTGTTGATTTCCTCCACTTACCCTAAAAATTGATATAGTTGCTCTTTTGATTTTTCAATTTGCACCATATCTTCAGGTACTAATTCCACAAAGTACATGAGAAAACTCCAAAGAGGCAAAAATGCTACAGAATTCATGTGTGACTTATTGAGAAAACCATTAAACTAAGTCATTCTCAACTTCCCAGAAGGAGAAATAATGAGAAATTGATACTACAGTTTAGAAAGAGAGTGGGAAAAAAATGTTTCTGAGCTGAGAGACATTCTGGGCTTCTCATTCCACAATAATTCTTTTATAGAAAAGTCATAAAGTGCTGAAAATAGAGGTTTGTTCATACATATGTGACAGACCCTTCCTAAGTGACAAGATGGGTCATAATTTTAATGAATATTGTGACATACCCATCAATTATCCTTGAATATGAATGTGACCCTGTGAGTGTGCAAAAGCTGGAGAGTGGGTAATTTCAGTCAGCATATTCCTGCACATCTGTCAACAGTTGTCAGGAATCTAAATGACCCATACTAGATAAAATTAATTTTGTGTCTAAAAAGAACCTCACCTGCACATTCAAAACACCTTGGGCTTAGAACCATACGGAGAAAATTACAGAGCAACCCACAGTAAAATACTGCATTGAAGTAAAGTAATGGGGAAGGGGGGCGGGGGGACAACTTGGAATTCAGAGCTAAAGAAGTTAAAACTATCAATGGAAGCTTGTGTTGTCATGGAAACCTAATGCAATTGAGGAGCCAGGAAAGCCATCACTTAGCTATATCACATTGAAAGGTACAGATGCTATTCAGAATAATTGGAATTGACTGGGCAGATGACTCCAAGAAACCAGTAACTGAGTTAGTGATGGGTCTAAAAATTACAAATAAAGGATTGGAATAATGAAGGTAAGGAATAGAGAATTCAGGTGGTCCCAAGTAGAAAAAAGAAAATCCCTTCAGGCACAGGTAGAGTTGAATAGGAAAAGAAGAGATGAGAAAGAAGTAATTAGGATTGGTTGGACATTCTAATAAAATTAAGGATAACCATTTAGGTTATATAATAAAGGAGGAAAATTGAAAAACAAGTAAAGAACATGCTTCATTACAGTATTAATCACATTATAATGTATTAATTGCTAATATATTCACTTTCTATAGACTATGAGCTTCTTTAGAAAGAGTCTGGCTGTGTTTTTCATTACCCCTCCAGCCCCCCACTCTTAGTAGGCCCAGCACAGTGTAGGCACTCAACCAATGTTTGTCAAATGGTAATAATGCTACTGTTTATTTAAAAGTGGACTGTGGTACAGTTACTGTAAAAGTTGTATTAGTTTGCTATGGCTGCCATAACAGAATAGCATAGACTAGGTGGCTTTGACAACAGAAACTTATTTTCTCACAGTTCTGAAAGCTTGAAGTCCAAGATCAAGGTGTTAACAGATTTGGCTTCTTCTGGGGCCTCTCTCCTTGGTTTATAGATGGCTGTCTTCTTTCTGTGTCCTCATGGCCCTTTTTCTGTGCAAGTATCCTTGGTGTATCTTCCTCTTCTTAAAAGGACGCTAGTCATGTTGGATTAAGGTCCCACCATAAGGGTCCCATTTGAACTTAATCACCTCTTTTAATACCTTATCTCCAAACGTGGTTACTCTCTGAGGTACTGGGGGTTGGGACTTAAATATATGAATTTTAGGTTGAATTCAGTCCATAACACAGTACAGGTGACTCAAAAAACATGAGTTTGAACTACTCGGGTCCACTTATACGCAGATTTTTTTCAATTAAGTACTACATAACTACACAATTAGAGGTTGGTTGAATCCATGGATGCAGAATCACAAATACAGTAATTGAACATCATGGATTTTGGTATTCAAGGCAGGTCTGGAACCAATCCCTTGTGGATATTACAAGATGACTGTATATAGCTTATTTTGTTCAATCATCACCACAATATTAGTATTGCTATTCTGCAGAAGAGGCAATTTGAATCTCGGAAAGATTAAGTAACTGGTCAGTGGTCACGCGGCTAGCAAAGAGCCAAATGAGGATTTAAACATAGGTTTACTGACCTCAAAGCCCTCATTCTTTAAAATGTACTCCAACAGAAGAATAAAATGGAAGTTAAGGGTGAACCGGGAAAGTTAAACTAATAGGTGTAGTACTATCATCATCATTAGACTTAGAATATAAAGGTAACCTAAAGATACTGTGGGACTCTTTCATCTCACAGATGAGGAGACTGAGCTTCAGGAAGGGAAGTTTGGTCCCTAAAGATTCATTTTGTGTCTAAAATTTCCAGTTCTGCTTCCTAAGAATTGCTCCCTCAGTCAACATCAGGTAAATTCTTCCAGTCTCCAGGTGAAAGACTAGAGACAGGGCTTCTGAGAAAAGAAACAAAGAACACATTGAAGCCAGCCCCATGCAGTACAAAGCATGACAGGGAAATCTGTACAAAGACTGGACTATCTTTTACCTCTAGGAACCTATGTTTTCATGGTGCTAAAAACATGCTTTGTTGTGGTTTTTGCTTGCTTTGAAAGTTTTTAAAACCAAAGCTGCTCTTTTTCTTTTAAACTCTGCTAATTTCTTCTTGTTCATTTAAATATAATGTCTCTAGAATTAAGTGGCAAAATTGCCCTGTGTTTTCCTGAAAAGAATAAAAAAAAGGAAATGACTTTAAAAATTCCAATCAGTCCACTTGATTCTCCTACTAAGGAAGTGGTGATTTATTTTTCCATTGTTAGAGATTTAGGAGGCCCCCAGAAAATCAGCCACTCTCCAGGCCTCTCCCATTTGATGAGGACTAATGAGGGCCTCATTCATAAACTGATGCAGAGAGAAAAGGTGGCAGCTGAAAAATTCTATTTCAGCCTCTGACTGTTGCTTGCTCTCCATTACCTTTGTAAATTTTCAACTATAACAATCCCATTTGTGGAATCCTCCTCATGAGGGACAAAGGGTCTTTAAGAAGAAAATTTATCCTGCAGGCTTACAGGTACCTGAAATTAACAGATTGATTGGGAGGTCCACCATATTGGGCTATGTGGAGCCCCAGAGTCCTCTGCATTGCCCTTGGCTAAATCAGCAGATCTTATCAATTAACAGGGTATGTTCCAGGGAGTTTTGTGCTGCTTGTTGGGGCTCTTTACTTTCTGTAGCCCCACTATTCCTCCCTTCCTCAACCCACTAGACTCTCTCATGAGCTCTAGAGTTTGCTTCCTGAAGCAGAACCGGGAAGGACCCAAGAATTTTCCTCAAATTAATGGCTCTACAGCTAAATGGAACTGATCTAACAGAACTCTTTGGGGATGGATATGCCCCCTCTCCCAGCAAGAGAGTTTGAAAAATTGGTAAACTCTAGACATTCTTAAAAAATGATCTCGCTGCCTTGTAATTCATAGCACACAGCACTCAATGAAATGCGATGAGGCCCTGTTATAAGGCATCTAGCCATGGAGGGGATTATGTTAGAGACAAGGCCATACAAGGCAACACATGCAGCACTTGGAGAATCATGATTTGGGAAGGATGGAAGCAAGAGGGAGGTGCCCAAAGGGAAGCAGGGAAGCTCTCAAGGTAATTCTGTAAACTCCAACATTTACTGACCACCAGCTACGTTCCAAACGGTGTGCTGCAATCTGGGCTTAGTGCTAAAATAAATAATGCACAGTCCCTTCCTGGGAGGTGGTCAGGGCTGAAATCAAGGTTTTTTTCCTGTTGTTTCTTCAGATGAAATTTCAATCATGAATACAGTGGCATATATTATAAATTCAGAAAATCCATAGCAAATCTTTGATATAACTAGCACAATCGTGAGAATATGCTTTTCTCCCTAGTTACAACTCTCGTTCATAGTCTTTCAAATGATATTGGTCACCTTAGATGTTTAAAAAGGGATCTTGGAATTCCCAACAAATGATTCCATTCTCAATTTATGAGTTACATGAGAAATATATATATAGTCAAGTGTTTCTACACATTGTATAGAAGCCAAAAATTTTTAAAGATCACAGTTTAAGAGTTCAGATCTTACAGTTAAGGAATTGAGAGTGGAAACTGGGCAATTTTTGACCATCCCCATTTTGTAAGAGAAAGGGAGGATTGTGCACACCTCCAGAGGGAAGCGCTTCAGCACAGAAAGCCTCTTCGTTTCCTCTCCGTAGGTTCATCCCTGGCTTCAGTAGAGCTCAAACCCTGCCTGTGACAAACAGAGCTTGAGCAATTAAATAATTACTGTGTCTGCAAGCTCTACAGAGAAAAGGCAAAATGCTAGGCATTGACAGACATCAAATTAGAATAAAAACTGCTTTCACTGAAATTGTAAGGTGCATCCTGTTTCTTGTCAACCCGTCCCAGCTAGGAGAGGAGACTGTAAGTAATCTCAGAGAAAAAGCAAAATGAATGACACTCATGGTGGCCAGGCCGAGACAGGGTGTCTTGAGAACAAGCAAAGAAGCCACTTCGTGGAGAAATTAAAGCTCCTCTTCACTGCCTCTAAAGAGGAACTATGAATGTTTTTTTCTCTTACTGACACACTTGTTCTCTTCTCAAGAGTTCATTTCAATCCTTACAGCTACTGTCATTCTTTTTGTTCTTTGCCAAGACAGCTGGATAGTTTAAAAGTCGTTTCAGACTGAAGTTAAAGATCTGTCTTATCCCAAGTTTTGCTTCACTTGTCTAGTGTCATATTTTCTCTTTAGAAAGGTTTAAGTGGTGAACATAAGAAAATGAATTAGAATTATTATAGTTATTCTTTTTATTTTAAATGAATATCAACTTTAAAAGACTAGACTGGCATTGGACCAGCCTAGTGTAAAAACTGGACCACTGGCATTAGAGTCATCTGGGGATTATTATTTTATATAATAGCTTTATCAAGAAACAATTCATATACCATACATTTCACCTGCTTAAAGTGTGCAATTCAATGATTCTTACCATATTCACAGAGTTACACAACCATCAACACAATCAATTTTAGGAGATTTTCGGCATTCCCCAATTAAACCCCACACCCGCTAGGAGTCACTCTCCATTTCCCTCCAACCTCCTCGGCTCTAGGCAACAACTAATCTATTTTCTGTCTCTATGGATTTGCTTATTTGGGGGCATTTTATATAAATAGAATCATAAAGTATGTGGTCTTTTGTGACTGAGTTCTTTCACTTATCATAATGTTTTCAAAGTTTATCTTTGTTGTAGCATGTATCAGTACTGCATTTCTTTTTACTACTGAACCCTAGTCCATATTTTTAAAAATCCATTTATCAGTTGACAGACATTTGGGTTGTATCCACTTTGGGACTATTATGAGTAATGCTGCCATAAACATTTGTGTACAATATTTTTATAGACATGTGTTTTCAATTCTATTGGGTACATATCTAGGAATGGAATCACTGGCTCATCTGGTAACATTTTGTTAACCCTTGAGGAACTTCCAGACTGTTTCCAAAGTGGCTGCACCATTTTCCATTCCCACCAGCAGTATGTGAAGATTCTAATTCCTACACATCCTTGCCAACACTTGTTATTATTGGTTTTTTTTAATACAGCTAGCTTAGTGGGTGTGAAGTGGTAGCTCACTATGGTTTTGATGTGTACTTCCCTGACATTTGGGATTAGTATTAAAATGCGTATTCCTGGGCTACGACCTGACCCTGAATTAGAATCAATGAGTATGCATTTTACTGAGACTCATATATCAGTTATTTGTTCCTGCATAACAAATATTTATTCTCTCTCATAGTTCTTATGGGTCAGATATTTAGGGGAAGCTTAGTTGAGTATTTCTGGTTTGGTATCTCACACCGTTCTGTTAGATATCAGCCAGGGCTGCAGAAATTTGAAGGTTTGACTTGGACTGGAAGATCCTCTTCCAGGGTCTGCTTTGAGGGCATGCAATTTATGCAGTCACACAAGACACCATGCTCAGAAGGGTTTCGCACACTTGATTTAATGCACTGCTGTTGCCATCTTGATTGTCTTATATAACTTGTCATCTTTGAACTTGTGCTTTGTAAGTAAAGTCCAATGAGACAAGGGAGCATGTGTGAACAGAGGATATCTGTGCAACATGTGCGTCTGTGTTCCTTGGGGCTCCATTTGCATTTGATGATTATAATACATATCAATATAGAAATCTGGTGGACCTGTCATGTGTGAGAGTTCAGTGGGACTCAAAGTCAGTACAAGATAGGCACGTTATATTTATGACTGTGTAAATTGAGGTCCTGACAGTCCAGAGGGGCCACACTTTTTGTTAGAACCAGAACTTGCTATGAACACAGCAAAGACTGCATTTGGCCTTGGAGGTGAAGAAGGGAAAGAGAGGAGGAATAAAGCTGTTGAGATGACCAAGGCCATAGAGTGCATGATGGGCCCCCTCCCTGTTCCCTCTCAAATTTCTAGGAAAGCTACCAAACCCACTAGATGCTTTGCAGGAGTGAGTCATTTTTTGTGAAAATCTGTAAAAGGTTTTAGCTTGGAGTATGGGTGGATATGGGAGAAGAGAGAGATAGCACAAGTGGGCACAGACATAAGGGATAGAGGGGACCAGGAAGAGTTTTAGCTTTTAGGACTAACTGAAATCATGAAGACGACTTTGGACTGTCACTGGCCATAGAATAGGGGGATTTGAGTTTGAGTCAACTTTGAGATCTTCAAGGGTCATGGAAACCTCAGTTTACACCTGAGTTTTATTTATAAATTCTGTACACTGGACATAATGCATAGCTTCTTGATTCCAAATGAGTAATGCCTACTTATCATTTATCTCCTATATTTAAACATCTTGTGATGACAGATGTTTGAGGCATATATCATTGCATCTTTAAGAGGCATGTAGAAATGATGCTCACTTTCTAGATAGGAAGAATGAGAATATCCCCTACTCTGAAGTAAGTGTGTCACATTGCTTGGGTGTTCCTAAGATCTCAAGTTTTGGCTGCTGTTCGGGGCAAATTTGGGCAAGAGATCACAATGCTGAGCCTAACCGAAATCCATTGATCCCCCAACCCTAGTGTTAGCTAAACCTGAGGAACGGGGGAAGGAGGAAGGCCTTGCTGAGGTTGTGGGAGAGCTGCTGGGGACTTAACATCAACATGAAACATTGGTATTTGAGGAACATGAGGCAAAGGGAAAGAGGGAATGGAATGTTCTGGTCTCCAGGTACAATTGCTGCTGAGTCTTGGCATGGCTTGCCCTGTAGCCCATTGTCATTCACTAACTGGCAGAATTTCCTCCTTGTTATGCTGGCTCCATTGAAAACCCACTGCAGGAGCAAACCTGCTTGTCAAAGCACTGGCTCCAACGATGCTGTGGCTCTTCAACCTGCATGGCCTTCATGCCTCAAAAATGCTGGGTACAGCAGGACGCTGTGCACAACCAGGCCAGCAAGCACCAGACTCAATGAGACAAAGGATCTCGCCTCTGCTCAGTCGAGCCTCATTGACAAGCCCCTGCTTTGCTGTTTCAAATGACCAGCAGACAGGCGACCGACCACAGCTCCGAACCAGAAGCTTTTCTTCTTGTACACGAATTGCAAGAGCAAATTGCTTAGGAAGAAAACTGTTCTTGCAATTTATTTTATATTTCAAAATCAGTGGATTGTTAGTGAGGAATATTTATTGTTATTTTAACCTGTATTACATTAAGGCAGCTATAAATTTGGCCTTATACCTATTTTTAATGTAATTGCACATGTGCTTTGACCTGCAATCCCATATAACTCAACCTGCACTGTGGCTTCTAGACTCATCTACCCAACTGTTTACTCAACCCTTCAGTTTGGAGGCTTAAAGGGCATTTCAAACTAAACACATCTAAAACCAAACTCTTAATTTCCCGTACACTCCTGTCCCACCCATTCGGCCAAACCTGTCTTCATCTCATTAAATGTTACCTCCATTCATTCTGTCGCTCAGGCCTACACTTGTGATCAACCCTTGTACTCTGCCCTTGACCAACCTTTGTCTAGAAGGATCCCTGCCAATATGGTCACATACCTCGCTCCTTCAGGTCACCCATGTGTCATAGGAGTATTTTTTTGGATCCATCTCCTAAAACAAAGGAAAGAAAAGCAAAAATAAACACTTGGGAGCTAATTAAACTTAAAAGCTTGCACAGCAAAGGAAACCATTGACAAAATGAAAAGACAACCTACTGAATGGAAGAAAATATTTGCAAATGATATGACCAATATGGGGTTAATATCCAACATATACAAAGAGCTCATACAACTCAACATCACAAAAACAAACAATCTGATTAAAAAATGGGCAGGAGACCTGAAGAGACATTTTTCCAAAGAGGAAATGCAGATGCAACAAGCACATGAAAAGGTGCTCAACATCACTAATTATCAGGGAAATGCAAATCAAAACCACAATGAGATATCACCTGACACCTGTCAGAATGGCCATCATCAAAAAGAACACAAATAACAAGTGTTGGGGAGGACGTGGAGAAAAGGGAACCCTTGTACACTGTTGGTAGGAATGTAAATTTGTGCAACCACTATGGAAAACAGTATGGAGGTTTCTCAAAGAACTGAAAATATAACTGCCATATGACCCAGCAATTCTACTCCTAGGTAAAAAACACTAATTTGGAAAGATACTTGCACCCCAATGTTCATAGCAGCCATATATATATATATATATATATATATATATACACACACACACACATATGTATCATTCCAAAACCTGTTTTTTCACTATTAGGTTTTTAAGATTCATCCATCTTGTTGCATAACATTCCACTGTGTGAATATGACCTAATTCCACTGTCCTATAAACAGGCACTTGGGATGATTCCAATTTATCCTTTTACAGACCGTGCTGCAATGAACACTTTTATTTCTATCACAGTGCACACCTGGAAGAGAGTTTCTCTGAGGGGATATACCTAGGAGTGGAATTGCTGGGTTGCAGGTCATGTAAACGTTTACTTTACAAGATAATGACAAATTGTTTTGGAAAGAGTTCTTGCTAATTTGCATTCCCACCAGCAGTATATAAAGTGTATGTTTATCCATATTCTTGCCAACACTTGGTATTTCAGACTTCTTTTTGAAAATTAATAGGTGGAAAATAATACTTGACTGGGGTCTCAGCTCACATTTTCCTAGTTGCTAATGAGGCTGGACAACTTCTCAAATGTTTGCTGGCCATTCAGGTTTCTTCTTCTAGGAAATACCTATTCATGTCATTTATCCATTTATCTATTTAGCTGTTTTTCTTTATTCTTTTTTTTTAAATGCATAGCTCTTCCTTATATACTTGTTATATTCATTGCAAATACCTTCTCACCTTTTTTTTTTGGAGGGGTGGTTAATTTTTTCACTTTTTTTATTGTACTGCTTGAAAGACAGAAGTTTTTAATTTTAATATAGGCAAACTTATTAATCTTTTCTTTGATGTTTAGTGCTTTTTTATTTAAGAAACTTTTTCCTTATTCCACTATCAAAAAGATATTCTTCTATCATTTCTTCTAAATGCTCTAAAATTTTGCCTTTTACATATAAGCCTTTAATCTTTGTAGATGGAATGAGGTAGGGGCACAATTTTATTTTTTCCCACATACATAACGGTCTCAGCAACATTATCAAATAGTAACTCTGTAATATATCATGTATTGACAAATGTGTGTATCTGTTTCTAGGCTTTTTCTTCTGTTTATAACAGAGGCCGTACCAATACCACACTGTCACAGTTAGTAAAGCTTTATAATAAATATTGATGTGGGTGGAGCAAATCCTACTACCCCATTGTCTATTCTTAGCTTTTTGTTCTTTGATATACATTATGGAAGCATCTTTTCAAGTGTCTCTAAAAATTCTATTGTGGTTGTTTTTTTGTTTATTTTTTACTAGAATGCATTGAATCTATAGATCATATTGGAAAGGATTAAAATCTTTATGATATTGGATCTTCCAATCTGTATACCTGATAAATTTCACAATTTAAGTATTCTTTAATGTCTCTCCATAAAGTTTTATAATATCTCCAAAGAGGTTCTGCACAATTTTTGTTAGATTTATTTCCAAGGAGCTTATATTTTTGTATTGCTATTTTAAATGTCATGCAGTTTTAAAAACAACAAAGTTTAGCTAGTATTTAAAAATGCAATTAATGTTTCTATATTGATCTTATATATGCTCATTTTGCTTTATTCTCTTATTTATTCTAATAAATAACATAAATCAACAATCTTCAAGTAATGAACATCTTATTACTCTGTTGGTAATATTCATGCCTTTAGTTTTTTTTCTTCTTGTCTTATGGAACTGACAAGGGCCTTCAATAAATGTTGAATGTATGCAGTAAAGTGAGTATCCTTATCTTGATCTTAATTTTAAAGACAGTACCTTCAGTATTTCTCCATTAAGAATGAAGTTTTCAAATGGACAAATTCTTAGAAATGCACAACCTGCCAAGACTGAACCAGGAAGAAATAGAAAATATGAACATACCAATCACAAGCACTGAAATTGAAACTGTGATTAAAAATCTTCCAACACACAAAAGTCCAGGACCAGATGGTTTCACAAGCGAATTATATAAAACATTTAGAGAAGAGCTAACACCTATCCTTCTCAAACTCTTCCAAAATATTGCAGAGAGAGGAACACTCCCCAACTCATTCTACGAGGCCACCATCACCCTGGTACCAAAACCAGACAAAGATGTCACAAAGAAAGAGAACTACAGGCCAATATCACTGATGAACATAGATGCAAAAATCCTCAACAAAATACTAGCAAACAGAATCCAACAGCACATTAAAAGGATCATACACCATGATCAAGTGGGGTTTATTCCAGGAATGCAAGGATTCTTCAATATACGCAAATCAGTCAACGTGATACACCATATTAACAAATTGAAGGAGAAAAACCATATGATCATCTCAATAGATGCAGAGAAAGCTTTCAGCAAAATTCAACACCCATTTATGATAAAAGCCCTGCAGAAAGTAGGCATAGAGGGAACTTTCCTCAACATAATAAAGGCCATATATGACAAACCCACAGCCAACATCATCCTCAATGGTGAAAAACTGAAACCATTTCCACTAAGATCAGGAACAAGACAAGGTTGCCCACTCTCACCACTATTATTCAACATAGTTTTGGAAGTTTTAGCCACAGCAATCAGAGAAGAAAAAGAAATAAAAGGAATCCAAATTGGAAAAGAAGAAGTAAAGCTGTCACTGTTTGCAGATGACATGATACTATACATAGAGAATCCTAAAGATGCTACCAGAAAACTACTAGAGCTAATCAATGAATTTGGTAAAGTAGCAGGATACAAAATTAATGCACAGAAATCTCTTGTATTCCTATATACTAATGATGAAAAATCTGAAAGTGAAATTAAGAAAACACTCCCATTTACCACTGCAACGAAAAGAATAAAATATCTAGGAATAAACCTACCTAAGGAGACAAAAGACCTGTATGCAGAAAATTATAAGACACTGATGAAAGAAATTAAAGATGATACAAATAGATGGAGAGATATACCATGTTCTTGGATGGGAACAATCAACATTGTGAAAATGACTCTACTGCCCAAAGCAATCTACAGATTCAATGCAATCCCTATCAAACGACCACTGGCATTTTTCACAGAACTAGAACAAAAAATTTCACAATTTGTATGGAAACACAAAAGACCCCGAATAGCCAAAGCAATCTTGAGAACGAAAAATGGAGCTAGAGGAATCAGGCTCCCTGACTTCAGACTATACTACAAAGCTACAGTAATCAAGACAGTATGGTACTGGCACGAAAACAGAAACATAGATCAATGGAACAGGATAGAAAGCCCAGAGATAAACCTACGCACATATGGTCACCTTATCTTTGATAAAGGAGGCAAGCATATACAGTGGAGAAAAGACAGCCTCTTCAATAAGTGGTGCTGGGAAAACTGGACAGGTACATGTAAAAGTATGAAATTAGAACACTCCCTAACACCATACACAAAAATAAACTCAAAATGGATTAAAGACCTAAATGTAAGGCCAGACACTATCAAACTCTTAGAGGAAAACATAGGCAGAACATTCTATGACATAAATCACAGCAAGATCCTTTTTGACCCAGCTCCTAGAGAAATGGAAATAAAAACAAAAATAAACAAATGGGACCTAATGAAACTTAAAAGCTTTTGCACAGCAAAGGAAACCATAAACAAGACCAAAAGACAACCCTCAGAATGGGAGAAAATATTTGCAAATGAAGCAACTGACAAAGGATTAATCTCCAAGATTTACAAGCAGCTCATGCAGCTCAATAACAAAAAAACAAACAACCCAATCCAAAAATGGGCGGAAGACCTAAATAGACATTTCTCCAAAGAAGATATACAGATTGCCAACAGACACATGAAAGAATGCTCAACATCATTAATCATTAGAGAAATGCAAATCAAAACTACAATGAGGTATCATCTCACACCGGTCAGAATGGCCATCATCAAAAAATCTACAAACAATAAATGCTGGAGAGGGTGTGGAGGAAAGGGAACACTCTTGCACTGTTGGTGGGAATGTAAATTGATACAGCCACTATGGAGAACAGTATGGAGGTTCCTTAAAAAACTAAAAATAGAACTACCATATGACCCAGCAATCCCACTCCTGGGCATATACCCTGAGAAAACCATAATTCAAAAAGAGTCATGTACCAAAATGTTCATTGCAGCTCTATTTACAATAGCCAGGACATGGAAGCAACCTAGGTGTCCATCATCGGATGAATGGATAAAGAAGATGTGGCACATATATACAATGGAATATTACTGAGCCATAAAAAGAAACGAAATGGAGTTATTTGTAGTGAGGTGGGTGGAGTTAGAGTCTGTCATACAGAGTGAAGTAAGTCAGAAAGAGAAAAACAAATACAGTATGCTAACACATATACATGGACTCTAAGGGGAAAAAAAAAAAAAGGTCATGAAGAACCTAGTGGCAAGACGGGAATAAAGACACAGACCTACTAGAGAATGGACTTGAGGATATGGGGAGGGGGAAGGGTAAGATGTGACAAAGTGAGAGAGTGGCATGGACATATATACACTACCAAACGTAAAATAGATAGCTAGTGGGAAGCAACCGCATAGCACAGGGAGATCAGCTCTGTGCTTTGTGACCACCTAGAGGGGTGGGATAGGGAGGGTGGGAGGGAGGGAGATGCAAGAGGGAGGAGATATGGGAACATATGTATATGTATAACTGATTCACTTTGTTATAAAGCAGAAACTAACACACCATTGTAAAGCAATTATACTCCAATAAAGATGTTTAAAAAAAAAAAAGAATGAAGTTTTCTCTAGTTATTTTTAAATAATATTTATCAAGATAAAAATGTTTTCTTCTATTCCTAGATTACTAAGTTATCTTTAAATTGAATAGGTGTTGTATTTTATCAAATGATTTTTCTGCTTAAATGGAATTGGTATATAGCTTTTTTTTCTTTAATTCATTAATATGATGAATTACATTCATAATTTTTCTAATGTGAAACCACTCTTGGCATTCCTGAGATAAACTCAGTTATACCTGTGATATAATAGCTTCTTTATATGCTGCTGATTTTGGATTGATAGTATTTTGTTTAGGCTTTTACTTTTATGTTTACAAAAAAAGTAATATGGTTATAAACAATGTATCAGGCTGCGTTTTACAGTTAGAGTGTATTGTTGGTTAACTGCAGAATCTGTATGGTGACAAATACGAAATAGCCACTCAGCAGATACTTTTGATATTGATGATGAAAGTAGAGGAGTTGACAGAGTGTCTTTCTATATTAGGAAAATGCCCATTTAAGACTATGGTTTAGAAGATAAAGGAAAGTGATTACAGAGTCCATCATAGACACTGTAACACAGCAAGTCCACAGATCTCCAAATACTATTGATATGGCCAATAGAAAATAAAAATATTTTCAAAGCAGGATAATATCTAAGTTTCTGAAATACGATGGCAAAAATTATTTTGGGGAATGGGATGTCTTTGTTCACAGAGTAGAATTTCCTGACTTTAAACAGAATAGCCTGTCTCTCCAAGAATACATTTCACTGAGAGTCCCTAATGCTGCAGTGGAAATTCAAAGGGACAAGGTAATTGACTGTTCCCTCAATTCAGTGTGTCACTTGTTACTATAATAATGACACTCACTGTCCTCCTTATATACCTTGCCTTTCACCTTGCCTCAAACATCAGAATTTATATTTGTTTCTCAAATTGATTTTATATCTGAATTACAACAGAAATCATCTCATTTTTAAGAACGTGGTTATAGTGCTTACTATCACACTAGTCTTTCTTCATCTTTCTTTGATTTAATCATTATTTCAGGACTTCATATTATTGTTCTATCTCTTATCAGTTTTTGTACTATGTTATGATATTCCTTTGTGACTTGCTTTCATATACCAAAAGACATGCAATGAATCAAAAATCAACACTATAAAATGATAAAGCAACTCCAGAATAGATAAGCAACTAAAAAACAAATAAAATATGTATGGCAGAAAAATAAATACACATCTACTGACGGCATGGTAACATAGTCTAAGGACTCAGGTTATTTGACAAGTAATAAGGACCCTGAAATTAAGAAATGGCAAGAAAAATCAAAAGAACATATGGGCCATGAAATTTTACCTCCAAAAAGGAGAGAATTTCTCATATTAGTGTCCTCCCAATGTCTTATTTTTATCCTTCAGCTTCTATGAGAATTATACAGGCTAACAAGTGGATTGCTTTTGCCATGATAAAAATAGAAGGAGAGCTGCATGGCAGGAACGTGTCTTAGGCTGTTACTTTGATGAAGTGGCCTAAACCTGGAGATATCACTGAACATAGAACATGATGAAAGTCATTTAAATTCTAGTAGTGAAACAAAGGCTAAGAAACAAAGGGAAAGACTTCAAATGAGAGGTCATGTAAGGGTCGATTTTGTTCATTTCTGAGGTGTACCACGTGATGGGACATGCCATCTTGCAGTATTTGTCCTGATCAACTGTCATAGGTAATTTATTTTTAAGACTTGCACTGTAACTATCTAACTATGTGATTTACTATATGGCAACTCCGGTCCTGAGTGCTAATAATCCACATTTCTGTCACTGATATGTTTTATTAGTCATTTATTCAACATGCTCACTTCTATCTGACCAAAGGAGAGAGCCGTGACAGTTATTCCAAAGAGTTGCAGGTTAAAAAAAGCAAAATTGTCTTAAAATATTGAAGGCAGCTGAAGGCATCCAGCATAAAGCTCCCCAAATGATCATTCACTTTAAAGTATCAAGCAATGTTGAAGTAGCTTCTTTTACTTTCTGCCCTTCCAGGAGAGCTTTCAGATATTAAAACTTCACGGATAGCTCATGACACATAGCAAAGGAAAGGATTTTCAAAGGAGTCCACACATTTAAATTAACATTGGCCTTCTACCTCCACAATAAGCCATAGAATTTTTAGTGAGACTTTATTGGTTTGTTCTGTGTCCTGTACAATTCCTTTGGGTTTTAATGAAATATCAGAGGTAAATATCAGAGATAAAACAGTGAAAAGCATTTGACCTAGAAAGAATCCTGAGAAGTCCACCTTTATAATACACCTATATAATACATCTATAGTCACCTATTATTCCATTAATATTCTAGTGGATGCCACTGAGGACATATTGCAAAGACAAGGGATAAGACATCCATACACCAGGTAAGCCACTGTCCTCTGATCATAGGTGCCACTCCTAGGCAGATTGGAGAGTGAGGAAAAATCCTGAATTACCTGTGTTAAAATCTGAAGTTACTAAATTATCCCAGAATGGATTAAGATTATTTTTCCCATAATCAGATATAATGAAGTTTAAAATAGAGATTACTTTGTTATAGAAAAATAAAGAACATTATTTTCTTTCCTACACATGAGTAAGTGGCCATTACATTTTTCTTTTGACTTGTGTATTAGTTATCTATTGTTGCGTAACAAATTACCCTCAAAAAGTGGCAGCTTTAAACAACTCTAAACATTTAGTTCACACAGTTCCTGTGGTTCGGGAATTCCAGAGTGGCTTAGCTGAGTGCTGGGTGCTGGGCGATTACGGATCAGGGCCTCTCACAGCTGCTGTAAACGTGATGATTGGAACAGCAACCATCTGAACGATGGACTGGAATTGGAGGATTTGATTCCAAGATGGCTCATTCAGTCACTGGCAAGTTGGTGCTGGCTGTTGGCAGGAGGCAACAATTCCTCACCAGTGTAATTTTATAAAAAGTTGCTGAAATGTTTTCAGGACACAGTGGCTGACTGCCTCCCAAGAAAATAATTCCAAAGAGCACAAGGTGGAAGCCATATGTCTTTCATTATCTACCCTCATAAGTCATATGCCATCATTTACACAATAGTCTATTAGTTATAAGTGGTCAACCCTATTTAACAGGGGAGGCGAGGATCATTGGGGGACCCTGTAGAAGATGGCTACCACAATGTGCAAACTAGAACTACATCTTGTTTAGAAGGCTTTTCTGCGGTAACTATAAACCTGGAAATGATATTTCAAAGAATGTACGTTCAGACAGGCAAACCCAGCCAAACAGTCTGAGAACTTAGTTTTGTGTTGTTTTCTTGTTGGCACAACATCGTCTGATAAAAATAACAAGATTTTCCATAGTACATAGTTCCTTTATTTCCACTCCACAGTGTTGTACAAATGCCATTTTATCAGCCCTTACATAATGTTAAAGCACAGATTCCTTGTTAAAAGTCACACAGCATGTTAGAGAGGAATAAGGCTCCAGCTGAAGTTATTTCATACACATCAAGCATTTGGCCTATATCTCTTTGTTACTACAAATAGAAGCCCATAAAATAAGAGGGATGGAAATAAATGTCTGAGTAAAAGGAAGAAATACAATAGTTGGAAATGGTTGGCAGTACTATAAAATATAGACTTCTTTTCCCAAGTAAAATAAGTGGTGAAAGGAAGGTAAGGAAAGAGGAATAAAACAAAGAGAGAACTCCAACAGGGTCTTCTAACTCACTCCCTTAATTTTACAAATAAGGAAACTAAGGTCTAGCAAATTTAATTCGCTTATCCAAAACCACCCAGTAGATTAAGCAGTTATATATTCAGAGGCCATTTCATAGGCCTGACCTCTTTTCTCTTAATTTTGTATTTATAAAACATCACACAACAGGTCAAAAGGACAAAGTCGAGTTGAATCAGTTGTTGGTTATCACCTTGACAAAAACCAAAAGTGATTTCTTGGTAGACTTCAACTATCCACAGTTCTTAAGAAACATAAATTTAGTTAAGCAACTTTGCCGAAATCTTTCTTTCTAGCGCCAAAACTTTAACTTATTATTTTAAATTAAACATTTTGTCACTCTTCAGAAGACACTGCTACAGAAAGAAATATTTCTGTTTACTTTTCTTTTTAAAAATGCTTTTATATATATATATATTTAATTTATTTATTTATTTTTGGCTGTGTTGGGTCTTCGTTTCTGTGGGAGGGCTTTCTCCAGTTGTGGCAAGTGGGGGGCCACTCTTCATCGCGGTGTGCGGGCCTCTCACTGTCGCGGCCTCTCTTGTTGCGGAGCACAGGCTCCAGACGCGCAGGCTCAGTAGTTGTGGCTCACGGGCCCAGTTGCTCCGCGGCATGTGGGAATCTTCCCAGACCAGGGCTCGAACCTGCATCCCCTGCATTGGCAGGCAGATTCTCAACCACTGCGCCACCAGGGAAGCCCTAAAAATGCTTTTATTTTTTATATAATTTTGAATATAAAGGATACTCCTTTCACATAGGAAGCACTAATCATAGAAAATAATTTCACATCGTGCCAAAAATTCTGATCAGCTGAAAGTGTTATCCTTTAGCTGAATGTCTCTTGAGTTGGCATTTCACAGGTGTGTTTTAGGAATTGTTTTCCAAACTACAGTGTGACTCATTGCCTCCTTTCAACTGTGCATCGTCTGCTCCTCTTTAGTGTGCAAAACTTTCTGATTGTAGTAATTTTATTTTCATGCTACATTACCCTAGAAAACATTCTTCCAAACAAACAACTGCTGTCAAAAGGCATAAGATGCACTGTTTGCCTTGGATTCTAGTGAATGAAACTAACTCATAATAGTCTATGGCTTGATTTAGAAATGTCGCTGCCTCGTATGGAAACTGATTTAGCATATGCTAAATGGCAACTCTTAGTTGCTAGGACAAGGTGGAAAAGGTCCTTGGACTAATTGATTATAAAATTATTGGGCTCTGGGATGAAGAAGCGCACTAATGATACACAGGTACCTGATTTTCTCTATAAAATCAAACATTTACTGAGCACCTATCACTGACTGAGTACCTATCTTTGATCATAGACGATGCTGTTGTTATGGGTTCAAGGTTGAATGTGGGTTTTAGGGCTCAAATCTGATTTCTCACTTCTTCTATCCTCCAGGTTTTGTGCTAAATGTATTAAACACAGAACACAGAAGGTAAAATGGTCAAATATCTTAGAAAATACTCACTAATCAGGGCTCCTCTAGAAAAGGTTTTGTAGCATGGCTAAGGCCAAGAGGCTTAAATAAGTCTCAGCCTGTTATCAACACCCAGGAACCCCCACCCCACTGGAAAGCCAATTCAAAACACACTTACCAGTGACAGCAACAAGGAAACAAGAAAGAAGTTAAAAAAAAAAATCATGTAGTTATCACCAATGCCTACTGTTTAGCTGCCTAGGCTACCCAGACTCCACTATCTGGGCTGTCGAACTGATAGGAAGCTGTTATGTGAGATGAAAGAGAGCACAGGAAAGAGGCCTTCACTTCCTCCTATGGGGAGAAAGGGCTCTGGTGGAGCCTGCCTCTGTGAGGTGGGTTGAGAGCTCTGCCCATGTGGCCCTCCTGTTTGAGAAATGAAAGCCCAAGGCAAGAATGCAGGAAGTGAAAGTGTGAGCAAGAGGCCTGCCCCGAGAAAACTGCCATCAGAATCAGAAGATGCTCAGCTGCTCCCAACGCGATGACCTCACCCATTAGTGAACGCTGACCAAATGAAAGTCAGGCTCGGACAAAAAAAGAAAATCCTTCTGTCTGGTAAGGAAATCCAGTTGCAGCCACTAACATTTCCTTCTGTAGTCCTCTGACTGGGGAAAAGAAGCTTGGGCAGAAATTGTTTTCCTTTGGGCAGAGGCTAAGTCCAAGGGAGAAGGAGTCTCCCTTCCTATCAGGTATCAAAGTGCCCCTTACGGAATCTGGAACCAGAAAGCTTGGGTTCAAGTCAAAGGCTGTCACCTTCACTACCGCCCAGTTGGATAAGTGTTGGCAGTTATTTATCATCTAGAAATCTCAATTCCCTCTGAAAAATGTGAGTGTCATTCCCCACTAGCTGTGAGTGATAAAAGCCTTCTCCCTGTTGATTTATCCAAGGAATTCTCTGGGCCAATACTGATCAGGCCTGGGAGTCTCTTAGAAGTCTCCTATTCCCTGAACGAAGAGGTAGGATGCAGAAGAAGGAGTGTAGAATTAGTCTTGCAGCATGAAGTCTGTGTGCCTGGGGTGAGCTTTTGAGTTCAGGGGCCCATTGAACAACATTTCTCTCTAAGTCTTCCTGAGATTTCCCAAGACTGGCTTCTGCCCCTGATCCCTTAAGTGTGTTCCAGTTTTCCCAGGTTGAAACCTCTACACCTGCAGTATGACTCCTCCCCTGGCTCAATGGAAGGACCTATTTTTCCACTGTAGTTGACTGGATCTCACTGCAAAAACAATGCTGCCAGCTGGCTAGTTGTAACAGTGTGTCTGCAAGGAAATGTTAGGATCATCCCTTGAGTGACAGCCCCAAGTTCAGGACAGCCTTGGTTTAATGTCATGTGTACCACGGGTTAGCTTCTTTGGGGCCAGCTGCACACCTGGGTTAGCCCTGTTAGCTCTGGCCCACACTTTTCCAGCTTCCTCTCCAATGTCTACTTGTGTGCTACTGAAGTTACAGCATGCCCCCTGTCTAAGGCTACAGCTCTCCAATCCTGAGAGGCCCACAAAAGTGATAGGCTTTTACATTGTAAACAACCCAACAGCACCAGTCAGAGATGGACGGCAATGGTTTTCATTTGGCAACGCTCTCTGCTTGAGTGTAGTATGGCTAAGAAGTGTGTAAACCTTGCTTGGAAGGAAGGCCAGCTGTTTTCAGGACCAGGAATGTCCCTGCTCCATCTCAGCAGCAGGTCTAGGTCTGTTCAGCCTTCCAAGCAAAGATGTTTGCTTGTTCATTTCCTTGTAACAAGTACCTACTATATATCTCTATTGTTTCACCAATAGTATCATATTGTGACTATTGGGTTTAAGTCTATTTTTCAATTTTGTTGCAAGTTTCATATTAACTATCATTGTATTGTCAGTATCAAGCATTATGCCTGGGCCTTCAATAGATACATTGTATGACTGGGTGCCTAGATGGATGGATGGATGGATGAATAAATGAATGAATCCTACAACTGGACTGGGGTATCATGGTATATAAATGTAAAAGATCATCACATGTCCTTCCCAAAGTGTCATAGTTCTTGGAAGACCTCTGACAAATTCCAGTTTATAGGGCAAGGTGTCAGTTCTAAGACACAGATTTTTTTTCTGCATGTTTTACATCTATGAAATGGTGAGGTATCTCCTAATCCCTGTTGGACAGGCAGAGTCAGGATATGGTTGTCATAGTGTGTCGGTACATCCAAAGTAGTAAGGTCGGTGTCAGTGGTTTCGAAGGAATTAATGGAAAAGATGAAGGATGGTTTTAAAGTAATGTGACATCACCAACTCTCCTGACACCATGGAAGATAATAGTGAGACAGGCTGGGTCCTGGGAACTGGGCTCCTTTGTTGCAGCGCTTGCACCTGGACACACGTTCCTCAAGCAACAGATACAAAGAAACTGTAAGGGACTAAAAATAACTGCATGCATGGGCAGTTGGGGCAAACTATGAACAACAAGACACACAAAGACCAAAACCCAACTGCCACTTCTGAGATGTCCGGAGCAAAAGCAGGGTACTGCGCATGATCCCCGCACACAGCACCACCAAGGGGGTGGGCAGATCGCCTAAGCCGCCCCTCCAGCCCCACCCACGGATCCACCCCTACACTCACCCCATTTAAGGAACCAGCTCTCCCCCCTCAGGGAGCGAGCAAGGGAACCTGTTAACTTGTTTTCACTCTCTCATGCTGCAGCACCAGTCCCGATAAAGCCTTGCCTGAATTTCTAGTCTGGCCTCTTATCAATTTCTATTGATTAAAGAGTCCAAGAACATGGGTCAGTAACAACAGTATGCAGAAAATCACAATATCTACTGCTTTGTGTGAAAAAGTTTTTAGAAGAGACAGCATCTAAATGTGAAGAAGTTTTAGGAATATCTCAACCAATTTAATTTGCTTATGTTTTCCTTTTTAAGGAAAGTGCAAGAGTTCTATATCATAATATTCTATGCCTAAATAACTCTGAAACAGCTCTTTCGATAAGCAGAAAATGAAAACTCTAAGTGAGAGAAAAATGTTATGTAAATTTAATTGATAGCATTTTTTCTTTCTTGAGCAATCTATAAAATAACGGTGGTTCTTACTGTCAATGACATTATAGTCTATGAAATACGGGAAAATTTTATTTGCTGTAAAATTAGTGATTTTTTCCCCTCTTTTGGGAAACAAATGGGATTAGTAAATTGTGACTGTTATCTCTTTTACTGACGTAAAGGCACATGGAGATCTGCATGTACCTTTCTCAGAAAGATAAATTTCACACTATTGCAATAAACAGAACACATGATGCTTGCAAATTCCCCTAGAGAAGTTCCTCTGTTCACAGTGAGGTTCTGTTATTGTTTGATGTTGCTCAGGGAAGCCACATTAAAAAGAGTCAATATGTTTTGACAGCACTGCCAATCAACTCCACCTTCCACACTCCCCACCCCAAAAGGGCTGTAAGCAAATAAGATGGAAAAGCCTCTGTTCTCACTCACCCTAACTCTGAGGCAAACGTGAGTTTGCTACCAAAAATCCTTAAAAGAAGGTCGTTAGTTCATACCTTAGACAATCAAAAATAAAAAGAAAATAACAGTACCAAAGGAAAGAATCTTGTGAGCACAGAGGTAAACCGTTAAAGAGAAGTAGGAAACTCTTTGGATAGTTACCAGGTCGCTGCTAAGGCTCTCTGTGTCCTAAACTTTCTGTTTTGCTGCTTATTTTAAAGAACCAAAATTAGATCTCAACCAAGTGGATGTCAACCCTGACATTTTGGCAAAGGCCAAAAACACACATAAACGTGCCCATATTAGGTCTACCATCTCTACATTTTCTTCACTGCTCCCCACCCAGGTGAGCCCATCCACTCCACGGCTTCCAAATTCTTCTTCTCATCCTTCACTTCCCCTTCAAACAAACAGTGCGAAGCAGTATCAGTAGGGGCATAAATGATAGCCTTTGAACTCACTCCATGGATGGTGCATTTGACAGCATCAGTCCTGGATGTAATGCAGGCAGCACACACAGCCCAGTTCCGGCCCATCCAAACAGAGGAAAGATGACTAGAGGAATAAATAAAAGGCTCCCTCCCATATGGATGTGCACCACTGTGCAATTATAGCAAAGTCTGTAATTCCCAGCAGTGCCATTTAAGTTCTTGCCTCTTCAAACTCTCATGGTAGATTGTAAAAATGCTGATTTACCACCTTTCTTGGCGAGTTGTCTCTGGAAACGTTGACCCTACTCCACCCAACACTTAATAAAAAACTGATGTCCAAAAGGGTTATAGGTTCATCTCTAAATTCCATACTTGTTCCAAGAAGAAAAAATAATATTTGTTGTTTTGGGGGTCCAAAAGAGGAAAGCAAGAAAGAGAAAATATTTGATATTCCAGGAGTGCCAAGTCCCAAAGCTTCAAAATTCTCTCCAGCAGCCTTCTTCAAAATACCTGTAGTCCCTAGAGCACTGGTGGCCTTTGCCCAGGTCCCTAGTACTCTTCATAATTGCATAAACATGCAACTTCGTGAATTTAGAGAGAAGTAGCTACATATGCCACTTAAAGAAAAATTTAACTTCTGTATCTCTTCTCTAGAAACATGCCGGGTTCCATGGGAGGAGGCTGTACAACCCCCTAGGCAGGTTACTGTGAGCAGCTGCTGTGAGCCAAGGGGAGGGCGTGTGGAGGCCGTGAGGTAGTGTCTCGTCTGAAGGAAATGAAATACTGCATGCAGAGGGCTTATTAAAAGCTTCATGTTTGAAAAATCCCTAGTAAAGTCAAGTCCTGGAAGCAGACAGTTTCCCTTTTGCTGGTCATGTTAACTTTATAGCTGGAAATGTGAATGCAATTTTGACATTTGTATGGACTTAGAAAAAAAAAAAAAAAGATAGTGAAGCATGCAGCCAGTTTTTATTGAAAAAACATAATGGAGAACAAAACTTCTCAAGTCAGCACTTTGCCAGTGACTAAGGTGGAGGCTTCTCTTCTGCACACCACCTTGTCACAGCTACAGTAAATAAAAAAGCAAAACAGTACAGTGACCATGGAGGCCACGGCCCTCCCTTCTGAGCTGCTCAGACAAAATGACTGTAGAAATTTCGCCAAGGTATTTCGGGACACCGTACTCCAAGCAGCAGTAAGACAGCTCACTGTGTTCCCCAAATTTAACTTTAAAAAACTCAACTGCGTTTATATTTTAAATTTTAAAAATAAATTTTATGTTTAAAGCTTTTGAATGGTAATTTATGCACATGGTACAAAATTCAAAAGCTGCAAAAAGTATATGCTGAAATGTAGGTCTTCCCAAACTTCTCCCTAGTGATTCTACTCCCCTTCCTAGAGGCAGCTCTTGTTACCTTTTCTTGCAGATTCTTCCAGAGTCCTATGGCATATATACAAGCATACCCTATACAAAACTTTTCTTTTGTTTCTTATATGGGCTTTTTTTTTGTTCACCCAAAAAGGTTTAATAAAAAAGATAGTGAATTTGGTGAAATGGATTTTAAGCAACCTGATGAAATGGATTATTTTACTAGATTCAAGCAGATATTTTAAAAGTATTAGCATGCTATTAAACACTCCCCAACCTCAAAATGATTTTAAAAAATAACGTTATTCATCCAATATTCATACCAGATGAATTCCAAAGTGAGAATTTCTCTCGTTCCTCTTATTGTTCATGGGATTGTGTCTTCCATCAAGGAAGGTTTCTCTCTTACCCCACTTTATTATGATCTTTAAATGTTCTCACTGATGTTCGTTATCTCAGCTTTTCTTTAAAATTCTTAAAATAATTTTGCAAGGTTTTCTAGATGGAAATGGCAAAAGTCATGATTTTTTAAATTGGCCAATAGAAATCAAATCCCTTACTGCTGGCTGAGGATGGCTGATCACTGGCAAGAACGAGAGTAGTGTTACACTGTAAAAAGACCACTGACTGGAATTTAAGTGGATTCTGATCTATTCTTTCTAACTACATTAGCATCCAGATCTCAACCATGTCTTAAAATCTCTCAAGCCTCCTACTTCCTGTTTTTTTTTTTTATAACTGAGAGGAAATCACAATTAGAGATTTCCTGCTTAAACATTCTGTTTCTCATCTGACACTTTCCAGTGACTTTTCCCATATATATCTAGTCCTTAAAGTCTCAAATTGATCAGTGCAACAAACTTCTTTTTCTCAAGTTACAATGAAAATGATGAGCACAATCAAAATGAAATTTGCTAGGTGTTATGGACTGAATATTTGTGTCCCTCCAAAAGTCATATGTTTAAGTCCTAACCTCCAATGTGATGGTGTTTGGAGGTGGGGCCTTTGGGAGGTTTAGATGGATGGGGCATCCTACCCTCATGAGGGTGGGGCACCCAAGGTGGGATTAGTACCCTCATAAGAAGAGCTCTCTCTCCACCATGTGGGGACACAGTGATAAGGTGGAAACTTGCAAACCAGAAGTGGGCCCTCACGGAACCATGCTGGCACCTGATTTTGGACTTCCCAGCTCCAGAACTATGAGAAATATATTTCTGTTGTTTAAGCCACTCAGTCTATGGTATTTTGCTATGGCAGCCCAATTTAAGACACTAGGCATTTCCTAACTTTTTTTTTTTAACATCTTTATTGGAGTAAAATTGCTTTACAATGGTGTGTTAGTTTCTGCTGTATAACAAAGTGAATCAGCTATATGTATACATATATCCCCATATCCCCTCCCTCTTGCGTCTCCCTCCCACCCTCCCTATCAACCCCATTTCCTAACTTTTGACAGCAAATAGTTTAGCCACTCAAAGATATGGTTTCAACTGATGCCAATTCTTCTTTGTTTCATTCAGTCATATAGGCCCTTTCAGCATTAGTGCCTCAGAAGTGCATGTTTCATCCTGCATACATGGCAGGCCCCTATGCTTGGTACAGATGCTGTCCACTGGGCACATTTCCAGCTCCTTGATCCTGCCACTGAACTCAATGGAAACTAAGAACTGGAGTAGGACAGTGATATCTGCCTAAACTTACTTACCAACCAACCTGAATTCTAGGTGATCGAATTGAACTGGGCTTTGTGTAAGAACCTAAGACAAGACAGGACAGTGGGCTGCAGCGATTGAAACTAAGAGACATGTGAAAAATTCTTTCTAGGGGTGAGGCCAAGGTCAGGAACCACAAAACTGGCCTTCTTTTTTATTTATTATTTATTCATTCATTCATTCATTCATTCATTTATTTATTTATTTATTTATTTATGGCTGTGTTGGGTCTTCGTTTCTGTGCGAGGGCTTTCTCTAGTTGCGGCAAGCGGGGGCCACTCTTCATCGCGGTACGCGGGCCTCTCACTATGGCGGCCTCTCTTGTTGCGGAGCACAGGCTCCAGACGCGCAGGCTCAGTAGTTGTGGCTCACGGGCTTAGTTGCTCCGCGGCATGTGGGATCTTCCCAGACCAGGGCTCGAATCCGTGTTCCCTGCATTGGCAGGCAGATTCTCAACCACTGCGCCACCAGGGAAGCCCAAAACTGGCCTTCTTAAGGAAGGGGATAAGAAGTGGAAATCAAGTATGAGGCAGCATATATTTTGTTCTTCTAATTGTTACATTAAATATATGTTTTACTCAACAAATTTATACTAAGGGCAAATTATGTGCTCAGAGCATTGTTCTAGGTGCCAGCGATACAGCAATGAAGAGACCTCCCTACTGGAAAAAAAAAAAAAAAATCCTTGCCCTCATAGAACTCACATTCTCACATTATGTTCTCCTACTTCAGCTCCACCACCTAATTAGTGTCTCAACTAACACCTTATCTTTAACATGAGGATAGTGGTGCCCAATTCTTCTTTTACAGCTGTATTTGTATTTTGTATATCATCAGGATTTTTAATGTTTCCATTCTGTTTTTCAAATATAAATAGGTCTTCCATTCTTTACCTAAATAGGTTGATTCTAAAAGTAAAATATCTATTAACAGACTTATGTTATCATAACTATGTACATGCCAATGACTGCAAAGACAAGTAATAGGCTAGAATTATATATTTTTTTATAAAAGCTCTAATGGCATAACCCCTGAGCGATTTAAAGGAGAATATTTATATCTTAATCACTCGAGTCAAATAAATTCCCTGTTCTTATGCTAAATCAATTAAAAGCTGAAAATCATGACATCCCATATCAAAAAAAAAAATTATGACACACTTTATTTCATAATATCTGAACTAGAATTTCCTACATAGTTTTTTGTTTTTCCTGAAGTTTGTAATTGCTTTCTTTTTTCTTGTTGATAGAAGAATAATTCACCTTCACCTTATTCTCAGGCTTATCTAGACTATCAGTCATGCTGGAGTTCACCTTTTTCCCCAGAACTCCCTGAACTCTGCATTCTCCTGCTCCAATCAGGAGTATTTGCTGCTTAAGCCCATTGTATAGCTTTCATCCTCTTTTCACTGTCTTTCTGGGATTTACTTTTTCTTGGATCTTACCTATTCCTCTTTCTTGCTTTTTAATCCCTGTCTTCTAAGAGGACATCCCAAAATAACTTACTAAGAAAGGATATTAGGAGATCCTGAGACATATACCTCTAAAAAAAGTCTTTATTTTTATTCTCATACTCAGTGGATAGTTTGACCAAGTATAGAATTCCATAAAGAAGTGAAATAAATAAGTTAAATAAAGAAGTGAAAAGGCAAGCTGCAGACTAGGAGAAAATATTTGCAATACACAAACCTGAAAAAAGCCAGGACCTAGAATTTACAAAGAACTTTTAAAAATCAGTAAGAAAAAGATAAACAACCCAATTTTTAAAAACGGGCCAATACTTGAATAGGAACTTTGCAAAAGAAAACAACCAAATGGCTAAGACGTATGTGAGAAGTTGCTCAATATCAATGCTCATCAGGGAAAATCAAACTCACAGTGAGATATCACTGTGCATTGACCAAAATGGCTTAAGTTAAAAAGACTGATAATACCAAGTACTGGGAAAGATGTAGAGACACTAGAACTTCAGAATACGTTGCTTATGAGAGGGTAAAACTCTTTGAAATACTGTATAGCAGTTTCTAATAAATTAAACGCACATCTACCTATGACCAAACCAGCAATTCGAATCCACCCAGAAGAAATGGTCAAACAATTCACAAAAACTTGTGTAAGTTTGTTTGTAGTTGCTGTATTCAAAATAGCTTCAAACTAGAAACAACCCAATGACTACCAAAAGGAGAATGGAGAAACAAACCATACCATAATAATACAATGGAAGACTTCTCAGCAATAGAAAAAAATGAATTACTACTATACCCAACAACTTGGATGAATATTAAAACAATTATATCGATCAAAGGAAGCTGGACATAAAAGTATATACTCTATGACTACATTTATAGAAAGTTCAGGAACAGGGAAGACAAATCTATGGTGATAGAAGTCAAATACCGATTATTTGAGGGAGAAAGTAATGTGTATTGATTGAGAGAAGGCATGAGGGAACTTTCTGGGGTGAAGGAAATAGCCTACATCTTGATCTGGATGGTGCACATTTACTCACCAGGCTCTGCACTTAAGATTTGTGCATCTCACCATGGGTACTACACTTCAACTTTTTTTAAAAAAGAAAAATAGCTAGGTTGAAAATCGTCTTCCTTCAGTACTTTGAAAGCTTTCCCTCATTATCTTCTAACATCCACAGGTGATGATAAGATGTCTTGTGCGAGTCTGATTCTAACTCCTTTGAAGTCCAAGTTTATTCTCTCTGGAAGTTTAGGAACTTTTCTTTAACCTTCTTGCTCTGAAATTCCATGAGGATGTCTCTAGGTAGGAATCTTTATTACATTCATCCCATTTGCCCCTCAGTATGCCTTTTCAATTTCAATACTTGTGTCTATCCTTATTGCTGGGGCATTTTTCTATTAATTTTAAAAAGAATTTTCACCTCTTCTTTTTATTAAAGTCTACTGTTCTTGAATCTCTATGGTCAGAAGATGGAATTCCTAAATTAAGCCTCTATGTCTCTTTCTTTCATTTTTTATATTTTCTTTGTCTTTCTGCTTTGTTTTGTAGATTTCCTCTGCTTTATCTTATAGCAATTATGCTTAATTTCTAAGCAGTCTTACTTATTCTGTGTTCCTGTTTCACAACAATTTGATTTTAGGATACAATATCTTCTCGAATCTCTGAGAGTACCAGAAGATTTTGAAAAAGTCCCTCTCTGTTTTCTGAATAATGTCTATTTTCTCTGATAATTGTGGTCTTTCTCTTTCATACTACTTGTCTTCCTCATGTGTTGGATCCTCCCTAGATGCTACATATTAATAATGAAGATGCGTGTTTCCTCCTCTGTTCAGTAGAGAGTTTTTTTCCTTGCTTGGGGGGTCTTCCTGGAAGATCCATGTACAAGGGAAGGGCAGGTTGAAAGATCGGCTTTATGGTAAGTAGGCTTGGAGCTCCGTGACAGTTCAGGGGTATCCAAATGCCAGAATAAGGAATTCTTTTGCTGAACAGCCAAAACTCTCAAAAGAGGTCATGGCTTTCCCTGGTTTACTTATTATCTTTTGAGAAGGATCCTGGAGGCAATGGCCAGGTGGCCTGCAGCTCTGAGGGGTCGGGGAGCAAGTAGGGCTGCCAGGCACTGACTTTCACACAACTTTCCCCTGTTTATGGCTTCTGCTCACCTCTTCTTTCTCATCATTCCTGTGACTCCAAGCCTTTAGCCCCTCCAGGCAGATGGGTGCTCTTCTGCACTGCAGACCATCATACAGCACATTCTGGGCTATGGTTTTGCTACTGTGTTTCATCTGTCTACATGCTTCCAACCACTTGCCATCATCTAGAAGTTTCTTGAAGTCTCTTATCTACTCATTTCCTCCTCTCCACACTCTTTCCATTCCTTTAAAAACTTTTATTATCATTTCAATGTAGTCTCTACAGGGAGAGAGATGAATATGTATGTTCAATCTATCTTGAATTAGAATGTACATTCTTTTCTTTTTTCCCCAGAAGTAAATTAATCTGTTTAGAAAAACCTGATAAGACGTTAAATATAATAAGTTAAAGATATTACCAAACAAAACTCATTTATTAAGGCATCACCTGACCCTTCAGTGCAGATGATTCTCAAATCTATACTCTCAGCATCTTTCCGTATTTCCATGCACCTGCTGATCATTTCCAATTCTTTGTTTTTTACCACATTTACACCAACCCAAGCCCATTCTCTACTGCCTCCCTCCCCATGTAGATCTTCTTCCCCAACACGACTAGCCCGCTTGATCTTTCTGCAGGTTCCACCCACATCCACGCAGGCTGAACACTTCACACAAGTTTTTGACTTTTCTTTGCCCTGTTTCTTTATAGTTGATGAGTGCTCAAATCCTCTCTCTTCTTCCTTTCTATTTTATTCTATGTTTGGAGTGAATTCTCTCCTTTAGCTCACCTTGCTCCTGGAAAATAAAGGGGACTAAAAGCAGTAATGGGTACATCGGCTGCATCACTGCCCGGAGAAGGGCAAAGGAATAACCACTTGACACCAAGCAATATCTTCTCCTTTATACAGGTGTGCACAGTTGATACTGCAGCTGAACAGAAAAAAATGTGCCTATTAAACATTTAAAGAAAATAAATTGTATTTGTCACAGAGAAGAATTTATAAACATCTTCTAAGAGTTGAATGCCAAATGCATATATTCTTAGACCTAAAACTATTTTCAAGTCCAATAGACTGATTCCAATCTCTCCTACTTTGCAGCCATTCTGATAAAGTCTCAACCCCATCTCATCTCTTTCCTTTCTTTTTTTAAAAAATATTTTAAAAAATTAATTAATTTATTTTTGGCTATGTTGGGTCTTCGTAGCTGCGTGCGGGCTTTCTCTAGTTGCGGCGAGCGGGGGCCACTCTTCCTTGCGGTGCACGGGCTTCTCACTGCAGTGGCTTCTCTTGTTGTGGAGCACGGGCTCTAGGCACGTGGGTTCAGTATGGGCTTTAGAGCGCAGGCTCAGTAGTTGTGGTGCACAGGCTTAGTTGCTCTGTGGCATGTGGGATCTTCCCGGACCAGGGCTCGAACCCATGTCCCCTGCTTTGGCAGGCGGATTCTTAACCATTGCGCCACCAGGGAAGTCCCTCATCTCTTTCCTTTCTTTATGTAAATAAGACACTACAAGTGCATATATTATCTGAATGATCATATTAGCTGAAGCCAGGATCTTCTGAAAGCTGTAGTCTGTGTGGGTAGAAATCACCTTCATACTCCCTCAAATGCCATTGTACTTATGTGTTTTTAGTGTTAGTCTGATGTCTGCATCATCAGCTGTAATTAGAAACATAAAACTGTTATCAGACTGAACTGTTGATAAACCTAGTTCAGGAATTTAATGTTTTTCTGCTTTAGTTCATTCTCATATCTCTACTGATAGATGACTGTAGGGTTTACACTTAGACACTTGGAAAATTCAACTTGCCATTAAGTTGTAACTTGTGTGTCTCTTTTGTAGGAATAAATTGATTAGAGAGCAGCCCTGAAGTCTGTTGGGAGGATTTGGTGGGGGTGGGGGAAGCAGAGAGAGATGCATGGTAATGGGAGGAAGGAGGGTATTTATATTCGGTGAGGTTTTGATATTAAACAGAAAGGAAATCACAGATGGTGTCTGATTACTGTTGGATTACTGCCAACAACTTATAGGTAGATATTGCAGGAAAAACCAAACATGGCACCCATGGGAACCTCATTCTCAATTCTGAGTGCCCTTCAAGGGCTCAGGATTATGTTCTGTGTCACTGTTACTGATTATACACACATTTATACATATATATACATTTCACTTTTAGAAACATCATCATACAAAAACTTCAATTACTGAATAGGTACATTAACCAGAACATATTTCCATCACAGAATAAGCCTTCATTTCACGAAATGATTTTACGGAATACTGCATTTCCCTATGAATTTCAAATTTGATTTATTTACAAAATTAATTTTCCATGCAGTTTTTTTTGCAGTTCAACTTTTTATTTTAATAAAATCAGAATATGCACAACACATGCAGTTCTAGCATCTAAACTAACAAGCAATTACTAAAGCTACAGTGACTTGAGGTTAACTCAATCACTCATAAAGGTTTATTGATGACTGCCATATTCACATTTACAAAAACACATCAGTTGATGTATAACAAGACAAATATACAAATCAGGACAGGCCAAGATCCTGATTTAACATAGTATCCTTTTGTTTTCACCTATAAAATTGACAGTGACTCATTTTTGCTAAGTAAAGGGTGCTGGTTGGCAATTGATATCTAAGTTTATCATCGACATCATAACTTTAGGATTGAATCTGATTGTCTTGATTCTCCAGCTTTATAATATCTCCACAATTTCCTGACAACCTGATGAAAATTAAAACTACCTAAATAACCAGTCGTTTGTCCATTGTACATCATTGTAACTGAATCAGCAGGTTTCTCTTGGAACATGATGGACTTAAACTGAATAGTCTCAACCTGAAGTGTGTTGGATTTCTTAAACAGTGAAAAGAAAGGCCATTCACTGCAAAAAAGAAATGCAGAGTCCTAAGATGCTCTCTCAAATTCATGGGAGCCATGTCTAAACAAAAATGACAGTAACAAAACTCCCTTTTATTTCTGTGGAAAGAAAAACCACACCGTTAACTGTGGGTAGGGGGACATGAACATTAATCCATATGAGACTCTTCTAAGGTGAAGAGTACAGGTCTAGAGATTGAGAACCAGGACCAGACTACCTGGGTTTGAATCCTGACTCTGTATCTTATAAGCAAGTGTGTGTTTTAGGGCAAGTTACTTAAACTTGCTGTGCCTCAGTTTCTTCACCAGTAAAATGGAGATAAACTTGTACCTGTATCATACAGCTGTTTTAGGATTAAATGAGCTAACGCATAAAGTGCTTGGGAAGGAACGGTGCTGTGTAAGTGTTTGCTACCATGACTGTGATAAATCCCTACTTTAGTCCAGGTGCTTTACATTAATGATTGCGGTCGATACCTCCAGGTGGATGCTGGATATTGTAATCTCTATTCTCCTTGAAGAGAAAATGGACTTCAGAGTAATAAGTAATAAGTAATTTTTCCAAGACCACACACTGAGTAAGCGGTTAAGCTACAAGTCCTAACCAAGTCTTTCTCATTCCAGGCCATCTCTTCGTACTTGTGAAGAGGAAGCAGCTAACTAGCTAGCTGGCTGACTTTCTCACTTTTCAATTAGCTGTCCTAGTGTTCCATAAGCGGGTCTTGGCCGGTCTTGGACAGCCACCTCAGAGATGCCCCATCTGTTCCTGTCCGCTTTATGGCCAGGGAGAAGCCAGTGTTTTCGCCCAGCATGGGGCAGCCAGCTCTGCAGGGAAGCTGGGGAACAGATGCAGTGATCAGAGGGCCCCGGTGCCAACCACTTTCTCTTCCCTGTTGTCAGGGAGGCCCCCTACAGTGGCTGCCACTCAGGGAATGTGATTTGCTTGCTCTTTCCCTTCCAAAATGTTTTAATTTTTTTATACCATATTTAATATTTTATTGCTTCTTGTGGATGAAAGGAGAAAACCTTGTTCTGAAAAATACATAACTCCACCTTCCACAGAAGAGATCCATCCTGGAGCAGTGTTCACAGCCAGTGCTGCCAACTTCAAAAATAAATGGCTCTGATATCTTCAGAAACCAGATTTTCATATTTGTTCTCTGAAGAGCGGAGGGTACATTTTTTAATAAAACTCTAGTTGTGATAAATCGCTGGCTCAAAAATAGCAGACAGAGGCTCAGCAGGTACAGTGGCCTAGGAGCCACTGGGGTGAGTAATTTGCCTATATAAACAGGAGCACGGAGGAAGTCTTTTGTAAGGCTCAACACATTTTAGCTGGGTGACTTCATTTCCATTATCAGGTCTGATCTCAGCGAAGGTGATGTGCTTGCAGTCTAGATCTAGACGACCCTGGCACAGACCTACCCAATCTAACCTCAAATCTAAAGCAGAAGGGCAGATATTTATCCTCCCCATTACATTATAGTGTGTTTAAGCATGGCATTAACATAGCTTGTACATACTTATTTGTGACAAGGCTCAGACCTTGGAAAATCTTCTGGTTTAATTTCTTACACACAATGACTGAATACAGATTAATTTTTATGCCTAATAGGAGGATATATGCTTAATATCAAAAGGAATCTCTTGCTGCAATAGTCGGCTCTGCTTAAATATGATCAGGAGTAAGGAAGAGCTAGGAGGAGTGAAGTCAGCTACATAGGAAAATGTGGCAAATGGTCATCTTACCTCTCTCCGAACTCATCTGTTAGGCATTCAGCCCAGCTCTCCACTGTAGGTGACAGGAGGAGGTGGTCTCAGAAAGGGCCCTTAGGTAAATAATTTTTGACTTAACTCCTGCTTGAGCCTTCTAAACCATGAGTGAAGTCCCCTGGGTTACTCTTTCATGTGAAGGAGTGGAGGTGTCTCCAAACACTGAGAATGGCGTTAAGGAAAAGGGGCATACGACATAGCCACAGAATGTCCACCACAGGGTGCTATTTGGGCAGGCAGACAAGTGGAAAGGTGTGAGGGTGCTGTCCTGCATTGTAGGGGCACTGCTGATAGAATGCTGAGCTCCTCCTTTCCAGCTAGAGGACCCGACATACAGAAGAATATGGAAAAGAGGTCCTAGTCCACTCCAGTGTGCCCCTCCTGCCCCTGCCCCCGCGACATTCACTGGTTGGAACGCTGGGTGTGCCATGGGGATCGCATTCCAATGAAGCAAAGAACGCTGAAAGATCCTTCTCAGTCCCTAGCTCTGAAGAAGGAGGATATTTTCTTTTGGCCTTCTAGATCTACTCTTCACCTTATCCCCTCTGCCCTGGGTCCTGGGAGATTGAAATTTTATGGATCGTATCAATGGGCTCCCTTGCCCTCTTGCTTCCAACTGGATTCAGTCAGTGGGAAGCACCAGCAAGAGAAAAGGACAGAAAAGAAATGAGGCTGGGGTATTTCTCCCCTGAGCCCTTCCCTGTGGGGTCACTGGAATGTGGCTACATCCTTCAACTAGTGGCACAGCTCCTGTCTGAGCCACCTTGCAGGGATAGGGATTAGTTTTAGAAAGGACACCTTCTGACTCTTCCACTGTGACCTCAGAGGTGGAAGCAAAGCCACTTTTGGATGCAGGTGTGGGTAGCAGTGACAGGAAGTTGAGAGATCTCACGTGATGGCCTCCTTTTATGGTATGTATGTGAGGAAGGAGATAAATGCATTCCTGATGCACAGGAGGAGAAGGTAGTAGAAGAGAGGGCTTGAGGGGTGTGGGAAAAGTTGGAGAGACATGACTCAGAAGATGTATAAATATAAATATAAGGCACCTTTGAAGAGTGCATGAAATTAGAGAAGATGAATTTATAGCAGCACCAAGCTTTATGCGTAGCACTGGGAAAGAAGCCTGTGAGTAAAGGCAGAAAAGGCAATCAGCTGGAGATCTGTAAAATCAGGAGTTTACCGGGTGTAGGAGATGAAAGGAGGACACTGAGAACTGAAGACTTTGGCAAGAGCGTGACTGAGGAAATTTGCCTCGTGGTCATGATGGGACTGAAGATGATGCGGGATGACAGTTGATGGAACAAGGCAGTAGAGATCACAAAGAGACTGAAGAGCAGACACA
This sequence comes from Eubalaena glacialis, assembly GCF_028564815.1. NCBI lineage: Eukaryota > Metazoa > Chordata > Mammalia > Artiodactyla > Balaenidae > Eubalaena > Eubalaena glacialis. The sequence goes on from NC_083724.1 coordinate 45,506,010, forward strand.
GTGAGAATAACAGATTGAGGGAACCGTGATCAGGAAGTGTGAGATTTGGATGGAGGGAAGGAGTTCCTGGTAATGACAAGTTTTAGGATCCGATCAAGGACATGGAGTGGAGGTCATTAAAGTTCAAAAGGTCAAGAAATGGAAAGTGTTTTTCATCCAGAATGATACCCATTTCTTGTTAACACAACTAACATTTTTTTTAATGAAAATTAATTTGTTGAGAAAAATTTATTTCATTGTGAAACTATGCATTGTGTAGAAGACACCCTTTCTGGGTTACCAGACTCTAAACATCTCTTTTTTTTTTTTTGAGCTATATTATAACTCTATAATTGTAGATGACTGAGAGACATGCAAATTATGTCCTGTCTGATAAAGGTTAGATTGGCAAACCCATTTTGCCTCCATTTACAATTCATTAATATACTTTCACTCCATATAAATTTGAATTTAACTTATTGTTTTGAACTGTTTATAATATCTGCTTGGTTCCCTTACCAATTAACAAGTAGAATAAGATCTTTAACCTGTGCTCATTTTTATACCTGTATGAAAGTCATGATTCCACTTGATCTTTTTAAAAAATTATCTTTTAACAAAGTGTATTTTTTAAAACAAACAAAACATTGGTGAGAAGAGTAGAGTTGTTTTGCACTTTTACAGACCTTTTAAATGTCTGGAATAATACAAGACAGCTGGTTTCCCATATCTGCATTCAATCTCCTATAGCTATGTTATTTTAGTTGAAGTATATGAAGAAAATTTGGCCTCACATAGATATGTAGTTGGAAGAGGGGGGAGTATTTTAATATCCTTTTCAGATAATTATGGATATTCTTATTAATACTGTATCAAAACTTGCCAAGTTGTAGTTTCTTAAAGGTTAGTTGCAATGTGGGATCTGATACCATTCCAATGAACTTTACATACTCTGTTAAATTAGAATTCATTGGTCTATCTTTCACACTGAAAGGATCTTTTATCTATGCATGATTTTCTAACATCATGCATTGGTCACTGGGAAAACACTGGTTCACTAAGTCATGCAGATCTTTCAAATGGTTACACATCTCATTATATAATATGTATTTTTAAAAATCACATTGTTAATATCACAACCAATCGCAAAAAAAGCCTTAAATATTAGGAAGTTTTCAAATTTACAGGTGTATATGTTTTCCAAAATTCTAATTTTCACTTGCAAGCTTGAATTTTATCATTAGCAACAGATACAGTCAGTTATTTTCCGTGACAGGCTCACTCACTCATTTTTAGGATATATTTACCAAATACTCAAGTCTAAATAACCATAGTCTACTCATCAGTCATTCAAGTAAAAATAGCATTTCACAAACAGCAACTAGTCTACCTTACAACTCAACAATTCCACAACAGAGAGTGGCCAAGACGGTGGAATAGAAAGACCCTGAGCTTATCTCCTCTGGCAAGCACATCAAAGTCACAACTATCTGCAGAACAACCATCAATGAAAAAAGACTGGAACCTACCAGAAAAGATCTTCTACAACTAAAGACATAAAGAAGGAACCTCAATGAGATGGGTAAAAGGGGAAGACTCGAGATGTAATCAAATTCCATACCCCTGGGTGGGCAACCCACAAGCTGGAGAATAATTACAATGCAGAGGTTCTCGCACAAGAATGAGAGTTCTGAGCCCCACATTGGGCTCTCTAGGCTGGGGGTCCTACACCGGGAAGATGAGTCCCCAGAGCATTTGGCTTTGAAGGCCAGCAGGGCTTAATTTCGGGAGCCTCACAGGACTGTGAGAAAGAGAGACTTCACTCTTAAAGGGCACACACAAAATCTCACGTGCATTGGGACCCAAGGCAAAAGCAATAATTTGATAGGAGCCTGGGCCAGACCTACCTGCTGGTCTTGGAAGTCTCCTGGAGAGGTGGAGGACAGCTGCAGCTTACCCTGGGGTCATAGACACTGGTGTCAGACATAGATACCGTGTGAACACTGCTGCTGGTGGCTGCCATCTTGGCTCACTAGCACCAAGACCTGTAGCACCTACCCAACAGCCTGTAGGTGCCAGTGCTGGGATGCCTCAGGCCAAACAACTAACTGGGCGGGGACACAGCCCCACCCAACATCAGACAGGTTGCCTAAAGACTTCCTGAGCCCGAAGCCACCTCTAGACACACCCCTAGACACAGTCCTGCCCACCAGAGGGCCAAGACCCAGCTCCACCACCAGTGGGCAGGCACTGACCTCTCCCTCCAGGAAGCCTGCACTGGCCTCTAGACCAGCCTCATCCACCAGGGGGAAGACACCAGAAGCAAGAAAACTACAATCCCACAGCCTACGGACCAAGTCTGCAGACAGCAGGCCAGACCCTACCCTGGGACCAGCTGGCCCTGGCCCTGTCCACTAGCAGGTCAACACAAGCTTCAGAACACCCTGGACCCCATACCCACTGTGCCAGGAACCAGTCTCCCTACCAATGATCTGAAATGAGCTCTGGATCCCTGGGTCCTGCAGCCAGACTCCAGGAACCAGCCCTGCCTACCAGTAGTCCAGCACTAACCCCAGAACCTGGCTTCACCTGCCAGTGGGTGGGCAACAGCCCCAGAGTCTTTGGAACCCTGACTCCAGCCACTAATGAGCCAGCACTAGCCCCAGGGTCCCCTAGAGTTCTGCAGACAGCTGCCTTATGACCGCCCCAATGAACAGCAGCCAGCAGCATCCACACAAGTCAGGGCCTGGCAACCAACTACCAGACTGCCCACATAGTCAGCCTGCCACAACAGAAGGACTCATGCAGCCCTCTTAGCGGGAACCCCTAGAGCATATAGCTTGGATAATGAGGGGGGAGCTCGCTGCTGGGACACACAGGACGTCTCCTGCAGACGGCAACTTCTCCAAGGTCAAGAAATGTAAATAACCTACCACATACATAAAAATACAAACAGAAACTTAGACAAAATGAGGCAGCAGAAGAACATATTCCAGATGAAGGAACAAGATAAAACTCCTGAAGAACTAAGTGACATGGAGATAGGCAATCTACCCAAGAAAGAGTTCAGATGATCAAAGAACTTGGGAGAAGAACAGATGCACAGAGCAAGAAGTTAGATGTTTTTAACAAAGACAAAATATAAAGAACAACCAAGCAGAGATAAAGAATATCATAACTGAAATGAAAAATACACCATATAAATGATTCAGAAGGATGAATCAGTGAGCTGGAAAACAGAGTAATGGAAATCACTGCTGCCAAACAGAAAAAAGAAAAGAATGAAAAAAACAAGGACAGTTTAAGAGACTTCTGGGACAACATCAAGTGCAGTAATATTTGCATTATAGGAGTTCCAGAAGGGGAAGAGAGAGAGGGGGGCCTGAGAAAATATTTGAAGAGATAATAGCTGTAGACTTCTCTAACCTGGGAAAGGAAGCAGTCACCCAAGTCCAGGAAGTGCAGAGAGTTCCATACAGGATGAACCCAAAGAGGAACACACCAAGACACATCGTAATTAAAATGACAAAAATTAAAGATAAGGAGAGAATATTAAAAGCAGCAAGGGAAAAGCAACAAATAACATACAAGGGTAACTCCCATAAGGCTATCAGCTGATTTTTCAGCAGAAACTCTGCAGGCCAGAAAGGCGTGGCATGATATATTTAAAGGGATAAAAGGGAAAAACCTACAACCAAGAATACTCTACCCAACAAGGCTCTCACTCACATTTGATGAAGAAATCAAAAGCTTTACAGACAAATGAAATCTAAAAGAATTCAGCACCACCCAAACGGCTTTACAATAAACATTAAAGGAACTTCTCTAGGTGAAAAAGAGAAGGCCAGAACTAGAAACAAGACAATTACAAAGTGAAAAAAGCTCACCGGTAAAGGTAAACATATAGTAAAGGTACGAAATCATCCACATACAAAGCTAGTAGGGAGGTTAAAAGACAAAAGTAGTAAAATTACCTGTACCCACAATAAGCAGTTAAGGGATACACAAAACAATTAGATGTAAAATATTATATCATGAGGGGAGGAGAGTACAAATGCAGGGTTTTAAAAATGCATTTGAAATTAAGAGATCAGTAACTTAAAACAATCGCATATTTATAGAGACTACTATATAAAAACCTCATGGTAAGCCCAAACCAAAAATTGATCACAGATATACACACAAAATAAGAAAAAAGAGTCCAAGTATAACACTAAAGATAATCATTGAACCACAAGAGAAGGGAACAAAAGAAGAAAAGGGGCAGGGGGCAGGGGGAAAGGCCTACAAAACAATTAACAAAATGGCTATAAGGACATACATACCGATAATTACCTTAAACATAAATGCACTCCAACCAAAATACACTGAGTGGCTGAATGGATACAAAAACAAGACCCATATATATGCTGACTACAAGAGACTCACTCCAGACTAGAGACACATACAGACTGAAAGTGAGGGGATGGAAAAAGGTATTCCATGAAAACGAAAATCAAAAGAAAGCTGGAGTAGCAATACTCATATCAGACAAAACAGACTTTAAAATAAAGACTGTTAAAAGAGACAAAGAAAGACACTACATAATGATCAAGAGATCGATCCAAGAAGAAGATATAACGATTGTAAATATATATGCACCCAACATAGGAGCACCTCAATATATACGACAAAGGTTAACAGACATAAAATGAGAAATTACACAACAATTACACAATTTCCCTAAGATAAACATCGTACTTCAGTATGCAATAGAAGTACTTTATGTGTACTTCTCATGTTGTCACACAGACTATTAAAAAGACTTATACTCAAGGGTTGAGATTTAAAATTAAACATTTTATTGTTTCAAAAAGAACATTCTCAAGTGATCTTGGTATTTTCTTTTACTGTGAGTGGGAGGAAGTGAAGAATCCAACAAGTACTAGTTTAGTGCCACTGCCTAAAGCACCAAGATGTTTATCCACTATTGCTTTTGCATCATCAGTGCAAATATCAATATGGTAGAAAAGTGAATAATGCCTTAATGTTATTATGAAAGTACGTTTGCTTTTGTGGACATCCTGGGAGAGTCTCAGGGATCCCCCAGGGGCCCACAAACCACACTTTGAGAACCATGGCCTTACCAGATTCTCTTGCATGTTTCCTTTACTAAAGGAACTTGTACCTCTTCAGTGACTTCTCTGCTGCTCTGTGAGCTGTTTTCATTTCTCTTTCTCTAGGGCTTGACATAAAGTACATTATCAATGAATGTTTGTTGGAAGAGGTTTACCAGAGTGGAACCCAAAAGCCAGAGTGATCAACTCTACCTGAAGGAACTGGATAAGGTTTAATGAAGATGACATTAAAGTGGGTTTTGGAGGATGAAAAGGAGGTGGACATGTGGATCTTGCATAGAGGAGCACTGTGGGTAGAAGGAGCATGACGCATGCTTGAGACCTTTGCCATGTTGAGATGATTTTGACAGATGAAGACACCCATTATACTATTGGACATGTGTGGCTGGTACTTGTGACATACATTTAGGTTAGATTTGACAATCATCAAAATATTGATGTGAGTTAGAATCATGGCAGTGGATGCAATCCAACAGGAAAAGTGTGCAGAGTGAGAACAATGGAGGGGGGAGGAGGAGAGGATGATGGAGTCTTGCACGCATCTGCTTTAAAGGTGGGCAGAGGAAAGGATGTCAGCACAGGAATCTGAGAAAGAATAGCCAGAAATCAGGTGTGGGATTTATGAGGGAGTAGAATCCTGGAATTAAAGGAGGAAAGAGCTTAAGTAATAAAAGAGTGTCCCGAAGTATCAAGAATCTCAGGGAAATCAATATTGAAAACTGTCCATTAAGAGTTGGTAACAATGAAACGTTTGGTGGCCCTCGCTTGGACAGTTTCATCTAAGAAGTAAGAGAAGAAACCACATTACATGAAGTTAAGAGTATGTTCAAGGATGATAAAAGGGGCAAAAGACTGTTACCGACTCGTTTAAGCAATCTCACTACCAAGAAAATGAGTGAGTACAGGAGGACTATAGTTTCAGAGAGAATTTTTTTAATGTAGGAAATATATGCATATTTGCAATTTACAGGGAAGGAGTCATAAAAAAGGAGACAGTGAAATTAAAGAGAAGAGGAAGTTACAATGAATGGCTCACATCACAGTCTTTGAGGAAGGGAAGGGATTAGCTCCAAAGCTTAATGAAAGAAATTAGACTTATATTAGAGAAATGATACCTCTTCTCTGAGACTGGAGACAAACATGGGAACAGGTAATTAAATTTACATCTACAGAGCAAGAGAGTTGAAAATTCTCATACCCAGTAGCCTCCATTATCGCTATAAAATAGAAAGCAAGTACTCTTTTGATAGTGAAGGTAATGGGGCATAGAAAGTATTCTAGCCAGGATTACCCAGCAAACAGAACCTAGTGCAAAAGCTTATTTTCTAACACTTTATTGGAGGAGGAAGTGTGGCATAATTCCGAAGAAGTATGAGGGAGGGAAAAGGGAAGTGAGACAGAGAAGGAGAAAGAACAAGTATGAAAAGACACATAACTGAAATAATGAATGCTTGCTACCAAGTGCAGCTAAGTATGTGACATCAGACATCCAACTGCAGAAGGTCATGTGAAACACTGCAGGACAGTCCAGGGAGGGAGTGAGAATGGAGAATAATTTTTCCAGTAGCTCCTATCTCCACTGGTCAAAGTTTTGCCCCAGAAAGCATCAAGTCTCCTGCATTACTAGTTTTCTAATATGGGTGCCTAGCAGTTTCCCAGGGAAGCCCCAGGGTGGGAGGTGAGTTACTGTGCCCTCATGAAGATGGTGGGTGAAGCAATACTTGGAAAGAGCCCACATAGAGCAGATCATTGCAGTACATCTGGGGCAAAGCTAATGGTTGAGGGCCCCTGAGAAAGGTAAGGCCAAGAGGTTCTGGCCTTATGAGGAAAAGGTGTCTGAAACAGGAAGTTAACCTGCAAATAATAGTAAGACTATGAAAGTCAACTACTCCCTAAGAATAGAAAAAATTTGAGCCGCACTGAGGATACATTGGATACCAACATTCATATTCTGTAATAATTTACAAAGCCATGTTATATTATTCTCCAACAACATTCAATGGCCCCAATATAAGAGAGATGTAATTACATTGCAGAGTTTAGACTAAAGATTTCTGAGATAGGATTAGTGGAAGGTGAAAGGAGGTGAGGTTATAGGTGAGAAATGAAGTGACTAATCATAAAATCTGGACATAGCGAACAAGGAATCATATTTCAGGGTGAGCCAAAAATAATCAGAGGAAGGGACTGGAAATCCTAATATATTTGAAATCTGGTTGAGTGGGAATGAAAAAATAAAAGTGGAAGGATATAAAACTGAGATCACAGAACAGAATATTGGAATTTACTATTTTGGAAGGGAAACATTTTGGCGAAATAAAGAATCATTCTTGAGTCATGGAAATGAATTTATGAAGCAGAATCAGGATGAAAATTCCATTTGACTTCATGTCAAAGATGGATGTATCAACCACATAGAAGTCTCTCAGGATGACAGTAAAAGATGAGGGAGTGAAGTGAGTAAGAGACGCAAGATGGCAAAGTTATCAATGAATGTAGGAAAGTGAACTAGAGGTTTGTAGACCCAGCGATAAGAAGGAATAGCGGGGTGGCATTCACTAATTCTATTGTCTAGCAGGACTGAGTATCAACTGTTTGCCAGGCACTGCACTAGGTACTGGGAATACAAACATGAGCAAGATAGTCCCAGAAGCTAATGGGGAGACAAACAGGAAAACCAATATTATAATACAATAAGGTATGTGTTTTAATGAAATTATATACAGCATGCTCAGGAAGTCATAGTAGCAAGTGCTGAAGTTAAGTCTTGAAAATTGATTTAGAGTTTTGCCGGTGAAAAGTGAAGTAAAAAAGCTCAAAGTAGAGGGAAGAACATAGTCATAGCCAATCATTACGAAAGAGAGTCAGCAGAAAGAGGCTAAGAACTATGGATGAACTTGATTATTTTGACAACTTTTAAAATACATTTAATATGTGTTGTGTGTTTAGAAATTCTTCCAAGCTTTTTATTTTTGTTGCAATGTACAAATATATATATATATATGAATGTGTAATTTAGTTATAAAGATAATTCACACTTTCAGTTTGTTTATTTTCTTGGCATTCACATTTTTTAGCTCTCAGGGGCTCTGAAAAAGGATTACAGAAGCAAGCCATTACAGGATCATCCATCTTGCCTCAAACGCAGGGGTGTGATAGAAGATCGCAGGTCTCTTCAAGACAAGGGCTGGGCACTCTGTTCCAGGATCAATAAGTTACAAATGCTCACTCTAGAGTACTAAGGGTTCACATAAGAAACTCGTAAATGGAAATCAGGAGTATTATCCTTAGAATTGTCTGCTTACTTTAAAGGATATATTCTGGTTGCTTCCCCCTTCTTTTACTACTTTTGAAGGAAGATTAACTCATTTTACTTTTATGGCATTGGTTGCACTTCCAATTTTTAGAGAAGCCACAAAAAAGGAAAATAGCCTCGTAAACTCTCATTAGCCCTTTAAAACAGTCATGTGGATAAATGATCAAATGGTGAGGGCCTGGAAGACTTTTGCTCTGCCTATAAATGGTCACTAGCTGATGTGCTTCTCTACATCATTCTCCTACATTCAGTTTTAGAGCAAATAGTGGAGACAGCATAGGATGGGTGATAGAGTACAACAGACTTGGGTTAACGTCATGAGCTTGGTACTGGCTGTATGACTAAGCTAAGTACTGGCTACAGGCAGATTTTTGTCTTCCCAGAAATTCATTTTCTTCTTCTGTAAAATTAGGCCTGAGCGTAGTTTTCATGGGGTACACCTGGACTCCTGAAGATCAAAGGACTCAGTCAGCAGGGGCACCCTTACAGAGCTTTGACACTCTTAGAGCTGTAACCAGTCCTGCCCCCTGACTACTGTTTGCCTGATCCTGGATCCTCTGCTTAGCTGCCACATCACCTGCCTATGTGTCCCTCAACATCTCCCTCCCCCAAAAGGCTCTGTGGCTTCCATCAAATTCACAAAGGGGCCTGTGATCCAGAAAAAAGTGGGGGGAAAAACTTGTTCTACCAGATCTTCAAGATCAACGCAACCAGTTTCCAGGCTGGAAGCATGGAATAGGGAGGCAAGGAATAAGTCTATTCAGTCAGTCAGACACAGTTCCTTTGGAGGAACTTGAGGAGGCTTGATGTCAAGTTAGGGGTTTTGTTCATTGCATTTTACCATGTACAAAAGCAAACACTATAATCAAGAACCTTAAAGAGTTATTTTGTTACATCATCTGTCTCTCAGTAAATATTTCTTAATTTGAGGAAAGACCTGGCAATAATTTCCTGTAACCCAGAAGAAAATCCAAAGAATATTCACACACTGGATCTCATATCATTGGTCAGGTGAATCCAAAATAAGGAGAGGGGACTTCCCTGGTGGTCCAGCGGTTAAGACTCCACACTCCCAATGTAGGGGGCCCGGCCCGGGTTCGATCTCTGGTCAGGAAACTAGATCCCGCATGCTACAACTAAGATCCCGCACAAGGCAACGAAGATCCTTCCTGCTGCAACTAAGACCCAGCGCAGCCAAATAAAGAAAGAAATAAACATTAAAAAAAAAATAAGAAGAGTATTTGATATGATTGTTAAGGTGCTTCTTCAGGGACTCAATCTCTCTCATCACAGGGAGGTCGAGGAAAATTAAATGATTCAAGGAAGCCTCTCCAGAGACACAATTCCAATGATTTAACAGTAATATTTCACTTCAGACAAGGCACTTACATTTACACCTCAGTTTCCTCATCTATAAAACAAGAAGTTTGGACCAGATGGGCCTCATCAGAATCTGAATTTTTAACAAGCTCCCCTGGTGAATGTTTCATTCACTAAAATTTGGGAACTATTGAGGTTTTTTTTTTTTAATTTTTAAATTTAAAAAAATTTTTGGCTGTTGGGTCTTCGTTGCTGCGTGCGGGCTTCCTCTAGTTGCGGTGAGTGGAGGCTACTCTTTGTCAGTGTGTGGGCTTCTCATTGTGGTGGTTTCTCTTGTTGCGGCTCACAGGCCCTAGAGTACGTGGGCTTCAGTAGTTGCGGCACGTGGGCTCAGTAGTTGTGGCTCACGGGCTCTAGAGCGCAGGCTCAGTAGTTGTGGTGCACGGGCTTAGTTGCTCCACAGCATGTGGGATCTTCCCAGACCAGGGCTCGAACCCATGTCCCCTGCATTGGCAGGTGGATTCTTAACCACTGCGCCACCAGGGAAGTCCCACTACTGAGTTTAATAATTGATTCCTCCCTTACAAATTTAGGATTCCATAAAACTCCAATTTGGGTGACAGTGGCAAAGCATTCCTTAATGTCAAAGATAGATGACAAAAGATAATTTTATCTATTAGGAAGACTATGAAAAATATCAAAGACTAAGAACTCTAGAAGTTAAATTTTTTTAAGCTTGGCAAACCTCTATCTAGGGAACAGATTTAGAAGAACCAGTTAGTGCGTGGGTTAGGAGGGCTTCTAGGGTAGGTTGTAATACCTGGCCCATGCCTGGGCAGAGAGTTCCTTTGCCTCTCTATGTCTACGTCTGCTATTGAGAAGAACGCAGGCTTTGAGAGCAAGATGAGCCAAAACAGGCACTAGTATAATTCTGCTATGCCTACCAGCATTGCTCTCATTCCTGCTAGTCTGAGTTTTTAATAATTTTAATAAATGAATTCTTTTCCAAGTCTCCAAGGCCTATTTTACTGTTAGAGAAATAGAACACAATAGCCTGTTGAAGGCTTTGGAACACAGCTAATCACCCTCAGAAGAGCTGAGCAAGGAAAGGGCTGGAATTCCAGTTCTTCTGCCACTCGTGGATTATGACATCATCCAAGTTAATTGACTGCATTCCTAACTACCTTTCCATTTGGGACCATCCACTGTTCAGAATATTTTGTTAATCCAAAACAAAAAGTACTCACCCTCTGGAGCAGTGCCCTGGTGTGTGAGATCACGTTATTGATGGCTAGCTGCTGTCAACTACTGGAGAGGGACCACAAGCTGCCAGGTGTTGCCTGGTAATGGCCTCAGAGTGGGCAGATGAGACCATGAGAAGGTCCAAAAACCAAAGAGGATTTCAACACTTGGAGTATAATAAATGAATGGTTCCTTAACAAACTAATAATATAGAAAGAAGGAATGCAGGAAGGCCCAAATGGGAAGCAGTGAACTTGGAATGAATAGGCTCAAAAGTATACACATCGTAGCCCTCTTTGGTCAGCAGAGGAAAGGTGAACCATGGAGTCACTCTGTCCTGCCTCCTCGGCTGCCTAACTGCTTGCTTTTGTCCTCCTTCCCTCTCTGTTCCTCTCTTCCTGCTACCTTCCCTCTCTTCTCTTATTCGACATTTAAATGAGCACCTTTTAAACAGAACCAAAGAGGACTGGAGAAATACAATGAACACAAAAGACAGTTTCTTTAGAGGAGCTTGTAATCTAGTGGGAGAACCTGACAGCTAAACAGTGACAATTAAGCATAAAAAGTGCTTTAATGAAACTAAGCGCCACAGGAGCCCAGGGGAACAAGTGCTTTACTCTCCTTAGGGAAGCTTTCTTACTTTCTACCAGTGGTTCTCAACCAGTGGACATTTGGTCATATCTGGAGACATGTATGGCAAAAGGACAAGACAGCAGTGTTAGAAAGAGAGAGACTTCAAATGGTGATGGAGGTCTCACGACTGTGAATAAAGAAAAGGGAAGGAAGGCGGGTTGAGCAGGATGAGCCTCAGGCTGCAGTGCTGCTCTGTAAAAGTTGTGGTCAGGCTGGCGAGGAGCCCCGGAGCACATCCTGCCCATCGGAGGAGTCCTATATCAAGCAGGAATGGCCCTTCTCTAGTATCCCCACCATGGCCATTTGCTGAGTGCTGTCTGGGAAGACCATGGTCTTGGCACGAATGCTGTGGCGGATCCAGAGGTGTGACAGCAGAAGCTCTCAGCTGACAATGCTTCTCAAGAGGTTCTCTCTAGGAGGGGATGAATGGTGCACCTCCATGGCCACCACAGACAGACTATGACCCTGTCTGTGCTGTTAAGTGGGATTTATTAACGGTCTCCATTTTCCCTCCAAAAAGCTAAGCTGCACGTCTGCACTGAATGAGGAGAATGTACAACTGCAATGTTTCTTCCTAAAGCCTTTTTGTTAATAAAGCTATTGACCTGATTTTTTGTTATGTGTGTCTGTACAACACTAGAAGACAGACTTGTCCTTTTGTGTCACAAATTAAGTGAAGAAAAGTTGTGATTATGTGCCACTATGAGACCACACTTTCTGCCCTTGGAATGTCAGTTAATAAGAGGGATCAGAACACAAACACGCACACATTTTTCTATAATGAGTACCTATTATCTCCACAGGGCATTGGCTGTAGGTTGCTGAAACCACCTTTCTATGGATAGCCCATCACCAAAGGAGCAGTTTCAACTCCAGGATCCTAGATCTTTCAGATGTTTAAAGAATCCTCTCTTGGCAAATAATGAAAAGCCATACAGGAAATACCTGATATTTTGTGTCATTTTATTTGGAAGAATACAATGAGACAGTGAAACTTGACTAGTTTCGGTCGCTCTTTGCATCTTGATTTTGGCAGGTCTAAAACATCACCTGGGGAGCCATCTGCCTCCTGTGCTTGCCCCCTAAGAGGAAAACATGGTGCTCCTGTTATGTGGTTGATTGCACTGGAGCCTACTGGGTTCCTTAGGAAATGATGTGACCATATTCCAAACAGAAATCTGTGGTCCCTGCCACCAGTCAGAGCATGCTGTCCCTGGGATTGATGCAATCTTCACTCAGTCACAAAGAAGACCCCTATCGTCAACAGCTGGAGTTTGGACCCATTTACCGTTGGACCATAAGGAGCCACTCCAATGTTGCGGATTTAAGAATAAGATGTGGAATATGATGTAGTCCTAGGTGGAATTTCCTAAATCCCAAGTGTCAAGAGGAACTCCTCTAAAATAGAAGGGAGAAGGTAAAAGAAAGGAAGATACTGTGTTTGTGTGAGCTGGTTTGTTCACTTCTCATCTTTTATGTGATGTTTTGAGGAAAGTAACTAGCATTAACCCTCACAGCGAGGGTTCTCTCGTTCACACCCAGCTTCAGGAAAGTGGAAAAGAACAGAATGCAGTTTTGCCAGAAAGCTCAGTTTGTGGCACTTATGAAATCCCATCACATTAATTCATGAAATCCCCAAAGGGAGGTGACCCCATATCAGGTGCTCTCCTTTGGGAAACATCACACACAGGGTAGTTTATAGGAAAAATCCTAAGTTTCCAGCTCTCATGTACCAGAAATAGCTAGGGAGCTGAGGAAGTGGGAGCTTCTTATATTATTATTTTTCCAGAGGACTTAGTATATTTATTTTATCTGGAAATGACTTCGGGGAAAGGCAAGCTACCGCACTCTGCCTTGTCAATGTCAGAAGACTTATCATACACAAACACTCAATAATGACTTTAAAAAGTGATTATGAGTGGTACATTGCTCGATGCAGCACACACTATAGTAATAATCCAAATTGCCTGTGACTTATGAGTATATTTGGCAACAACCACTAGTTTCCACTGTAGTGTGAAATTAACACCACAGTCTGTAGCTGTGGCATTTACTGAGCACAAGGGAGCTGATTATAGCCTCATAAATTTAAAGGCAACCTCTGCTATTACTTAATTAGAATCAGTATCTGTGCATAAATTACAGTAGCAATAACTAGTTCTGTTATACTTAAAGATTTGTCAGCTTCCTTATTATACAACAACCCCTTATTTTCCCACATAAACCTATAATTTAGGGAGGTTGTAAGTTGTCTGTTAAAATGGTTCAGAGGGGAAAATTGGCACATGGGATCCTGGAAGCCACTAGTGTTTTGTTTCTAAGTAAATTTTTAAAATATCCATCTTGTTCTATTGCTTTTTTTTAAAGACTAAAACTACTATATCTCTAATCCATCCTTAGTAATAAATTGTTTTGGCTACATACGCATGTTTCAATAGCACAAAACTTTATTTTAAAACTAGTGTTGTCTTGGCGCTTTTCCTTCTAGGATGTTTTTTATTATTTTAAGTGTTATAAATCAAACTTTATACACACACTCCTAATGAGCATTAGATTATTACTCTCCAAACCTATTTTTATTCTTTGCTGATGTGTATAATACTTTTACATAGTTGTAATCCATTTGCACATTTTCTTTTGGGTCCAGCTTTTTAAATTTTTGGCTTAACATTTTTTTCATATGCACATGAGCCCCAACAATATAGTCCACATATGGCTCAGTATTCTATCAATTAATCTTCTAGAATACTTTAGAAAGATAAAATCATCAGAGTCAAATAATATCTTTGCATCATGCAAATATATGTTCCAGTTTAAAAGGTAATTTTTAGCCATAGGAAGAGCCAGTTGTGATAAATCATCAGGACAATAGTTGATCAAGAATGTGCTACAGATCCATGAAATGAAATGAATCCATTAATTTTTTGGCACTACACTGTATTTTTAAATATTATTTGGCTAAATTAACAATTTTTCAACTGGGTGTTATTCTACTCTGTACATGCTACCTGTTTCACTTACAAAGTTAGAGGCACATCACTTACAAAATGAGAAATTGCATGTAAAAATGCAGGATAGCTTTCTTTCTGCTATAAATTATAGTCAATAACCTTTTTACCCTCCAAATGCATATAGTCAAGCCTTCAGTAGTACAGTATTTAAAAAAATCACATTTTCAAATTTGTCTCTGTACAATTGTTTTAAAATACATCAGGCTGATAATTTGAAATATGGGATATACTATTGCTAATACTAAATTGTTATAATTGTTGTTATTATCGTTGTTGTTATTTTCCTTTCCAACAAATGCTTTTCCAGCCTACCTTCCCTTGGTGGTTGCTGGGATGCGGGTATCTTAATGTCAGCAACATAAAGTAAACAAACACTTTTTTTCTCCATACCCAGAAATAATCATTATTTACTCTGGGCAAATGAAAAGGTAAACAGCTATTTTCAAGCCTGCACTTGACTGTCCCCAGGGATAGATTGTACAAAACTTAAAAAATTCAGGGGCAGATTTTAGCAAAGTAATTCAGCTATTAATATCACAGCTCACCTGCTTTGCGATCTAGGGTGTCTACCTGACTCCAAAACTTAAAACCCACCCACACACCATTCAGATGACAGCCAGCAAGAATGGGCTTCTGGACATTGTATCAGTATATATTGATGCCTGGGCTCATGAATTTGGCTGCTTAAGTGACAGAATTAGGTTGGCTCTGTTTAATCCCATCAAATACTTATAAGCTGTTATGATGATGAGTGGGGAAAAATATTGCTGGACGATGGCAGCTGTAATAAGTGTGTGGGTATGGAAATGCAGAGAAATTACTACAGACAAGCTCAATTTATCCAGAGGGAGGGCAGAATATGGAATTCTGCCTGCATGGAATAATTTCTGGGCTTCTGGCATGACCTTCCTAGCTAAAAAGAAGGAAAATAGCTTTCTTATTTTATATTTTAGGTTAGAAGTCATCAATTAAGACACTGAAAGGCAATATAATTGCAAACAATGCTGAGGGGGTATATTTTAAGAAATTTGAACGATCTTAGTTTTGGAAGAAAAGTTAGAAGAAGGTTAAAGTTAATCCAACTCAATCCAAGTCAATAAAATAATTACAAGTATTTCATTTGTAGTAGTGTTTGGTGTGTAAGTGGGGGAAATATGTCAACATAAACCTGCACCCACAGCATTTCCTCTTTTTACCTCTTCCTTCCTCTAATCTGCTGGGATATGAGTGAGAATGCAAATGGTTGAAGGCTGGGGAAGATAAGATAACTGAACATAATGGAGGGTGGGAGTGGAGAGGGGAGTTTGAAGAGAAGTTGGGGAGAAAAGAAAGAAAGAGTGAGAAGGAATTCCTCACAGAGTAAGACTTCGGAGAGAGACAGGGAAAGAAGACATCCTCTAAGATGATTTATTGTGTGATGTGCTTTACAACCTCAAGGGACTACCAGGAAAAATTTGCCTCCCTTAAAGGCTGGTTTTGAGTCAGAGTTATGTTTCTGTTGGGTATATCAGCAAGCTAAGATGGACCATAAGGGCTGCATACAGGTTTATATCTTAGAATGAATAGGCTTGGGATCCTCTGCCTTGTGCATATTTTAGCAGGAAGACACATTAAAAAACAAGAGGAGGGCGCACAGTCTTAGAGGAAAGAGTCAGCTAATGCCCTTTTGGGTAAGGTTGACAGATTTAGCAAATAAAAATCTAGGATGTCCAGTTAAATTTGAGTTTCAGATACACAACAAATAATTTTTAGCATAAATATGTCCCAAGTATTGCATGAGACATACTTATACTAAAATGTATCGTGTATCTAAAATTCAAATTTAACTGGACACCCAAGATTTTCATTTGCTAAATCTGGTGTTCCTACCGTGGGGCAGAGTCAAAGATAGGTAAGAGGGGTGTCTAATGGGCAATATCTATTCCATTTCTGAAATCAGAACGTAATTCTGGCAGTGTTACTGGTTCTCGCCCTGCTTTGAAAAAATTAGATTTTTTTTTTTAGTAAGGAACATGAATGTTACTAAGTACTAGACATCTGGTAAGAAGGATAGCATGTTAATATGAAATGATGAAGGCCCAAATGCATACAATTTAGAATTCATAAAAATCTATTTCTTCGAAAGCTGATTTAATACAGTTTATCACCAAAAGCCATAAAAGCTCCAAATGACTTTCTAATTTATATGAAGTAGAATTTCTATACTGTGCCTTTTTGAATCTGCCTAAGTATACATCTGCATTTATTGAATTTCCAAAACCACAGTATACTAGGAGAAGTGGTTGTCATATCAACTTTCATGTGCTATACTGAGAGAATATTCTATTTTTCTTACTTTTTAATAAAGCCAATTACATAATAAAGTCAAATAAATATTGCTGCAGAAAATGGAGAAATATATTTGGCATGTCTTCTAATGTACACGGAATGATACTAACCAATCACAGCCAGAAATATCCCTTTTGGCACCTTATTACCAAAGATGTGACATACAGAAAATAACTATTAAAAGATACTTCCTTTGCTCCTCTGGTCCAATAATCTCATTGAATTCATATTCTTCAAGTAGCCACAAAGTGCACCAGGCTGTGTTACATGGGATGTGAGTGTCTTCCAGGTAAGGGCACTGTTTCTAGGAGCACTTGATCCACGAAATTTCTGCATATCTAAAACATTTTTTTTTTCATGAAGCTTCAGCCCCTACTGACACTAATATTTTTAAATGGATGATAATGCTTACTGTAAGTTAGGAATTATGGCTTTTTCCTCTTAATAAGGAAATACCACCTATATATGCTGTTGCCAGAGATGGCAGGTCAATTTTTACTGTCAAAAGGGCCAAATACTGTTAGCTTTTACCACGCCCATCTCCCTTTGCTTTCAAATGTCCCCTGAAAATCAGTCTGACAGTGAATCACTGTTACATGTACACCTCCTGCAAGAGTAATTATGATGGTGATGATTAAGAATAATAGTATGAGAATGAAGGTGGTGATGATGATGATGATGATGATGATATCAATAGGAGATACTTACTGTTTTGGCCTACTCAAGCCTCCCTTCCCACCATTCTTTTGTAATTATACCTCCTTTTCCTTTAGGAACTGCTGTCTCCCTCTCCAAATGGTTTTGGTGAATGTGTCAATTACACAGTTCAACACACTCACACATATGTGTGTGTGTGTGTGTGTGTATGTATATATGTATATATATACATCTCAGAGATGGGTTCAGCAATGTTCAAGTGACTCAAGCCAGACCAACCTGAGTTTTAAAAACTTGTGCTTTTGTGAATGTGCCTTCAAAGACCCTGTAAGACACTTCATAGACACTGAATGAAAAAGATGTCTTCTCTTTCCTCTGGAGTTACTAAACTGAAATTATGAAGATCTAAAGTTGTCTCTGGTCATGTCCCTGTTCCAATTTAATAACTCATTTACAGTAGGGATCACAAAGCCAATGGCCGTTAGGGAAGCAGAGGTGATACTCTCAAACTTCCTGGAATCTCTAAGGCCAGTTCTTTACCTCAACACCCCACCCTAGCTCCATGACACATGAACCAATAAATTCCATTTTTTCTTAAGCTAATCTAAGGATTAAATAATTTAGCTACCATTTATCAAGAACTAAGTTAGTGCTCTAAATCATATATTGATATGACATATATATGTAGAGTTGGAGCTTTTATGCATACCAAAACTCTAGGTCATAAGTGTCAGAACACCATTGTAACCATTATTCTCAAAATACATAACTGGATACAAATAATTTTAAAAAATAATTCTTTTTCTCCTACTGTCTATTCAAAATGTACGGAGGACAGTATGGAGATTCCTTAAAAAACTAAAAATAGAACTACCATATGACCCAGCAATCCCACTATTGGGCATATACCCTGAGAAAACCATAATTCAAAAAGAAACATGTACCACAATGTTCACTGCAGCACTATTTACAATAGCCAGGACATGGAAGCAACCTAAATGTCCATCGACAGATGAATGGATAAAGAAGATGTGGCACATATATACAATGGAGTATTACTCAGCCATAAAAAGAAACAAAATTGAGTTATTTGTAGTGAGGTGGATGGACCTAGAGCCTGTCATACAGAGTGAAGTAAGTCAGAAAGAGAAAAACAAATACTGTATGCTAACACATATATATGGAATCTAACAACAACAAAAAAATTGGTAACGATGAACCTAGTGGCAGGGCAGGAGTAAAGACGTAGACATAGAGAATGGACTTGAGGACATGGGAAGGGGGGAGGGGGAAGCTGGGGCGAAGTGAGAGTAGCATGGATATATATACACTACCAAATGTAAAATAGTTGGCTGGTGGGAAGCAGCAGCATAGCACAGGGAGATCAGCTCAGTGCTTTGCGATGACCTAGAGGGGTGGGACAGGGAGGGTGGGAGGGAGGCTCAAGAGGGAGGAGATATGGGGATATATGTATGCATATGACTGATTCACTTTGTTGTACAACAGAAACTAACACAGTATTGTGAACCAATTATACTCCAATAAAGATTAAAAAACAAACAAACAAACAAAAAAACAAAGTGTACTCATGAAAAGAGACTATCTCTTTGTGGATTGTTTCAGCAAATTCTCAGGGAAGATTCTAATTGGCTAGACTTGGGTCATCTGCCTATATCAGAACGAACCACTGTAGCCAAGTACTGTGGTCCCCTGGGTCATGTGAGCATTCCTATTGTCAAACCTTGTAGAATAAGAATAGGAAAGGGTGGTTCCCTAAAGAGATGCTGGGCAGGCCAAGAAAATAAATGTATCACTACAACAGCATCATTTCATTTGTTCTTCCTTCTCATTCTTATGAAGTAATATCTACCTTTATCTTGCAGATTAGAAAAATAGCCTTATAAAAAGTCAGTCGTTTGCTCAAGTAACTTGGTTAGTAAAGAGAAGCTGGCTTTCAAACCCAGGTCTATCTGATTCCAAAGCTCCCTGATACTGTCTGGGAGGATAATGGCAGGAGGGCTTCACTGGTACCTGATTGCCTGTGGTGGCTGCAGCAGAGAAGCTGGCACATGGCTGCGTGGGGCTATGGAGTGAACATTTGGGAAGAATCTGCTCATCAGATCTGGAACCAACCAGTTCCTGTCCAGGAAAGTGGATGAGGTGACTATATGAAGAAAAGGAGTTTCAAGTTGTGCTTAATGGAGACAGCAGGCTCCATGGATGGAGGACAGGGGGCAGGAAGATTAGATCATCAGACAGACAGTCAAATGCCAAATTAGTGAGGAGGATGGTTGAAGCTAAAGGATTTGGATGAATCTGGGCAGCCCTAAGGAAGTTAACTCAGGAGGCAAGTTACAAGCACAGCACTTCCTAAGATCCTAAGAATTATTTACTTTCTATTGGTTCCTAAAGAAGTTCGAAGCATTCAATTCCTCCCAGAGTCAAGAGTCATCATCCAGGAATGAGTTTTCACAACATTTAACCACAAATTAAAATGTTAACCTTTTCGTTGCTGGAGGCATGAGAGGAACCTATGAGGGCAGTCAGGGCATCAGGGCACAGAAGAGGAGTAAGTGGGAACGTGGGGCAATGGCTGGTTACTGATTAGCAGGGTAGCATTCCCATATTTTAACTAGTACGACCATCATGGGTATTTGCCTGTTGACTAGAAGCTTTGACTTCACCCCTTTCCTCATGAGAGTCTGAAGCCAGCAGCTACTTTTCACTGCAACCCCCTACTTCTTGCTGCCAGGCTTCTTGGGAGTCTGGTCTATTCCAGGTACACCAGAAAAAAAGAGGCTGAAATCCAGATATACAACTGTTCAAACGTGGCCAAAGCAGGTTCTTAACATTTTCTAGACATGAAGGCATTTCTCTGATGTTTGTTCTCATTAATCTTGCCTTTTTGTCTTTTTCTCAATGTCTATGTCTCCATATTTCACTAGGGTCTGAAGTTGAACTAAAGGCTCACACCAGATGCTCATGCATATTTCTGCATGTGTACTTGAAAGGAAACCCTTTGAAAGGAAGTGGTCCCTACTAGGCCAAGCTGTGGGAGGAGAAAGTAAAGTCTGAAACGTTGAAATGAAGGACAGAGATACAGACAGGTACTGCAGAAGAGTTGGGAGGAGACTTTGGGAGAGAGTTGGGACGTCAGTTACATCCATTAGAGTTAGGCAGAAATGCAACAGGTCATGCCCAAATGAATTAGAAAAATCAGTAGTGTACAACAGCTGGGAGTTATAGAGGAAACAGAATCCAGGATGCAGAAAAGTGTCTAGAAACCAGATTTCTAGATCCTCAGTGAAAGCAGAGAAGTAGAGAGATATTGCATCACAGTCAAGATACTTTATGAGCTGAGCTGCAGAGAACCTGGTATCTCAGCCCCCATGGCACTTAAATTCTTATGTTCATATAGGTCTCCCCCAAAGAAAGGTAGATGAAGTCAAACTGGATTAGATTAGACTGGATTAAATTGGAATGGATTGGACTAGACTGGATTGAATTGAATTGAATTCACCTCCAGTGGCTGAAGAGACAGGGAGTTCTCAATAACTATAGCCAGAGAGTCAGAGAAGAAAAATCACACAACTTTCCACAGTCTGAGAACAGGTTGGACGGGGAAAAAGAAAACATTTGATTTCTTAATCACAGGTTTTGGCCCCAAGCATCTTGTGTTTAATGTCCGAAAAGACTATCTGGTCTGCCAACTTTCTGTTTTGCATGACTGCCCAAATGGGTTACAGCTGTTCAGTTTGAAAGCTCCTGATTCTAAACCAACTACATATCTTGTTCTTATGATGTGAATGCCCTATGAACATTTATGTTCTTTTCTGGAGGAATTTCATATCTTCCCTTTCAGAAATCAATTCTTCTTCAATAAGCCAGAGTTGCACATGTCCCCAAATTCTGTTACTACAGGAGTTAGTCATCATAGAATCCTTTAAGGCTTTCACTTCTAGTGCCTGCAGACACGTTTTCCCCAGGATCTCAGAGTACGTCTAAACAAGGACAATCCAACAATATGTCCAGGAATATGCTGAGGTTTGCCAGAAACACAGTAAAAAAGACTTTTCTGGTTGAGTTCTTTTTGCATTTCTTCCTTTATTTTTTGCCTCTTTGTCCCTATACATAGAAACCTTCTGAGATTTCCTTACAAATCTAATGAACCTGAGATGACTATATATTGACCATCTACCATATAAATAATGTTAGAGCTCAGCTGGGCATGAGACATGAAGTTTTATGGGTCATATATAACCAAATATAGCTAGAAGGAAAGGAAGACTAGAGCTGGGACCTTATAAAGTTCAGTTCCAGGGCCAGGGACTGAAGGGTTTCTGCTCTAGAAGTCATCTCCAGTGGAATGCAGGAAGAATTCTACTCTAGAAGTTATTTTAATGGTTATCAGTCCATTCCAGTAGCCTGGTGGACAAACAAAATTGAAAAGTCACAGAAAGCTTAGATGCATGGAAAAGGCAGTACCAGTGGAACCAATTGGGTAGCATCTTCATCCAGTTCTACATGTGCATTCAGAATTCTAGCCATGTTTTTGAAAAAGAAACAGCATAAGCAAGGAAGGCCAACTGCCCTTACAGCCACTCTTTTGGATTCAGAGGAGTGTTCTAAATAGAATTAGCAATAGAAACTGAAAGAGAAAACCATGAGAGGGAGAAGGCAGGAGCAAGGTCTTAGTGCTAATATTGATGCCTAATCTAAAGAATAAATAAGTAAACAGAATTAGCATACCAAAATCTGTCCTGGATATGGTTTTCAGCAAAAGACACTGGGTTCTACGTAGGATCCTAGCAACATTCAGATCTCATTTGGGAAGGGCCAAGGCTATTCACAATTAGGATCAAGACAGGAATTGGCCCTACAGGTCTTAGGAATTAGGGCACCAACTCTGAGCAACTAGAGAATTCAGAGGTAGTAAAACAAGGCAGGTGCTGCCAGTTGGCTCATTCCAAATACCGTGATGTAGATCAACATCAAACAAGAAACAGTAAAGTATTACGGAAACAGTGAACACCAGAATTTAATAGTGTGGATCTTTCAAATTAGTGATTCTCAATGTTTAATATGCACAAGAATCATCTGAGGATCTTGTCTAATTGTAGATTCTGATTCAGTAAGTCTAGGGGAGGGCTTGAGGTTCTGAATGTCTAAGAATTTCCCAGGGGATACTCTTGCTGCTGGTCCACAGAAGACACTGTGACTAGGAGGGTCTAGAGCAATGGTTCTCAACTTTGGCTGCATATTAGCTTTAAACAATGCTCATGCCTGGGTCCCATTCCCAGAGACTCTGATTTAATTGGTCTGGATTGGGCTATGTTTTCTGATGGTCTAAAAGCTCCCCCAGGTAATTCCATTTAGGAATCCATTTAGGGCCATTTCAATTGGTTCTCCAGTGGATTTTAGGACAATGTTTTTGCTTTAAAAAATTTTTAATCCGACCAATAAGTTCTCTATTGATAGTTACAGATGTTGTAAGTGTTTAGAGTCCTAGACACTCTGGGTATTTTTTCAATCCTGACACATTTCAGGATAGTAAATCCTGTTTAATTTTTTGTTTTGTAATTTGATTTGATAGTGATAACATTGTGTAACTCAGAGATTTTTTGTTTCATTTGCCTTTAACTTTTTTTTTTTTTTTTACCTACTGTAAAAAGAACCTTAGAGTAATAGGTAGATTGGAAATTTATATTTTTGCTTTCTTTTAAAAACCAGTTCTTGGCTTCAGCAGTCTTCCCACAGCCCTCTCCTATTGTGTTCATTAACTTGGGTTGCTTGGATTGCACCCTAATGATGTGTTTGTTCTCTTATTACCCTCACAGACTCGAGCCAACTCCAAGAGCACATTCTTAGGAAGCTAATGCCTTTGTTTAATTCTGCATATTTCTTCTCTTAGAGAGAAAAGGCAAGTGAGGACAGTTATCAGTTACAAGATGTGTGGAACACATAGATAGTCTAGCACTCTACTGGGAAGATCATTTGTGTGAAGAAGATCCAGTAACTTTCCACTTACATCATCTATTCTCTCAAATCTTGCTCCTTCCCAACCTCCCTACCTCCTTACCTCCTCCACTCCCATTCCACTCCTACTTTCTATCATCCCAGAACAAAAGGGTTCCATCAATTAAAAGATTGACTTATGAGGCCTTTGATTCTCTATTAAGCTGATTTTTTTTTCTTACTTACTGTTGTTCTATAGCATTTCAGAAACTACTTCATTCTAGGCACGATGCCTACAATTGGGGTTGGCTGCGACCAAAGGAATCTTGGTTTTATCCTTTGGGTATGAAAAGCTTGGTTTCTCCTAGGCAGAGATGAGTTCACTATAAGTGTGCTTTTCTTTACAAGATTGTTTTAAAATAAATATTTAATACAAAGATATAATGTTGTTTCTCAGAGGATCTTGCTATGCAATGATTTTCAGACTACAGACCATTACCCATTCGTGGGTTGTGAAATAAATTTGGTAATTCTTGACGAGCATTGTCTTTAATAGATGAGAAAAATGGAGGATAGAAGACAAAATATCAGAGAATATCTCACATTGTACGTGTAAGTATAATCTTTTTTTTGAGAGAACTCCCATTTCAGTTATATAGATGTAAGTTGTATTTTTACTGTGAGTTGTGTTTAAAAAGATTAAAAGCCACTGTCCCAAAGCAATCATTCATCAGTCCACCTTTACTCAAAGTCTTCCGAAACTATTATAATGCAATGATAATTTATTATGATTTTAAAATCTTCAGATATCAGCCTGCTGTTTTGGCACAAAAAGGCAATAGGTGTGGGGGGGGGGTGTGTGTGTGTGTGTATGTGTGTGTGTGTACACATACACCTCTCATAGATTAAAACCCCAAATTTCCATTTTTAATCAGATTTAAACATTGGATTTTATTTAGTTCACTTTTATGCAGTCTCCTCATTGCCTGTTGGGCTTCCTAACCACAGAGCTTTTTCTCCACTGCAGTTTACATTTATTTTTTCCCCAATCACTTCGAGACCCTCTTTAAAGTTTTTTGAAGCTGTGTTTTCCTTTATAGGAGAAAGGAAACATCAGTAGTTCTTATAATCAAAGGGTCAAAAGGAAGTGAAATCCCATAGTTTAGTAGGGTTCTGGACTGCTGCTACCTCTGAGAGTTCACAAAGGCTTCCCAAGGGATAGAATGATTTGAAGGGAATTAAATTGGACCCTCATCCTTCCCATATTTTCTTTCCTAAAATTGATTGGACTGGGAATATGTAAGAGTCAAACCATCCTTTTCACAATTGTCCTCTTCCACTTTACAAAAAGGTAGCATACGTTCCACTGCAACTTAATATGGTACACTGCTCCAGATGTAAAAACTCATAACACTGAATGAATTCAAAACACCGGTGTCGGTTTGGGAAAGTGAATGACCTTAATAACTGAATAACAAATCCGTGTGCTTATCAGGTAATTTCCAAGTCATGCTTTCCAAAAATTGAAAAAGCAAAACTGTGTTGTCAGATTCTAGATGATTAAAAATAATTTTTCAAAATACATCATGTGATTTTTGACAAATAGATCAAAAGGAGTTCCAAAAAATGAGTGACATTATTGTAACAAAAGTCTATGTATTCTCAACTACTTAATAGGTAAGCCCTTATTGATTATATCTATAAAAGTAAAAAACTAGAATAAAAAATATGCTGAGCCTTTTCTCATTCTGGAAATGAGAAGTACTTATTCATGATAATGTGAATTAATCAGGAAAAATGACTATATCCATCTCATTAAATGATTCATTTTCAATACACTTCCACATTTTATATTTAATACTTTTCAAAATTTGTGATACATTTATACTGTTTTGAGTAACTGGCTGTTACTAATGATCATAATGATAAATCAATAAAAATAAATTTAACCTTTAGAGCCTTAGAGTTACAGGAAATACATTGCTATTTCAATTTACTTTCATATATATTTTTTACATAGAGTTAATCAATAAAGACAATTAATTAAAGACTTTCCAGTGTAGGGAATTCCCTGGTGGTCTAGTGGTTAGGACTCCCTGCTCTCACTGCCAAGGACCCTAGTTTGATCCCTGGTCAGGGAACTAAGATCCTGTGTGCTGCGCGGCATGGCCAAAAAAAAAATCATAATAAAATAAATAAATAGAACATCAATATTATTTAAACAAAAAGACTTTCCAGCCTAAATATATATTACATTAGGATAAAATTCAGAGGGGGGAAATGCAATGAGAATATACTACTAAAGATAGCTTACTCATGTATTTTTTAATGGATGGTAATAGGTATAAATTCATATTATATTTAGATTCCATTGGGTAAATTTTTTAAAGTGTTGCAATAGTTTAATTTTACATGTGATACTTACATCTTTTGCAGTTATTTAATCTTTTGACAGGCTGCTCTCAACTTCTGAGATGCTTTGCATTCTGTCTATGCAATGTGTATCTCTCTAAATAAACTCGCTTTAACCTAAACAAAAAAATCTTTTGACAAATAAAATTGAATACTTAAAATATAAAAAGGGGTATTTACTGAAAGTAAGTTTTCAAATTTTTTAGGAGGAACATAAACAAAAATATTTAAGGTCACTGATCTAGACTTCTCACAGCCTATTATTGTCAGAAATCTGTAAGGTCATCCCAATATAAGAATATGTATTTCTTCTACAAAATTGTTTTATGAATATTCTATGCTATACTTTTCCTAAGGGTAAAGTATATGCTGAATACAGCCTCTCATCACCCAGACTAGTCTTAGTTGGCATGCTAAAACTGGCTGGAGTAGTAACTAGCAACATTGACCAGAATAAGCAACACAAAATGAACTTCACAACAACTTCATAATTCAGGATGCATTTAACAGATGGCGATGATTAACAGTATGGGAGATTTGGTATTAAAATATTTTAATCAATTCTTGATAACCAGGCAGTCTCTTTTGGGAAGTACATGCACCATCAACTGGTAAACGAAATGAAAAAAATTTCAAAAAAAGTTAAAAGTCAGAATTTGTTCCACTGTTCAAGATCTTGCACTGAACACATATATTTATTGCCTTTTCTCAGATATCCCTTAAAATGATACATAAAGGTATTTTTCCTAATAACAAAGGAAATGGATGTGGGGGAACACTAATGGGTGAGAGTTTTTAAAACTTTCTGAAGAAACAAAAACCAATGGAAACAAATAGAGGAAGCTATATTTTCAGAGGGTACCTCAGCCAAACAGGGAGTCAGGCAAAACCCCAAAGAGGCTATGGATTCAAAAGTGAAAAAGCACAGGAAAAAGGGGGATTGCATTGAAAATCTATGCAATGAACTGCTACCCTATTATCTTTCTCCAGGTAGAACTAAATAAAAGGGTATTTCTTTAAGAAAATGTTGGGAAGGAAGAAAGCTTTTCTCAACTTTTCTAGGTTCTTCTCGCTGGTCTAAGAATTAAATTGACAAGACCCAGATTAACAGGAGAAAATAAAATTTAATTTTGTATGTACGGCAACCCTACATACATGAGAGGGTCAGAGAGTCCACATACACAAGAAGTTCAAAAACAGAAAGGTAAAATAATCCACATGCCAAAGTGACACATCTTGAGAAGACTGTACTGAACCCCTACGAAAGAAATTAATTTTTTCTAGTTTTTATTTTTGTTCTCTTTTGATCTCTTTTTGAATTATCTCTTTCCATGTGAGTCAAATTTCCCTAGTTTAATTTTAGTTAGCTTAATTACATTTCATGTTGCAGGCTTTCCATGAATGCTTAATGATCCTTGGTTATCTGTTCTCATTTAAGCATAGGTGAGCTTTTGTACAGTAAAGGAAACCATCGACAAAACAAAAAGACAACCTACTGAATGGGAGAAAATATTTGCAAATGAAATGACCAGTAAGGGGTTAATATCCAACATATGTAAACAGCTCATACAACTTAACATCAAAAAACAAACAACCCAATAAAAAAATGGGCAGAAGACCTGAATAGACATTTTTCCAAAGAGGAAATGCAAATGGCCAACAGTCACATAAAAAGATGCTCAACATCACTAATCGTCAGGGAAATATAAATCAAAACCACAATGAGATTTCACCTCACACCTGTCAGAATGGCTATCATCAAAAAGAACACGAATAACAAATGTTGGCAAGGGTGTGGAGAAAAGGGACTCCTTGTACTCTGCTGGTGGGAATGTTAATTGGTGCAGCCACTGTGGAAAACAGTATGGAGGTTTCTCAAAACTCTAAAAATAGAACTACCACATGACACAGCAATTTCACTCCTGGGTACATAGCTGAAAAAAACAAAAACACTAAATCGAAAAGATACATGCACCCCAATGTTCATAGCAGCATTATTTACAATTGCTGAGATATGGAAGCAACCTAAGTGTCCATCAACAGATGAATGGATCAAGAAGATGTGGTACATATATTGATATATATATATATATACATACATATACACATACACACACACACACACACACACACAATGGAATACTACTCAGTTATAAAAAAGAATGAAATTTTGCCATTGGCAACAGCAATGGATAGACTTGGAGGGTATTATGCTAAGTGAAATAAGTCAGAGAAAAGTAAATACTGTATGATATCACTTATATGTGGAACCTAAACAATACAACAAACTAGTGAAAATAACAGAAAAGAAACAGACTCACAGAAATAGAGAACAAACTAGTGGTTACCAATGGGGAGAGGGAAGGGGGGTGCAATTTAGGAGTAGGAATTAAGAGGTATAAACTACTATGTATAAAATAAGCTGCAAGGACATATTGTACAACACAGGGAACATAGCCAATATTTTATAGTATCTATAAATGGAATATAACCTCTGAAAATTGTGAATCACTATACTGTACACCTGTAACTTATAAAATATTGTACATCAACTATAGCTCAATTAAAAAATAAACAAAATAAAATAAAATTCAGGAAAATCTAAAAAAAAGGTGATAGAAGGGCTGAGCAGAAGCTCTGTGTATGTGAATGGGGTTTGCCAATTAGAAGGTTTTGCTTTAGGCTAAACAAATTAGGAAGCAGCTTTTACACTTGGAGAGGCCCAAATTTCAGAGTAAGGAGGACTTTGTTCTGGGGTTTTAATAGCCATGTTTGAACGTACATTGGGAAAACTTCTAAGAATATAGGACAAAGAGAAAAAGAGACAGAAAAATATGAGAGTAAAGAAAAATGAAAATAAAGATTTACTTAGGAGGTCCAATATCTATCTGATTTAAATTTTAGAAAGACAGAATAGAGAAAATGAAAGGGAAAATTTCAGAGAAACAGAAGTAAATTTTCTAGACCTAAAGAAGAACATGGATATATATATGAATGGATCTCTTGAGTGCCCAGCTGAATGAATGGATATGGCCCTGCAGACACACCACCATGATATTTCAAAAGATCAAGGATAAACCAAAGATCCTAAAAGCTTTCAGGTCATGTACCAAAAAAAAACCCCAAAAAAGAGTGGCCCCAATTTTTCATCAACAACTGAATTCTAGAAAACTAAGCAGTGCTGTCAAAGTTCTGAGGGGACTACATTCAGCCAAACTATCAATCTTGCATGAAGGCAGAATAAACATATTTAGAGAAATGGAAGACTTGGAATTCTTGCCTCCCAGTATACTTTCTAGGAAGTAGCCTGAAGACAGACTTGTGATATTGTGATTTATAAGAAATATATATTTAGCCCCCATCCCTGTTCCTGGCATAGAGCTCCTAAAATCTTTCCTAAATGATGAAAGCAAAAAGGTGTGTTTTGTTATCTGAAGGGATTGACTTTAGGAAAGCACTTAAAGATGGGGGCTGGTTGCCAGGAGAGCCAACCTTGTGATTAGAGGGTTGGAACTTTCAGTCCCACCTCCACCCCCAACATCTGGGAAGAAAAGAGGGGCTAGAAGTTGAACCAATCATCAAGGCCAATGATTTAATCAATCATATCCATGTAATGAAGCCTTGATAAAAACCCAAAAGGAGAGAGTTCGGAGAGATTCCAGGTTGGTGAACACGTAGAGATTTGGGGAGAGTGGTGAGCCTGGAGAGAGCATAGAAGCTCCAGGCCTTTTCCCCATACCTTGCCCAATGCATTTCTTCCATCTGGCTGTTGCTGAGTTGTTTCCTTTTATAAAAATCTGGTAATCTAGTAAGTAAAATGTTTCTCTGAGTTCTGTGAGCCACTCTAGCAAATTAAACCTGAGGAGGAGGTCACTGGAACCTCTGATTTATAGCTGATCGGTTAGAAGCACAGGTGACAACCTGAGCTTGTGATGGGTGTCTGAAGTGGGGGTGGGGAGGAGCAGTCTTATGGGAATGAGCCTTTAACCTTCAGGATCTGATGCTATCTCTGGATAGATAGTGTCAGAATTGAGTTGAATTATAGGACACCCAGCTGGTGTCAGAGAACTGTTTGTTGGTGATGTGGGAACCGCCCCGCACACACACACATTAGAAATTGTCTCTGAACACCTTTTAGACTTCAGGAAAATGTGAGAGTAAACCCCGAAAAAAGAAAACATGGGATCCAGGAAAACAATAAATCTAATCCAGAAGAAGGGAAGGGAAGAGAAGGGAAGTCCTGAGATGATAACTTTGCAACAGGAATAAAGCAAACCTCAGATTCTGGGAGATCTCTGTGGGAAAAAAGAGAAAGTTGAAAGGCTTCCAATTCCTCTCAACCTTTCTCATATCATGGCACAAATAAAAATGGTAACCTATATCAGGCACACTGGAGTAAATGGAGGAAGCTGCATGAACCTGGAAGCCAACCTCTGTATGTTCTGTGAGCCTTGGGCCCCTCTGGCTGAGCTGAAGGCTGACTGACAAAGAACCTGGCTGACGTGGAAGCCATTCATGAAGTCAGTTGTTGGGAATTTCTAAATTACACAGTGTGGTTAAAAGCTTGGAATAACTTGATTATATAATTGGTGGCTTATTTTTTTAGAGATAGAGAGATAATCCAATCAAACTTTTGACAGGAATTATTTCTTTGGTGTGACACTGACTCATAGAGGGAAAAAATGTAATCTGAGGACACTATTTGACTCTTTTTGCAGCAGAAAATATTTATGTAGTCATAATATGATATTATTACTTATTGATTTTCACCTTTTAGAGTCAACAAGGGTAAATAAATCAAGGGAAAAGATATAAAGTGTAAATATTCTTAGTATTGACAATATTAAAAGAAAGATATAACTGATGAAGATTGAGAGGTAAAAAGAGGATGAGGATCGTGGAGGGAGGACTAATGACTTTATCTTACGAATTTGGGAACCAAGAGATACTGTCTATAAAGTGAGAGCCTTCCCTCAGATTTCTGCCATTGCCCTCAGCTACTGAGTTCCCAAAGAAGTAGAGTACCAAGTCTCACTTTTTGGATGTTCTTGACTGAGAGAGAAGCAATAGGAAAAGAAGCACCAAGGCACCAAAAGGTAGAAATTAAAAGCAACTGAAAATGACATTGGAAAAGTTTGCAAGAAAGGAAAAGACTTAAGGAAGAAAGATTTCATATTTCTGTTGCCAAATTGCTATTAGGAATTAAATAAATGCTAAATGCTGAGAGAGGGGGGGAGAGAGAGAGAGAGAGAGAGATTGTCTGTGATTTATTAAATAAGAAACAGATTTAAAAATCCTCTTTGAAGATTCATGGAGGGACTATGAGAGTAGGAGAGACACAGAGGAGGTCGGTAGTGATATAAGATAGCCAAATTCTCATGATTCATGGCAGGAAGTCAAAAGGTAATGTCTAATTTTGATATATTAAGAAACTGCACCATAAGCATACAATTTAGAAATATGGAGTAACCACCAGAAGTAAAAATTGAAGAACTTTCCTACTGTGTCTCCAGTACCTAGAATAGCAAGTGGCGGATTGTAAGTGCTCAATAAATATCTGCTGAAGGAATGAATTTGCTGAATAATGTGCAGGAATGGGGGAGGGGATAAGGGAACTTGACACTGTTGCTTACATTCATTATAAGCCTGCAATAGTTCCATTTGCCCCTCTTTCCTTACAAACAGAATTCAGATTTCTACTCTGCAGGGAATGTGATCCCATCTCTAACGAGGAGTAAATCTTGATTAGTCTAATGAATCATGGTAATCCTACATCTCTAACCAGTGATTGGATTAAAGGATGTCATATGGCCCAGTTCTGTCCAATGAGATACGAAAGGAGGATTCTTGGAAGACTGCTTTCCTCTTCTCTCTCTCAAAATTGACATGTCTGAATTTGATGCCTGGACTGTATAACCACCAAGAGGAAGCTAGACTGAGGAAAAATCTAACATCCACAGAATGGCAGGGCATGGAAAGAACCTGAAACCTTCCTGACATCATTGAGCTCTCAGTTAAACAACCCTATCTCAACATGTCTTGTATGAGAGATAATAAACTTTCCTTTTTGTTCCAACTAGTTGAGTTGAAGGCTACTGTTATTTGTTCTCAAAGCAAAACAACAGTAAAGGTCCTTCTGTATTTTTTGATATAAATAAACATATGCTTATGTTCATGTTTATGAAAATTAAAAATAAAATAAAGCTGTATATAATTTCATCCAATTACAATAGAGGAGTATTTTTTTATTTTTGAATTTTATTTTATTTATTTTTTTATACAGCAGGTTATTAGTCATCCATTTTATACACATCAGTGTATACATGTCAATCCCAATCTCCCAATTCATCACACCACCACCCCCACCCCCCCGCCACTTTCCCCCCTTGGTGTCCATACGTTTGTTCTCTACGTCTGTGTCTCTATTTCTGCCCTGCGAACCGGTTCAACTGTACCATTTTTCTAGGTTCCACACATATGCATTAATATACTATATTTGTTTTTCTCTTTCTGACTTACTTCACTCTGTATGACAGTCTCTAATAGAGGAGTATTTTTTAAAATCAGTGTTTAAATAGTTGTGTCCTCTAAATTTTGGTAGCCAGGTTTCAAGCCCCAGTTATTCTCTCTTTTATTTCCACTTTGATTCTTGTCTTCCAAGACAAATTTTTAAAAAGCCCTTCCCCTCCAGTTTGATAACCTCAGAAATTTCACCGCAATAAACTCTAGTTGAAAGGGGCACCTCTTCCTGGAAACAAAAAGGAAAGTAGAGAATATGGCTACATTTGCCTAGTTTCCCTATCATGATATTTATTCTTTCAGCAAAATGTGAGACAAAGTCAACAGTTGAGAGGGAATGGAAGAAAATGAGTGCAAGATATGAAGAGAAAGGAGAAGGCATAAAATAATCATCTCAAAGACTAAAAGAAATAAATTACAGATGTAAAAGAATTTTGAATGAGATACTTTCTATTTTCAGAATTGCAGTTAGATCCCAAAAGCCTAGAGAATTGATGGGTCTGCCAGATGCTTGTATGAAGGATCTATAAAAAGACAGCAAAATGGCTAGTAATCACCACGTTCTATAGCCTATAGAATTACAACCAACGTTTAAGAATTCACAGAGGAGGACTGTTTGAAAGGGAATTTCAAGGAAAGATGGAGTTTTGAATGATTAATTTTATTACCTTCCCCATAGATAGCAGAAGGTTGGTAGGGCTCCAAGGGAGCCATTAGAGGGAGCCTCAAGAAAAAAAAATAAAGTAGAGCTACAGGCACTTGATTCCTGCTTTCACCTGCTCTTAGTAAGAGAATAAGAAAAGAGCTCAGTATTGGAATCAGACCAAGGTGTTGATCCAGCAGACCAAGGATGTGTACTGTTTATTGTAGGATACGAGTGGTCGCTGTAGAGGGGAGTCAGATATGAATATTCTTATAGCATCTTTGCTCAAATAATTCTTTGCCTTTAAGGTTGAAGAAACTCCAAGTTCAAAATGCTGTTGATGTATATCGTGTCATGGTATTGGTGGAGTTGGTGGGTGCAGAAACTGAGGTAGTGGGTCACAAGAGTTTGCTAACTCTAACAGAGCCAAGATTCCCTCTGCTGGGGGAGGAGGTCACTGAAAACCCTGTTGGGGGGATCACTAAAGACAAAAGAAGAGCCAGCATTTGAATACCTGACCTGATGGAGAGAACTTTCATTAGCCTTAGCTAAGTGAAATGGTCTTTCCCCATTTTCACTCATCCTCTCCTGATCTTGACCCTCCAGGATCCAACAGAAACATAACAAGGGGCTTGGGGTAGAGAAGTGGAAGAGCAAGGTGAAGAAACACTGAAAATATAGACTATGCTCTACTCCTCCACTGAATATCCTCAAACCATGGGTCAGCTGAGCTGGGAAGAGGAGAAACTTTTAATTGAATGATAAGCTCAAGGTGTAATTGAGACTGGACTACACTTTTTTTCTTTGACCTGAGAATGTGTTTGTTTATATTTGAAAGTGGTCAGAATTCATGAAATATGCCTGAGAGGCCATTGGTGAGTGAGGAAGAGAACTCCTACTCATTGGGTTGGAAAGCAGTGACTGGAGAGAAGAAACAGCTTTCCTGCTTTGTCCCTATGGAGAAAAGCCCATTCATTAAGCTTGCCATACTCGGTGAAAGCATTGTAAATAACAGGATTGTCAGACAGTATCTATTTTGGGTTTCTAGTTATGGATTTCAAGTGAAGCCAGTCAGCTACATTGTGATAGTCTCCCAAAATATTCTGCTCCTTCAGTATTGGAACAGAAGAAGTGAACGATTTGGTTTGACCAATGTTAGAATTTTGCTGTACAAATACATAAAAAGGGAGTGAGAGGTGAACTATTGCTATTTTCAAGAAAGCAACTACAATGATGGATTATGAATGGAATCTGAGTTGAGTGAGAAGGAAAACAGAGACAGTAGGGGGATAAAGAGTGAAAAGGAAGTAGAATTATAGAGCAAAGGCTCAATAAGGCAAGAACTGTTACAGTTAAGAAGCTACAGGAAGTAACTGGGAGAATAAATTGCAAAGGTCCAAGAGTGATTTATTACTTGAAACAGAAATTTCAGAGGTGATGCAACTTCTGATGAGGGCAAGATTTAGGGTAAGATTGGTTGGGTGAAAATTTTGTGGGAGGCGAGGTTGTTAAGAAACTGATCAGGTTAAAAGTATATTGTGGACTGGTTAGAACTAGTTTGAGTTAGTTTAAATGAGTTGGACCAATTTTTTTCAGTTTAAACCAGTTTGATTCATGCTGAACCAATAGATCTATCATTTTTTAATTTTATACCTCATTGATTTCATCAACCAAGAAATAAATATGAACTTGTTTTACCTAATTTAAAATTATTTACATTGGTGCAGCCACTATGGAAAACAGTATGGAGGATCCTCAAAAAACTAAAAATAGAGTTGCCATATGATCCAGCAATCCCACTTTGGGCATATATCCAGAGAAAACTATAATCCTAAAAGATATATGCACCCCAATGTTCACTGCAGCACTATTTACAATAGTCAAGACATGGAAGCAACCTAAATGTCCATCGACAGATGAATGGATAAGGAAGATGTGGTACATATATACAATGGACTACTACTCAGCCATAAAAAAGAATGAAATAATGCCATTTGTAGCAACATGGATGGACCTAGAGATTATCATACTAAGTAACATAAGTCAGACAGAGAAAGACATACCATATAGTATCGCTTATATGTGGAATCTAAAATACAACACAAGTGAACATACCTACGAAAGAGAAACAGACTCACAGACATAGAAAACAGACTTATGGTTGCCAAGGGGGTGAGGGTATAAGAGGGGTGGATTGGGAGTTTGGGATTAGCAGATGCAAACTATTATATATAGAATGGATAAACAACAGGGTCCTACTGTACAGCATAGCGAAATATAATCAATATCCTGTGATATTGGAAATGGAAAAGAATATGAAAGAATATATATATATGTGTATATAACTGAATCACTTTGCTCTACAGCAGAAATTAACACAACATTGTAAATAAACAATACTTCAATAAAATAGAGAAACATATACCATGAAAAAATAAAATAAAATAATTTACATTAAATTACACAGTATGTTAGCATTAAGTATTGTTTTTTACTTTGATTAGTGGCTTACAAGGTTAGTTTAGATTTATAGTGACTTATATTTACATTGACTTTATTTAGAAAATCCATGCCAAGGTTAAGGAGTATTCCCATTAGTTAGAGATTCCTTTTGAACAGGATAAAAAGTTTTACTAAGTGGATGAACCCATAATACGGATGATAAAAATTATAGGAATCCATAGTGCTTTCTTCTCTTCCAAAATATAAAAATTGTCTTGTGGTTTGAATTTATCTCTGCAAGGTTTGACCATTTTTCTGAGTAGGAGAAAAGTAAACAGACTTCCTGCTTCATCCCTCTGGAAGGAAGCCCGTTCATTAAGCCTGCCGTACTTGGTGAAAGCATTGTAACAGGACTGCCAGACAGTAACCATTTTGGGTTTCTGGTCATGGATTTCAAGTGAAGGCACTTAGCTACTTAATACTCTGCTCCTCCAGTATAGGCACAAACACTCCTACTCAGACTCTATCTTATAAACCTTACATCTCATTTCTGAGTATTAATTCTGTTCATTTCATGCTGTTTCTCAGCTATAACCTATAAATTTGTTACTACCTTCACATAGGAAAAAAATGTCCTCCTTATAACTAGATGCACTTATTTGTAAATAGATTGAAGCAATGTCTACCAATAAAACCATATATCCACCAACACTCTGAGAATCATTTTCCTTGTCGGCATTAAGTGAGAATGTGAAAAAGACCGAAATGTATATAGTTGGAGTCCTCCTTCTCTCCCTTCCAGGTGAGGTGGACCACAGCTCTCTGACTCAACTTTGATTGATTCTTCATACCCATTCAAGCATGAACACTATGTTTGAAGATACATACACTCCTCCCTGAGAGTTATAACCAGATGGTATTAGAACATCCTCTGCTTTATTTTACCATATTCATGAATATAGGTCACCTAACAATCATAAATTATAAAGATTACAAATGAATTGGAAAATATATCAATTTGTTATAAAGATACTTTACATCTAGATGTTTCATTAATCACATTATTGGCAGTATTACATAAACCAATATTTTTTAAAGTATAGTTTTAGGATCCTACGTCTGAATCTTCTGGGATTATATTCAAAGTGCTGAGTCCAGGATGGAACCACCACCCAAGTGACTTAGACTGGGGTGGGAGTGGGGGGCTGGGAATCTACAATTTAAGGAAATTTCTCAGTAAGTTTTTACACACAGGACAGTTTGAGAGCCATCTTTCATACTAAACTCAGATCCAGGACTTAGAACTCAGATGTCCATTCCCCAAATTGAGGCAGGACTATGCCCCATTTCAGCAGGAAGTAGAGCAGTTGTCACCCTAAAAGATTTGTGGAAGGTTGAAAGAAAAAGGGGGATTGAAACCGAGTCCCCCTAAAACCAAGTTCCTCTGTTGGGTTTACTTTTTAAATTTTTTTTAGAGCTCTCTATCTCTTTTTTAAATTTTTTATTTATTTATTTATTTTTGGCTGTGTTGGGTCTTCGTTGCTGCACACAGGCTTTAGTTGCAGCAAGCAGGGGCTACTTTGTGTTGCGGTGCATGGGTTTCTCATTGTGGTGGCTTCTCTTGTTGTGGAGCATGGGCTCTAGGCATGCGGGCTTTAGTAGTTGCAGCACATGGGCTCAGTAGTTGTGGCTCACGGGCTCTAGAGTGCAAGCTCAGTAGTGTGGCTCATGGGCTTAGTTGCTCTGCGGCATGTGGGATCTTCCTGGACCAGGGCTCAAACACATGTCTCTTGCATTGGCAGGCGGATTCATGACCACTCTGCCAACAGACATGCCCTCTGCTGAGTTTATGATTAATGTCTCTATCCAAAACGATTATTCCCTTTCTTGTCCAAAACCTGTTCTCCTCAAGATTGAAGAGTATCAAAGAAAAGGGGGGATTGAAACTGAGCAGGACCCTGTGGGGCTCTTAGGCACAAAAGCCTTTCTGTGTCCCCCACTTCTTGATTACAGGAAATAGGCTTCATTCAGCCTTCATGACCCTCCCTGAGTTCCAAGGGCAGGTTCAAACAGTTACTAACTAGGGAAGGGAGGGGATGCGGAGACAAGGGAGGAACAGTCAAGAAACAATAGTGCAGAAAGAGAAAAACAAATATCGTATATTAATGCATATATGTGGAACCTAGAAAATGGTACAGATGAACCAGTTTGCAGGGCAGAAATACAGACACAGATGTAGAGAACAAACGTATGGACACCAAGGGGGGAAAGTGGCAGGGGGATGAATTGGGAGATTGGGATTGACATATATACACTAATATGTATAAAATAGATAACTAATAAGAACCTGCTGTATAAAAAATAAATAAAATAAAATTCAGAAAAAAAAAAAGAAAGAAACAATAGTGCAGCCTTGGGGCAGGGTCCTGTGTCCCCGTTCCGCCCCCCCCCCCCCCGCCCCCACCTCCAAGAGATATACATAACAATATCTCTGAGCTGTTTTGCAGGTTCTGAAATCCTATCAGGTGGGAGAAGTTAACTGTATGCTGCCCACAAGCATGTAGACCCCAGACTGGTTGGAACCAGAAGGTTGATGATGCTGACTCCCACTTACCTCACCATCAACCAGAAAGAAGAATGTCCATGAGTTGATCATGCCCTCTTTGAACCATTACTATAAAACTCCTCACTACCCCCTCCAGGTTGGGACACACAGTTTTGAAGGATTAGCCTGCTGTGGTCCCCTTTGCCTGGCAAAGCAATAAAGCTATTCTTTTCTACTTCACACACACACAAAAAAATATCAGGGTAAAGTATCCTCATTCCCATAAACCAGCAAAACCAGGTATTTAGTTGCAGGATTTTAAAAAATATGTATTTTAAAATGCATACATGATCTCAAAATTAGATAAACAAAAGCTATTCAACCAACTGCCCCTTGAAATACTGAAATGGGCTTATTTCTATAGGATTTATCAATGACCTACCTTTATAGACAAATTAAGACAAAGAGTGGAGAAAAGTTGGATAATTCAATCTCCCTTTCTCCCTTTATCTCACACATCCAAATCCCATTATTCTTATTTTCAGAAATTTGGGGTCTGAGTCTCAAAAAACATTTCCTCAATTCTGATTTTCCATTTCCCTATGCAAACTCTGGCTCTTAAAAAAAAAAAAAAAGAACAAATTTATTTCAGAGATTCCTTCTCAGTGAGAGGTGAAAGGTTGCATTATAAGTTAGAATTCAAGTACATTTAAGGGCATTTTTTTCCTATGGATACTTTTGTTCATATGATCTTCTGTCCCCTGTCTCCTCACCATCCCCACTGTAGTGCCTTCCTTTCCTCTTCTCATCCTCTGTACCTGACTTAGTTAAGTCAAGAGTATTTCAGCTTTCTCTCAGGCTTTGGCTTTTACTAGCACTTATCTTCCTGCCCAAGGTCACTCATCTCATTTTTAATTTGCACAAACCTATTGTACTTGCATAGATTAGAATTTTGCTGGCTCCTTGAAATCTACTTTCTGTACTATTAAGTGTTTGTCTTTCAAGACTTTTTAGCCTCATTTGTTCTCCCTCTGAGCCTGAGCAAAGTGGATCAACTATTGAGGGAGCATCTGCAGTTGCTTTAGAGATTTTTAAGTTTGGTTCCCTGTGCTTTTTATAGAGGAGCCAATTAGCTTTTCAAACTTTTTATTTACACAGTTGCTAAAAGAAGAGATGGATGAGTAATTAACTTTAGAAATTGGCTCATCAGAAAATGGAAAGATTCAATGGCTATCTATATTGTCTTAAAAAATTCATTTTCCCCCAATAATCCGCGTGTGTGTGTGCATGTGCACACATGTGTTTGCAAACAGAAAGAAGAGATAGAGCATACGTCAGTGAAGAAAGAACTTCTACTTTGTGTAAGGCACCATGATGATTGCTGTGGGATACACAATGAGAATTAAAAATAATCTGTACTTTCAGAGGCGTTTCCAGCATAACTTTGGAGGCAGTTGTGTCCACAAACACTAAGAGGAAGCTGGGAAAAGGTGCTTGAGCCAAACTGCTGAGTGTAGGTTTCCACACACAGCAGCAGGGCAAGAGCCAAAGGTTTAGGAAACGAACCTAATTTCAAATCCCATGACCTTGAGGAAATGGTTAACATCTGCTGAGCCTCAGTTTGTATGTCTTTAGAGATTAGCAGCACCTAGCTCCTGAGGTGGCTATAAGGAGTAGAGATAAAGTAGGTAATGTGCCTAGTGCATGATAAAGGCTCAATAAATAGGAGTTATTATTATGGAAATAGTCAGCAGCTGCCAGTTTGCAAATTGAACTCTTTGCAACTGTACCTGGAATGCAAAATCAATAGTCCCTGCACCTAGATGTAAACCTATTTTTATTTCAAGAAGTTGGCTCCAAATCAAAATGCATTTTTTAGGGCAGGAGTCAACTTCAATGCTGTTTAAGCAGTGTGTGCCATGTTAGAGACTTTGAGGTCAGCAAGGCACAAGAAAATAAGGGGTCAATTAAAACCCCTGTAGTTTAAAATCAGCTGGTCTAATACGACGAGAGGAAGCTCAAGGATAACTTTCCTTGTTCAAAAAGTTTTGACCTCTAGATACTTCATCCATACTCCAAAAACACTGCACCTTATTTAAAGGGTAGATCTACATGTGCTGCCATAAATGAATGTCCATGACATATAGATGTTTGTGCCAACTACAAATTGGCACTTGCCATCTACCTCTACAAGGATTAAATCATGAACTGCTGCAGCTGCTGACCTTCAACACCCCCTGAAAGGATTTCAGGGTGGAGATCAGGAATGAGGCACTCTGTGCTCTGGAAAAAACTTGCAGAACAGGTCTTCAGAGGGATATTTGCAGAAGATTTTATGAGCCCAATTCTTGCATCTCCTCTTATCTAGAAAAGCACTAAAATCCTTCACGGTGACATCTGCTCCTTGTGACTAGCAGTAACCTTCAAGAGACTAGCAGCATCCTTCTGCAAAAGTATGTGCTAGATTGCATGTATTCCCCCTTCACCAAAATCACATATATACTGACCTTCCCCCCTACCTCTTTGGAGCAGTTCCTCAGAGCTATCTGCAATTCTGTCTCCCATGCTATAATCCTCATTTTGCCCCAAACAAAACTTAACTCACAACTCTCACGCTGTGCATTTTTTCAGTTGACATGTGAAAAATTATAGTGAACACCTGAAGTTTTTGTTTTACAAATCCATTCCCTCAGCTTCTGGTAATGGAAATATGTTTTGTCTAGAGACCATCTCTCGCCTTTGTCAATCAAGGTACCCTGGCCAAGAGGAAGGCTTGTCACGCAAACTAAGCAATCTGACACTTCCCTGGGAGTTTGAATCTCAAATGATATTTACACAAGCACAAAAAGGGACAGAGCTGATGCATGCTTACGATGTGGGTTCCTGTTACCACAATGCCCAGAACTACTCTGATTCCTGTCCTTTCCAAATATCTTTACCTAGCTCTTCAACCTTTTCTTCAATTCTTCCTTAAGGAAGAAATATGCTTTAGTACATCAATGGGCAGTCTTTGTGTTCCCTACCTACAGATATAACATCTTAAAATTGTTTTCCAATAAATTGCTTTTCCTTTCAAGTTAGCAAGACTAGACTCCTGTGCTTTCAAACAAGAACCCTAAAATACAGTGATAAATTAATAAACATTGTGTTTGTTTCTATATGTATATTTTAAAGTCACTTACTCTACAAATTTTTGTACTAAAATTTTCTTACAAGGTGTATTATTTTTGTAAGTAAAAAGCACTAATAAGTTAAAAAGAAATTTAGGTAACCAGGTGAGTCCTCTGTAAATAAACTTCACTTGAATCCTCTTTGCAAACTAGGAGCAATTTTCACTAGGAAGCGGGGGGCAGCAGCATTAACAGCAAACTGTTACAAGCACAGTGCCAGAGGGAAGTAGGGAGAGTTACTGAAAGGGGAGAAAGGACTGCAGTGGGAAAGTTCAAGGGTACTAGCTGCCCCATGTTTTGTTATTACTTATGGTAAGGCCAATAGACCAGGAGACAACTGCTATTGAAAAGATGAATGTTATACTCACAGATCCCAAGAAGAGAGGGCACACCACATCATGGGGGACACAGAGGGAAGAACTGGGGTTGGTCAAGAACCAGAGGGACAGAGCGAAACTGTGGGCAAGAGCCCTTATTGTGGTTTGCATTTGAAAGGCACACTTATGGATGAATTGTTTACTTTCTCTAGGAATTGGCCAACCCTGGACGG
The DNA here is from genome assembly GCF_028564815.1 of Eubalaena glacialis. Classification (NCBI taxonomy): domain Eukaryota; kingdom Metazoa; phylum Chordata; class Mammalia; order Artiodactyla; family Balaenidae; genus Eubalaena; species Eubalaena glacialis. The sequence goes on from NC_083724.1 coordinate 45,547,849, forward strand.
GGCAGTCCCTCCAAGGTCAGCAAGACCCCAGATGTCAAAGCATCAGAATTCAGAAAATAAAAGACATGGTTAATACACCTCACTTTCTAGATAAGACTCTTGAATTCCTACTCCTTCCACAATCCACGGAAGTTCAAAACCTTCTCTGGGAGTTCTGCAAATTTTCAAGAAAGCTAGCATTTCATTCTCAGAGTAATCCTGATCTCTGGGATTCTGCATTTTTGCATATATTTCTGTTTTATACCATAGAATCCCAATGTAGAATGCAGTTCTCTCTTCAGTTTCCAGGGGTGGGGGATGGAGAGGTGAATCACATTGAATATACTATGTGCCAAGAGGCAATCAGCTATATGTTGGGGAATTTAAAGATAAATAGGAGATGATTTAAGGAGCAAAATGTCCAGGAAGAGAGATAGATACATAAACAGGCATAAGACAATGCTACATTGGAGGACTATAAAAAGTTAGAGCAATTTGTACACATAAACCCAGGCCTATCCCAAATATTTGGGGCTTAGAAAGAGTACAGATGGAGGCCCATGTAACATATGTCTAAGTGTTTAAAAGATATATCAAGCTAACAGACTGCTAAATAGAACATGTTCTACTCTTCTTCTGTGACGAACAGAATTTCATAAAACCTGGAAGGCTAGGTCTGAGTTTGGAATTCTCAGAGTTCTGAGAACATGGCAGTACAGGGAAAGATGGCCCCTGGCTCCCAGCTTGTGGCCTTTGGCATTCTTCCCTCCTTTTCCTCCCCCTGGTTCCTTTCCATACTTGCTCACACACATGTGGACACACAGGTGGTATATATAAGCTCCAGCCACAGCCTCCACAAACAGCTGTCCTTTGGTCACTACTTAGTCTAGAGTGTACCCACCAGGGGTGCCATTTTTGTCTTTAGGAGCAAAGACAGAGGGAACAGACTCACCCAGGCTCTGAAAGTAGGGTCAAAGCCACTTAAACAGGAATTCCAAGGTCCTAGATAGCAGAGTCAGGTCAGAAGGGAGTGCCTCTTGGGGTGGGCCAGGCACTCTTTGGCCTATAGTGTGAGGCACAGCAGTCAAGGGCTACTGCGAGGCCTTCTGAGGCATAATCTCCTTCTTGCCTGGGTTAAAATGCAGTATTGCTTAGCCTTTTTCATCACATTTTTCTCAAGGTGAATCATCTAAAAACGCATGCAGCATTGTAGCTTCAGATGCACTGGTTTGGGTCAAGGGTCGGATAAGTGTGTTTACTTGATTTTCAGTCCCCACCTGATGAATTTTTGAAGAAATGTTATTTTTGGACTTGTGAAGCATTACAATTCTATTTTCCAATGGCTATATAGGCTAATAAGTTACCATCAGGAAAGAGAAAATAGGAAGAAATTCTTCTTTTTGGCTACAAATCCCAATTTAGAGTCTAAAGTATAATAGGACCATCTTCAAGGACAAAGGACCACACGTCTCCAAGCTTTTGTTTCAACCAGACGTTTTCCTATCCCTGGCTGTTTTCATTTACTACCACCTGCAGGCCAGGCTTGTCCTGGATCAGTTTTCATCAGGGCCACAAGGAAATAACACAGCTCAAGTTGAGTTATAGCAAGGTGATTCCTTCACTACAGGTGTGCTGCACCTGCTTTCTTGCCTAGCTTGTCTTCACCTCAGTTCCTGATTTTGTTTGGCTTTCTGCTTATTTTTCAATCTTTCTTTTTCTTCTCGCTCAGTGTCTACAGATCTTCCACTTGCTAATCATCCCCATCAACTCCTGGCCACTTGCCATGTTTTGTTCTCTAGTACTTATGTCCTCCTGACTTCTGTTGGCTCCGAGCCCTGACATATTGCTGTCTTGATCCCTAAGATTTTTGTGGTTTGTGATGACCTAAAGCAGTCTCATCGCCCTACCCAATTCCCTGACCTACAGCCACCCTGACATTGACTAGTAGAGTGAAAGCAAAAACAGGTCATGCCTTGAAGCAAAATCCCCTCCTCCAGTCTTAATTTTCCTATATCATAGTAGCAGAGATGAGAGGATTTTATCTCTCACTTATTTCACTGCTTCTTTTCCAATAAACTTTTTCCCCACTCAATCCTACGAAACCTATCTCAAACCCATAATACTGTGGACATAAATGTTATATAAGACCGTTCTATCTCCAAATCATGAACCTGGGCATATTACCCTTCGACTATGACATTGTACTTCCAACTATTCCCAATTTGGACTCATCAGAACCTCTGGTCTATTGACCTCTATATGCTAAGCAATCCTTCAGCCTGTTTAATTTCTTCACTTCCCTCCTTATCCAGTTTATATGGCATAATCATTCATTTCAAAATCACTTTCATTCACACTGGTCAAAATGGCCAGCATCAAAAAGTCTACGAATAACAAATGCTGGAGAGGGTGTGCAGAAAAGAGAACCTTCCTACACTGCTGGTGGGAATGTAAATTGATACAGCCGCTAAGGAGAATAGTATGGAGGTTCCTTAAAAAACTAAAAATAGAGCTACCATATGATCCAGCAATTCCACTCCTGGGCATATATCCAGAGAAAACTCTAATTCGAAAAGATACATGCACCCCAGTGTTCACTGCAGCACTATTTACGATAGCCAAGACATGGAAGCAACTTAAATATCCATCGACAGAGGAATGGATAAAGAAGATGTGGTACATATATACAATGGAATATTACTCAGTCAAAAAAAAGAGTGAAATAATGCCATTCACAGCAACACGGAGGGACCTAGAGATTATCATACTAAATGAAGTAAGCCTGACAGAGAAAGGTGAATATCATATGATATAATTTTATGTGGAATCTTTAAAAAATGGTACAAATGAACTTATTTACAAAACAGAAATAGACTCACAGATAGAGAAAACAAACTTATGGTTACCAAAGGGGAAGGGAGGAGGAGGGATAAATTAGGAACTTGGCATTAACAGATACACATTACTGTACATAAAATAAACAAGGACCTACTGTATAGCACAGGAAACTATAGTCAGTATTTTAGAGTAACTTATAATGGAAAATAACCTGAAAGAATGTGAATATATGTGTGTGTGTGTGTGTGTGTGTGTGTGTGTGTGTGTGTGTATATATATATATAACTGAATTACTTAGCTGTACACCTGAAACATTGTAAATCAACTATATATCAATTAAAATTAATTAATTAATTAATTCTTTTAAAAAGCACTCTCATTGATACCCCAAACTCCTTTATGTCTTTGTATTTTGTCACATTTAATCTGGATCAACCCTGCTGTTGGGTTTTCTCTCTGGTAACACTTAAGCATCTAATAGTTTCTGGAGAAAAACACAACAGGGCAAACTGTTACCACTATAAATCCATAATCACTCACCTCAAGTGAGCCCTCAACACCGCCCATCAATCCTACCTGTTTCTCCTAGACAACTGGCCCTCTCACTTCTCCATTTCCCTCAAAACTGTGATGTGCCTGATCAGTCTGCCCCTACTGTGTATGACCAACCGTCTTCTTTTCCTTCCACCACAGAGAAAATTGAAGCTCTCAGAAAAAAATTCCCTCGGGTTTCAGTTACCAATTCCACAAATCTACCTATTGTTCTCAAGACAGTGCCCAATACATGGACATGTCCTGCCTCTCATCCAACAACCCTGCAGCCTTTATGCTTCAGCCACACTGGCCTTCGAAAGGCCCTCTAACATCATGTCTGAAACTAGGGGAAGAATCATTCAAGTTATTGGATAAATAAAAATTTCCAAGCCCACTAGATAATACTTTAAGGGGAAGGGCTAGAAAGTGGTATACGTAACAAGAGCCTCAGGTCATTCCTTTTTTAAGTTTTGAATTTTATTTTGTTTATTTTTTTATACAGCAGGCCCCTATTACTCATCAATTTTATACACATGAGTGTATACATGTCAATCCAAACTGCCCAATTCATCACACCACCACTCCCACCTCCCCGCCACTTTCCCCCCTTGGTGTTCATACATTTGTTTTCTACATCTGTGTCTCAATTTCTGCCCTGCAAACTGGTTCATCTGTACCATTTTTCTAGGTTCCAAATATATGTGTTAATATACGGTATTTGTTTTTCTCTTTCTGACTTACCTCACTCTGTATGACACTCTCTAGATCCATCCACGTCTCTACAAATGACCCAATTTCATTCCTTTTTATGGCTGAGTAATATTCCATTGTATATATGTACCACATCTTCTTTATCCATTCCTCTGTTGATGGACATTTAGGTTGCTTCCATGTCCTGGCTATTGTAAATAGTGCTGCAATGAACATTGGGTGCATGTGTCTTTTTGAATTATGGTTTTCTCTGGGTATATGCCCAGTAGTGGGATTGCTGTGTCATATGGTAATTCTATTTTTAGTTTTTTAAGGAACCTCCATACTGTTCTCCATAGTGGCTGTATCAATTTACATTCCCACCAACAGTAAAAGAGGGTTCCCTTATCTCCACACCCTTTCCAGCATTTGTTGTTTGCAGATTTTCTGATGATGCCCATTCTAACTGGTGTGAGGTGATACCTCATTGTAGTTTTGATTTGCATTTCTCTAATAATTAGTGATGTTGAGCAGCTTTTCATGTGCTTCTTGGCCATCTGTATGTCTTCTTTGGAGAAATGTCTACTTAGGCCTTCTGCCCATTTTTGGATTGGGTTGTTTTTTTAATATTGAGCTGCATGAACTGTTTATTTATTTTTGAGATTAATCCTTTGTCCGTTGATTCGTTTGCAAATATTTTCTCCCATCCTGAGGGTTGTCTTTTCGTCTTGTTTATGGTTTCCTTTGCTGTGCAAAAGCTTTGAAGTTTCATTAGGTCCCATTTGTTTATTTTTGTTTTTATTTCCATTACTCTAGGAGGTGGATCAAAAAAGATCTTGCTGTGATTTATGTCAAAGAGTGTTCTTCCTATGTTTTCCTCTAAGAGTTTTATAGTGTCTGGTCTTACATTTAGGTCTCTAATTCATTTTGAGTTTATTTTTGTGTATGGTGTTAGGGAGTGTTCTAATTTCATTCTTTTACATGTAGCTGTCCAGTTTTCCCAGCACCACTTAGTGAAGAGACTGTCTTTCCTTCATTGTATATCCTTGCCTCCTTCATCATAGATTAGTTGACAATAGGTGCGTGGGTTTATCTCTGGGCTTTCTATCTTGTTCCATTGATCTATGTTTCTGTTTTTGTGCCAGTACCATATTGTCTTGATTACTGTAGCTTTGTGGTATAGTCTGAAGTCAGGGAGTCCGATTCCTCCAGCTCTGTTTTTTTCCCCCAAGACTGCTTTGGCTATTCGGGGTCTTCTGTGTCTCTATACCTATTTTAAGATTTTTTGTTCTAGTTCCATAAAACATGCCATTGGTAATTTGATAGGGATAACACTGAATCTGTAGATTGCTTTGGGTAGTATAGTCATTTTCACAATATTGATTCTTCCAATCAAAGAACATGGTATATCTCTCCATCTGTTGGTATCATCTTTAATTTCTTTCATCAGTGTCTTATAGTTTTCTGCATACAGGTCTTTTGTCTCCCTAGGTAGGTTTATTCCTAGGTATTTTATTCTTTTTGTTGCAATAGTAAATGGGAGTGTTTGCTTAACTTCTCTTTCAGATTTTTCATCATTAGTACATAGGAATGCAAGAGATTTCTGTGCATTAACTTTGTATCCTGCAACTTTACCAAATTCATTGATTAGCTCTAGTAGTTTTCTGGTGGCATCTTTCAGATTCTCTACTTATAGTGTCATGTCATCTGCAAACAGTGACAGTTTTACTTCTTCTTTTCCAATTTGTATTCCTTTTATTTCTTTTTCTTCTCTGATTGCCGTGGCTAGGACTTCCAAAACTATGTTGAATAATAGGGGTGAGAGTGGACATCCTTGTCTTGTTCCTGATCTTAGAGGAAATGGTTTCCGTTTTTCACCATTAAGAATGATGTTTGCTGTGGGTTTGTCGTGTATGGCCTTTATTATGTTGAGGTAGGTTCCCTCTATGCCCACTTTCTGGAGAGTTTTTATCATAAATGGGTGTTGAATTTTGTCAAAAGATTTTTCTGCATCTATTGAGATGATCATATGGTTTTTATTCTTCAATTTGTTAATATGGTGTATCACATTGATTGATTTATGTATATTGAAGAATCCTTGCATCCCTGGGATAAATCCCACTTGATCATGGTGTATGATCTTTTTAATGTGTTGTTGGATTCTGTTTGCTAGTATTTTGTTGAGGATTTTTGCATCTATATTCATCAGTGATATTGGTCTGTAATTTTCTTTTTTTGTAGTATCTTTGTCTGGTTTTGGTATCAGGGTGATGGTGGCCTCATAGAATGAGTTTGGGAGTGTTCCTTCCTCTGCAATTTTTTGGAAGAGTTTGAGAAGGATGGGTGTTAGCTCTTCTCTAAATGTTTGATAGAACTCACCTGTGAAGCCATCTGGTCCTGGACCTTTGTTTGCTGGAAGATTTTTAATCATAGTTTCAATTTCATTACTTGTGATTGGTCTGTTCATATTTCCTATTTCTTCCTCGTTCAGTCTTGGAAGGTTATATCTTTCTAAGAATTTGTCCATTTCTTCCAGATTGTCCATTTTATTGGCATAGAGTTGCTTGTAGTAGTCTCTTAGGATGCTTTGTATTTCTGTGGTGTCTGTTGTAACTTCTCCTTTTTCATTTCTAATTTTGTTGATTTGAGTCCTCTCCCTCTTTTCCTTGATGAGTCTAGCTAATGGTTTATCAATTTTGTTTATCTTCTCAAAGAACCAGCTTTTAGTTTTATTGATCCTTGCTATTGTTTTCTTTGTTTCTATTTCATTTATTTCTGCTCTGATATTTATGAGTTCTTTCCTTCTGCTAACTTTGGGTTTTGTTTGTTCTTCTTTCTCTAGTTCCTTTAGGTGTAAGGTTAGATTGTTTATTTGAGATTTTTCTTGTTTCTTGCGGTAGGCTTGTATAGCTATAAACTTCCCTCTTAGAACGGCTTTTGCTGCATCCCATAGGTTTTGGATCGTCGTGTTTTCATTGTCATTTGTCTCTAGGTGTTTTTTGATTTCCTCTTTGATTTCTTCAGTGATCTCTTGGTTATTTAGTAACGTATTGTTTAGCCTCCACGTGTTTGTGTTTTTTACGTTTTTTTCCCTGTAATTCATTTCTAATCTCATAGCGTTGTGGTCAGATAAGATACTTGATATGATTTCAATTTTCTTAAATTTACTGAGGCTTGATTTGTGACCCAAGATGTGATCTATCCTGGAGAATGTTCCGTGTGCACTTGAGAAGAAAGTGTAATCTGCCATTTCTGGATGGAATGTCCTATAAATATCAATTAAATCTATCTGGTCTATTGTGTCATTTAAAGCTTCTGTTTCCTTATTTATTTTCATTTTGGATGATCTGTCCATTTTTGTAAGTGAGGTGTTAAAGTCTCCCACTATTATTGTGTTACTGTCGATTTCCTCTTTTATAGCTGTTAGCAGTTGCCTTATGTATTGAGGTGCTCCTATGTTAGGTGCATATATATTTATAATTGTTATATCTTCTTCTTGGATTGATCCCTTGATCATTATGTAGTGTCCTTCCTTGTCTCTTGTAACATTCTTTATTTTAAAGTCTATTTTATCTGATATGAGTATAGCTACTCCAGCTTTCTTTTGATTTCCATTTGCATGGAGTATCTTTTTCCATCCCCTCACTTTCAGTCTGTATGTGTCCCTACACTTCAGTCTGAAGTGTGTCTCTTGTAGACAGCATATAGATGGGCCTTGTTTTTGTATCCATTCAGCAAGCCTGTGTCTTTTGGTTGGAGCATTTAATCCATTCACGTTTAAGGTAGTTATCGATATGTATGTTCCTATGACCTTTTTCTTAATTGTTTTGGGTTTGTTTTTGTAGGTCCTTTTCTTCTCTTGTGTTTCCCACTTAGAGAAGTTCCTTTCCCATTTGTTGTAGAGCTGGTTTGGCGATGCTGAATTCTCTTAGCTTTTGCTTTTCTGTAAAGCTTTTGATTTCTCCATCGAATCTGAATGAGATCCTTGCTGGGTAGAGTAATCTTGGTTGTAGGTTCTTCCCTTTCGTCACTTTAAGTATATCACACCACTCCCTTCTGGCTTGCAGAGTTTCTGCTGAGAAATCAGCTGTTAACCTTATGGGAGTTCCCTTGTATGTTATTTGTCATTTTTCCCTTGCTGCTTTCAATAATTTTTCTTTGTCTTTAATTATTACCAATTTGATTACTATGTGTCTCGGCATTTTTCTCCTTGGGTTTATCCTGTATGGGACTCTCTGCGCTTCCTGGACTTGGGTGGCTATTTCCTTTCCCATGTTAGGCAAGTTTTCGACTATAATCTCTTCAAATATTTTCTCGGGTCCTTTCTCTCTCTCTCTTCTCCTTCTGGGACCCCTATAATGCGAATGTTGTTGCGTTTTATGTTGTCCCAGAGGTCTCTTAGGTTGTCTTCATTTCTTTTCATTCTTTTTTCTTTATTTTGTTCTGAAGCAGTGAATTCCACCATTCTGTCTTTCAGGTCACTTATCCGTTCTTCTGTCTCAGTTATTCTGCTATTGATTCCTTCTGGTGTAGTTTTCATTTCAGTTATTGTATTGTTCATCTCTGTTTGTTTGTTCTTTAATTCTTCTAGGTCTTTGTTAAACATTTTTGCATCTTCTCGATCTTTGCCTCCATTCTTTTTCCGAGGTCCTGGATCATCCTCACTATCATTATTCTGAATTCTTTTTCTGGAAGGTTGCCTATCCCCACTTCATTTAGTTGTTTTTCTGGGGTTCTATCTTGTTCCTTCATCTGGTACATAGCCCACTGTCTTTTCATCTTGCCTGTCTTTCTGTGAATGTGTTTTTTGTTCCACAGGCTGCAGGACTGTAGTTCTTCTTGCTTCTGCTGTCTGCCCTCTGGTGGATGAGGCTATGTAAGAGGCTTGTGCAAGTTTCCTGATGGGAGGGACTGGTGAGTAGAGGTGACTGCTCTACTTGCTCTGGTGGGCAGAGGTCAGTAAAACTTCAATCCACTTCACTGCTGATGGGTGGGGCTGTGTTCCCTCCCTGTTGGTTGTTTGGCCTGAGGCAACCCAACACTGGACCCTACTTGGGCTCTTTTGTGGGGCTAATGGCAGACTCTGGGAGGGCTCACGCCAAGAAGTACTTCCCAGAACTTCTGCTGCCAGTGTTCTTCTCCCCAAGGTGAGCCACAGCCACCCCCCCCCCGCCTCTGCAGGAGACCCTCCAACACTAGCAGGTAGGTCTGGTTCAGTCTCCCCTGGGGTCACTGCTCCTTCCCCTGGGTCCCGATGCGCACACTACTTTGTGTGTGCTCTCCAAGAGTGGAGTCTCTGTTTCCCCCTGTCCTATCGAAGTCCTGCAGTCAAATCCCACTAGACTTCAAAGTCTGATTCTCTAGGAATTCCTCCTCCCGTTGCCGGACCCCCAGGTTGGGAAGCCTGATATGGGGCTCAGAACCTTCACTCCAGTGGGTGGACTTCTGTGGTATAAGTGTTCTCCAGTCTGTGAGTCACCCACTCACCAGTTATGGGATTTGATTTTACTGTGATTGCGCCCCTCCTACCGTCTCATTGTGGCTTCTCCTTTGTCTTTGGATGCAGGGTATCTTTTTTGGGGAGTTCCAGTGTCTTCCTGTCGATGATTGTCCAGCAGCTAGTTGTGATTCTGGTGTTCTCTCAAGAGGGAGTGAGAGCACGTCCTTCTACTCCACCATCTTAGTTCCTAATCCCCAGGTCATTCTTACTAGCAGGAAAGTTTGGGAAAAACATGCCACGATCCCTCCTTCCACAGGACTTTCCAAATGCTCTTCATTCTCCTTGGAAGTCTCCTCCTCCCTTCCTCTTCCCGCCATACCAGATTTACTCATCTCCCAACTTTCTACTCGGGCATGACGTTAGCAGGAAAGCCTTTCTTCACAACCTCACCCCACCACCACCATGTTCAGGAAGTTTCCTTTGCCCTATGCTCTAATAGGACCACATTCCTTCCCTTCAACATACTCATCCCAGTTTAACATCATGCACCCATTGTGTGATTATTTGGTCATTGTCCCTCCCCTCTCTCTACCAGATTGTGATATTAGGTTCCATGTCTGTTGTCATTCATCATTGTTCCTACAGTGTCTAGGCAGTAACTTGGTATCCATGACAATTCCTCAATAATAATTAATACTTGAATGAATGAATGAATGTGGAATGAATTAATGAATGAATTGGCTCTTAAAATTGACAGCAGATGTTGGAGATTAACAAATTATAAACTTGACAGAGTTATTTAGCCTTTACCTGGATATTTTTAGTGCTGGGCAATCGGTTCCACTGCTGGATAGTGTTAGAAAATTCATTTTTCTATTAAATTCAAAACTGACCCCTTGTACCTTCCCACCAATGCTTACAGTTCAGCCTTGTTGGAAACACAATCAGCCTGTTTCCCCTTAATGATATTCCCTTCTAATATTTGAATACTTTAAGCATGTGTCCCCTATGTCTTTTCTTCTCCAACGTGAGTAAACACATTTGCTTGATTTGAGATAGTTCTCAGACTTAACTATCCCCTCCTCAGTTTAAGTACACTCTCATGAACACAGAAACAAGACAGAAACGACAGAGCCATGAAACTCTCACGTCTTCAGCATAGTAGCTTTAAATCATTACTTTGAGAAGATGAGATTGTTTTCTTCCTTCTACCAGTTACAGTTTAAATTACAAAGTCATTGAACAACCAAACAGCAATATCTCCAAGAAGGATTGTACCTACAAGGCAATGAATCCACAGGGCACACGGGATTTATTACAAGTGCTTCTATTGGAGCAATTTGTTGACAAATGCCCAAGAAGGAGTATAGAGTGATCAGTAATAATAAAACCTTATGGAGATCATTTCCCCAAATGCCATCTGGGAGAGAAACTGAGCCAGATTCCTTAACCAACGATAGGTTTTCTGTACATTTCCACTGGTAGTTTTTATATGTCATCTCTGGAGAAATTTCAGATGTTTCAAATCTAAACCTATATCAAAGCTGTTATTTATAAAAATAAAAATAGCAAAAGGGTTCTATTTATCTCTATTCACTAATCCTAGCCAGCAGCTGAAAAGAATTGGAGTTTAAATCCCATTACTCTCTCATAGCCCCTATCCCCCAGGCTACAATGTCAAACTGATACAATTACTTCTGGAATGAGTGAGGAGGCTGTCACACTGACCAACTGTCTCCACTGCTCAGGAAAAGGAGACAGTTAGGAGAATTACATGTCCTTCTAATAGCTGGAAACCTTTCCAAGGGTCACTTTTACAGGTTGCCCCAAAAACCAGAGGCAGAAGGACCATGTCACTGCTTGGCTTTGGGCCCAGGAGGTCAAGTGTCACTTAAGACAGAGTATTAAGAGCTACTTAAGAGTGTGTTTTAAGACAGTGATGCTACTAACTTACAGTGAAATATGGCAGTAAATGACAGCCTGCAATTTGGACATAATCAAATTGCTCATGGGGTCAGGACAATGCAGGATAATACTGACCCAGTATTTTTAAGCTGAGAAAATTAGGGACAGAGCTGAGGCACTGGCTATAGGAATAAAAGGAAAGGATTTATAATAAAAAGAATCCACAATCAGAATTGAAAAATTTTGGAATTGGAAATACTTGATATCTATCTATCTATCTATCTAATCTATCTTGCTTTTTATTTAGAAAATTTTAAACATTTACATAATTAAAAAGTCAAAACTAAATACAAAGTTATTTTCAAAGAGTTCCCACTTTTATCCCATTTCCATCCCTGTATGCCTACTCACCTCCCATAATCATTTTCATTTGTTTCTGTTTGTACTTCTTGTGTAACCGCTTACCAAAAAATTATACATACATACATATATATATATATATATATATATATATATATATATATATATATATATAAAATTTATATTTCACTTATCAATATATCCTGGAAATCACTATCACTTCATTATTTTTCACAACTGCACAACTGCATGGTACTACATTGTGTGAAACTACCATAGTTTATTCAATTAGTCTCTTAAGAATGAACATTTATGTTGTTTCCAATATTTTGTTTATACAAATAATGCCACAGTGATGAATCTTCTGCATGTGTTTTCATTTTTGTTTTTCATGTTTGTGGAGTGTATCTTCTGGGTAAAATTCCCAGCAGAGAAGTGCTTTGTAAAAAGGCAAAAAAAAAAAAATGGTATAGATGAACTTATTTGCAAAGCAGAAATAGAGACACAGACGTAGAGAACAAACATATGGATACCAAGGGGGAAGGCGGGGGGGGGGATGATTGGGAGATTGGGATTGACATATATACACTATTGATACTATGCATAAAATAGATAACTAATGAGAACCTACTGTATAGCACAGGGAACTCTACTCAGTGCTCTGCGGTGACCTAAGTGGGAAGGAAATCCAAAAAAGAGCGGATATATGTATACGTATAGCTGATTCACTTTGCTGTACAGTAGAAACTAACACAACATTGTAAAGCAACTATACTCCAATAAAAATTGAAAAATAAATAAATAAAAAGGCAAATGCATGAGAAGTTGTGTTAGGTATTGCCAAATTTTTCTCCATGAGGTGTACCACTTTGCACTCGAGAGAGGAAATGGTTTTGAGTGGCAGAGTGTGGGAAGGAGGCAAGGGAAGAGAACTCTTTTCTAATGTCCCTACAAACCTCTTTGCCCTGTCCAGGCTTGCCCTGTGATTAAACCTCTATTGTCAAGAATGTTTTCCCCTAAATTTGCCATTTTACATTAGGAAGCCACTGATAACTAGACTTGAAAAACTCGTGGCCCCACCACTGTTCTACACTCCCAGGACTCTTCTCTCCAACGGCAGCCTCTTCCCAGGCTAGGCCAACACAGAGACGAGGAAAAGCTCCTTAGAGCCATCGCCATCATCAATACCTATCTTTACTGGCCAGTCAGTGCATGCCACACACTGTGCTAAGCCCTCTCCTTGCGCTCCAGACTCTAACCTTCCTCAGCTTCTCAAGGTCTTTCCTTTCTCTCAGTTCCCTCTTTTACGTTTTATAACAGCAACTTCTGGACCACGACTCTGCCACCTACACTCCTACTCCACTGGCTATTTACTATCAGCATATCAATTCTATACAACACCTCCATCTTTAAAAAGGAAAATAAAACCTCCTGGAGCCTTATCTGTCTCAAGTTACTACCTATTTTTTGCTCTCTTCTAAGCCCAATTTTTCAGAAGTGTTATCTCCACTCCCTCATCCCCTATAGCACAACTTAATCCACTGCAGAATGGATTCCTCCTCCAATATGTCACTCAATCTTCTCTTTTTAAACTGACCAGCAAACATCACGTTGCCTGTTCCTGTGGATGTTTTTCTTTTATCTCCATTATCCTTTGGCAATTTTCAACACTTCTGAGCCCGCTCATTCTTTTTTTTTTTTTTTTTTTTTAAACATCTTTATTGAAGTATAATTGCTTTACAATGGTGTGCTAGCTTCTGCTTTACAACAAAGTGAATCAGTTACACATATACATATGTTCCCATATCTCTTCCCTCTTGCATCTCCCTCCCTCCCACCCTCCCTATCCCACCCCTCTAGGTGGTCACAAAGCACCGAGCTGATCTCCCTGTGCTATGCGGCTGCTTCCCACTAGTTATCTATTTTACATTTGGTAGTGTATATATGTCCATGACACTCTCTCACCCTGTCACATCTCACCCCTCCCCCTCCCCATATCCTCAAGTCCATTCTCTAGTAGGTCTGTGTCTTTATTCCCATCTTGCCACTACGTTCTTCATGACCTCTTTTTTTTTTTTTTTCCCTTAGATTCCATATATATGTGTTAGCATACTGTATTTGTTTTTCTCTTTCTGACTTACTTCACTCTGTATGACAGACTCTAACTCCATCCACCTCATTACAAACACCTCCATTTCATTTCTTTTTATGGCTGAGTAATATTCCATTGTATATATGTGCCACATCTTCTTTATCCATTCATCCGATGATGGACACCTAGGTTGCTTCCATGTCCTGGCTATTGTAAACAGAGCTGCAATGAATATTTTGGTACATGACTCTTTCTGAATTATGGTTTTCTCAGGGTATATGCCCAGTAGTGGGATTGCTGGGTCATATGGTAGTTCTATTTTTAGTTTTTTAAGGAACCTCCATACTGTTCTCCATAGTGGCTGTATCAATTTACATTCCCACCAACAGTGCAAGAGTGTTCCCTTTTCTCCACACCCTCTCCAGCATTTATTGTTTCTAGATTTTTTGATGATGGCCATTCTGACCGGTGTGAGATGATACCTCATTGTAGTTTTGATTTGCATTTCTCTAATGATTAATGATGTTGAGCATTCTTTCATGTGTCTGTTGGCAATCTGTATCTCTTCTTTGGAGAAATGTCTATTTAGGTCTTCTGCCCATTTTTGGATTGGGTTGTTTGTTTTTTTGTTATTGAGCTGCATGAGCTGCCTGTAAATCTTGGAGATTAATCCTTTGTCCGTTGCTTCATTTGCAAATATTTTCTCCCATTCTGAGGGTTGTCTTTTGGTCTTGTTTATGGTTTCCTTTGCTGTGCAAAAGCTTTGAAGTTTCATTAGGTCCCATTTGTTTATTTGTGTTTTTATTTCCATTTCTCTAGGACCTGGGTCAAAAAGGATCTTGCTGTGACTTATGTCATACAGTGTTCTGCCTATGTTTTCCTCTAAGAGTTTGATAGTGTCTGGCCTTACACTTAGGTCTTTAATCCATTTTGAGTTTATTTTTGTGTATGGTGTTAGGGAGTGTTCTAATTTCATACTTTTACATGTACCTGTCCAATTTTCCCAGCACCACTTATTGAAGAGGCTGTCTTTTCTCCACTGTATATGCTTGCCTCCTTTATCAAAGATAAGGTGACCATATGTGCGTGGGCTTATCTCTGGGCTTTCTATCCTGTTCCATTGATCTATATTTCTGTTTTTGTGCCAGTACCAAACTGTCTTGATTACTGTAGCTTTGTAGTATAGTCTGAAGTCAGGGAGCCTGATTCCTCCAGCTCCATTTTTCGTTCTCAAGATTGCTTTGGCTATTCGGGGTCTTTTGTGTTTCCATACAAATTGTGAAATTTTTTGTTCTAGTTCTGTGAAAAATGCCAGTGGTAGTTTGATAGGGATTGCATTGAATCTGTAGATTGCTTTGGGTAGCAGAGTCATTTTCACAATGTTGATTCTTCCAATCCAAGAACATGGTATATCTCTCCATCTATTTGTATCATCTTTAATTTCTTTCATCAGTGTCCTATAATTTTCTGCATACAGGTCTTTTGTCTCCTTAGGTAGGTTTATTCCTAGGTATTTTATTCTTTTTGTTGCAATGGTAAACGGGAGTGTTTTCTTAATTTCACTTTCAGATTTTTCATCATTAGTATACAGGAATGCAAGAGATTTCTGTGCATTAATTTTGTATCCTGCTACTTTACCAAATTCATTGATTAGCTCTAGTAGTTTTCTGGTAGCATCTTTTGGATTCTCTATGTATAGTATCATGTCATCTGCAAACAGTGACAGCTTTACTTCTTCTTTTCCGATTTGGATTCCTTTTATTTCTTTTTCGTCTCTGATTGCTGTGGCTAACACTTCCAAAACTATGTTGAATAATAGTGGTGAGAGTGGGCAACCTTGTCTTGTTCCTGATCTTAGTGGAAATGGTTTCAGTTTTTCACCATTGAGGACAATGTTGGCTGTGGGTTTGTCATATACGGCCTTTATTATGTTGAGGAAAGTTCCCTCTATGCCTACTTTCTGCAGGACTTTTATCATAAATGGGTGTTGAATTTTGTCGAAAGCTTTCTCTGCATCTATTGAGATGATCATATGGTTTTTCTCCTTCAATTTGTTAATATGATGTATCACGTTGATTGATTTGCGTATATTGAAGAATCCTTGCATTCCTGGAATAAACCCCACTTGATCATGGTGTATGATCCTTTGAATGTGCTGTTGGATTCTGTTTGCTAGTATTTTGTTGAGGATTTTTGCATCTAT
Source organism: Eubalaena glacialis (assembly GCF_028564815.1). NCBI lineage: Eukaryota > Metazoa > Chordata > Mammalia > Artiodactyla > Balaenidae > Eubalaena > Eubalaena glacialis. Next base: position 45,563,890 of record NC_083724.1, read on the forward strand.
GTTCATCAGTGATATTGGCCTGTAGTTTTCTTTCTTTGTGACATCTTTGCCTGGTTTTGGTATCAGGGTGATGGTGGCCTCGTAGAATGAGTTGGGGAGTGTTCCTCCCTCTGCAATATTTTGGAAGAGTTTGAGAAGGATAGGTGTTAGCTCTTCTCTAAATGTTTGATAGAATTCGCCTGTGAAGCCATCTGGTCCTGGGCTTTTGTGTGTTGGAAGATTTTTAATCACAGTTTCAATTTCAGTGCTTGTGATTGGTCTGTTCATATTTTCTATTTCTTCCTGGTTCAGTCTCGGCAGGTTGTGCATTTCTAAGAATCTGTCCATTTCTTCCAGGTTGTCCATTTTATTAGCATAGAGTTGCTTGTAGTAATCTCTTATGATCGTTTGTATTTCTGCAGTGTCAGTGGTTACTTCTCCTTTTTCATTTCTAATTCTATTAATTTGAGTCTTCTCCTTTTTTCTCTTGATGAGTCTGGCTAATGGTTTATCAATTTTGTTTATCTTCTCAAAGAACCAGCTTTTAGTTTCATTGATTTTTGCTATTGTTTCCTTCATTTCTTTTTCATTTATTTCTGATCTGATCTTTATGATTTCTTTCCTTCTGCTAGCTTTGGGGTTTTTTTGTTCTTCTTTCTCTAATTGCTTTAGGTGCAAGGTTAGGTTGTTTATTCGAGATGTTTCCTGTTTCTTGATGTAGGCTTGTATTGCTATAAACTTCCCTCTTAGAACTGCTTTTGCTGCATCCCATAGGTTTTGGATCGTCGTGTCTCCATTGTCATTTGTTTCTAGGTATTTTTTGATTTCCCCTTTGATTTCTTCAGTGATCACTTCGTTATTAAGTAGTGTATTGTGTAGCCTCCATGTGTTTGTATTTTTTACAGATCTTTTCCTGTAATTGATATCTAGTCTCATAGCGTTGTGGTCGGAAAAGATACTTGATACGATTTCAATTTTTTTAAATTTACCAAGGCTTGATTTGTGACCCAAGATATGATCTATCCTGGAGAATGTTCCATGAGCACTTGAGAAAAATGTGTATTCTGTTGTTTTTGGGTGGAATGTCCTATAAATATCAATTAAGTCCATCTTGTTTAATGTATCATTTAAAGCTTGTGTTTCCTTATTTATTTTCATTTTGGATGATCTGCCCATTGGTGAAAGTGGGGTGTTAAAGTCCCCTACTATGATTGTGTTACTGTCGATTTCCCCTTTTATGGCTGTTAGTATTTGCCTTATGTATTGAGGTGCTCCTATGTTGGGTGCATAAATATTTACAATTGTTATACCTTCCTCTTGGATCGATCCCTTGATCATTATATAGTGTCCGTCTTTGTCTCTTGTAATTGTCTTTATTTTAAAGTCTATTTTGTCTGATATGAGAATTGCTACTCCAGCTTTCTTTTGATTTCCATTTGCATGGAATATCTTTTTCCATCCCCTCACTTTCAGTCTGTATGTGTCTCTAGGTCTGAAGTGGGTCTCTTGTAGACAGCATATATATGGGTCTTGTTTTTGTATCCATTCAGCCAGTCTGTGTCTTTTGGTGGGAGCATTTAATCCATTTACATTTAAGGTAATTATCGATATGTATGTTCCTATTCCCATTTTCTTAAATGTTTTGGGTTTGTTATTGTAGGTGTTTTCCTTCTCTTGTGTTTCTTGCCTAGAGAAGTTCCTTTAGCATTTGTTGTAAAGCTGGTTTGGTGGTGCTGAACTCTCTCAGCTTTTGCTTGTCTGTAAAGGTTTTAATTTCTCCATCAAATCTGAATGAGATCCTTGCTGGGTAGAGTAATCTTGGTTGTAGGTTTTTCTCCTTCATCACTTTAAGTATATCCTGCCACTCCCTTCTGGCTTGCAGCGTTTCTGCTGAAAGATCAGCTGTTAACCTTATGGGGATGCCCTTGTGTGTTATTTGTTGTTTTTCCCTTGCTGCTTTTAATATGTTTTCTTTATATTTAATTTTTGATAGTTTGATTAATATGTGTCTTGGTGTGTTTCTCCTTGGATTTATCCTGTATGGGACTCTCTGTGCTTCCAGGACTTGATTAACTATTTCCTTTCCCATATTAGGGAAGTTTTCAACTATAATCTCTTCAAATATTTTCTCAGTCCCTTTCTTTTTCTCTTCTTCTTCTGGGACCCCTATAATTCGAATGTTGGTGCGTTTAATGTTGTCCCAGAGGTCTCTGAGACTGTCCTCAGTTCTTTTCATTCTTTTTTCTTTATTCTGGTCTGCAGTAGTTATTTCCACCATTTTATCTTCCAGGTCACTTATCCGTTCTTCTGCCTCAGTTATTCTGCTATTGATCCCATCTAGAGTATTTTTAATTTCATTTATTGTGCTTGTCATCGTTGCTTGGTTCCTCTTTAGTTCTTCTACGTCCTTGTTAAATGTTTCTTGCATTTTGTCTATTCTATTTCCAAGACTTTGGATCATCCTTACTATCATTATTCTGAATTCTTTTTCAGGTAGACTACCTATTTCCTCTTCATTTGTTAGGTCTGGTGTGTTTTGACCCTGCTCCTTCATCTGCTGTGTGTTTTTCTATCTTCTCATTTTGCTTATCTTACTGTGTTTGGGGTCTCCTTTTCACAGGCTGCAGGTTCGTAGTTCCCGTTGTTTTTGGTATCTGTCCCCAGTGGCTAAGGTTGGTTCAGTGGGTTGTGTAGGTTTCCTGGTGGAGGGAACTAGTGCCTGTGTTCTGGTGGATGAGGCTGGATGTTGTCTTTCTGGTGGGTTCGTCCACGTCTGGTGGTGTGTTTTGGGGTGTCTGTGGCCTTATTATGATTTTAGGCAGCCTCTCTGTTAATGGATGGGGCTGTGTTCCTGTCTTGCTAGTTGTTTGGCATAGGGTGTCCAGCACTGTAGCTTGCTGGTCGTTGAGTGAAGCTGGGTCTTGATGTTGAGATGGAGACCTGTGAGAGATTTTCGCCGTTTGGTATTACGTGGAGCTGGGAGGTCTCTTGTGGACCAGTGTCCTGAAGTTGGCTGTCCCACCTCAGAGGCACATCCCTGATGCCTGGCTGGAGCACCAAGAGCCTTTCATCCACACGGCTCAGAATAAAAGGGAGAAAAAATGGAAAGAAAGAAAAAAAGAGGATAAAATAAAATAAAATAAAGCAATTATAATAAAAAATAAGAAAAAAAATTATTAAGAGTAAATTTATTAAGAAAAAAAAATTTTTTTTAATTTTTAAAAATAGATTTATTAATTTTTTATACTAAAAATAAGAAAAAAATTATTTAGAAAAAATTTATTAAGAAAAAAATTTTTTTAATTTTTTAAAATAAAAAATGTGAAAAAACTTATTAAAAATTTTTTTAAAAATAGAAAATAAGGAAAAAATTATTAAGAAAACATTTATTAGGGAAAAAAAAAATTTTTAAGCCAAAAAAAAAAAAAAAAAAAAAAAAACGGACGGACCTAACCCTAGGACTAACGGTGAGAGCAAAGCTATACAGACAAAATCTCACCCAGAAGCATACACATCTACACTCACAAAAAAAAGGAAAAGGGGAAAAGTTAATATATCCTGCTCCCAAAGTCCATCTCCTCAATTTGGGATGATTCGTTGTCTATTCAGGTATTCAACAGATGCAGGCACATCAAGTTGTTTGTGGAGATTTAATCCGCTGCTTCTGAGGCTGCTGGGAGAGATTTCCCTTTCTCTTCTTTGTTCGTACAGCTCCCGGGGTTCAGCTTTTGATTTGGACCCGCCTCTGCATGTAGGTCGCCTGAGGGCGTCTGTTCCCCGCCCAGACAGAACGGGGTTAAAGGAGCAGCTGCTTCGGGGGCTCTGGCTCAGTCAGGCTGGGGGGAGGGAGCGGTATGGAGGAGGCGGGACGAGCCTGCGGCGGCAGAAGCCGGCGTGACGTTGCAGCAGCTGGAGGCGCGCCGTGCGCTCTCCCGCGGAAGTTGTCCCCAGATTACAGGAGCCTGGCCGTGGCGGGCTGCACAGGCTCCCGGGAGGGGCGGTGTGGAGAATGACCTGTGCTCGCCCACAGGCTTTTTGGTGGCGGCAGCAGCAGCCTCAGCGTCTCATGCCCGTCTCTGGGGTCCGCGCTGATAGCCGCGGCTCGCGCCCGTCTCTGGAGTTCGTTTAAGTGGCGCTCTGAATCCCCTCTCCTTGCACGCCGCGAAACAAAGAGGCAAGAAAAAGTCTCCTGCCTCTTCGGCAGCTGCAGACTTTTTCTCGTGCACCCTCCCGGCTAGTTGTGGTGCGCTAGACCCTTCAGGCTGTGTTCACGCAGCCAACCCCAGTCCTCTCCCTGCGATCCGACCGAAGCCCGCGCCTCAGCTCCCAGCCCCCGCCCGCCCCGGCGGGTGAGCAGACAAGCCTCTCGGGCTGGTGAGTGCCGCTCGGCGCCGAGCCTCTGTGCGGGAATCTCTCCGTTTTTCCCTCTGCGTCCCTGTTGCTGTGGGATCCGCGCTGATAGCCGCGGCTCGCGCCCGTCTCTGGAGCTCGTTTAGGCGGCGCTCTGAATCCCCTCTCCTTGCGCGCCGCGAAACAAAGAGGCAAGAAAAATTCTCTTGCCTCTTTGGCAGCTGCAGTCTTTTTCCCGGACTCCCTCCCGGCTAGCACCGAAGCCCAAGCCCCAGCTCCCAGCCCCCGCCCGCCCCGGCGGCTGAGCAGACAAGCCTCTCGGGCTGGTGAGTGCTGCTCGGCGCCGAGCCTCTGTGCGGGAATCTCCGCTTTGCCCTCCGCACCACTGTGGCTGCGCTCTCCTCCGTGGCTCCGAAGCTTCCCCCCTCTGCTACCCGCAGTCTCTGCCTGCGAAGGGGCTTCCTAGTGTGTGGAAACCTTTCCTCCTTCACAGCTCCCTCCCACTGGTGCAGGTCCCGTCCCTATTCTTTTGTCTCTGTTATTTCTTTTTTCTTTTGCCCTACCCAAGTACGTGGGGATTTTCTTGCCTTTTGGGAGGTCTGACGTCTTCTGCCAGCGTTCAGTGGGTGTTCTGTAGGAGCAGTTCCACGTGTAGATGTATTTCTCATGTATCTGTGGGGAGGAAGGTGATCTCCGCGTCTTACTCTTCCGCCATCTTGCCCCTCCGCCCGCTCATTCTTGAACTGTTCTTCTTTGGTAGCTTCTAACAGCACAATGTCTTTATGCCCTCTTCCCTCTTTGACTGTTTTTGATAGTTTTTCCTATGGGACCTGTTCTTATGATTTCCGAATAGGCAAGTTCCTTAGAGCTCAGAACTAAACCATTTTTGTCTCTCCGCTCTCTAGTGATCTCATGTATTCTTGTGGTCGTTCCTCATGATGCCCATATTTACTTTTCTCCATCCCAGTCCTCTTCTACGAGCTTTAGACTCACATATCTTACTGATGACTTGACAGCTCTACTCTGTCTCTTTAGCAGCATCTCAATACAGCATGTCCAAAATGGAACTCCTGATTCTCCTCCCTAAACCTATGTCCCCAACACTAGGGGACAGCCTTAATTTTGCCATTTTCTTAAATTCCCACATGAAATTCATGAGCAACTCTGATTGTTCTGCCTTAAATTGTTTCTGCAGTAGGTTGCATCTCCCCACTTCCCCTGCCTCTCCTGGAGGTCATCTGCCATGATCTCTTGCCTGAACTACTGCAACATGCCTGGTCCTCCCTGCTTCACTGCTGCCCCTCAGTCCATGGTCCACCAAACAGCCAGAAAGATGTTAAATATAAATTAGGTCAAGTGACTGTTCATATCTTGCCATTACTATCACGAAGTCATATTACTATCAGTAGCTTTTAATTGAACTCAGAATAAGCAAACTCTTAAGGCCTTTGCATGTCTGGCCTTTGAATATTTCTCCAATGGTCATCTCATCCTACTACTACCAGCTACATTGATTTTCTTTTTGTTACTCAGATGCACTTAGGTTCTTCTCTTCCACTCTACATTGTTAGTTTCTTTTTGTCCTTTAAGATTCAGCATAAATGTCACTTTTATAAGGAAGGCTTCTCTGACCTCCTTATAAAGGACATAGCTCCTGCCCTGTCCTCTCATTTTCAAGTTTGTTTCCATCATAGTACCTATTGCTGTTTGCTGAGGCTTTTTGGCCACCTGCCTCCACTCTATGAATATCTTCTGATGTATCCCCAGCACCTACCACATTGCCTGATAAATGGTAGGCACTCAATAATACTTTCTGAACAAATGAATTAATTAATGGATGAATGTAGAGTATTTCCGCCACATCCACACCAGTGTCCTCACTGCCTTGCACAAAAGAGAAACTCAATAAATATGTGCTGAATTAATTATTTAACCCCTATCTTAGAGCCAAGGAAACTGAGATTTACAGAGTTTAAGCAACCTCTCCCTGATCACACAGGGAGTAAAGAGACAAAGCCAGGACTTAAACCCAAATGTTTGACAACTCAATCCTTGAAATATTAGCACTGAAAGGGACTTTGGAGATTATCTTGTCTAACAGCTTGATTTTACAAATGAAGAAAATGAAGCTCAGGATGGTTTACAAGAAAATGAATAACCCTACATTTCTGTGGGTTTCACTTTATTTTAACTGCTGGTGAAAAGTGACTTATATTGCAGGAAGACAAACCATTCTTATTTACACTCAAAATGTCAAATCCCATTTGCACTCAGAGTACCATCACCTTGCAAAAGCTCTATCAACTTAACCTGCACAGAAAATAAAAGCTAAAAGCAGAATATGAGGAGACCTGGAATATTACATCCACTGTCTTTTCTCTGCAGCCTTGATCAAACACCCTGATTTGCTGCAACCATTCCAAGATGGAAGTGTTCTGAATTCTAAAATAGCTTAGCACCAAATGTGTCATAATTATCTGAAACTATATTTAGAATGACGAAGTTTGCCATGAAATCTAAAATATGCTTCAAATGTCAGTCTTATTTTTAATTAATATGCCAATCCACCTTTGCAATAATCAAGTTTTACAGTCTCCCAGTGTTGGATAACTTGGATGCTATTTGTGTGTGTCTTTTTAATCTCACAATTATGATAATGTAGTTCTCTCACAGATCCTTCCTTCTCCTACAGATTGTCAAAGGAAATCTGATTTCATCCCAGTGGTATATTTTGTCTAGAAAACCAATGGTTTGAAATGAAGTGTCCTGTCATACTGGCCACAAGTTAACAAAATCATTTTAACAGCACCACATTTACCATTCTTATGATCTGAAATTTGTTGTAAGAGGGCAATATGTTATAGTGCTTTAGTCTACCTCTTTCTTCATATTTAAATTCTAGGGTAATAGAAATGGAAGCCCCAGATTTTAAAGAAATACGCATTTTATTTTTTAAAGTGGATAATGAGTTTTAAAACATTGGCCAAATATAAAATGCTTCACTCATTTCATACTCCTTTTTAAGTATCTTCTGTGTTTTCCATTGAATTTTTAATATTTAATATTTGATAGAAAAAAATGTTAAATAGTCATGTGGAGCCCCATAACAATCCTGTTACCTTCTCAAATTGCACTGTATGAACAGAAAGCTTATCTGCTGATATTGACTTTCCTACCTTTACAGACTCATTTGGTGAGAGAGACAACAATTTGCTGGGGGTTTCACACACATTACGTGTGAACTGAACTGGTGTCTTGAGACTTTTCTGCCATTGCAAATAGTAAGATATCAGTTGTAGACTAAGTAAGGTTGCCACGAGAAACAAGAAAAGTACACAACTGAGAGTGTTTAGAAACCTTTTTTAGCAACTTGACATAGTAATTTTGTTTGTTTCACCTATAAAAACTTAGGTGTGTATTTTGTGTATTTTTGTTTACTAGTAATTTACTTTTATTGTACCTTAAAAAGGTATTCCTCAACAGTTTGGAAATTCAAAAACTGCTACTTCCCCAGTGATGGTTTGAAAATCACTGTCATAGACAAATGTCTTAGTTTACTTGTTACAAAGAACAATGTCACTAGGAATAGAGACTACAAACAAACCCAAAAAACCTTTAGTGCGTGTGAGAAGCCATTGGTGTATGTTGTTAGGTCAATGATACTCACTTGGTTCTTGCTCAGCTGAACTGAAATAAAACAGGCAACCTTCGGACTCAGGTCTCCTGTAGCATCATGGTGTTGCCAAGAACAGAAACTCCAAGCGGTCATTTGGTAACAATCCTCAAGATTATAAGGCTGAAAGGCATTGTTCTGTCCTCAGGTCATAATGTAGACTTCAGATCTCTCATCTGATGTGGCTGAATATCTGTTCACCCTTTATTACCTTTAAGAAGACAATAACACAGTCTGTATTAGAAGAGTATAGTATGCTCTTAAATACTTGTTGGGGTGTTTGCTTATAAATTTATCAGTAAATATCCAATGCATACCTCATATGTGCCAGATAAGACACTAGGTGCAAAAACCTTGCCCTCCTAGACCCTGCTATCTAATAGAGAAATCAAATACTAAGCAAGCAATTACATAAATAAATTTAAGGTTAAAACTGTGATAAATGCTATGCAAATTTTAGGGAAATTATACTATGAAATTTATAGCAGATGGAATCTGACCTTTAAAGGATTGGGAAAGACTTGCCCAGAGGATACGTTCTTTAGCTGGGACCTGAGGAAGACTAGGAAAGCAGTGAAGAGTGACAGGGAGAGCTGTCCAGGCAGAGGAAAACTAGGTTACTTCTTGCTTCCGTGGAGCCTGTTTTATTGTGTGTGTATTCACTTCTTAATGGAAAACACTGGACCCACATAATTATACAGTTGACCCCTGAACAACACAGGTTTGAACTGCACGGGGCCACTTATACGTGAATTTTTTTCAATAGTAAATACTATCGCACTACACAATCTAAGGTTGGTTGAATCCACGGATACAGAGGAACCTCCAACAGAGAGGGCCATTGACGATAAGTTAAACGTGGACTCTTTCGACTGCGTGGAGGGTGGATGTCCCTAACTCCATGTTGTTCAAGGATCAACTGTACTTTAAACATTAAAATCTTGCTCTTAGCTTCCACATATCCCCTGAACTCTTTTTTTGATATTTCCCCCATCAACGCCCATCCAGCCCTAAAATGCTACTTAGAGTAGTGCTATACCAGCAAGCATGGGCAGGACTAGGGTTTTCCTTTAGTCTATACAGCTTCTAAAACCTGTGCTTCCACAAACTCTCTTTGCTCCAGCTTTCGGTCGCTGCCTCTCAAATCCCTGCCCCCAATAAGATTCACAATGTGCAGTGAACTTCAGCCTGACAGTTCCCATATCTCAAGCTCTTGCTCCATTTGGCCTGGGTGGGATCATTTCTAGTTACAGAGGTGGACCATATGACCCAGGCTAGGCCATTTGAACAGTGCACTTTCCTGATGCATTGTGACAGGCTTATGAGAACCAACAAAAAAGATGAACGTTTCCAATATAGTAGAAAAAAGTATGAGAGACGGAGAGAAACAATTTTTGATTATGTTGTTTCAATCTCCTACACAGACTTTCTTTTTTCTTAAAATGTATTTGACATATAATGTTGTAAAAATTTAAGATATACAACATGTTGATACAATACATTTATATATTGTAGTATGATTGCCATCATAGTGATAATTACCACCTCCATCACATCACATAATTATCATTTCTTTTTAGTGGTTGGAATAATTATGATCTAGTATCTTGGAAAGTTTGATGATTATAATATAATATTGTGGTCTATATTTACTAAACTGCACATTAGATCTCTAGGACTTATTTATTACTAGTTGCAATTTGTACCCTTAAACAATACCTCTCCTATCCCCCCTCCCATCCCCTGGTAACCACCATTTTACTCTGTTTTTACAAGTTCGGCTTTTTTAGATTCCACATATAAGTGATATTATACAGTATTTGTCATTCTTTGTCTGACTTATCTCTCTTAGCCTAATGTCCTCAAAGTCCATCCATGTTGCAAATGGCAGGATGTCCTTTTATACAGACTTTCTCGAAGCCAGATGTATCCCTGGAATTTTTCATTAAATGAGATAATGACTCTCCTCACTTTTTTTTTTCTTAGTGAGTTTTTGGGTTAGGTTTTCTTTCATTTGCAAATCAGAGTCCTAACTTTCATGTATCTATAGCCTATGTCAGTCTTCTGATTCAGGTATTAGCAGCAGGTGTGTGAAAAGCAATGACCAAAGTCCTGAAGTGTCCAACAGAAGGCAAGGTTATCACACTTCAGGAACAGTGAGGTGTCAAGCCACTCCAGCCAAAGGCTACCAGGTACACATCCGTGGATGAACAAGTTGGGGGTTTATTAGCAAAGGAGAACACCCACTACAAGGAACTGTGGGTATCTCAATAAGAGAGTATTAGAAAGGACTTATGGTATTTTGAGGCAGGGTCTAAGGAAGTAGGGGCTCTCTCTGGATCGAAGGCTGTCTGAAAGAGGCAATGATTCTATAATAGGTTATCTCAATAAATTGTACCTATAAATAAGGCAGACTACAGTGAGCTGTAATTGGTAAAGAAGTAGCAGTCCTTCATATTAGCCAAGAAAGGGGATGTTTGGTACTTTGTGGATTACACGGTGATTTTATTTTTCTCTGCGCTCAACAAAATTATGAAGTGGGCTCGAGTTTTCTCATTTTATCACGGGCTGAGAGTGCTCTTGCCTGATGCTCGTGTTCTGTGAGATTGTTTATGTCCAACAGGAGATAGCATGTCTAGCTGTGAGCACCAGGCCAGCTTCCAACAACACTGAGGGCTGGCTGTGAGCATCAGACCAGTTCCTGGATGTCAGGGTCTGCTGTTTTTCTCTTTCTTGTAAGGTAAGAGACGCAAAATCACAGTGTAAGGGGTCTACACCCCTTTTAGGTTGAACTTGGCACTTCTGTTCCCAGCAGCCACTCTTTGCACAGGCAGAATAGGAAGCTCTCCTCCTCATTTTGTTTGGAGAGGGCTAAGAAGGCTTTGGTAAAACACCTTAATTTTTCTGCAGCTGAATAATAATGACAGAATTCCCATTAACAAGGATCAAACTTTCTCACTGCCTAATGAAAGAAATGTCATGAAATTCAAATTCCTCCAGTAAAGGCAACACATTATTTAACTCTGACATCTCCGAATAAAGAAATGGTGACCCACAAGACAGACAGTATTTTGATGATTACTCCAAAAGGAAGTATGAAGGAATCTCATTCCTTGACTCAGCATAGCATGCATGGAGGAATCCTAAGTTCTTCTTTCCCACACAAGGGGTGACCTCATTCCCCTTGATGATTCCCCATTCTTCTCTCCCAACTACCACACAAGGGACCACCAGGAGGTTAAAGACAGAGAGAAAGGGCAATTTTAAGCCCAGAGTAGCTCACCTAGGAACCAGGAGGCCAAGCTTCCACCTCAAGGAAATGTAGCTCCATGCTTCGTTACCTGCACTGCAGAGCTGACAGGAAATGCAACAGGTTCGCCAAACCCAGTCGTTCTCCCACAAAGTTTAGGGGCCTGTACAGCTACTCCTGTATATATTGCGAACATATCTCTTTAACTTCCACTAAGCACTTTGACTTCTTTCCTTCCTGCTGTAGAACACATCATAATGCCATAGTAATTTCCCTTCTGAATAGTCCTTTGCCCTCAATAATGACATCAAGCCAGAACACATGGGAAAGTATTGGAATAATTTGATTTCTACCAGAAGGTTCTATCCCTCTCCTGTCACCTCTCATTTTCCTTCTGCTCCTGAAACAGGTATCAACTCTTCTTAGCCGTATTTCTTCCCACTTACCCTATGAAGAAAAGACTGGGGTTGGAAGACCCAAGTGTGATTTACTTTCTTTCTTTTATTGCCAGAAAGATCTATTCATACTGTATGACCCATTTCATCCTCTTTTATGTTTCTAATTAGTCTCCACAAACTGGAAAGTAAAGGATTCACTCATTCATTTATTCATTCAATAACAAACATTTATGGCTAGGCACTCAGTGAATGAGACTGATATCAGATAGCTTCTTGATAAATAAAGGGAACAGAAAGGAGTCTGTGAGCCCTGGACATAACAGGTGGTGGGTAGGAGGTCCTTGTGAAGGGAGACAAGGGGCAAAGAAAGGAGAGCATTGTCTTTCGCTACTTTCACAATCATGCCCTGTTGGGATGCTCAGTCCCAGCACTCCCAGTCGCGTCACTGTGAGCCAATGAATGCAAAACTTTTAGGGAAGAGACTTAACTCATGATCCTTAGGATATGAAGACTCTGGTTCCAGCCACTACCGAAGTGACCTGGAGAACTTCAACATTCTCATTTGAGAACACGGGACAGTTAATGTGCTACTGTGGAAATCAAAACTAAACACTAAAAAATGTAGCTCTGAAATAGTGTAGTCCAAGAAACTCTGAGGTTTGGACTGAGATATGTTTGTTGTAGGATAAGAATAGGTATGTTAATCTCATGCAATTTTATCCTTTGGGTTTCTCTGGCATTTTTAAGTGAAGTCATCTTATTTTCAATAACCTTAATAAAATTTGAGTTTGAGAGAAGCATAAAAAAATCCAGATTTCATCCCAGGTCAATGTTCTGCTCTATTTTAATTTTTAAGGCAGTGTGAAGAAAAGAGGTTCAAAAAATAAAACAAAGAACGTCTCTGCTAATGGTGAAAACTGATGTGCAGTGGGGTATGTATTTTGAAGCACATGAACTTCCAACATAAATGAGATTTTTGTAGCTTGCCCCTAGGTGGTAAAAAGGTTACTGTAAAAATTGTTTAAGTTGTCCTCAAAATTATAATATATTTAGAAAGAAAAAATGAAACTTGTACTGTAAACTTTGGGGGGCTCAGTTGTTGGTATGTGATCATATGTGTGCTTTTTTTCAGTTTTATATTCTTTATTTTTACAGAAAATTATAGCATTGTAGGTATCTGAGAGGGAGAAACCACAGAGAGCTACAGTAAGAAATACCCAGCTATGTATCAGTTTCAATCTGCCTTTTGCCTATATCTGCCACATTTTAGTCTGCCCATGTTTCTGCTATTCATCTACTGTTGGAGAAAACTCCCACTGGTATCGTACACAATGTCCACAGGTATTACAAATATCCTTTCATTTTTCTCCACTGAGGGATAAAGCACGGGGTCAATTCAAAGTCAATCTTAAATTTTTAAGGCAGGCAAGTATATCATTTGCATACAGATCAGCAAGCTGTTCTTTACTTAGGGAAAGATTTACAGATACTTTAAAATCAGGCCTAATCTAGAAAACAAACAAGCACAAAGCTAAAACTAAGCTGAGAGAAAGAAACAGAGAGAGGACAGATCAAATTGTAATAGCTTTGAATGTTTGTCACAGAAGAAAATTCTTTCTGTAAATTGCTTTTGGTTAAGAATCCAAAAGCCCCAATGTGAACTAAATTGGAGACCATGATATGGGAGTGCTCAGGAGTGACTCTGAGCTGCTTGGCATCATTTAATTGTAATTTAAGTTACCACCATAAAATGTAGTTTTCAGGAACTGATTGGCTTGGAGGTTTTGTTGTTGTTACTTAAATAAAATCTTTTCAATTATCTTTGGCTGGATCATTGCACATTTGCAGTTTGTTTCGGTCAAAGAGAACTTATCTGTAAATGTCATCCCCTGAAAGTCATTCATCTTCTGCCCACCCTGAGGAAAAACTGCAGTATCCTAGGAGAAGCCAGAGCAGATGACCAGGACACTGGCCCATGCCCTGCTCCCAGGACTTAGTCAAGGAGATCACTCTCTCAGACCCCCTAAGGGGTCTGCCTGCTTGGCCAGAAATCAGAATGAAACAGCAGGGGAAAAAGAGCTACAAAAACAAACCACACTTAGTCAAAGTGAGTCAGTGGCTGAGTGAACACAGTTTTGGTGCCGCCAGACCCTGGAGACACCAGAACTGGCTGTTACTCTCCCCAGGACTTTCTCTACCTGCATCCTCACCCCTCCATCCACCAATGGCCATGCTGAGGTTGAGCCTTTTACTCTTCTCAGGACATTTCATGGCCTCTCACACTAGTCCTGATTTAAACCCATTTTGCAAAAAGAATCAGCTTTTCACAATTTCTAAGGCCTCGGCCTAAAGGGTAAACTCCTAGAAGCAAACGATTAGTCTTTTAACAACTACCAAAAAATACTTTAAAAAAAAATTGTCATTATAAAGTTAATTACAAAAAATATACAATTATTACAATCACAAAAAAACCTCCCATAATTACATAATTACAAAAAAAAAAAAAAGGAAAAGAGCCCTGACAGTTTGGTTTCATACTGGTAAGGCATGAGGGAGTCTTCCTAACATCCTCCAAACATTATCTGGGGCATTGTTTCCTAAACATGCTCTGGAAGTGCTGTTTTCCTTGAGCTGTTAGTAGGTATTTCACACACACACACGCACACACACACACACACACAGGCACGAAGTTTAAAACTCTAGGGGAAAGAGAACTTCCATGAGGTGTCAATATGTTTATGTGAACTTTGGATCTCTAAAATACAAATAGTATATATAATACATCATTTTCCAAACCTATTTGTCCACAGAAATCTTTTCTGAAGCATGTGCCTACGTATAACCCTTTTCTCTTTGGCCACATCAACTCAACCACGAGATAATCAGATACAAGTACGTTTTCAGCATCACTGCTTTAGTTGTTCAAGACACTTCCTTGGACACCACATCACATGCCCTTCCATTCCTACCTCTTGTCCATCCTCCTCCTAATCCCACTCGAGTCATTTCAGCTGGCTCCCTCTACCTGTTTTCAAGACTTCACTCAGGCATGTTCTCTTCAAGAAGTTTCTTTGACTTTTCACAGCTTCCACCCTGTATTAGTTTATAGGCTACTGTAATAAATGACCAACAACTGAGTGGCTTATAACAACAGAAATTTATTCCCACATAATTCTAGAGGTCAGAAGTCTGAAATCAAGGTGTTGGTGGAGCCACACTCCCTCTGAAGGCACTAGGGGAGAGTCCTGTCTTGGCTCTGCCAGCTTGGTGGCTGTAAGCATTCCTTAGCTTTTGGCAACAAAACTCTTTCCACCTCCATCCTCACGTGGCCTTCTCTTCTATGTCTTTGTCTTCTTTTCTGTCTCTTACAGGGACACTGCCATAGGATTAAGACCCACCCTAATCCAGAATGATCTCATCTGGAGATCCTTAACTTAATTATATCTGCAAAGACTCTTTTTCCAAATAAGGTCAGATTTACAGGTTCTGGGTGGACATACCTTTGGGAGAGCCACCATTCAACCCACTAGACAGCCCCAGGCTGAGCCCATGTCCCCTTCACCATCCACCCCCCCCCGCTTCTCCAGGACCTTTGACAGGTCCGTATCACAGCACTTGCCCTGCTGCATTATAATGACTGTGCCTTATCCCTCATCACACCACCCGTCCTGTGAGGCCCTGAGCACAGCATCAGTGCTTGATCTGTCTTTCAATTTCCATCAACTGATGCACAGTGGTGTTTCCATAAACGTCTGAATGAACGAATGAACTATCCTTCCTGCACCGTTAAGGCTGTTGCTATTTAGCGTACTTCCCTTCCCTGCGTAGTCATTATATGATTACTCAAAGATCCCAAAATCACAGGTGTTCTCAAATAGTTACCTTCTTAAAAATTTTCAAGGGATTGATTCATAATTTGCCACCTGGTGGGAAATGCTCGCCCTGTTAGAAAAAGGCTGGCAGTGGCGCACTGGCATTGTTTTGATAACTGGCCTCATTACTGTTAATGTACTGAAAGGGCAGAGAAATGTCTTGAATGTGCAATTGTTGTCCAAAGAACCAATTACTACACTGTTCACCTGCCATGACTAGTATCCACCAATGGCACTGGATTCACAGAGTGTTGGAAAGGTTGGTGGTCGTCTTGTTTTAAAGTGACTAGCACTTTCGCCTGTGTGTTTTTGCCTGTGTCCTGCCCTCAACACAGCAGGTCCCGATAGGTTATTTACCCCCATAGTGAAGAAATGTAGACATTTTCAAAGACTGTTCTTTGCCCTTCAGATACCGATAACTGATCTGGGGTGAAGAGAAATATAAACAGCTCTCTTCAGTGCCCTGAGGTATGCGAAAGGCACCATGTGTGGGGTGCGGCCCCTCCTGCACGCAATCCACATTATACAGAGGTTCCAAAAGTGTCCAGAGCAGAGCCTGTGCGACTCTTTGATGCAAACTCAAAGCCCTTAGTGTGATGTATACGGGTCTTCCTTTCCTCAGCTCTTCAGCCTCACTTCTCTCTCCAGAACATGCTTCAGCCTCACGCACTATGTGTCGGTTCCCAACGTGCCAGGTTCCCTTTCTTCTCCAGGCCTCTGAACATGCTGTGAACCCTGCCAATGCCACCACCTGCTGCCTCCTCTCTGCTCCCCTGCCCCCCTCTCCTGTCCACACTATTGGGGTGTCACCTGGCTGATTCATCTTTTGAGTATCAACCTAGATGGTACCTCCCCTACAAAGCCTTCCTTGAACCACCCAAGTCAGAAGTAAATGCCCTTCTTTTTATTTATTTATTTATTTATTTATTTATTTATTTATTTATTTATTTGGCTGTGTTGGGTCTTCGTTTCTGTGCGAGGGCTTTCTCTAGTTGCGGCAAGCAGGGGCCACTCTTCATCACGGTGCGCGGGCCTCTCACTATCGCAGCCTCTCTTGTTGCAGAGCACAGGCTCCAGACGCGCAGGCTCAGTAGTTGTGGCTCACGGGCCTAGTTGCTCCGCGGCATGTGGGATCTTCCCAGACCAGGGCTCGAACCCGTGTCCCCTGCATTGGCAGGCAGATTCTCAACCACTGTGCCTCCAGGGAAGCCCAGTAAACGCCCTTCTTGATTATGCTCTTAAAGCTCTTATATATGACCCTTCAACACTGTGCTGCAGTTGCCTGCTTGCTCATCTGTCTCTTCCATTAGACTGGGGGCAACCTGAGAGCACGGCCACGTCTTGTTACACAGAAGGGATTCAGTACAGACTTGTGGAATGAAGGAAGGAAGTGTCTTCCAGAACTAGCCAAGGGCTTGCTTGTCTGCTTGGACAGGGATCCACCCCGTCCTCCTCAGTCTCTTCTCCTCCTCCCTACAAGTTTGTGCTCACATACAGGTTGACAGATCTGGGTCAGTCAAACTCCCAGCAGCACCCAGCAGAACGCACCCGCTCATCTGCTTCTATATGCTTCCGGCCATGCGGAAAGATGATCTGTTTTCTGACTTTGATGTTTGTTGCATTTTAATGAAAATAAAAATGCCATTTCCTTTTCTTACATTAATGCTGAGAGAAGGTTCCTGTATAAAGCAGAGTCACCAAACTTCCTTTCCTTCTTTTTTTTCTTTGCCTCCCATACCACGTTTAGATTCCATTGCTTGTTGCATCAGAATAAATCATCAGGGCCTGCCCAAATTTAAGCAGCAGCTAGCTTTCCTGGTTTTTCCTGTTGGCTGGATAGGCTTTTTGCGAAAGGGCTCTCATGCAGAAGAGGCTGCTTCAAGATATGTTCTAAATGCCCACAGAATGTTGTTATGCCATCTAAATGGGGTTCCTTCATTTGCTTATTGAACAAAAAATGTGTACAATGAATGAATGAATGAATGAATGATGTCTTCCAAAACTGAGTGCCCTCTGTTTATTTGGCCCTCTGGTAATTATCAATCTGGCCTGGGCCCTGTTCTGGAAGAGGTAGAATGAGATATCTATTAATCTTTCTTCATGATCCATCACTTTTAAGACGTAAAACTTAGATAATCACCCTGTTCTTTGACCCTATGAAGACTAGGCAGTATCTGGAGTTAATATCCTTTTGTTTCATAATCAGGTACATTTTTCATTCTCTAGGCCATAAATTAAACTATAATAGATTTAAAAAAAATAAATGCTGGGTTTATTTATGTATTAGGAAAAAAAGACTTTTTTGTTACAGCAGGCTTAGAGTCACAGAAAAATTGAGAAGAGATACAGAGATTTCCCATATACCCCCTATGTATGTGTATGTCCCCACCCAGACATAGCTTTCCTCGCTATCAACATCCCCGACCAGAGGGGTACATTTGTTACAACTGATGAACCTATACCATAATCAAAATCACCCAAACGCCATAGTTTACATTAGGGTTCACTCTTGGTGTTGAACATTCTATGTTTGGACAAATGTGTAATAACATATATCCATCATTATAGTGTCATATGAAGCAGTTTCACTGCCCTAAAAATTCTCTGTGCTCCTCCTATTCGCCTGCCCCTCCTAACACCCCCATCTATCCTCTGGCAACCTGATTGATCTTTTTACTGTCTCCATAGTTTTGCCTTTTCCAGAATGTCATACAGTTGAAATCATACAGTATTTAGACTTTACAGCTTGGCTTCTTTCATTTAGTAACATGCATTTAAGTTTTCTCCATGTCTTCATGGCTTGATAGTTCATTTCTTCTTAATGCTGAATAGTATTCCATTGTCTGGGTATACAAAAGTTTATCCATTCAACTACTGAAGGACATCTTGGTTGCTTCCAAGTTTCGGCAATTATGAATAAAGCTGCTATAGACATCTGTGTGCAGGTTTTTGTGTGGACATAAGTTTTCAATTCCTTTGGGTAAGTAACAAGAAGCACGGTTGCTGGATCATATGGTAAGAGGATGCTTAGTTTTTTAGAACCTACCCAACTGTCTTCCAAAGTGCCGGTACCGTTTTGCATTCCCACCAGCAATGAATGAGAGTTCCTATTGCTGCACATCCTCACCAGCATTTGGTGCTGTCAGTGCTCCGGATATTGACCATTCTAACATGTGTGTAGTAGTATCTCACTGTTGTTTTAATTTTCATTTTCCTAATGACATATGATGCTATCATAAATTTTTCAAGGAAGATAAGAGCCTTTGTCCTTCCTACTTGGAAACTCTGGAAGGAAGGTTACCCCTTCAGTTCTCAGCTGCTTGCTCTATAAGGGTCAATATAGGAAAATAGTGATAATAGGGATTTTAGATATGTTTTTTCAGGTTCATATCCTGATTGATAATTCCCCCAGGAGCAAAATATCCTTTGACAAATGTAATAAAGATGAGTCAGATGATTCTTTCACATTAATAGAAAATTTTTGTTTCAAAATATAAACTTGAAAAAGAAATGTTTTGATATGAGAGAGAATGACCACGAATGACTACAAAACAAGATAATTGCCCTCTTTACTGTTGTCTCTGGACAGCTGCCCAGAGAGGAAACATGCCATGGGGCCAGAGCTTCAAATCAGTTTATAGTCCTGGTGGTCTGGAGGGCACAATAGATTTCCTACCTGCTACGTGATCTGTGAAAGCCAGACGGTCTTAATTTAAAGCCAGACTTTACTGAAAATCACTCCAATAGACTAACTCCTGTGATCCCCAGTGAAATGAATTTAGAAGTTGTAAATAGAATGTTTTGTGAGGGACTACGATAATTAAACATCTAATGAAAATGCAATACGACCTACTGTTTTCTGTAGTTTGTGGAAGAAAGGCGTTTATCTAGGTTTTTGGGTGAATGGTACTTTGGGCACTGCTCTTAATTTTGGAGAACTTTATTGAGCACCACTGAAACCTATAACTGCGATAAATAGAATCTGCATCTGCAAGGATATGTTTTCAAGCATTTAACATTCATTTAAATTAGGATGGGTGAGTTTAGACCACTTAGTTTTACTTTATATTCTTCACGAAATTCTCACCTACTGCCCACTTTTAATGTGGGACTTGCTTTCTACAAAGACAGATAGTCCAGTCCCTCCAGTAGGTTTTCTTTTGGGTGATGAGACGATCGCTTCCCTTGGATATTACCAGATATCCCTAGCTTTGTCCCAGTGCCACTGTTGTCAATCTTCACACTATTAGAGAAAATTCCTCTGAGCATACAAAGGAGATGCTACAGTGGAGAGGTGACCTCACTAGCCAGGGTTCTTTATAATAAAATATTGGATATTTTCACAAGCTAGGTAAATACTTTCATCCTTATCAGGAATTTACTGACTAAGGTGAAACAGACTGAAAAAGAGATAATCCACAATACTGACCGTATCATTCTGAACAGAGGGAGAAAAGAATTTCAGCTTCTGTCATGGGTAAAATAAGAGTAGTCTTTTCACGATAGAATGCTGAACTCTCCAGTTTTTGTCCTGAGGACTGACAATCTCTAACTCGAAGAGGAAAGCCATTAACGACCTCTTAGTCACAGCTCACCAGGAACCAGGCCAAAAATCAGTCTTACTTCACTCCCACCCTCCACTGGAGACACAGCCATTTAAGACAAAAAGTTCATCTTACTTTGGCTGTGCTTGAAGAATTTCAGCCTTGTGGATTTTACCATTCTATCATAAGCTGGCAGGAAATAACTGTAATAAGGTTACCAAATAAATAACACACAAGCTTTTGCAACAAGTTATAATACAACTCCTACTGACAAGCTATATGGATATAGCCATAGATATGCTCTATCTCTCATTATCAAGGGACTTCTATATGCCAGGCACTTAAAGTTGCTGCAAATACAGACATTTTTCCTGCCCTCAAAAAGATGATATCAATTGGGAATAGGGAGAAGTAGACAAATAATTATAGAATATGATAATCTCTATAGTTGCCCAGAGGAAAGACGGTTAATGCTTCCTTCTTAAGGAAGGAAGACATTCACCACCATACTAAAACTCTCCAAACTACACATATCAATAGCAGCCATGACACCCAAACCCTTGCTTCTCAATGTATGGTGCCCAGGCCAGCAGCACTGGTAGCACCTAGGAGCCTCAGGCCCCTCTTATTGACTCAGCCATTAACAAGATCCACAGTAGTTTTGTATGCTCGTTAATTTTGAGAAGCACTCCTCTAAAACAGTGTTTCTCAAACTTTAGCGTGCTTCAGAATCACCTGTGAGGCTTGTTGAAACAGACTGCCTCGTGTTTCTGATTCATGAGTCTGAGTAGGGCTCTGGAACATGCATGCCTAACAAGTTCCCAGGTGATGCCGCTGCTGCTGCGCTGGGGGCCATTTTGAGAATCACAGGTGTAGGAACCTGAGTCCAGAGAAAGAAGTAAGTATGAAGACTACACATGTTCAGGCTCAGAAATGTCTCATTGAGGGAATGAGGAAAGACTTTGATATGTCGCACATTCAGGGGCACACCCGCCCATTAGCAGGTGAAACTTCCATCCTGTGTGCCCTGCCTAGATAAAAGATGTGCACTCCCCTTACTCCCAGTCTCTAGAACAGCGTGGTGCTCAAAAGCATTGTGCCTTCTTCTTCCATGACGGAAGTATGGAAGATCCTGTTCTTTGACTGACTCTCCACCCTTGTTCATGCCACTGGTTGGAAGAGTACACTCCGAGTCTCCTGGAATAGCCCACCTGCTCCAGCACAACTTGTCAGGAAAGCCAGGCAGTGAGAGGACATTGAGCACTTAGCCAGCTCTTAATAAAATAACCCTAGGTTTCCTATGTGGCTGTTGCTTCTTGTGAGTACACATCTAACACACACCAAGAGAGAGTATGCTAGGAGTTAATCATGAAAAGCCATCTCAAATGCCTAATAGTCAAACCATATTAGTCCATATTCACAGAGTTATTCAGAGTAAACAAATTGCCAAGGATTCGATTGCACTACGTAGAGTGGCCCCTCAAAAGCTCTAGAAACTGAACATCTCTTATGGATGTTTAACTTGAATTTTCAGGCCAACCACACTGTCTAATGGCAGATTACAATGGTCTATGTACAGAGAGAAGCTAAGGGGGCTTTTCCCACATGCTCCATAGATTAAGGCCATGCGTTTTCAGGGTAAAGCACCCTATGTTAATTTGTTTTACTGAAAATTTCAAAAAGGATACAAATCATGACTCCTTGACTATGACATTACCTCACGGATCCTATTTATCTTGATGTATTTTCTCCATTTCCACTGCCTGTTCTAGTCCACACAAGCTCCAGGAAGTGAAAGGCTGGGTTGGAAGGCTTCTGCCTGGCATTCTGGTCATGTCTACTTTGATTATTATTCAACAATTCCAACCAGTTGTGTATAATGTAATATGATTTATGGCATGTTAAGTGATGGTTATCCGCACTCACATGAAGTAAATCCATTACTCTAAATACTGTATGTATTTCCATACACCCTGAAGATAGAGTCCCTCTTCCTTATTTTGTTGAAATGCAAAAGTGGTTATTTTTTCCCTTCTCAAAATATTCCAGAATTGTCAGTTACAGTGCTAAGCTTCTAAAAACTTAAGTAATGAGGGAGCTATGAACCTTGCTAATACTTATTTATTCAAAATAATTGGAAAAAGCAACTGGCTTTTATTCACATATCTTATCGATCCTCCAGAATCACCATCTTTGAAGGAGGTGCTGTTGTCTTAATGTCCTGGGGGAGGAGAGAACTAAAACTGCTCCAGCTACAACTCTAGAATGCACTGCTGACAGAGCATGTCACCACTAACTCCCTTCTTCCAATATTGGTAGGGAAATGGGTGTGAAAAGTGAGGGGGATTGTATATGATATGCTCAGCTTGGCCATTACAAATGTATAGACTACCCAACCTACACCTAATATTACAACAGCAATAGGACTAGGCATGCTCTGTGAATATGAGAATACACACACATACATATATATTATTTATACAGACACACACAAGACACTCAAGCAATATAGATCTTTGTGCAAAGGAAAAGTTATGAACCAACGTTTATCTTTTTTTCCTGAAGGAAGAAAGCAGGGGCAAAAGAAAGCTTTTACATCATCCATATAATTACCTAACTTGCCCCCTTCATTTTGCCTGGGCAGAACAAGCTGTGTAAAACTAAAGGATGAAACAGGACCTTAAAGGTTTAATTAGTATCATAGTGCCAGAGTTGCTGTTAGTTGTGAAATGTTATTGCACTTTCCTTCTCCTAAGGACATTTTCTTTTCTACCACTGCTAATTGCCAAGGTAAGTTTTCTCTAACAACGCACCTTTGTCTTTCACCTTACTCAACAGTGTGAAGAAGATAAGATGAAGACCCATTGAAAACAGGCGAAACATTGTAGGCTGAGGTTGTTAATACAGAATCAATTACAGTCATTTCAATTTTTCCATGGCCGTTGTGGTACATTTTATGCAAAGAATAATAAACAGAAATATCTCAGAGAAATTTCCCAAACTTTTGGTCTTATATACATAGACATTTTATTATGATATTATTAAGGTTGGGAGAGGATGGAGAAGATTCAAAGAGGGCTAATTTCCAGGAAGTGTCCTTATAATGGAATCCATGTGGCAACTTAGCAAATAAATATCTTTACTCAGACCCAAAAAGAGTCTGGATTATGGTAAATTCTGTTCTATGGGTAGAGTATTTCTATGGGTAGAGTATGAGCTTCCAAAGTATGCTTTTTTTTTTTTCTTTTTCTTTTTTTTTAAACATCTTTATTGAAGTATAATTGCTTTACAATGGTGTGCTAGCTTCTGCTTTACAACAAAGTGAATCAGTTACACATATACATATGTTGCCATATCTCTTCCCTCTTGCATCTCCCTCCCTCCCACCCTCCCTATCCCACCCCTCTAGGTGGTCACAAAGCACCGAGCTGATCTCCCTGTGCTATGCGGCTGCTTCCCACTAGTTATCTATTTTACATTTGGTAGTGTATATATGTCCATGACACTCTCTCACCCTGTCACATCTCACCCCTCCCCCTCCCCATATCCTCAAGTCCATTCTCTAGTAGGTCTGTGTCTTTATTCCCATCTTGCCACTACGTTCTTCATGACCTCTTTTTTTTTTTTTTTTTTTTTCCCCTTAGATTCCATATATATGTGTTAGCATACTGTATTTGTTTTTCTCTTTCTGACTTACTTCACTCTGTATGACAGACTCTAACTCCATCCACCTCATTACAAACACCTCCATTTCATTTCTTTTTATGGCTGAGTAATATTCCATTGTATATATGTGCCACATCTTCTTTATCCATTCATCCGATGATGGACACCTAGGTTGCTTCCATGTCCTGGCTATTGTAAACAGAGCTGCAATGAATATTTTGGTACATGACTCTTTCTGAATTATGGTTTTCTCAGGGTATATGCCCAGTAGTGGGATTGCTGGGTCATATGGTAGTTCTATTTTTAGTTTTTTAAGGAACCTCCATACTGTTCTCCATAGTGGCTGTATCAATTTACATTCCCACCAACAGTGCAAGAGTGTTCCCTTTTCTCCACACCCTCTCCAGCATTTATTGTTTCTAGATTTTTTGATGATGGCCATTCTGACCGGTGTGAGATGATACCTCATTGTAGTTTTGATTTGCATTTCTCTAATGATTAATGATGTTGAGCATTCTTTCATGTGTCTGTTGGCAATCTGTATCTCTTCTTTGGAGAAATGTCTATTTAGGTCTTCTGCCCATTTTTGGATTGGGTTGTTTGTTTTTTTGTTATTGAGCTGCATGAGCTGCTTGTAAATCTTGGAGATTAATCCTTTGTCCGTTGCTTCATTTGCAAATATTTTCTCCCATTCTGAGGGTTGTCTTTTGGTCTTGTTTATGGTTTCCTTTGCTGTGCAAAAGCTTTGAAGTTTCATTAGGTCCCATTTGTTTATTTGTGTTTTTATTTCCATTTCTCTAGGACCTGGGTCAAAAAGGATCTTGCTGTGACTTATGTCATACAGTGTTCTGCCTATGTTTTCCTCTAAGAGTTTGATAGTGTCTGGCCTTACACTTAGGTCTTTAATCCATTTTGAGTTTATTTTTGTGTATGGTGTTAGGGAGTGTTCTAATTTCATACTTTTACATGTACCTGTCCAATTTTCCCAGCACCACTTATTGAAGAGGCTGTCTTTTCTCCACTGTATATGCTTGCCTCCTTTATCAAAGATAAGGTGACCATATGTGCGTGGGCTTATCTCTGGGCTTTCTATCCTGTTCCATTGATCTATATTTCTGTTTTTGTGCCAGTACCAAACTGTCTTGATTACTGTAGCTTTGTAATATAGTCTGAAGTCAGGGAGCCTGATTCCTCCAGCTCCATTTTTCGTTCTCAAGATTGCTTTGGCTATTCGGGGTCTTTTGTGTTTCCATACAAATTGTGAAATTTTTTGTTCTAGTTCTGTGAAAAATGCCAGTGGTAGTTTGATAGGGATTGCATTGAATCTGTAGATTGCTTTGGGTAGCAGAGTCATTTTCACAATGTTGATTCTTCCAATCCAAGAACATGGTATATCTCTCCATCTATTTGTATCATCTTTAATTTCTTTCATCAGTGTCCTATAATTTTCTGCATACAGGTCTTTTGTCTCCTTAGGTAGGTTTATTCCTAGGTATTTTATTCTTTTTGTTGCAATGGTAAACGGGAGTGTTTTCTTAATTTCACTTTCAGATTTTTCATCATTAGTATACAGGAATGCAAGAGATTTCTGTGCATTAATTTTGTATCCTGCTACTTTACCAAATTCATTGATTAGCTCTAGTAGTTTTCTGGTAGCATCTTTTGGATTCTCTATGTATAGTATCATGTCATCTGCAAACAGTGACAGCTTTACTTCTTCTTTTCCGATTTGGATTCCTTTTATTTCTTTTTCGTCTCTGATTGCTGTGGCTAACACTTCCAAAACTATGTTGAATAATAGTGGTGAGAGTGGGCAACCTTGTCTTGTTCCTGATCTTAGTGGAAATGGTTTCAGTTTTTCACCATTGAGGACAATGTTGGCTGTGGGTTTGTCATATACGGCCTTTATTATGTTGAGGAAAGTTCCCTCTATGCCTACTTTCTGCAGGACTTTTATCATAAATGGGTGTTGAATTTTGTCGAAAGCTTTCTCTGCATCTATTGAGATGATCATATGGTTTTTCTCCTTCAATTTGTTAATATGATGTATCACGTTGATTGATTTGCGTATATTGAAGAATCCTTGCATTCCTGGAATAAACCCCACTTGATCATGGTGTATGATCCTTTGAATGTGCTGTTGGATTCTGTTTGCTAGTATTTTGTTGAGGATTTTTGCATCTATGTTCATCAGTGATATTGGCCTGTAGTTTTCTTTCTTTGTGACATCTTTGCCTGGTTTTGGTATCAGGGTGATGGTGGCCTCGTAGAATGAGTTGGGGAGTGTTCCTCCCTCTGCAATATTTTGGAAGAGTTTGAGAAGGATAGGTGTTAGCTCTTCTCTAAATGTTTGATAGAATTCGCCTGTGAAGCCATCTGGTCCTGGGCTTTTGTGTGTTGGAAGATTTTTAATCACAGTTTCAATTTCAGTGCTTGTGATTGGTCTGTTCATATTTTCTATTTCTTCCTGGTTCAGTCTCGGCAGGTTGTGCATTTCTAAGAATCTGTCCATTTCTTCCAGGTTGTCCATTTTATTAGCATAGAGTTGCTTGTAGTAATCTCTTATGATCGTTTGTATTTCTGCAGTGTCAGTGGTTACTTCTCCTTTTTCATTTCTAATTCTATTAATTTGAGTCTTCTCCTTTTTTCTCTTGATGAGTCTGGCTAATGGTTTATCAATTTTGTTTATCTTCTCAAAGAACCAGCTTTTAGTTTCATTGATTTTTGCTATTGTTTCCTTCATTTCTTTTTCATTTATTTCTGATCTGATCTTTATGATTTCTTTCCTTCTGCTAGCTTTGGGGTTTTTTTGTTCTTCTTTCTCTAATTGCTTTAGGTGCAAGGTTAGGTTGTTTATTCGAGATGTTTCCTGTTTCTTGATGTAGGCTTGTATTGCTATAAACTTCCCTCTTAGAACTGCTTTTGCTGCATCCCATAGGTTTTGGATCGTCGTGTCTCCATTGTCATTTGTTTCTAGGTATTTTTTGATTTCCCCTTTGATTTCTTCAGTGATCACTTCGTTATTAAGTAGTGTATTGTGTAGCCTCCATGTGTTGGTATTTTTTACAGATCTTTTCCTGTAATTGATATCTAGCCTCATAGCGTTGTGGTCGGAAAAGATACTTGATACGATTTCAATTTTTTTAAATTTACCAAGGCTTGATTTGTGACCCAAGATATGATCTATCCTGGGGAATGTTCCATGAGCACTTGAGAAAAATGTGTATTCTGTTGTTTTTGGGTGGAATGTCCTATAAATATCAATTAAATCCATCTTGTTTAATGTATCATTTAAAGCTTGTGTTTCCTTATTTATTTTCATTTTGGATGATCTGTCCATTGGTGAAAGTGGGGTGTTAAAGTCCCCTACTATGATTGTGTTACTGTCGATTTCCCCTTTTATGGCTGTTAGTATTTGCCTTATGTATTGAGGTGCTCCTATGTTGGGTGCATAAATATTTACAATTGTTATACCTTCCTCTTGGATCGATCCCTTGATCATTATATAGTGTCCGTCTTTGTCTCTTGTAATTGTCTTTATTTTAAAGTCTATTTTGTCTGATATGAGAATTGCTACTCCAGCTTTCTTTTGATTTCCATTTGCATGGAATATCTTTTTCCATCCCCTCACTTTCAGTCTGTATGTGTCTCTAGGTCTGAAGTGGGTCTCTTGTAGACAGCATATATATGGGTCTTGTTTTTGTATCCATTCAGCCAGTCTGTGTCTTTTGGTGGGAGCATTTAATCCATTTACATTTAAGGTAATTATCGATATGTATGTTCCTATTCCCATTTTCTTAAATGTTTTGGGTTTGTTATTGTAGGTGTTTTCCTTCTCTTGTGTTTCTTGCCTAGAGAAGTTCCTTTAGCATTTGTTGTAAAGCTGGTTTGGTGGTGCTGAACTCTCTCAGCTTTTGCTTGTCTGTAAAGGTTTTAATTTCTCCATCAAATCTGAATGAGATCCTTGCTGGGTAGAGTAATCTTGGTTGTAGGTTTTTCTCCTTCATCACTTTAAGTATATCCTGCCACTCCCTTCTGGCTTGCAGCGTTTCTGCTGAAAGATCAGCTGTTAACCTTATGGGGATGCCCTTGTGTGTTATCTGTTGTTTTTCCCTTGCTGCTTTTAATATGTTTTCTTTATATTTAATTTTTGATAGTTTCATTAATATGTGTCTTGGTGTGTTTCTCCTTGGATTTATCCTGTATGGGACTCTCTGTGCTTCCAGGACTTGATTAACTATTTCCTTTCCCATATTAGGGAAGTTTTCAACTATAATCTCTTCAAATATTTTCTCAGTCCCTTTCTTTTTCTCTTCTTCTTCTGGGACCCCTATAATTCGAATGTTGGTGCGTTTAATGTTGTCCCAGAGGTCTCTGAGACTGTCCTCAGTTCTTTTCATTCTTTTTTCTTTATTCTGGTCTGCAGTAGTTATTTCCACCATTTTATCTTCCAGGTCACTTATCCGTTCTTCTGCCTCAGTTATTCTGCTATTGATCCCATCTAGAGTATTTTTAATTTCATTTATTGTGCTTGTCATCGTTGCTTGGTTCCTCTTTAGTTCTTCTACGTCCTTGTTAAATGTTTCTTGCATTTTGTCTATTCTATTTCCAAGACTTTGGATCATCCTTACTATCATTATTCTGAATTCTTTTTCAGGTAGACTACCTATTTCCTCTTCATTTGTTAGGTCTGGTGTGTTTTGACCCTGCTCCTTCATCTGCTGTGTGTTTTTCTGTCTTCTCATTTTGCTTATCTTACTGTGTTTGGGGTCTCCTTTTCACAGGCTGCAGGTTCGTAGTTCCCGTTGTTTTTGGTATCTGTCCCCAGTGGCTAAGGTTGGTTCAGTGGGTTGTGTAGGTTTCCTTGTGGAGGGAACTAGTGCCTGTGTTCTGGTGGATGAGGCTGGATGTTGTCTTTCTGGTGGGTTCGTCCACGTCTGGTGGTGTGTTTTGGGGTGTCTGTGGCCTTATTATGATTTTAGGCAGCCTCTCTGTTAATGGATGGGGCTGTGTTCCTGTCTTGCTAGTTGTTTGGCATAGGGTGTCCAGCACTGTAGCTTGCTGGTCGTTGAGTGAAGCTGGGTCTTGATGTTGAGATGGAGACCTGTGAGAGATTTTCGCCGTTTGGTATTACGTGGAGCTGGGAGGTCTCTTGTGGACCAGTGTCCTGAAGTTGGCTGTCCCACCTCAGAGGCACAGCCCTGATGCCTGGCTGGAGCACCAAGAACCTTTCATCCACACGGCCAAGTACGTGGGGATTTTCTTGCCTTTTGGGAGGTCTGATGTCTTCTGCCAGCGTTCAGTGGGTGTTCTGTAGGAGCAGTTCCACGTGTAGATGTATTTCTCATGTATCTGTGGGGAGGAAGGTGATCTCCGCGTCTTACTCTTCCGCCATCTTGCCCCTCCCCCCAAAGTATGCTTTTTGCACAAATTTATGGACTTAAGGCTGCAAGGATCTGAGCAAATTCAAATCTATCTTGGCCCTTCTGTCTTCAGAAATTTTCCTAGGAATTACATATTTTCACCGTAAAATATGTAATTTTCACCTATTTGGCCACCTGCCTCCAGTCATGCAAAAACGGTATTTAAAACTTGCCCCTCAACTCAGTCTGCAGCCTTTATCTGCCTCTTGTTTTCTCAATGTGGGGAGAAGGAGAAACTACAAAGACTTGGAATGACTGGGAAATGTCTGCAAAGGAACAGGCTGAAGTTCACAAGAATTGACACTGGATTCATACCCTGCTTCAAGGCAACAAGCGATGTGTGGAATGCAGAGAGGGATAGGTCCTAACCCTCCAACCAAAACTTGGTCTGTAATCTCAGATGCTTTTTTATTCCGAGTAGAGCCATGGTGCTGTAGGGATTAGAGCAAAGACCTGTGATGACCCTGCTGCATCACTGAGGGATACTCTCTTCACCTAGAAAAGGAAATTAATTTTGCTTACCCTAACTAGGCAATTGTAAGGTTCAAAATGTTTCATGGATGTGAATGTGCTATCCATGGTACTATCAATGCACTGAAGTAAACTTTTGGAATGCAGAGATTTGCAAAGGTTTCCTTTTCCCTCTGAGACTTTCCTCAGAGAAAATAAAGGTCGATAATAAATGCATTGTGTTCAGTAGCAATAAAGCAGACCTTCAATAAAATCAACTTTTATCGCTACAAAAGCTATACTAGGCTATCTCTACTCTTAAAAACTACAACCAACAAACACAAGAATTCATATAGGAAAAAAAGTCATCTCTGGACCCTAGCATACATATTATTTTTGAAATGTAAAAGGCCTATGAAAATTTAAGGCAGTGAGCTAAGGCACATATTGGTTCTCAAACACTCAGATTTCCAAGAACTCTCTCTGGACCTTATGCTTTACTCATTAATTACAAAAAAAAAATATGGTATTGCACACCACTGTAACTGCTCTGGAGATTGTCTTTATTTGATGTGTGAAGAAGAAAAATTGATCATTGATACAGGTTTCTTTTGTCCATTTCCTCTCATGTAATGCAATCCCTAAAAAGGCCTTGCAATGTTCAGTGGTGTCATTTTACATCTTATTTATGCCCTGTTATAGAAAGGAATTCAGGTAATGTGATGTGTGTTGAGCAAAGTGACAAAACTATCAGCTTTATACAATAATTCCAGTGTCTAAGGAATATATATCAAGGCATTTTGTCCCTATGAATTACAGTGCCAAGGCCCCCCGTATGGGCTTTTCTTTGCAGTGGGCTTGTTCATAATGCCTAAGCTGTTTGTGTCTGTAGAGGAGAGGAGATGAATGAGATATTAGAGCTGTGTGGGAAAATTCTCACTCTCAGCAAAAACTAGCCTATTTATGGGATAATCTTAAAGGACGAGGTATTTTTCATTCTGACCTTTACTGATACAAGAAAAAAATCAATGTAGATGGTTTTTCACGGAGGAAAGTGTAGATTTTCACTTTGGCGGCAATTGGGAGTTGTGTCTGCATCTTTTCTTATTAGAATGAGTTAAGGACAATGAGTCTCTAGTTTCATTTTTGTACCATGTCCTTACCCACTTCCTCAATTCCTTTTACCAGAGGATGTCACTCAATGCACCTTGAGATCTTGGCAATGAAAACATAGTACAGGTCCTTCAAGGGCACTGGGCCAAGGTTCCCCAGGTCAGAACACAATGCATCACTCTCTAACGACAGCAGAAAGCTAAGAAGACTGTTTTCTTCCTGATCAAACACGGTACGCTCAGGACCTAGTTTAGGTGTTCAGGTAGGAGAAAGAAAAAAGCATAAGTGATGTAAATTAGAAGATTAGTTTGTTTATTTGTTTAATGTATCTCATATTATTTCTAAAGTGAATTATCATTCGACTTAGCAATGAAATAAAAATAAATAACTCACACTCAGATAGTACTGTAATCTGCTAAACTGACCCAACTGCTTCAAAATCTTAGGTAATTACCACTGCTGGTGAGTTTGTGGGGAGAAAGGCAGAGGCTCATTCACTGCCAAGGCAGCAGCACTTGGGATGGTCTTTTATGCCTCTTTTACCCACTTCTAGGAATTTATCCTATGAAAGTGATTCAAAGTGAGGCATAAAGCTATAAGCATTAAAATATTTATTGCCGTATGACCTATGACTGTAGAAGAATTTAAATGAACTTGTGATGCCAACAATAGAGGAATAGCTAAATCGATTTAGTGGGTTTACTGCATAGAATATTATAAAGTCATTAAAAATAATTATGGATACCATGTAACAGTGTGAAAAATATTTATGATATACTATTAATTGAAAAAGCAAAATATAAAGTTACTATGATTGCTATGATTACAACTACATAAAATATGTATGTGTTCAAAGACAAAGAAAACATAGAAAAATGATAAAATCTTTTGTGGTGGTCATAGTAAAGGTGAAATTTTCAAAATTATTATTATTTTAGTGCCTTTAAAGCTATTAAAAAATTTTTGAGTTGGGGGGAAAGATCTGAGTCAGCTAAATGAGCCTTGGATGAAATCAAGCAGTTACTTGACCTAAAGAAACATGCTCTCTCTCTCTCTCTCTCTTTAAATTTCCATTTTCTGGAGCAAAACTATCTGCATTCAAAACCAGACTCCATCCTTGCAGGAAGAGATATTGGGTGAATTATTTATCCTATCAGGTCCTCAGTTTCCCATTTTTAAAATGGAAATAATAACCATACCTATCTCATAAAATTACTGTGAGGATTAATCATCTTATACAAGTATATAGCCTGACACTTAGTAACTGCTTAATACTGGTTAACTATTACAATAATTTCAATAGAGCTGAAATACCTTTGAAAACTTGGGACTAAGGTTACTGTAGGAAGCTGCTTAATTTAATTTTAAATTACAAATACTCCTTCATTTAGAGTGGTGGGATGCAGTAGGAAGTAAAAAAAGAGGGTAATTAAATGGAGGTGTCATTTGTATAATGTCAGCAGTTTCTTACACATCTGTAAACCAAAGATGGTTTACAGATAGACATCTGTAAACCAAAGATATTTTGATGGACTAAAATACTGAAGAAAACTTTTTGTAGGCTAATTTAACCAAAAGCATGATCTATGACAAGATAATCAAAAACGGAAATCTCTTTATATTCCATCTGGGAGTTGCTGAATAAAATTACAGAAGCAAATTATGCTCACAGTCAGAAAATGCATGAATCCATTCTGGTTTGTCTCATTGCACTGCCTCTCTCTCCTCAAATCACTGAAATATGCAACCTTTCTTGATGACATTGATTAGCCTCACCTTATAATGTATAGCTCTGTTGATAGAAAGAGATTCACATCAAACATTTATCATTAAAGCAACTGGACAGTGTCGCAGAATTACGTATGGGAGATTGTTCTTTCTCAGCGATTTACAACCTGGTACTTTCCAGTAGTGTTTTACTTCTTCCTGAATTTATAGGACAAAATGCTTAGGTCTGGGTGGATCATGTCATTTATCCCCTTGTCTCCAAAGAGTGGGCTTCAGACAATTAGGCTTTTCTTTGCTCCTGAAAGAGCAAGATACTATACTATCTTCTTAGGCCAGTGACCCCCTTCACTTATTCACTTAACAGAAACCTTTAGTGAAAAAGGGTGTGTGTGTGTGTGTGTGTGTGTGTGTGTGTGTGTGTTTGTTGGGGGAAAGGGGTGAGGGGGAGGATGACACTGAAATATAAGCAATTACATAAATCCATATATAATTTACCTCTTGGACTGGCAAAACTGTAAGAAGTTTGATGACATGCTCTGTTGGCAAGACTGTGGTGAATGGGCACATATATTTCTGGTGTGAATATAAATTTGTACATCCTATATGGAGGGCTTCCAGCAATGGCCACAAAAATTATAAATGCATGTACCCTTTCAGTCAGAAATGCCATTAATGAAAATTTATTCTACAAGGAAACTTGCAACCTTGAAAAAGTTATTCATTGAAGCATTGTTGATAATACAAAAGATGAGGAAAAAACAAACAAATGTCCATCATTACTATGCAATTTGGTAATAAAGAATGAGGGCACAAATAATAAGGAAAGATTTCTAACATCTGTTATCAGGTGGAAAAGCAGCATGCAAAACAATAAATATAACATGACATTTCTTGTAGAAAAGGAGGGAGGATAAGAAAATATATTTGGATTTGCTTACTTTTACATTAAAAACTCTGGAAAATACTTAAGGACCTAATAAGAAATTTTTACTTGGGGTGGCAGAGGCTGGGGGCAGAATTGAATAGATGAAGGACAGGAGTGGGAGGAAGAACAATATAACTAGATTAGAAATTTTAATAGCACTATTCAGAAAAGAAATAATATTTATATGTAGAATTTATTCTCAAGTATGTAATGTCTCCCAAAAAAGTATCTTAAGTCACTATTCATTTGCTGCCCTAGATTATTTTTATGAGCTCAAGGATTCATCCCTTCACTGGTTTCTTTAGACATTCCTCATTAAGTGTCTATTATATGTCTTGCACTGTGTGTGGTGCGTCACATGAACCAGGAAATAATGGATATCCCCTTTCTAGCACCAAAGCACACTCAGATTCTGGTGCAAACTTCACTTGGTCCCTGACCTGATCTCACCAGAGGCCTCTCTTGGTGGTGGTGGGGGGACCCTGCAAGCAGCATGTGTAGGCTGCTGGACTCTTTCCTCTTCCTTGATGTCCAGGAGCACCTGGAGAGAAGAGTCATCAACAGAGGGGATTTCTGCATTTAGGAAGAGAACAAAAAGGGACCATTTCCAAAACTCCTGAGGTCAGGCTACCAAGTGAAGTCTGGGAACACCTTAGAGTC
The DNA here is from genome assembly GCF_028564815.1 of Eubalaena glacialis. NCBI lineage: Eukaryota > Metazoa > Chordata > Mammalia > Artiodactyla > Balaenidae > Eubalaena > Eubalaena glacialis. The sequence goes on from NC_083724.1 coordinate 45,597,921, forward strand.
ACTTGCAGACAAGCAGGACACCACAGTTGTCCAATCCTTCAAGAGCAAGGAAGGCAAATGAGAGCAGGTGCACAGGCCATGGCAGCCCCGCCATGCCCATGGGCACCCGGGGCAGCAGACATGGAGCCAGCTCTTCTAGGGCACCCTTGCCTGCACGAGTCTGTGACGGTCCTCATTGCTTGTGGCTCTTCCCCATTAGAGTCCCTTCTCCCTTATTCATAGGACCATCTCGTGGCCCTCAGTCTTAACGCAGGCTAAGGGATCCCCACTCCTTCCCTGCCTGGAACCTGCCCCACTCCACGGTCATGCTACAGCTCAGCTGACACCCCACCAGTTACCACCCCACATCTGCCCCAGATAGAGCCTAGGCCCAGCTTCAATCCTCTTTCTTTCTTACTTGTCCTACTTCTACTCCATTGCTGATTAGGACCTGTGGAGTACCCTTCTATATGGCACTAAATGAGGTATGTCTATCACTCCCACTAAAATTGAACATCTTAACTGGTTCTTGTTGCAAAAGAAGTTGTCCATAGAGTTTACTCCCTTCTGTCCAAAAATCTCAGTAATCCTTGAGTCCTCCCACTCCCAAGCTTCCTCAGTACTGCCTTGCCTTCTAAACCTATTTGCTGGTTTCCATCTTCCTGGACATTTTACAACACGTAGGGCTGGGAAGCACCTAGAGCACCACCTTTAAAAGAGACATATTTAACACTGATGGGACCCCTAGCATCCCTGGCCCTGGCGCACCTTTAGGGTGAATCACTAGGGACATCTCAGCCAAAGGGCAGATTGTACCCTCAAAGCCTTCTGGGTTTAAGAGCCAGAGCAACAAGGATCTTGGGGAGATTGAATTGCCACCCAGGAAGCTTCTGTGTCAGGGGCCCAGCAAAGATTCTTCCAAGGAAGGACATGTGGAAGGGTCTCAGGCATGGCCTGGAGAAGAGCCTCAAAAATAACATAATAAGGGGTTCTAAATTCTACCTGGTGATGGGTCTGGGGGCTGCCCTGAGAAGGAGGCAAGTAACTGGGTGAGTCACTCAAGGAAAGACTCAGGGAATGAATTCTCAAGGGGCAAAGGTAGAACCAAGACCAAAGGCAACTGGATGACACCCAAGAGTCCATGTGGCAAGAGGCTGGGAAGATCCATCAGGGATGGGCCCCTGTGCTGAGCCTTCTCATGGCTTGCTGCCCACTCTACATTGGCCTCCAGGGAGCCTTGCCAGGAACCTCAGGGCACCATCTCCATCTTTGGAGAGGTTTGTTTCATTGTCAACCAGAAAGTTCTCCTCCAACCACTCCTGAGATGAAAATTTTGCTCAAAGAAATGTTTCCATCCAGTCTCAGCAACTCCATTAATTTTCACAAGAGCACATCCTCAGATGAGGATAGTCTCTGGTTTTTGTAATCAGTGTTTACCTTCTCAGTTACATTTGTTTCTTCTAATAGGAAAGTGGCATCTTCTGACTGTGTGTTAATTTGGGTTGAGGTTTGCATTATCCCTGGGGCTTGGGCTTTGAGAAGAAAGGGTCACCTTCAGCTTTACCTGAGTGCCTGCCCTGATTTCTAAAGTCTAGCCAGGTGCATGGAGGGAGGTTGAGAGGGGCTTTGCATACCCATCACCATCCAGGATATTTTCATTTCTACCTGCTCACATGACCTTTGAGAATTTTCATCTAAAAATTCCACTAACCATGGAAACCTGAGCCAAAATAAGCCTGGTATTTTCTTGTGGCCACAAAACCAGGTTTGGGTTTCTTTAGGAATGCCAAAGGGCACCTAGGAGACTTGTGGCAGCTGCCTCCCCTACCTCCCCTGAGCATCAGGCTCTGTTCCTTCCTGCTGTTAGAGAGGCTTGGGAGGGTTCTGCAGCCTGGTATGGAGCTTAAGGTGGCAGTGATAGGACGTGGTTGTTTCTCTCTATAGGTTGATTTCTTTCTTTTTTTTTTAAACATCTTTATGGGAGTATAATTGCTTTACAATGGTGTGTTAGTTTCTGCTTTATCACAAAGTGAATCAGCTATACATATACATATATCCCCATATCTCCTCCCTCTTGCGTCTCCCTCCCACCCTCCCTATCCCACCCCTCTACATGGTCACAAAGTACAGAGCTTATCTCCCTGTGCTATGCAGCTGCTTCCCACTAGCTATCTATTTTACATTTGGTAGCGTATATATGTCCATGCCACTCTCACTTCGTCCTAGCTTAACCTTCCCTCTCCCCTTGTCCTCAAGTCCATTCTCTACGTCTGCGTCTTTATTCCTGTCTATAGGTTGATTTCTTATCTACCTTAACTTGTTTTAGATAATTTACATTTGTCACAGGGTAATTTACCAAGCTATTAATTGCTGTTCCGACTCCCTGCAGAGGGGACTCCAGAAGAATGAAGAGTTAACTTTTTCTTTTCAATTTCTAGAAAGTATTGGGCTTCTGGCTTCAAGGATTGTTCATGGTTTTTATTTCTTCTGGTCCTAAACAAATTGTTAGGCACTTGTTATACATCCCCATCCAGGCTGTCTCATAGGAGAGGAATTAGCTGGGGGTACCTGACAGGAAGGCAATGGAATCTGGTGGGGATTGCTGGGTTAGAAGAAGGGATGATACCTGAAGGTAGCAGGGGCTCCAGGGACTTGAGGAAGGAACATGGAAAGGAGTTCCACAGGGGGAAGGGACCCAAGGAGGCCACAAGACTTCTGATAGGGTGAGTGGATGTTTTTGCTGGATTAAATGAGCAGGGCAACGTCATCTTTATCCCTAAAGGAAATGCACTCGTAATCACATTGTGTTTCTTGTGCAGTGTGTAAGTGTATTCGGGAGGCTTCTGAGGGCTTCTCAGGGTGCAGGGAGCTCTGCTTTTGAGGGGGCCTGAGACCAGTCTCCCTATACCTGCCCTTCCCAGGGGTGTACTGCACTGGGTCAAAGGGTGGGCACCACTGAAGTACAAAAACAAACCTACCAAATGCTAGATGCCACCTGAGGGGCAGCTCTGAGGTTACTGTGGGGTGTCTGTCTGGGGTAAAAATATCTATTGGGCAGACTGGTGTTGGAAAGACCAAACTCATTCAACTTGTACTTTAAGATTGTTTCATTCCTCATGGTTTTTTTAATAAAACACTTGTGGAGTATCTATGGAGTGCCGGGCCCTGCACCTGGTGCAAGGCCAGCTATATAAATTGCAGGGTCCTGTGCAAAACTGCAAATGTGGAGACCCTTATTCAAAAAGCAGGAAAAAGTTTCTCCCAATAGTACTAAAATATAAATGTTTTCCTGTCTTTGTGGTCTCTCAACTTCTTATGGTGTCTTTAATTTTGCTATTTAATGTTGTTCTAAGTAAAGAAATATTAAATATGCTAAATTTTAGCATGAATTTTGCCATTTGTCTTTATATTTTGCAACTCCCATCTTAAATACAAACAAAAGAGCATTTAACTCACATGCGGAATCACAGAAATCACACCATTTGCATTCTGTAGCTCATACATGCATATGTATTTCATTCTTACCACAAGTGGAAATGCTTCACAAAAGTGACTTGACTGTTTTCATTTTGCTCCTTGATATGGTCACATTTGACCACCGCTCTACCTTCAGCTCACTGATGAGTAAGGAAGGACTCAAATGAAAAAGAACTGTGGGTTGTTCTACCCTTCCCTTTCCTTCTGTCATCTTTTTCAGCACAAATAGTTGGTTAATATAGGAAAGTATCAATAATATCAATAAGACAGAGTATGACAGGGATTTGTTCATTTTCTGCAGCTACTGTAACCAATTACCACAAACTTACTGACTTAAAACAACACAGACTTCTTATCTGACAGTTCCGGAGGTCAGAAGTCTGAAATGGGTCTCACTGGGCTAAAATCAAGGTATCAGCAGGGCTGTGTTCCTTGTGGAGTCTCTAGGGAAGAATCTGGTCCTTTGCCTTTTCCAGCTTTGCGAGGTCACCCTCCTTCCTTGGCTCATGGCACCTTCTTCCATCTTCAAAGCCACCAAGTCCTTCTCATGCTGTCATCGATCTCTCTCTTCCGCTTTCACTCATAAGGACCCTTGTGATTACAACGGGTGCAGATAATCTAGGATAATCTCCCCATCTCAAGGTCAGCTGATTAGCACCCTTCATTCTATCTGCAATCTTAAATCTCTCTCTGCCGTGTAACCTCATATATTCAAGTTTACAGGTATTAGGATGTGGTCATCTTTGGGGTGGAAGATGAATCATTCTGCCTACCACAGGATTCTTTAGTGGTTCTTGTTTCTTAGAATACCATTGCCTTTTTTCTACATTCAAAACAAGTTCTGGTTCCAATGGAAAGCAAAGTGTGGCCTCTTGGATGGTCAGTGTTCTCACTTTGCCATAGATGTAACACATTTACCTTGTACTCACTTTTAGACTTGCTGAACTCCCAGGCATCATGGGGCCACTGGAATTCTGTACTCATGGGGCACTGCACACACCATAAATGAATGGGGCAGCTAGGAAGTGGGGAACTACATGTGGCACGTATCTTGTCTGCTCAGCTGCATGCTCCGTTGCCCCTCACAGAACATAAGTTCACTCACAGAACAGAGGTTCAAAGAAAAAATTATTAAGAAGTTCAAGATGGTGATAGCAAAGCTTCAAACCAAAGTCAGGGTCCTTCTGAGTACAGAGCCTTGTCAGGCATCCAGGAAGCTGGCCCTGCCCTCATGAACTCTAGCAGCATTAATGACCAACCAAAACTAACTTTTAAAAAGTTGATGATAAAAGAGTAAGACTTGCAAATGGGACCTAACCAAACTTACAAGCTTTTGCACAGCAAAGGAAACTATAAGCGAAACAAAAAGACAACCTACAGAATGGGAGAAAATATTTGCAAACAATGCAACTGACAAGGGCTTAATTTCCAAACATTACAAACAGCTCATACAACTCAACAACAAAAACACAAACAACCCAATTGAAAAATGGTCAGAAGACCTAAACAGACATTTCTCCAAAGAAGGCATACAGATGGCCAGTAGGCACATGAAAAGATGCTCAACATCGCTAATTATTAGAGAAATGCAAATCAAAACTACAATGAGGTACCACCTCACACTGGTCAGAATGACCATCATCTAAAAGCCTACAAATAATAAATGCTGGAGAGGGTGTGGAGAAGAGGGAACCTTCCTACACTGTTGGTGGGAATGTAAGTTGGTACAGCCACTATGGAAATCAATATGGAGGTTCCTCAGAAAACTAAAAATAGAATTATCATATGATCCAGCAATTCCACTCCTGGGCATGTATCCAGACAAAACTTAATTCAAAAAGATACATGCGGGGACTTCCCTGGTGGCGCAGTGGTTAAGAATCTGCCTGCCAATGTAGGGGACATGGGTTCAATCCCTGGTCCAGGAAGATCCCACACGCTGCAGAACAACTAAGCCTGTGCGTCACAACTACTGAGCCTGCACTCTAGAGCCCGTGTGCCACAACTACTGAGCCCGTGTGCTGCAACTACTGAGCCCACATGCTGCAACTACTGAACCCCATGCACCTAGAGCCTGTGCTCCGCAACGAGAGAAGCCACCACAATTAGAAGCCCGTGCCCCGCAATGAAGAGTAGCCCCCGCTCGCCACAACTAGAGAAAGCCCACATGCAGCAACGAAGACCCAATGCAGCCAAAAAAAAAAAAAAAAGATACATGCACCCCTGTGTTCATAGCAGCACTATTCACAATAGCCAAGACATGGAAACAACCTAAATGTCCATCAACAGATGAATGGATAAAGAAGATATGGTACATATATACAATGGAATACTACTCAGCCATAAAAAAGAACAAAATAATGCCATTTGCAGCAACATGGACGCAACTAGAGAATATCACACTAAATGAAGTAAATCAGAGAGAGAAAGACAAATACCATATGATATCGCTTTTATGTGGAATCTAAAATATGGCACAAATGAACCTATCTATGAAACAGAAATAGACTCATAGACATAGAGAACAGACTTGTGGTTGCCAAGGTGGGGGGTGGGGGAAGGATGGATTGGGAGTTTGGGGTTAGTAGATGCAAACTATTACATATAGAACGGATAAACAGCAAGGTCCTACTGTATAGCACAGGGAACTATATTCAATATCCTGGGATAAACCATAATGGAAAAGAATACAAAAAAGAATGTATATATATGTGGATAACTGAGTCACTGTGCTGTACAGCAGAAATTAACATAACATTGTAAATCAACTACAGTGCAATAAAAAATAAATTTAAAAAAGAGTAAGACTTGAATACAATAACAGCAGAAACAGAATTATGATTTTTAGCAGATTTCTTAATGATAAATTTTCACTCACACACACACACCATCTCATACCATTTATTCATATTTAGCATGATTCACTCAAAAGTGCCCCTTGTGGTTAAAGAGGAGAAATAAGTGGTTTTCATGATACCCTATGGGGTTTCTTTTCAAGTACAGTTGGGATCAGTTGTTAGTTGAGTAATTTTATAAAGTTTTAAATTGAAAATTATAAAAAATACATAAATACTATAGACTTCTTACTTTGAACTTAAAGTATATAAATCTATATTCATTGGTAATCATTTGATATAGGGTCATGGTCTTTCCTTTGAGTATGGGAACTATGATTAGAATTCCAGATCCTTCTTCTATAAATCATATCCACAAGGAATAAACTACTATTTCCAATCTACTGCTTATTCTCTTTTGTATCAACTTCTTTAAAGTGATGCAAGACACTTTAATGAAAATACTTATGGACACTTACACACAATTTTGGCACAATCTGAGTTCAGGATCCTTCTAGTTTTATAATCCCCTCTTCAAACTTTAATAGTTGTTGTCTACACGTAAGTCATTAGAATATCTTTATTTTGTGACTGGCCTTTATGGAGTCTTTCCAAAGTATTCAACTTTGTTTTGAAATGAATAATAACTTTTCTTTTTTATCACTTACATTTCATTGATTTATTTAATATTTAATTAAAGTCCTAACTATATAAGTACAACTGGCATAAATATTTAATCAAATTATATCATTTGCTAAGTACAACTGCCACAGGAAGTTTAAGAAGAAAGTGAACTGACTTTGAGAAGCATGTGACTTAACTGGTGGCAGTGACAGTATGCAGGCTCCCAGGGATTAGCCAAATAGTCATGAACCCTCAGCACTGAACGGACACCAGTCAGCACATTTTATGTGGATAATGGAAAATGTTATTTGATTTAGACATGTGGTTCAGGGAAAATTGGTTTCAAAATACTTCATTTGAAAGGAATGCCCCCAAGAGATCCCATTTCTTTAGTTTCTTTACACCAAATTCAAGGGGGCTCAAGACGCCCCTTGTTTATTCACTGTCCTCTCAGATGTCATTTTCTCTGTAAGGCTTTCCCCTCCTCCCCCATGTGTGGAATCAGTCATTCCCTTTGCTTCCTCTCTTATACAGTTATAGCACTGATCACATTGTACTGGATTATTAGCCTTTCTGCCTCATTCCCTACTTAGAAGGTACTCCGTGTATACTCCAGAACACATCTGGTCTCACAACACGTAGCTGTGCTCTGAGATTCTCCTTTGTTAGTTATGCAGTCTTACTTTATTGAATAACTTGATTATATTGTCCATCATTCTTTGAATTGAATCTTTAATCTTTCACTAAATGATATTTTTAAAACCTGTTAATGTACATACAGTGCTTAGAACAGTGCCTGGCACATAGTAAATTTGTTATGTGTTTGTTACCATTATCTTTTCACCTATATATTAACTTTCATCTTACATGTCTTTTTGAATATGTTTTCACTTCCGGTCAGCTTTTTCATATTTTTAGGGAATGATCTGTAAGCATAAATTCAATTGTTAACTTGCTGGTATTCTAAGCACTTAACAGTTTGCACTGTAACTTATTATTACAGTAACCACTGTAATACTTTTGATCATAACATCATTTCAATGATCACTTATATTTTGGTGAGGAAAGTAGAAAAGGTAGTATTATCAATTGGATAAATTGAAATAAAACTGCATGGCAGCTTACCCCAAAGTACATAATGAATCAAAATAGGCATCTAGAATAAGAATTCCAAGTGATCTTTTCATTATTAGGCTCTGATTTCTACAGGACCAAATCTTTGCCTTATATTAAGTGGCACAAAGAAAAGGGCATGTAAACTCTTTAATTTCAGTCCCAATATTTTGAGAAGAACTAACAAATTGTAATTTGAACTGTGACCCTAGACTAGAAGTATCCATCTAATTGCATTCCGCGACATTGTAACTCAGTACACTTCACCCCTTACACATCCTACATAAGCTAAATACTGAACCACCCTCCAACCTGTGTTTGCACCTTACCCAGGCCAGTTCTTGACTCTCCTGGCATTACCCTCTGATATGATATACCCTTTCATCTTGACCACATTTTAGGTTCCTCAGCCTGGAAATACTTCCCCAATAACCCCAAACTGATCCAACTGATCAGAATCGTCCAGCCACTACAATGTTTTGAGGAGAAAATTTTACATCTATTTTGTCCTATGAGGATAAAATCTACATCATGTCTCAAAGCTATACAACCACACATGGCAGCTCTGGATGCAGTGTCTATAGTGCAATAACCACACAATTCTTGTCCTTCCTTCTGTAACCCAGAATCCTGATGTTTGTTTTGTTTGTTTGTTCTTTACTTTTCAGAGTCATTGTTACCCTACAAGAACTGCAGAATGGTTTTAAGTCTTACTATCTGACGTTGACACTAGCTTGGCAAGAAGTCGTGGTAGAAGGGAACAAAGGGATGACTGTGACTCAGGCTAAGCAACTGGGAAGGAAGAAATGGGAGTTAAGAGGCAGAACATGTTCCAAGAAGTAGGAACCTGCCCCAACACACTTTGTATGGTTCAGAGTTTTACCACCCATGTGCTACTTTGGCTTTTCAATTAGTCACAGTATCCATATTTTCAAACCCCAAACCAGGGGGCAGGCCAATGTAAGTCATGTAGAAAACAGGGCAGAATATTTAAATCATGATTGGTCTATAAAATTTGGTGGCCATACATGTAGACCATTAACCTAATTCTGTAGAGAAAAATAAATACTGGATGGGAAGAGTTAATTCCTGATTTGCATATTGGTGGCAACCTTCTCTTTGCTTTTGTCTGTTTTGATCCACAATTACTTGAATTACTCTATGGTGCCTAGAGTAAGTACAACTTTCCATAGTTTTAATGAGTCGAAGATGCAAAAATGATTACCTGTATGAGATTCTTCTCCGGGTCCTGTAGGTATCATATGCGCAAAAATGTTTTGAGACTCTTGATTTGACACTAATAAAAGAAATTCATGCCCTGATATATAACGTGGCAACACTGCGGACCCACAGCTATCTAGAGGGCATAGTAAGTGTAAGGGTGGGGTGGGGGTGGCAGTGAACCTTATTTTTTTCTCAGTACTTTGATGAGAATGGACAATGAAATTGCCTTTCTTGAATTATTTAATGGCAATAATTCTATCGTAGCTGCTTTGAGCCTCACGATACATTACCCTTCTTGGATAGCCATATTCTTTCTAAATTTTTCCATTCCTCCTCCCCCACCAAAACTCAGAACCTTTTCACCACTCTTATTACATGAATTATCTGAACTGTCCTTTCATGAGTATAGGGGAGAAGACACAGTTGAAGATGTCAGTTAGATATAGAAAGTAAGTTAGAGTCATTTTACCACAGTCTTGTGGAAATAGGGTGACCAGCTGTTTCTATTTTCCAGAGACTGAGGAGTTTCCTACGATATAGGACTTTCAGTGCTACACCCAACAAAGTCCTGAGTGAAGAGGGACAAACTAGTCATTACGTTAAAAGTTTAAACAGGACGTTAAATCAAAATGGCAGGCAGATCCCTCCCTCTCATCTAAATCCCAGGAACTGACAAAAAAGATATTTAAAAATGACAGAATAAATCTATAACTGTTGAGGAAAACAAAAAAGAGGAAGAGGAAGGAACTCCTGAAAGATAGCCAAGATCAGATACAAAGACAAGCAAAAGCAGTTTAGAAAGCTTTACAATAGCTTAGAGGGAAAAAATATATGAAGGTAAAAGAGGTTTCAGGGTGCTCCAAAACCGAAATAAATGGAGACAAGTAGAGAAAATTCCAAGGCAACAATTAGGGTAAATATTTGCGGATGTACACTCAGAAAAGCTAAGCCATTTTCCCCCTTCACACCTTTGCCAATTTATATTAAAACATTAAACTGCAGTCATATATAGCAACAGGCTAAAGTAGGAAATATGGGCAGTGAGGCCAGAGAGAGAAGGCAGTGCTCCAAGAAGCAACTGAAGAAAACCCATACCCTAAAGACAAATACTAAACTCAAATCTTAAAATAATTATAGTACACACACACACACACACCTATCTATCTATATCTATCTACCTATATATCTATTTATACACATACATACACACATATATATCCTAAATCAAGGATGTTACTTAATAGGAAAACAATAGAGGCATTCCAATTAAGGACAGGGACAGGGCAAGAACGCACACTAACCCCATAACTATTTAACGTGATATTACAGTCAATGCAATCAGACAAGATAAAACAATTGGAGCCATGATGGAAAATAAATTACCTATATTTATAGATGGCATGATAATATATCTAGAAAACCCTAAAGAATCAATGATAAAACTAATTCAAACAATAAAAGCAAGATATAAAATTAACATGAAAAAATTAATAGCTTGTCATACATGAATAATATCTAGATAGAAGAACTAATGAAAGAGAAACTCTATTTACAGTAGCAACAAAATGAACTTAACAACAAAAAATTTAGAAATAAACTTAACAAATAGTGTTCAAAATCTTTGTAAAGAAAACTATAAAAAACCATCCTTCCTCCCAGCTTGTTCTCTTTTGGGCCTCTCAACATCATCAAGATATCCATTCTCTCTGAGTTAAAATACCAGGAAGCTTTTTTCTAGCAATGAACAACTTGATAATTAAGTTCATATCGAATAATAAACATGCAATAATATAACGAGGGAAATGCTTAAAATGAAGAGCTAGAGAGAGGACTAGCCCTACCAGATATTAAGAATTATAAAGCCACTATAATTAAAGTAATGATACATGGAAAGATGACCAGACTAATGGAATAGAATAGAAAGTCTAGAAATAGACTCAGCATCATATGGAAATCTAGTGTATAGAAAAGATGATAGTTCATGTCACTAGGTGAAATACAGACTTTTAAAAAAATAAAAGGATAGCCATCTGAAAAAGATAAAACTTTAAATTAGATCCATTCCTCACATTATATGTAAGAATAGAATCCAAATCAATTGAAGATCTAAATGTAAAATTAAGCAAACAAACAAAAACCAAAAACTCTTTATAATAGAAGAAAACATAAGTGGATTCCTCCATAATTTTGGTGTAGCCAAAGGTTTTCTAACCATGACTCAAAATGCAGATGTAATAAAAGACTGACATATTTAACTACATAGATTGGACCTTGCTGCAGCAGCACAGGATGTTGTTTCCTTCCGGCTTTCCCTCTCGGGCATACAACTTCTGCCCTAATAGAGCTAGTTATTAAACAAGTACCAGCACACCATTGTTAATACCTTCTCCCAAGTTATATGTTTCCTTCACTGGGATTAGCACTTCATATCAGGAGGTGGATCAAAAAAGATCTTGCTGACCAGAGGGCAGACAGCAGAAGCAAGAAGAACTACTATCCTGCAGCCTGTGGAAGCAAAGCCACATTCACAGAAAGATAGACAAGATGAAAAGGCAGAGGGCTATGTACCAGATGAAGGAACAAGATAAAACTCCAGAAAAACAACTAAATGAAGTGGAGATACGCAACCTTCCAGAAAAAGAATTCAGAATAATGATAGTGAGGATGATCCAGGACCTCAGAAAAAGAATGGAGGCAAAGATCGAGAAGATGCAAGAAATGTTTAACAAAGACCTAGAAGAATTAAAGAACAAACAAACAGAGATGAACATTACATTAACTGAAATGAAAACTAAACTAGAAGGAACCAACAGCAGAATAACTGAGGCAGAAGAACGGATAAGTGACCTGGAAGACAGAATGGTGGAATTCACTGCTGCGGAACAGAATAAAGAAAGAAGAATGAAAAGAAATGAAGACAACCTAAGAGACCTCTGGGACAACATTAAACGCAACACCATTCGCATTATAGGGGTCCCAGAAGGAGAAGAGAGAGAGAAAGGACCCAAGAAAATATTTGAAGAGATTATAGTCGAAAACTTCCCTAACATGGGAAAGGAAATAGCCACCCAAGTCCAGGAAGCGCAGAGAGTCCCATACAGGATAAACCCAAGGAGAAACACGCTGAGACACATAGTAATCAAATTGGCAAAAATTAAAGACAAAGAAAAATTATTGAAAGCAGCAAGGGAAAAATGACAAATAACATACAAGGGAACTCCCATAAGGTTAACAGCTGATTTCTCAGCAGAAACTCTACAAGCCAGAAGGGAGTGGCGTGATATACTTAAAGTGACGAAAGGGAAGAACCTACAACCAAGATTACTCTACCCGGCAAGGATCTCATTCAGATTCAATGGAGAAATCAAAAGCTTTACAGACAAGCAAAAGCTAAGAGAATTCAGCACCACCAAACCAGCTCTACAACAAATGCGAAAGGAACTTCTCTAAGTGGGAAACACAAGAGAAGAAAAGGACCTACAAAAACAAACCCAAAACAATTAAGAAAATGGTCATAGGAACATACATATTGATAATTACCTTAAACGTGAATGGATTAAATGCTCCAACCAAAAGACACAGGCTTGCTGAATGGATACAAAAACAAGACCCATATATATGCTGTCTACAAGAGACCCACTTCAGACCTAGGGACACATACAGACTGAAAGTGAAGGGATGGAAAAAGATACTCCATGCAAATGGAAATCAAAAGAAAGCTGGAGTAGCAATACTCATATCAGATAAAATAGACTTTAAAATAAAGAATGTTACAAGAGACAAGGAAGGACACTACATAATGATCAAGGGATCAATCCAAGAAGAAGATATAACAATTATAAATATATATGTACCCAACATAGGAGCACTTCAATACATAAGGCAACTGCTAACAGCTGTAAAAGAGGAAATCGACAGTAACACAATAATAGTGGGAGACTTTAACACCTCACTTACAAAAATGGACAGATCATCCCAAATGAAAATAAATAAGGAAACAGAAGCTTTAAATGACACAATAGACCAGATAGATTTAATTAATATTTATAGGACATTCCATCCAGAAACAGCAGATTACACTTTCTTCTCAAGTGCGCACAGAACATTCTCCAGGATAGATCACATCTTGGGTCACAAATCAAGCCTCAGTAAATTTAAGAAAATTGAAATCATATCAAGCATCTTTTCTGACCACAACACTATGAGATTAGAAACGAATTACAGGGAAAAAAACGTAAAAAACACAAACACATGGAGGCTAAACAATACATTACTAAATAACCAAGAGATCACTGAAGAAATCAAAGAGGAAATCAAAAAATACCTAGTGACAAATGAAAACACGACGATACAAAACCTATGGGATGCAGCAAAAGCAGTTCTAAGAGGGAAGTTTATAGCTATACAAGCCTACCTCAAGAAACAAGAAAAATCTCAAATAAACAATCTAACCTTACACCTAAAGGAACTAGAGAAAGAAGAACAAACAAAACCCAAAGTTAGCAGAAGGAAAGAACTCATAAATATCAGAGCAGAAATAAATGAAATAGAAACAAAGAAAACAATAGCAAGGATCAATAAAACTAAAAGCTGGTTCTTTGAGAAGATAAACAAAATTGAATAAACCATTAGCCAGACTTGTCAAGAAAAAGAGGGAGAGGACTCAAATCAATAAAAATAGAAATGAAAAAGGAGAAGTTATAACAGACACCACAGAAATACAAAGCATCCTAAGAGACTACTACAAGCAACTCTATGCCAATAAAATGGACAACCTGGAAGAAATGGACAAATTCTTAGAAAGGTGTAGCCTTCCAAGACTGAACCAGGAAGAAACAGAAAATATGAACAGACCAATCACAAGTAATGAAATTGAAACTATGATTAAAAATCTTCCAACAAACAAAAGTCCAGGACCAGATGGCTTCACAGGCGAATTCTATCAAACATTTAGAGAAGAGCTAACACCTATCCTTCTCAAACTCTTCCAAAATATTGCAGAGGGAGGAACACTCCCCAACTCATTCTACGAGGCCACCATCACCCTGATACCAAAACCAGGCAAAGATGTCACAAAGAAAGAAAACTACAGGCCAATATCACTGATGAACATAGATGCAAAAATCCTCAACAAAATACTAGCAAACAGAATCCAACAACACATTAAAAGGATCATACACCACGATCAAGTGGGATTTATCCCAGGGATGCAAGGATTCTTCAATATACATAAATCAATCAATGTGATAAACCATATTAACAAACGGAAGAAGAAAAACCATATGATCATCTCAATAGATACAGAAAAAGCTTTTGACCAAATTCAACACCCATTTATGATAAAAACTCTCCAGATAATGGGCATAGAGGGAACCTACCTCAACATAATAAAGGCCATATATGACAAACCCACGGCAAACATCATTCTCAACAGTGAAAAACGGAAACCATTTCCTCTAAGATCAAGAACAAGATAAAGATGTCCACTCTCACCACTATTATTCAACATGGTTTTGGAAGTCCTAGCCATGGCAATCAGAGAAGAAAAAGAAATAAAAGGAATACAAATTGGAAAAGAAGAAGTAAAACTGTCACTGTTTGCAAATGACATGATACTATATATAGAGAATCCTAAAGATGCCACCAGAAAACTACTAGAGCTAATCAATGAATTTGGTAAAGTTGCAGGGTACAAAATTAATGCACAGAAATCTCTTGCATTCCTATATACTAATGATGAAAAATCTGAAAGAGAAATTAAGGAAACAATCCCATTTACCATTGCAACAAAAAGAATAAAATACCTAGGAGTAAACCTACCTAGGGAGACCAAAGACCTGTATGCAGAAAACTATAAGACACTGATGAAAGAAATTAAAGATGATACCACCAGATGGAGAGATATACCTTGTTCTTGGATTGGAAGAATCAATATTGTGAAAATGACTATACTACCCAAAGCAATCTACAGATTCAATGCAATCCCTATCAAATTACCAATGGCATTTTTTACGGAACTAGAACAAAAAAATCTTAAAATGTGTATGGAGACACAAAAGACCCCGAATAGCCAAAGCAGTCTTGAGGGAAAAAAACGGAGCTGGAGGAATCGGACTCCCTGACTTTAGACTATACTACAAAGCTACAGTAATCAAGACAATATGGTACTGGAACAAAAACAGAAACATAGATCAGTGGAAGAAGATAGAAAGCCCAGAGAGAAACCCACGCACCTATGGTCAACTAATCTATGACAAAGGAGGCAAGGATATAAAATGGAGAAAAGACAGTCTCTTCAATAAGTAGTGCTGGGAAAACTGGACAGCTACATGTAAAAGAATGAAATTAGAACACTCCCTAACACCATACATGAAAATAAACTCAAAATGAATTAGAGACCTAAACGTAAGACCGGACACTCTAAAACTCTTAGAGGAAAACATAGGAAGAACACTCTTTGACATAAATCACAGCAAGATCTTTTTTGATCCACCTCCTAGAGTAATGGAAATAAAAACAAAAATAAACAAATGGGACCTAATGAAACTTCAAAGCTTTTGCACAGCAAAGGAAACCATAAACAAGACGAAAAGACAACCCTCAGAATGGGAGAAAATATTTGCAAATGAATCAACAGACAAAGGATTAATCTCGAAAATATATAAACAGCTCATGCAGCTCAATATTAAAAAAACAAACAACCCAATCCAAAAATGGGCAGAAGACCTAAATAGACATTTCTCCAAAGAAGACATAGAGATGGCCAAGAAGCACATGAAAAGCTGCTCAACATCACTAATTATTAGAGAAATGCAAATCAAAACTACAATGAGGTATCACCTCACACCAGTTAGAATGGGCATCATCAGAAAATCTAGAAACAACAAATGCTGGAGAGGGTGTGGAGAAAAGGGAACCATCTTGCACTGTTGGTGGGAATGTAAATTGATACAGCCACTATGGAAAACAATATGGAGTTTCCTTAAAAAAACTAAAAATAGAATTACCATATGATCCAGCAATCCCACTACTGGGCATATACCCAGAGAAAATTCAAAAAGACACATGGACCCCAATGTTCATTGCAGCACTATTTACAATAGCCAGGTCATGGAAGCAACCTAAATGCCCATCTACAGACGAATGGATAAAGAAGATGTGGTACATATATACAATGGAATATTGCTCAGCCATAACAAGGAACGAAATCGGGTCATTTGTTGAGACGTGGATGGATCTAGAGACTGTCATACAGAGTGAAGTAAGTCAGAAAGAGAAAAACAAATATCGTATATTAATGCATATATGTGGAACCTAGAAAAATGGTACAGATGAACCGGTTGGCAGGGCAGAAATTGAGACACAGATGTAGAGAACAAACGTATGGACATTAAGGGGGGAAAGCTGCGGGGGTGGGGTGGGGGTGGTGGTGTGATGAATTGGGCGACTGGGATTGACATGTATACACTGATGTGTATAAAAGTGATGACAAATAAGAGCCTGCTGTATAAAAAAATAAATAAAATTCAAAAATTAAAAAAAAAACATTTAACTACATAACTTTTCTAATGCATGGCCAAAAAAAATCTACAAGCAAGTCAAAAGAAAAATGACAAATTTAGAGAAAATATTTGAAATATATATCATAAATGTATAAAAATTAAGAGGAAAAATACCAAAAATGATATAACTATGAACAAAAGACATGTACAGACAATACAAAGCCCATGCGTCACAATTAGAGTGAAGCCCGCACGCCACGAGAGATCCTGCATGCCACAATGAAGATCCCATGTACCATAACCAAAAATAAATAAATAAACAAACAAACAAATAAAATTCCTGCTTGGCTTTCTACAAAAAAAAACATATGAAAAGATACTCAATTTTACTCATAATGAGAGAAATTCAAATTCAAACTATACTTAGATACTATTTCTCACCCACCAGATTAGCAAAAATTTTAAATATTGACAATGTATTGTATTGAAGAGGCTATGGATAATAAGCACTTTTATGCATTGATGGTAGAAATGAAAAATAGCACAATTCCTATGGAGAGAATTTAACAAAACTACAAAACTGCATATGCATTTACCTTTTGACCCAGAAATCCTATTTCTTAGAATTTATTCTGAAGACACACCTTAAACAGTATGGAAATACATATATACACATGATTATTCACTGCAACATTATTTGTAATTGCAAAATATTGGAAAGTACCTAAATATCCAAATAGGAGATGGATTGAATAAATGATGATGTGTATATATATATATACACATACACACACATTGATATACTATGCAGGTGTTTTAAAAAAAGAATGAGGAAAATACTCACCTATTGTTATGGGGTGTTTTCCAGGCTAGATTACTAAGTGAAAAAAGCAAAGTGGAAAATATTTTAAAGGAAAGAAAATAGAAAATATTTCTACGTCTGCTTAGTTTTTGCAGAAAGCAACACAGGAAGATTGAAAAGAAATAAATGAAATTGGTTGCCTATAGTGGTAATTGTAATGAGTTGAATTGTGTTTCCCCAAAATTCATATATTGAAGCTCTAATCCCCAGTATCTCAGAATGTGACTATTTGGAGATAGGGTCTTTGCAGAGGTAACTGAAGTTAAAATGAAGTCATTATGATAGGCCTTAAGCCAGTATGACTGGTATTACTACAAGGAGAAATTTAGACACAGAGACACACATAGAGGGGAGACAATGGGAAGAGACATGAAAAGAAGATGGCTATCTATAAGCCAAGGAGAGATGCCTGGAACAGATCCTTCCCTCACAGTCCTCAAAAGGAACCAACCCTGCCTACACCTTGATTTTGAATTTCTAGCCTCCAGAACTGTGAGGCAATAAATTTGTTGTTTAAGCCATCCAGTCTGCGGTACTGTATCACGGCAGCCGTAATATAGTGATGATGGTGGTGGCAGGGAGTACAGCATATGTTCCAGGTTATTTATTACTTCTTAACAAACAATCCCCAAATTAGTAGAGTAAAGCAACAACTCTTCGATTTGAGAATCAAGAATTCCTACAGGGAATAGAGGGCAAAAAGCTCATCTCTCTTCCACAATATCTGTGGCCTCAGCTGGGGTGGCATGAATGGCTGGAGGGCTGGGACAACCTCACTGAGGCAATATGTCTGGACTGTTCTTCCAGTGGCATCTGCTGGAGCTGGAATATCCAAGATGGCTTCTTCACTCACAGATCTGGCACCTAAAAGTGGATGACCGGATAACTGGGAACTGAAAGCGTTGTTTTCTCTTTACGTGGTTAGCTTGAGCTTCCTCACAATAGGGTGATCTCAAGGTACATATTACATGTGACAGGATTCCCTCAGAATAAGCATTCTACCATATTATATTGGTCAAAGCAATCACAGAATCAACCTAGATTCAAGGGGATAGAGAAGTGTATTCCACTTCTTGATGAGTGAGTAGCAACGTGGCATTGCAGAAGGCCATGTGGGATGGAAGATAGTGTTGTGATCATGTCTGGAAAATATAAGAAGCCACTGGGTGGGAGACTTAGGGGAAGAAGTGACATCTCTGTGAGCATACTTTAAAAAAAAAATAGTTTAACTTTGGAAAGCATTTAGTGTTCCAGAACAGGATTGGCAAACAACAGCCCACAGGCCAAATCTATCCTGCTGTCTGTTTCTGTAAATAAAATTTTATTGGAACTCAGCAATGCCCATTTGTTTATGGCCTATGGGTGCTTTCACACTAAACCAGCAGATTTGAGTAGTTGCGACAAAGACGGTATGGTCCACAAAGCATAAAATATTTACTGTCTGGTTTTTACAGAAAAAGTTTGCTGATCCTTGTTCTAGAAAGTAAAAATAAATTAATTAATTTAATTAAATCCACAGAGATAGAGAGAAAAACACTAAAACTGAATGCAAATAGCAACAAATGAACCCAAGCTGTACCTGAAATGACAACATACTATACTGCAAGAGAGAAAAAAAACTAAAGTACCTATTGAACTTAATAATATGACTGTATACCTTCAGCCTAGAGAGAAAATAACATTGCAATCAGATCTTGAACTCTTTTGTAGGTTTGTGTTTTATAGTGATATTGGTGCAGAAATTCTGAATCTAATTTTTGTGTATTGTGAAATTGAACAAATGATTGAGAAAGTGTTGTGATGTTAGAAGTGCCAGGTTATCTCTACAGAAGGAGAAGGATACAAAATGAAATGGAGGAAGGCAAAGAAGCACCCACTGGGGTTGGATCAAAGCTGTAAAAAGCCATATGAATCTACATCTAACCTGTACCTCCTAAATCTCTGCTGAAAAGGCCTAGAATCAATGACACTCCAGCATCAATAATCCTATTTAATGCCCACACATTAGTTTCTAAATGCCATCTATATTAAAGGGAACAGAGGCTTTTTGGAGAAATGTCAAATTCCAGGGAAGTAACAAAATGAACCAGAAACATCTTCTTGTGCCAAAAAGTAAGGAAGTACTCAACAAAATAAATAATTGGAAATGTCAAAAGGACACAGGACAGTACTCTTCACAACTGCCTTATCAAAAACAAGGTAAATCTAAGAAACTGTCACTGAGCAGAGAGGCTAAGGAGACATGACGTGGTATCCTGAATGGGATCCTGGAATAGAAAAAGTACATTAGGAAAAAAAAACTAGTGAAATTTAAATAAAGTCTGGAGTTTGGTTAATAGTAATGTACCATTGTTGCTTCTGTAGTTGCTACAAATGAACCATAGTAATATAAGATGTTACAACAGGGGAAAATGAGTGAGCAGTATGCAGGAATTCTTTGTGTTACATTTGCATCTTTTCTATAAAATTATTCTAAAACTAAAAGTTTTTTTTTAAATGTCCCTTGAAAAAACAAAAACAACACACACACATACACTCACACCACACAGGAGCTATCTTGAAGAGGCTCCCACTGGCCAAATATACAAAAATTTGAGCATAAAAACTAAGGATAGTAACGGATTAAGACCCATTGAATAAAATAGGAATACAGGAGTCCATAGTAATAATCAATAAATATTCTTAGTGGCAAAAGTAGGGCTCTTCCTTGCAGTAGAAGGCCAATGAACAAGTGTAGAAGGAGTGCCCAAATTGGAAAGTCACTATTTTGCAACTGTAAGAGTCAAGATTGTTTCAGGTGAGAATCATCAATGGATGTTAGATCTACTGAGAAAAGGTGGAAGTGGAGTTTGATGAATATCATTATACTTACATGACCTTAAGTGTCTCCCCAGAGATTGCTTATGATTTTCAAGGTGGAAACATAATAATTTTACAATGGAAAAAAACAAACAATATCTTAGCCTGGTGATCAAAATGAGCATCCCCAAGGAGGGGCAGATGGACATACTGTGCATGCAGATGTGACAGCCTGGTAAAGACACATGTACTTCTGACCAGGGGTGTACATCTAAATCTAATCAGGAGGAAATACTAAAAAAAAAAAAAAAAAAAAAAAAAAAATTTAAACCTCAAACTGAGGAACATTCTATAAAATAACTGGCTTGTATTCTTAAAATATGTCAAAGTCATGAAAGACAAAAAAAAATTACAAACCTAAAGAACTATTCCTGACAAAGGAGATGGAAGCAATTCAGCAATACTAGACCCTGGGCTGATGGAACAAAGATGCTACAAAAGACATTACTGGGCCCATTGATAAAAATGGAAACATGGATTGTAAATTCAATTAAAATATTGTATCAATGTCAAATTTCCTGAATATTATAACTGTACTACGGATATATAAGAGAATATCCTTGTTTTTAGGAAAAACACATGGAAGGTTAACTATTGAAGATTAAACTATTGAAGGCTAAAGGAATAGTAGGCATGCAACGCACTTTCAATTGTCTCAGAAAAAAATATATTAAAGTGAAAGAGGGAGAGAAAATTATAAAGCAAATTTATAAGCTAGGTGAATCTGGGTGAAGGGTATTTGGAAGTTCTCTGTGGAACTTTTTAGGTTTGAAATTATTTTAAAGTAGAAAGTTTAAAAATATTTTAAAAGATATATATAAAAATATATATATTTACCTAGCACAAAGTAGGAATATATATATACCTAGCACAAAGTAGGAATAGATACATACCTAGCACAAAGTAGGAATAGATATATACCTAGCACAAAGCAGGAATAGATATATACCTAGCACAAAGTAGGAATTCAACAAATGTCAGTTCCTTTGTTTCCTCCCTCTCTAATTAGATTAACTGAAGTTCATTGTATAATGTGACCATACTGGAGAAAATATAACTGCCAAAATTTTCTGAGTTTAGCAGGCAAGGAAAACAAATACACGACATCCCAGTTTTTCCCCCCAAAGAAAGGAATATAAATATTTGAGGATTTGGAACATAAACCATGCCTATATTGGCTTCTTTTCCTTGGTAGCTACCAGCTTAAAAATCTTTAGAAAGATAAATAACAAGGAAGCTTGTGGTTTCTTAAATGAATGTACCGAATAAATGGATTACTCAAAAAATGTACAGATTGATAGACTGATGGGTAAAGGGAATTAAATGCTGTTTTAGAACAACCTATGACTTTGATGCAAAAGAATGCTTAATCTGCATTTCTAATACATGCATAATCTGTATTGGAACTCACCTTCCCCTTTACATGCTGAGAAATACCAGGAAAAATTGCTGATAAATGTTAGGCAACCTTCCTTTCCCTAAGAAATTTTACATTATTCTCTTTAAGCACACCAGTTTATCTGAACTCAGTTAAGATGATACAGCACAAATCCACTTCCACTTGAAAGGTGGAACAGGATCTGTGAAGCAGAAAAAATCTCAGCTGAGACAAAAGTTTACAACTGGGTTGATGTGGATCATACATTCTAGATGTGTGAGTCTTTAATAATCCCTCTACACCAAATTACTCTTGCAGAACATCCTTAAGTAAATATCAGTTTAATTAGTTACTGTTTTTCTTTTTTGGTCCTGTGCAAATTAATGGGACTTCTCTAGCTCTAAATGAGGTGTCATGACTATTAAACTCATGAGGTTAAGAAAAAACATAAAAATTTTCTTTTTTCCCGTAAACATTAATCGGGTGATAAAATGCTAGGCTCTCAGTCTTCATCATCACATCCATGTCACTATTCCTAGGTTTGGGGGTCTTCTTAAAAGATATAACCCTAGAGTTCCAGTTCAATGTCCTTTTATTTTGCAAATGCTGTGTCAGTAGTAAACACCACCTAAGAACCACACTTAGCATGGTTTCATTTTTGTACAGCTTTATTTTACTCACGCCAAGCATGTTCAAGTAGGATCTACATTTCTACTGATGCAGCCCTACTCCAAACCACCACCTTCTCGCACTTGGGCTAATATGACAGTCTCCAAACTGATCTCTGTGCTTCCATACTGCCCTGTTTATCATCCATGCCTCACACGGTAGCCACGGTTATCATTCTGAAATATAAATCACTTTTCTGCATTAGCCCTCCAGTGGCTTCTTATTTCTTTTTTACCATTTTTTAAAATTTAAGTATAGTTAATTTACAGTGTTGTGTTAGTTTCAGGTATACAGCAAAGTGATTCAGTTTATAAATATATATAATTTTTCAGATTCTTTTCCATTATAGGTTATTACAAGACACTGAATATAGTTCCCTGTGCTACACAGTAGGCCCTTGTTGTTTACCTATTTTATAAATAGTAGTGTGTATATGTGTGGTTTCTTATTTGAATAAAAGCCAAACTTGCAGCCTCCCTACAATGACCTAGAAACCCCGGCCCCTCCCTGCCTCTCCAACTTCTCCTAAAACTCCCTCCCTCCTTCATGATACTCTAGTCACACTGTCATTCTTGCTGTCCTTCAGACATGCCAAGCTTATTCTGACACAGGGCCTTTGCACTAGCTGCTCCTCCTACCTGGAATGCCACTCTGCTCTATCTGTGAATGGCTGCCTCACACTCATCATTTAGCTCTCATCTTGAGTGTCACCCCTCAAGGAAGTTTTCCCTGAACACGCCATATAAAGCAGACCTCCCTCTATTTCAAGCTCACAGTCCTAATTTTGTTTCTTTCAAAACTATCTAAAATTATTTTTTTACATGTTTATTTTCTTTCCCTCATTCACTACTGTCAGCTCCATGAGAGCAGGGAACTCATAGAAATGTTTACCATCGTATCCCCAGTATCTAGAACTATAAGCATTCAATATATACTTGCTGAAAAAACATACAATCGATAGGCAATCACAAATAAAGCAATAATCTACTAATGCCCGTTATTTTGGTTTCTAGAAAATGGGCCCATTCTTGCCTAGATATTTCTCTACCTGGTTGTCAAAAAAGTTTGTAATCACTTTAGGTTCTGCTCTCTTTCTTCTCCTCAATTTAATGCAGCATCGTTCAACTTCCTGGAGTTCCCAGAAAGCAGGCAGATTGGTTGAGTCCCTAGGAGCTATTTCTTTATTCAGCCCAACTGGCTAACTATAAGTCTTCTCCTTGGTTTCCATATTCTCTTGAACTTTCAGTTCTGCCTTGAGTTTTTTCTTTTGTTTACTGTATCTTCATCTAAGCACTTGTTTCCTCCTTTTCTTTCTTTTTTAAAAGGCATCTTACTTTACATCCAGTTACATATTAGGTATTTTTATGTTTAATTTTAACATACAGGAAATAATATTATACCACTCTGGGTGTGCTCTTTGTGTGAATTAAATATCAGTATGACACTGATAGTTATAATTGAGGCCCATACTGAGACACCATATTGCATTCCTCCAGCCAGCATTATTCCATGGTATTCTACACAATTATGCCCCTTGTAATTATTCAGCATGGTTTTGCTGTACGATACCTTGATTGAGCAGAACACCAAAGGAAGAAGCAACTACCCTTAGATCTGAGAAGTCCCTGAGGCTGAACAAATTGTCAGATGCCTGTAGCTGAGTGGAGAGGAGAGCAGATCACCAGCCACAGGAGAAGAGGGGACAGGCCAGACTTGGAGCCAGTGATGTAATCAAGCCTCATCTTTTCTGCACTAGCCAGCAAGATGGGAAGCCCAGGCAGGCTTTCAGGGGCCTGCCAGAGTTCAGTGTGCCTGTCAACATCACTAGCCTCTGCCACAGGATTAAGGCAGCAGCTCTAGAAGAAACAGAAACCAGCAAAGGGGGGTGTCCAGAGTTGCAAGGGTTTCATATGACTGGTTTGCAGTCTCACACCTGGCAAATGTTGTAAGCATGCAACCAGGACTGTTAAACAAATCACTCTAGGGTTCCTTGAAAAATGAAAAGGAAACCTAGGAAAAAGATATGGATCCCAAGCTAAGTTGGCAGAAGAGTTCTCCAAATCATTGAAGTGTGGGTATTAAATGAAATATTGTCTTCTTTGTAGTCACAGGCTGGTAAGACAAAGATTTGGGGACTGGGAGTTCCCTGGTGGTTCAGTGGTTACAACTCGGTCCTTTCACTGCCATGGCCCCGGGTTCAATCCCTGGTCAGGGAACTAAGATCCCGCAAGCCCCGCAGCATGGCAAAAAAAAAAAAAAGATTTTGGGACTTCCCCTGTATTTAATAAGAGTATATTCCTGATGAAAGTCAAGGACATAGGAGAAATGATTCTTTTTTTTTTTTTAACATCTTTATTGGAGTCTAATTGCTTTACATTGTTGTGTTAGTTTCTGCTGTATAACAAAGTGAATCAGCTATACATATACATACATCCCCATATCCCTTCTCTCTTGCGTCTCCCTCCCACCCTCTCTATCCCACCCCTCTAGGTGGTCACAAAGCACCAAGCTGATCTGCCTGTGCTATGCGGCTGCTTCCCACTAGCTATCTATTTTACATTTGGTAGTATATATATGTCAATGCCACTCTCTCACTTCGTCCCAGCTTACCCTTCCCCCTCCCCAGGTCCTCAAGTCCATTCTCTACATCTGCGTCTGTCTTTATTCCTGTCCTGCCCCTAGGTTCTTCAGAACCATTTTTTTTTCTTAGATTCCATATATATGTATTAGCATACGGTATTTGTTTTTCTCTTTCTGACTTAACTTCACTCTGTATGACAGACTCTAGGTCCATCTACCTCACTACAAATAACTCAGTTTCGTTTCTTTCTATGGCTGAGTAATATTCCATTGTACATATGTGCCACATCTTCTTTATCCATTAATCTGTGGATGGACACCTAGGTTGCTTCCGTGTCCTGGCTATTGTAAATAGTGCTGCAGTGAACACTGCAGTACATGACTCTCTTTGAATTATGGTTTTCTCGGGGTATATGCCCAGTAGTGGGATTGCTGGGTCGTATGGTAGTTCTATTTTTAGTTTTTTAAGGAACCTCCATACTGTTCTCCACAGTGGTTGTATCAATTTACATTCCCACCAACAGTGCAAGAGGGTTCCCTTTAGGAGAAGTGATTCTTATTGAACACATGAATTGCAGTTCTAAAAATTGTATACACTGAAAATGCATAAAATGAGAAATGTAATGCATAACTAATTTTTAAATAGTGGGACCATTTTTAAGTAGTAGAAACATTTCTTGCAGAGAAGCCCATTCTCCTCCCCTTCCCCCACCCCCAATTTATCTTTATTTAAATCCTCATGTCCAAGTTCTCAGTAGCCATACAGTGAGATTTCATAATTCTGATAACTCAGAGATTTACAGTGAATTAAGCACTCTTGAAAACTGAATTGCCACTATCATGAATTGTTCTCTCAGAAATTCATTCACTCCTATTGTTTTGAAACGCTTGTTATCTCATCCTTTAACAAAGTGACTTAGCCCTCCTAGAGTAAGATATTCAAGATCTTTCTAAATTTCATCTTTCCCACTCCTATTTCCACTTTAGTTTCCCTTATTTTTAAATTTGTAACTGTATTTTTACATATGCAAATAACAAACTACAAACATTCAAAAAACACAGGCACAGCTGCACTGGCTTCAACATACTCTGCCTTGAGCAAAATCTGGAATGAGAAAGAAATTTCTATATTTGTGAGCTATAAACTGGCATTGTATTTGCTCTCTTTTGAAATCAATTTTTTTGCAACCTTTATATCTAAATTTGAATATGCCCAATACATAAAATTAAAACATCTTTTGCAAGAGTAAATTTCAAATAGATTGAAAACAAGTCATGGGTGAGATAGGATTGAGCAGATTAGCATGGGATTAGCATGGGTGCAGCAATGGGCCAAAAGTATTATAGAAGAGACTGGGTTACATAGTTAGTTAAGTGATTATATTTTTATAGCAAGCAACAGGTAACCATAAGACTTTCTTGAGCTGGTTAAAAAAAAACACAAAAAACTGGTGAAATTGAGCTTAGCATATAAGAGGAAATTACATTTTATTGCGTAGAACAGAAAGTTCAAAGTAACGGTGGCTTAGAGACATATGGGTTTATTTTTCTCTCATATGAAAGAAATCTGAAGGAAGGCACTCCAGGGCTATCATCAGTGACCCAAGTTCCATCTCTCTGATCTACCATATTCAGCACTGGTGTCTATCCTAAAGGTTACCTCGTGTTTCAAGATAACTGCTGGAACTCCAGTTATCATGACTACATTCCAGACAGCTGGTTGCAAGAAAAGGGTAAGAGCCTTTGAAGACATTTTCCAGAACTCTTCAGTATATATATCATTGGCCTAGGTGAAGAAACATCATTGATCTTCTTATCATTTTCCCCAGCTGGCACGTTGCCCAGGGAGAAGGGGAAAATGGATATTGGATAAGCAGTTATCTCTCTCTACTCAGTTAGAAATGGTAAATTTAGCTGAATAAATGACAAAATTCATCTACTATGATAGACTCATGGAACTGATTTTTATAGGTGGAAATACAAATGTTACTGACTTTACCAGATGAAATTAAAGTAAGCTATTATACATTCCTTGAATTATATAAATAGGTTTTGATTTGCAGACAATTAGAAAATTGCATACTAAGAAGACTTTCAAAGCTAATTAATATAAATAAGCCAAGTAAATTGTTTCAACATTTCTTTAGATCTCTAACCCAGAGTTGCTTACTAAGAATATTATTAAAATAGTTTAAAATTATCAAAGAAAACAACATTTGGTTTCTTTACTGTTTTATAAAAGAAGAAAAGGGCTTTGTTTGTCTTTAATCTATAAATTCTTGGTTGCATAACTGTCATGCCTCAGAAGACAATGATGATATTTGCCCACCGTCCAAGGCCATCCCCCTACATGAGATGAAACTCAAATAATGTCCGTAATTAAAACAAGCAAAAAATAAACACACATACACACTGGAACTTACATATCCAAATGAAAGTCATCTTTCAAAATAAACCTAGAAAGTTGGACATTTTCTTCTAGTGATGCATTTATTATTTTAAAGGTTTTTGCTACTCTCTTCTAGAATTGGGCTGTTAGGGCAGGGAGAGAAGGCAGGGCAGGGATTGTCTCAGTGGCTGGGATAAGCTTCACGAAAATTTTTGCCTTAAGACTATTATTTAACTTGATCAATGATTATTTCCTCAGACCTAGCCCCAGATGACTTTTCATTGTTTCCAATAAAGATTTGCCACACTGACATGGACAAGCTAGGGCAAATCAGTTCACCTATCAGTTCTTGTTTCTTCAACTGAAAAATGATGAGGAAGAAGCAGATCGACAACTGATTTCTAGGGTCCCCTTTCAGAATGACATTCTGTGGTTCTATAATCCCTTGTGCTAATCCTATACTTTAGGTCCTACATCTAGAAAATTTAGAGTTTATTATTTAAAATCTTAATTTATTTGATTTTAATTAAATATATAGATTACCAAAATTCCACATTAATATATCAACAATATATACACACATATACACATACATACAATATGTGTGTATAAAATTAGCGATTTATATTAAAAATATATGGGAATTAGGAAAGATCTACTAGTCAAAATGCAAGTTAACTCAGTTTATTTATGTTACTTCCCTGCTGGCTTTTCTAAAATCAAAACCTCTAAGGGGAAGGGAACTGGGGATAGAAATTAACCTGTATTGAAAACCTACCAAGAGTCAGGCAATTACTAACAACTGTTGATTGTAAACCACCATAGTTGGCAAAAGCTCCTGAAGTTAAAAAGCCTGCTAATTACCTCTCAAACAAAACAAATGATTGTCTTTAAAGCAACTTTTAAACACAACTTCACTATTACCAACTTAGTGCCCACTCTGTTCCACTTCACTTTCCCTCCTAATGCTTACTCTTAGTTTCTAGAGTTCAATAGACATACCTATTCCCAGAGTTTTATGGGTATCAAGTACCAAGAAACACAGCTCAACCTCTGTTATGTGACCCCCACCCAACATGCCTTATCTGAAGAGGAATAAGTGTACACAAATACATGTATCCTTTATAAATTCTAAGTTATTGTATTCTAAATACTTCTTTCCCTTTTCCACTGAATTACAAACTTCATAAGCACAGATATGTCAACTAACCAGGTCTGTAGTACAGTGTTACTCTAGCCCAAAGCTCTATATTTTGAACACAAAAATCTTTAATCCTTGAGGTAAGTAATACATTTATCTGAGAAGTTTCAATTTTAAACCAAATCAGTGTTTCATTTCTCACTTGCTGGATTTTTCAAATTGTTTACCAATGAAAAGAACGCTGTGAGCATTGAGCCATTCAATCCATTTTGGTCAGATGTATGATATTTTCCTTTCTAACAAAAGTGCCTGTAAATCCCAATGCAGCTCCATGCTGCTTTTTCCTTAATGTAAATTACCCCTGTGGGCTGCTTCTTTAAAAGTTCAGTCAACAGATAAATTTCCTAAGTCCTTTCCAGTCTTTCTGAGGGTAATTTCTCCAATCTAGCCAAACCAGCTAGTTGTAAACCAGATTTCTATGTTTAAAACAAAACAGAATAAAACATACAAACAAGCTGATTAACACTGAAAACTGTGAAACTCCTAGGGAATTACAGGCAGCTGAGCTGATGGCGCTAGGGAGAAGGAGTTGTTGGTACAAAGTTGCACACGTCCAGTTTTTTTATTTCTCTGAATTCCTGCTGGTGATAATGGAGGAGGAACAAAGAGGGAAAAAAGATGGAGAAATATTGGGTTGCTATATAACTCCACACGTGCAGATCAGAAGAAAAAAGGAAAGATGTCAATGAGTCTAACAGATATGATTGAACAAATATTTATTTGCCCCTTGAGGAAATGTGCAAAAAAAGCACACAGAATCATCATAGGTTCATATAATCCTAGTGGAAGTGAACTAGCTCTCTGCAATATTAAGAGACATAGTTGCCCTGTCCATGTCAGAACTTGTTAAGACAGTGGCATCCATGATACAACTGAGAATGTTTAGAAATGTGCTTGGCTCGTCATTCACAATTATGATGTCCATTTCTGCTTTAGGAGACACGACTTTTTCTAATGTACTTGCACCTCTTCTTAGAAATCTATTTTCAATGACAAAGTCAATGAAAGCAAAGCAAAGGGAATTAACATTTCTTAAAAGCCAAATAAGAGGCATTTCATTAGAAATTCTTGTTTGTAAATCACGTTAGTCTACTTCAGCAGTTTATGTAAAATGTAATCTCCCCTCCCCCAATAGAAGGAAGGGTTAAAAAGAAAAGGCACCATGTGAACACCCTCTAGCCAGTACTTAACATGCTGTCCCTCACTTCCAGTTAGCTTTTCTTCCAAATGCACAGCATTAATCTGAAACACTCAGCTGGGGGCAATAGACATGCCTATTTTTGGCTCGGAAAATTTATGAATCTATCCCATAGAATTTCAGATTAACAGAAGCAACGATTAAAAGGTGAAGTAGGAGAGTGCTTGAGAGAAGGAGAAACAGAGATAGATGTTGTTATGGATTGAACTGTGTCTCCTCTCACCCTCAGATTCACATGTTGAAGCCCTAACTCTGAATGTGTATTTGAGATAGGGCTTTTTAAGAATGTAATTAAGCTTAAATGAGGTCATACGGTTGGGGCCCTAATCCAGTATGACCAGTGTCCTTCCAAGAAGAGAGACACCACTGATGTGCTGGCATGGAGAAAAGACTGTGGACACAGTGAGAAGGCGGCCCTCCACAAGCCAAGGAGAGAGACCTCAGCAGAAAGGAACCCTGCCAGCACCTTGATCTTATACTTTCCAGCCTCCAGAACTCTGAAAAAATAAATTTATGTTGTTTAAGCCAGTCTGTGGTATTTTGTTATGGCAGCCCTACTAGACTAATACTGATGACCAAAAAAAAACCAAAAACCAAAAAAGGATGAACAAGGGGGAAAAAAACAGAACTCGTTTTTTAAATGACTGAATGTGCTACAATAAACAAGAATGGATATAAATTGATGACCAATTTTGATACCACTCTGAAGAACTTGGCTTCTTATAGAAGACAGATCAGAAAGCCCAGGGATTAGAAACCTTTCCTTGTTCCTGTACCTATAACAAAAAAAGCAGATAACTTCCTACTCCTGAACACACCACCCCAAGTTGCAAGACAGAATGTTCCAGTGGAGACAATTCACCTTTCACTCTCTCTTTCCTCTGTTGAAACTCCTGCTGCAGTTTGGGAAGTCTTGGCAGTTGGTGCTCTTAGAAATGGCCTGAAGTTTGTCAGTTCATTTCTTTAAATCAATGAACACCTATTGGGAGATAACAGAACCTGACAAATTGATGGACTCTAATAAAGCCCACTCTGGAAATAAAACTGATTTAATTATCAGTCAAGTCTGTACAGTTGAGATATGTTCAAGTTATCCTATAGGATTTTAGGAGTATGTCAGAATTCATCTTCTCAGAGGGAAAAAAAAAATGTTACCAATTTGGCTTAAAATACTTTATTATAATTGTAATATCCTTCTTTATAACTTTATATACATTTTATACACTATGGGGCCATGTCATATTTATCCTTATCCTATCCTCCCAAAGCCCAACACATCACTTAGTACCAGTAGTCCCTCAATTAAAGTGTTTTAAATGAGTGGGTAGGTCTATCAATCAATCAATCACATTTAAGGAGAACGTCTTTGTGACAGTATGTACACCTAAGCCTTCCATTTCTTCCAGCCAAAGGTGAATTGTTTTGCTGCTCTTGGATCATCAGTTTAGCCAGCAAACCTATAAAAGTGGGATTCATATGTAGCTAAGGCTTACCAGTTAGAATACATTTATTAGCCCACCATTTAATTTCACACAGATATGGCTTTTTTTCCTGCCATTCATTTATTTTTTACTGAAGTATAGTTGATTTACAATATTATGTAGTTTCAGGGGTACAGCGAAGTGATTCAGTTATATATGTATTTGTTTTCAGATTATTTTTCATTATAGGTTATTACAAGATATTGAATATAGTTCCCTGTGTTATACAGTAGGTCCTTGTTGTTTTGTCTTCTTGTATTTTCTAACTGATTAGATGATTAGACAGATATGTAGGTAGGTAGGTAGGTAGATAGATAGATGGATAGACAGATGGATAGATAGATAGATAGATAGATAGATAGATAGATAGATAGATAGATAGATAGATAGATAGAATGATATGCTATGGCCAAAAACATACCCAATGGTTACACACACTATCCAGATATTTCTTACTTTGACCAACTTGATATGACAATATAGAAAACTTTCTTTAAAAATTTTGGAATCTAGCTAGTCAATCACAGCATTGCTAGGCTCTAATGGCCAAAGCAGTGGGTTGAATTTCTTTTATCTGAGTGGTGATATCTGTAATATCACTGGGTTTAACATTGCCCTTCTTCTTCCTACAACAAACCTTCACCAATCTAAGCAAAAGGTCTCTCCTGTCTACTTCTATCCTCACTCTTTTAGCCCAACCCTCAAAAAATAAAGTCACTAAAATGTAAAATTGCTTCCCCTATTGGTGGTTTTACATTTCTCAGGCTCTCTTGAAGTTAGGTTGTATATGTGACTAAATTCTAGTCTCCGGAACATGGGTAGAAATGAGGAATTCCACTTCCAGGCTTGGCCTTGAAGATTTTCCACATGATTTTAAGCTCTCTCTCTCCCATCCATATAACAGGAATCAGAACATTCCCAGAGGATACATACATACAATGGAAGAAGCCCAAATACATGAATTACCACCTGGGGAAAGAGCTGCCCAGAAAAGCCATCCAACTTGATGCAAATAAAGACTTGAGCAAGAAACAACTTTTACCCTGTGAATTCACAGAGATTTAGGGGGTTTATTTGTTACTGCAGCTTTGATTAGCCTACATTTTCTAACAGAAAAAAGAAAGACAAATATTTTTCCTAAGGGACAGTCTAGAATCCTATGATTTTTTTTATACACAGGGCTTTACCAGGACCTAATTACTTACCTAAAGGTGGTATAAAGAGCCTCAGATTCACTAAAGTTACCCCTGGAAACTTTTATGGCAGCCAGTTTAGAAAAGGATCATCAATGTCACTCTGAACAATAGAGTTGCTTTAACCCAGGAGGCACATAGCATTATCTAATAAGATTTGACATTGATTTCTTGGTTATTAAGTCTAAAGAGATAAAAGTTTTCTTGACATGGAGAAAATCTGACACAAAATAGGTTATTTCCCCACATGACTAAAGTTAGAAACTCATAGGAAAGTACAGGGCTTAGCACGTGATATTTAGATGTTTACAATTTTTACTATATGAATCTTCACCTGCATCTTGGTCCCAAGGTGATTTTTTAGCTGGAGCATTTTACTTCTTCATTACTTTTAAACAACTCTCCTTCTACCATTAAATATAAAATATAAGTATCATTAGTTGCTTGCCTCGGACAACTTACCAAATGGATGCAAAAATGCAGTTCTTTTAAGTTCAGTCACAGAATAATGTAAAGTAAAACCACAAGCCATAAATGGAAGAATCATCACTTCTAGGTGGTATAACAATATATGATTCTTGCCCTTCAACTCGTCAGGCTAGTTTCAGAAAAAGCACTGGAGGCTACTCTTCTGCCAGTTCCTAGTAGGACATGGTTTTACAAAGAGTATCTGTGCAACAAGCCTGCAGATCATCTGCCCAATCAATTATTTTTGAAGGTTCCCAGCATTGACTTATTTTGAGCCTGACATTAACACCTTCAAAAACAAACGGCCAATTTGGAAGTAGCTTGATGATATCCAGCTGTGAATAATAATAATAATAACAATCCTCAAGTCATCTTAAATCAGAACTCTCAGGCATTTTTCTAAAAGCTTGACTTTGTTTTTTTCCAAATAGTATGTCTTCTCACCTCTGCATGTTCTATTTCTGATCAGAGTCTGATATTCAACATCATTTAGAAGTCTGATTTGGTACAACCATACTACTGTGACTAGATATAGATAACTCAACTCTCAATTTGCAATGTGGCCTTACAAATGATTTAATTTCCAAATTTTAGTATCTGCAGCCAAAGAATGGTTAATAGCACCTATTGACAGCTTGCCAAAGTGAAATAACTGGCTTTGTATTATGTGAAAGTAATTCAGATTTCAGCTCTGCCATCTACTGGGTGTGTGGACTTGAGCAAGCTACTTAACCTCTCTGAATCTTGGATTTTGCACAGTGTTATTGTGAAGTTTAGGACTTAAGAGGTGATATATGAGGACACTAACTCAGTGCCTGGCACACTACAGACACCCAAAAGTTTTCTTCAACAAGTTCTCTATAAAGCACTGGAAACTAGCAAGCACTGGCCTGGAAGTACTAAATACATAACTATAAGGAAGAATCACTGAGAGTTCTCAGCAGACCACATTTATCCAAAAAGTTCACAGAGGTAGCTGGGGTTACTGATGAGTTTACCCTACAGAAAAAGAGGCAGAGTGTACAGAAAACACTTTTATCTCTGGGTTTACAACCCTGACGTATTTCCAGTGGTTATACTTTGCTGTGCATCAAAACGGCTGCTCATGTCTCTGTCAGATAGAGGGGGCCACAGTGCTGAGATGAGAGGATGCAACAGGTCCTGCTTTCAAAGAGCCTGGAAAGGGGAAAGAAGACTCCCAACACAGAGACTGTCTAATAGCAACACAATGCAGCCTTTAGCAGTCATGTAAACCTCACTGGTCCAGGAAGCAAGTGCTTACTCCAAGCTCACTAATTTCTGAACCTGCTCAGTCAAGACTGCTAAACTTTCTTGGGTTTGGTTCCTGCAAAATGAAATCCTTCCAGCTGTGAATCTTCAGAGGTGCAGGTTAATTCCTTACACTTGGCAGAATCATTAGGCGGCAAGCTCAAATGGGGGAAAGAGCTAGCACTGAAAGTTTAAGATGCAGCCCAAGAGGGATTTGAATTGATGCCATCTCTTATTTTTATCCTTGCTCCAATCTCAGTTGTAAGTACACTTAAAGCATGGATGTTGGATTGTGTGGGATTGTGTTTTCTGCCCCGTCACATCCTATTACTAACTTTGGAAGCCCATATAAATGTCACTTTCTCCATTAAACTTCTCAGATCCTTCCAAATGAATTATCTTTGTCTTCTCTGAACTTCTCTTTACGTCACACATGTTTCCTTACTTACAAGAGGTATGGTATAGTGAGAAAGAGCTAGGACCAAGAAGTCCAGTAATCCTAGGTTCAAATTCTGCCTCTACCATTTCTTGCTATATGGCTCAAGATTGCTGAACCTTAATTACATCATCTCAAAAATGTGAGAGGTGACATCACACATATAGAGTTATTATGAGCATTAACTAAAATCATGCATGTAAAATACTTAGCAGACCCATAGGGAATGCTCAAAATATTGTGGTGGTTATATTATCAAGGTTGTTGTTATCATTATCATTCTTATCTCTCCTACCATGACGTAAGCACACAGAGAACAGTTTTATCCTGCATTGCTTTCCTTGGAGAATTTCGCTCAAAATAACTACTCAAAAATTGTTGAATGAATTTAAATTGAATATTTATAGCCATTTGTTCTAGTCAGTATGCTTTTGATTGTACCTGACAGAGACCATAATCAAACTAACTTAGGCAAATGGGAAATTTATGTAAACAATACTGAATATATCTCACAGAACTGAAGGGTATCTGAACAATCAAAATCTGAGCAAGGCAGAAATGCACCTGGGTTTCAGAACAATTGTAACCAAGAACTTGAATGTGACAATGACTTGCTCTGAATCCCCCCCCCTTCCCTCTCTCTGAGCGTCCACTATAATTTCAACAGCCAATAACTGGCTTCCTTCACATAGAGAGGAAGTGGCTGCCACGGTAACCTGAGTTTTATAAACTGTGGTTCCCATCTCCAGAGAGGAACTGACTCTCTTCCTCTCTCCCTTTCACAGAAGTCCCAGGAGAGAATTCTTTTTGTCCAAGCTTTGGCCATGACCACTGTCCGGTCTTACGGTCAGAGTGAGGCAGAGTCGTGGAATAAAGAAGGCAGCTCCTGAGGAACCACATGGTTGGAGTGGGGAAAAAGCAATTCCCAAGAGAGGGAGAATGTTGTTGCTGGAGGAGCGAAGGGTACAAGACAGAAGAGACCACCTAGATCACTAAACTGTGATCAGAGGGTACCACAATATTCTCAAAACAAACTAAAGTTAATTCTGATATACTTTAATTATTTTCATGTCTTTACCCATGCAGTATTTAGAGGAGTGAAGTAAAGGTTCAAGACTAATGCACCTCTAAAAAGACAGGAGCATGCAACAATAGTACTTTTAAAAGAAATAACAGTATGTGCTGAAACTTTTAAAATATGATATTCTCATACACATAAATCAAATAAGCCAACTTAAATGGATTGATCAGTTGACTAGAACAATATGTCTATGTACGAGCTGATCCACATAACCCTGTCGCCAAAAATTATAAAATATTACAATGTTTTATACTGATAAACATTGAAAAGTCACTAGATTTTTCTTTTCCTTCTTATTTTTCAGAGTATGCATATCTGAATGACAGACCCATACACTAGGTTTAAGCAATAGATAATTAATAAGGAAAGGAAAGTACAAACAAGGAAAGAAGAGGGAAAAGGGATTTTATTTTTTCATAATAACAAAAGTAGTACCTCATTTTTTATTCCACCCAAAATAAATATATCAAATAAACCATCCTACAGATTAGACAATAGTACCCATGACCTCCTTTCA
Source organism: Eubalaena glacialis (assembly GCF_028564815.1). Lineage (NCBI taxonomy): Eukaryota > Metazoa > Chordata > Mammalia > Artiodactyla > Balaenidae > Eubalaena > Eubalaena glacialis. The sequence goes on from NC_083724.1 coordinate 45,634,255, forward strand.
ATAAATGACTTGGACCTCACCACATAATCAGGCACTTTTGATATGACATTTTAAGACAGAACTAAGAGAAACCAACCTTTATCAAGAAAGTAATAGAAACAAAGGAGCACCTGTTGTCATTGAAATTGAATGACATTCTATTCAACAGCTATTTAGCACCTAAAGTTTTGGCTTGTCCCAATTTGTAGGCCAGTGGTAATCCCAGCTTGCCTGGTATATCAGAGTCTTGGCAGGAAAAAGATGGCACCCTCAAATTGGGATATGTGCAGAAAATTTAATAAATGGACTATTTCCTATTTATAAGCAGGAAATAGAGAAACTACGAGGAAGAATGCAGTAACCCAGGGCTGGTGATAACAGTGTACTGTCACTCCCCTAGGTAGGCCTGAAGGGGTGGGGGAAGTGTGGCTATTGGAACCAAATGCTGTGTGGGACAGGCACCTAACAGAGCTATGACCTCCCATTGGCCACCCTGCAGGGAGACAACTAGAGAAACACTTTTCCCCACTCCTCCCTCCGTGGATCGCCTGCCGGGACTCCCACTGGGCCATCTGACTTGAAGCCAGACGGTAAGAGAGCCAGCTGATACAGTCCTTACAGATCAGCCTCCCAGAGCCTGGAGCAGGGCAAAGAAGGGACGACAGTGGAAAGCAGTCCATCAGGGAATGGTCCCCATATGCACAATATACACACAGCCCTCTGACTGGGCTCATATCAACATTTTAATTCTCACTCATTCCAATCACCCCAGCCATGCGGTAAGTGATTTTCAAGGAACTCAGAACCTCACATAACAATATGCTACAAGTGTTAGGAGACAGTTGAAAACACTCCCTGCCTCAGTTCAGTGATTTAGCAAGAACTGTTTGGCTCCCACCTTCCCTGGAGATCTGGGCCGTCCACGGAGCATGATTAGTGCAGCATCAGCAGCCAGGGTGTTGGGCAGCTGGCTGCTTTTGACAGTTGTTCAGGACAACGGCTTTTGCAGTATCAGGGCCAGATCCTACCAAGCCTGCATGTTCTAGCCCCGTGTTATGGTACAAGTTTAACTGCACAGCTTCCAGGGATCAAGTCCTAACCCCTGCTCCCGTGGCGTGAGGTGTTGACAGAATTATGGCCTCTCTGCTCAGGGTTTCTGAAAATTCCCACAAGGGAACCAACCAGATTACAAATCAGGGAGTACAGATGGGTTGTCTTACGAGTCTCAATGTCTCCTTGCTCGGACTCCAGAGTGCCTTTTTGGAATATGAAATTAAAGCTGCGTGTCCAACATAAATTTTCCCGTCTTCAGGGGAAACATTTGAATCATTATAGCAAAACTAACACATATGGTGTCAAACTACAGAACAACTTGCCTCAAGCATCAGTATTTGCTTCATTTTGTAAGAATCTAGAATCAGCTTTGCTTCCCTCCCTTCCAGCAACCTTGTCAGCTGAATTCACACTAAATGTAAAAGATCAGAATATTCATTTCCAAATGAACATTATGGATAACTCAACAATAAAGTCAGTTCACCACTGTGGTCACAATTCAGATAAAACACTCTACTCAAAAAGAAAGAAAAAAAGACATGGAAACACACATCTGACTATGATTCACAAAGCATGCACTCTGGTTTCTTCACCCCTCACAGCGATCATGTGAGGCAGCAGCCAGGTGTTATTATCGTTCCCATTTTAAGGCGAGATTAATTGACACTTGTCAGCATCATGGGGTTTTCAAGTGGCAGTGCCTCACTTGGAGCCCAGGTGTTTGACTGTGAATGTCGTGATCTGTCAGCTGTCTCTGATGCTTTTTATGGATTTAGAACTATTCACACTAATGCAGCATCTCCTTGGGGCAGCAGTAGCACCAAAGCCAACTCATAAATAAACAAATAAATTATTTGAGCAAATTTATGTCTTCATTGTTTAGACCTGTTTACTACTTAATATCACCAAAACCAAATAAAAATGCTTTATACCCTCTGAATATTTTGCCTCTGTTATACTGAACATTCTGATATTTGAGAACAGGCATCCATGGTTATTAATACCATGTGGATAATACATTTCAATGGTATAGTGGAGTATTTTTTATTCTTCACCTTTGTCATAGAATGACTTAATAAGAGAGCTCAGTTTGATTGCAGTTGTGTGACTTTCCTCAATGATGTGGGCATTGAATTTTTTAGCATAGTCAGAACTTCCAACCCTTGAAAACCCTAACCAAGAATCCTAGAGAAACTTCAGGGTTTGCTCAGACTCTGAGAATATAATTCCAATGCACATTACTGGATGAGAAAATATGTATGTTATCACCTGCACAGTGCCTGCAACAAAGTAGGCCCTTAGTTGGAAATGAATCTGAATATTGTATTAGGGTTTTCTTGGCTGGTCAACATACTATTTTGCATCATATCCAGAGAAGAGAAGAAACAGCGTTTTATTCTTTATCTCTTTACTTTAAAAGGCTATCATCTTTATTAAGATACAGTGGATTGGGAAGGGAATATATGTTTCAATAATAATATAATAATAAAATGAATAACAATAGCAAAGAAATGTGTGGGCAAAGCATAAATTCAGTAGAAGTAGATTCGTCTTTCAGGATTGCTTCTTATTCCTTATAAATTTATCAGACACTAAAGCAGTCTGAATTTATTAGTAAATGTGTGATTTAGTCTGCACATAATTTAGAATGAAGAAAATGCCTTTCCTCAATGATGACGGTTCAACAGGGGAATTGGCTCATTTTGTTACACAATTCTATTTCTATAACGATACCAATCGTGCCTCTATGATCAATGCTAAAGTCTCTTTCTTGGTCTTCTTCCCTGTGGTTCAAGGCACATGCTATAACTCAGAATATACACACACACACACACACACACACACACACGTAATGCTGTAAGATTACGTGACTTAAGCACATGAGCCCTAAGAGAAATCACTGATCCTGTTTCACTCTAACTGTGAGAAATTTAGAGACCCCTGACAGTCCTATTTTTCATAACCCTCTCCTTTCTCCTGGTTGAATAGGCCTGCACAATTTTGTTTTGTTTTGTTTTTTTCCAGCAGCCTTTTGGCACCATGCTCTGTGAAGGCGAAATATCCCTACATGTCCTCCAAAAAAATTCTTTTCCCAATAATTTCCTATTGAAATTGGTTGGCTCATTAAGTTAGCTTATTGCATGTTTCTTTCTAGGGTTTTTTTCAATTCAAGCTCTGCATCCCTTCACATTTTGTTTTCCATCTTATTTTTGTAACTGCTCCACTCAGTTTCCAACCTTATCTGCTTGCTAAATAGGCTGATCTTTTCTACTTGGAAGGAAAGAGTATGAGGAAAAAAATTCAATGGGAAATGGTATCCCAGAGAATAAACAGAAGCAATTAATTGAGGTAATCAATTATACTAGTATTTTGATCCTTGAAAAATAGTGGGGTTTAACTGATAGTCACCCACATTGACCAAGCAGACAGGACAACAGGTCTTCCCATCCTATTTCTGCCAGAACCAGTCTGTTTTAGCTGTTACCCACAGCTTCAAAAAGTTTAGCACATTTAGAAAATATACACAACAAATGGCTGGTATACAGTAGGTCACATCACTATCACTTGCAAATGGTCTCTTCATCCATCTCCTCTTCCTCCTTCTCATCCATGACCTCCAGTATTCCACATCTCGGTAAATGGCACCATTGCCCATCCAGCCAGAATCCTTGGAGTCATCCTTGACCTCTCATACCCCTCCCCCCATCACCATCCAATCACCAAGCCCTATGCATGCTGCTTCTTTTATATCTTTTCAATATATCCAGTTTTCTCCACTACTATCACCTAAGTCTGAGTGGGCACCATCATCTCATGATTAGACTATGGTAGTAGCTGCATCGACAGCTGCCCCCTCGTTTTCTAGTAATGGTCTAAAGCAAAATTCTTGACACACTGCTCCCATGCTTAAAACCCTTAAACAGCCTTTTTACCCTCTTTCTCCATTGTCACTTGCAATTTGAAAACAAAAAAGAAAGAAGGAGGATTTGTACTTATTTCAGAAATTGGAGGTTAAGTGAGTACATATGAATTGGTATGGTATGTATATTGGGCCAGAAGAGACAGAAATCCAGTTAAGAAGGAGGAGGGTAAGGCAGCATAAAAATGAATCAAGAAGCTAAATTCAAGGCTAAGAAGAAAAAAAAGACATCCAGAATTCAGTCTGGACCCAAAAGTCCGGATTAATGGAGAAGAATGGAGGGCTCCAGAAAGCACATCACAAAGAAAGAAAATGGAATAGATGGATTATCCAAAACTTATGACCATGTTGAAAGCTCTGAGGAAGAAACAGTAATAGCTTTTTAAAGAAAACAGCAAAATGAAGCAGTTTTTGATACTGGGAAGAATAGCATTATGTAAAAATTAAATGCAACTGTAAAACAATATTATGTTTCAGATGTAAACAATATGAAATACTCATGAGATAAAAACTCTGAATAATGATTTAACCAAGAATTGTGACTGTCCATAGTAGGAGGATGGGTGAGCAGATGTAAGTGAATAGGTCCTCATCCACCATATTTGGAAATCAGTAGATAATGCCCCAAAAGAAAAAATTTAAAAATTATATTTTAAATATGGTATTTTAAAATATGAAGGTAAGTATGGAACAGAAAACTGAAAATAATTTTATTTGCCTCTGGAGGATTGTGCTTGGAGGATGGTAAGAAAGAGGACTTCAGGATTTCGTCGAACATTGTGGCACAATCTGGGTTTTTAAATTGTGGTCATATATCATTTTTAAGGAAATGTTTATATATATTTACAATGAGAGAAATAGTAGAACACACCACTAAAACATTAACCAAAGAAAGCAATACTAATATCAGGCAAAATAGAGTTTTAGGAAAAAATATTATTAGAAAAAGGGAAGTCTTATTCAATGATAAAAGGAACAACTCCCCCCAAAATTTATTAGAATTCTGTACTTCTATCCCTCTAATAACATTCATTCAGGATGTAGACAGTGAAATTTGACAGAATTACATGAAGAAATAAAAATCTACAAGCGAAGGCGGAACTTCAAGTTGGCGGAGGAGTAAGACGTGGAGATCACCTTCCTCCCCACAAATACATCAGAAATACGTCTACATGTGGAACAACTCCTACAGAACACCTACTGAACGCTGGCAGAAGACCTCAGACCTCCCAAAAGGCAAGAAACTCCCCACGTACCTGGGTAGGGCAAAAGAAAAAAGAACAAACAGAGACAAAAGAATAGGGATGGGACCTGCACCAGTGGGAGGGAGCCGTGAAGGAGGAAAAGTTTCCACACACTAGGAAGCCCCTTCGCGGGTGGAGACTGCGCGGGGGTGTGGAGGGCAAAGCGGAGAGATTCCCGCACAGAGGATCGGTGCCGAGCAGCACTCACCAGCCTGAGGGGCTTGTCTACTCAGCCGCCAGGGCGGGCGGGGGCTGGGAGCTGAGGTTTCAGCTTCAGAGGTCGGATCCCAGGGAGAGGACTGGGGTTGGCTGCGTGAACACAGCCTGAAGGGGCTAGTGTGCCACAGCTAGCCGGGAGGGAGTTCGGGAAAAAGTCTGGACCTGCCGATGAGGCAAGACACCATTGTTTCAGGGTGCACGACAAGAGGGGATTCAGAGCGCCGCCTAAACGAGCTCCAAAGATGGGTGTGAGCTGCGGCTAAAAGTGCAGACCCCAGAGACGGGCGTGAGACGCTAAGGCTGCTGCTGCAGCCACCAAGAAGCCTGTGTGCAAGCACAGGTCACTATCCACACCTCCCCTCCCAGGAACCTGTGCAGCCTGCCACTGCCAGGGTCCCGTGATCCAGGGACAACTTCCCCGGGAGAACACATGGCACGCCTCAGGCTGGTGAAACGTCATGCTGGCCTCTGCCGCCGCAGGCTCGCCCCGCATCCGAACCCCACCCTTCCCCCAGCCTGAGTGAACCAGAGCTCCCTAATCAGCTTCTCCTTTAACCCCCTCCCGCATGGGCGAAGAACAGATGCCCTCAGGCAACCTACATTCAGAGGCAGGGCCAAATCCAAAGCTGAACCCCAGGAGCTGTGCAAACAAAGAAGAGAAAGGGAAATCTTTCCCAGCAGCCTCAGGAGCAGCGGATTAAATCTCCACAATCAACGTGATGTACCCTGCATCTGTGGAATACCTGAATAGACAATGAATCATCCCAAAATTGAGGTGGTGGACTTTGGGAGCAACTGTAGACTTGGGGTTTGCTTTCTGCATCTAATTTGTTTCTGGTTTTATGTTTATCTTAGTTTAGTATTTAGAGCTTATTATCATTGGTAGATTTGTTTATTGATTTGGTTGCTCTCTTCCTTTTTATATATATATATTTTTTTTTTCCTTTTTCTCTTTTTGTGAGTATGTATGTGTATGCTTCTTTGTGTGATTTTGTCTGTATAGCTTTGCTTTTAACATTTGTCCTAGCGTTCTGTCTATTTTTTTTTTTTTAGTATAGTTTTTTAGTGCTTGTTATCATTGGTGGATTTGTTTATTGGTTTGGTTGCTCTCTTCTTTCTTTTTTTATTACTTTTTTATTTTAATAATATTTGGTTTTATTTTTTATTTTAATAATTATTTTCCTTTTTTCTTTTTTTTTTCTCCCTTTTCTTCTGACCCGTGTGGCTGACAGGGTGTTGGTGCTTCAGGCCTGAGCCTCTGAGGTGGGAGAGCCGAGTTCAGGACATTGGACCACCAGAGACCTCCCGGCCCCACGTAAAATCAGTCGGTGAGAGCTCTCACAGAGATCTCCATCTCAACGCTAACACCCAGCTCCACTCAACGACTAGCAAGCTCCAGTGCTAGACACCCCACGCCAAACAACTAGCAAGACAGGAACATACGCCCACCCATTAGCAGAGAGGCTGCCTAAAATCATAGTAAGTTCACAGACAACCCAAAACACAACACCTTGCCACCAGAAGGACAACATCCAGCCTTATGCACCAGAACACAGGCACCAGTCCCCTCCACCAGGAAGCCTACATAACCCACTGAACCAACCTTACCCACTGAGGGCAGACACCAAAAACAATGGGAACTATGAACCTACAGCCTGTGAAAAGGAGACACCAAACACAGTAAGTTAAGCAAAATGAGAAGACAGAGAAATACGCAGCAGATGAAGGAGCAAGGTAAAAACCCACCAGACCAAACAAATGAAGAGGAAGTAGGCAGTCTACCTGAAAAAAAATTCAGAGTAATGATAGTAAAGAGGATCCAAAATCTTGGAAATAGAATGGAGAAAATACAAGAAACGTTTAACAAGGACCTAGAAGAACTACAGAGCAAACAAACAATGATGAACAACACAATAAATGAAATTTAAAATTCCCTAGAAGGAATCAATAGCAGAATAACTGAGGCAGAAGAATGGGTAAGTGACCTGGAAGATAAAATAGTGGAAATAACTACCACAGAGCAGAATGAACCAAAAAGAATGAAAAGAATTGAGGACAGTCTCAGAGACCTCTGGGACAACATTAAATGCACCAACATTCATATTTTAGGGGTCCCAGAAGAAGAAGAGAAAAAGAAAAGGTCTGAGAAAATATTTGAAGAGATTATAGTTGAAAACTTCCCTAATAAGGGAAAGGAGATAGTCAATCAAGTTCAGGAAGGGCAGAGAGTCACATACAGGATAAATCCAAGGAGAAACATGCCAAGACACATAATAATCAAACTATCAAAAATTAAATACAAAGAAAAAATATTAAAAGCAGCAAGGGAAAGGCAACAAATAACATACATGGGAATCCCCATAAGGTTAACAGCTGATCTTTCAGCAGAAGCTCTGCAAGCCAGAAGGGTGTGGCAGGACATATGTAAAGTTATGAAAGGGAAAAACCTACAACCAAGATTACTCTACCAGCAAGGATTTCATTCAGATTCGACTGAGAAATTAAAACCTTTACAGACAAGCAAAAGCTAAGAGAATTCAGCACCACCAAACCAGCTTTACAACAAATGCTAAAGGAACTTCTCTAGGCACGAAACACAAGAGAAGGAAAAGACCTACAATAACAAACACAAAACAATTAAGAAAATGGTCATAGGAACATACATATCGATAATTACCTTAAATTACCATAAATGGATTAAATGCTCCAACCAAAAGATATAGACTGGCTGAATGGATATGAAAACAAGACCCGTATATATGCTGTCTACAAGAAACCCACTTCAGACCTAGGGACACATACAGACTGAAAGTGAGGGGATGGAAAAAGATATTCCATGCAAATGGAAATCAAAAGAAAGCTGGAGTAGCATTATTCATATCAGATAAAATAGACTTTAAAATAAAGACTGTTACAAGAGAGAAGGAAGGACACTACATAATGATCAAGGGATCAATCCAAGAAGAAGATACAACAATGGTAAATATTTATGCACCCAACATAGAAGCACCTCAGTACGTAAGGCAAATGCTAGCAGCCATAAAAGGGGAAATCAACAGTAACACAATACTAGTAGGGGACTTTAACACCCCACTTTCACCAATGGACAGATCATCCAAAATGAAAATAAGTAAGGAAACACAAGCTTTAAATGATACATTACACAAGATGGACTTAATGGATATTTATAGGACATTCCATCCAAAAACAACAGAATACACTTTCATCTCAATTGCTCATGGAACATTCTCCAGGCTAGTTTATATCTTGGGTCACAAATCAAGCCTTGGTAAATTTAAGAAAATTGAAATCATATCAAGTATCTTTCCTGACCACAACACTGTAAGACTAGATCAATTACAGGAAAAGAACTGTAAAAAATACAAACACATGGAGGCTAAACAATACACTACTAAATAACCAAGAGATCACTGAAGAAATCAAAGAGGAAATCAAAAATACCTAGAAACAAATGACAATGAAAACACGACGACCCAAAACCTATGCGATGCAGCAAAAGCAGTTCTAAGAGGGAAGTTTATAGCAACACAGTCCTACCTCAAGAAACAAGAAACATCTCAAACAAACAACCTAACCTTACACTTAAAGCAATTAGAGAGAGAAGAACAATAAAACCCAAAGTTAGCAGAAGGAAGAAATCATAAAGATCAGATCAGAAATAAATGAAAAAGAAATGAAGGAAATGACAGCAAAGATCAACAAAACTAAAAGCTGGTTCCTTTAGAAGATAAACAAAATTGATAAACCATTAGCCAGACTCATCAAGAAAAAAAGGGAGAAGACTCAAATCAATAGAATTAGAAATGAAAAAGGAGAAGTAACAAATGACACTGCAGAAATACAAGGATCATGAGAGATTACTACAAGCAACTCTATGCCAATAAAATGGACAACCTGGAAGAAATGGACAAATTCTTAGAAAAGCAAAACATTCTGAGACTGAACCAGGAAGAAATAGAAAATATTAAGAGACCAATCACAAGCACTGAAATTGAAACTGTGATTAAATATCTTCCAACAAACAAAAACCCAGGACCAGGTGGCTTCACAGGAGAATTCTACCAAACATTTAGAGAAGAGCTAACCCTTATCCTTCTCAAACTCTTCCAAAATACAGCAGAGGGAGGAACACTCCCAAACTGATTCTACGAGGCCACCATCACTCTGATACCAAAACCAGACAAAGATGTCACAAAAAAAGAAAACTACAGGTCAATATCACTGATGAACATAGATGCAAAAGTCCTCAACAAAATACTAGCAAAAAGAATCCAACAGCACATTAAAAGGATCATACACCATGATCAAGTGGGGTTTATCCCAGGAACGCAAGGATTCTTCAATATACACAAATCAATCAATGTGATAAACCATATTAACAAACTGAAGAATAAAAACCATATGATCATCTCAATAGATGCAGAAAAAGTTTTCGACAAAATTCAACACCCATTTATGATAAAAACCCTCCAGAAAGTAGGCATAGAGAGAACTTACGTCAACATAATAAAGGCCATATATGACAAACCCACAGCCAATATCATTCTCAATGGTGAAAAACTGAAACCATTTCCACTAAGATCAGGAACAAGACAAGGTTGCCCACTCTCACCACTATTATTCAACATAGTTTTGGAAGTTTTAGCCACAGCAATCAGAGAAGAAAAACAAATAAAAGGAATCCAAATCTGAAAAGAAGAAGTAAAGCTGTCACTGTTTGCAGTTGACATGATACTACACACAGGGAATCCTAAAGATGCTACCATAAAACTACTAGGACTAATCAATGAATTTGGTAAAGTAGCAGGATACAAAATTAATGCACAGAAATCTCTCGCATTCCTATACACTAATGATGGAAAATCTGAAAGAGAAATTAAGGAAACACTCCCATTTACCACTGCAACAAAAAGAATAAAATATCTAGGAATAAACCTACCTAAGGAGAAAAAAGACCTGTATGCAGAAAACTATAAGGCACTGGTGAAAGAAATTAAAGATGATACAAACAGATGGAGAGATATACCGTGTTCTTGGATTAGAAGAATCAACATTGTGAAAATGATTATACGACCCAAAGCAATCTACAGATTCAATGCAATCCTTATCAAACTACCACTGGCATTTTTCACAGAACTAGAACAAATAATTTCACAATTTGTTTGGAAACACAAAAGACCCCGAGTAGCCAAAGCAATCATGAGAAAGAAAAACGGAGCTGGAGGAATCAGGCTCCCTGACTTCAGACTATACTACAAAGCAACAGTAATCAGGACAGTATGGTACTGGCACAAAAACAGAAAGAGAGATCAATGGAACAGGATAGAAAGCCCAGAGATAAACCCACACACATATGGTCACCTTATCTTTGATAAAGGAGGCAAGAATATACAATGGAGAAAAGACAGTCTCTTCAATAAGTGGTGCTGGGAAAACTGGACAGCTACATGTAAAATAATGAAATTAGAACACTCCCTAACACCATACACAAAAATAAATTCAAAATGGATTAAAGACCTAAATGTAAGGCCAGACACTATAAAACTCTTAGAAGAAAACATAGGCAGAACACTTAATGACATTAATCACAGCAAGATCCTTTTTGACCCATCTCCTAGAGAAATGGAAATAAAAACAAAAATAAACAAATGGGACCTAATGAAACGTAAAAGCTTTTGCACAGCAAAGGAAACCATAAACAAGAAGAAAAGACAACCCTCAGAATGGGAGAAGATGTTTGCAAATGAAGCAACTGACAAAGGATTAATCTCCAAAATTTACAAGCAGCTTATGTAGCTCAATATCAAAAAAAAAACAACCCAATCCAAACATAGGCAGAAAACCTAAATAGACATTTCTCCATAGAAGATATACAGATTGCCAACAAATACATGAAAGGATGCTCAACATCACTAGTCATTAGAGAAATGCAAATCAAAACTACAATGAGGCATCACCTCACACCGGTCAGAATGGCCATCATCAAAAAATCTACAAACAATAAATGCTGGAGAGGGTGTGGAGAAAAGGGAACCCTCTTGCACTGTTGGTGAGAATGTAAATTGATACAGCCACTATGGAGAACAGTATGGAGGTTCCTTAAAAAACTAAAAATAGAACTACCATACATCCCAGTAATCCCACTACTGGGCATCTACCCTGAGAAAACCGTAATTCAAAAAGAGTCATGTACCACAATGTTCATTGTAGCTCTATTTACAATAGCCAGGACATGGAAGCAACCTAAGTGTCCATCGACAGATGAATGGATAAAGAAGATGTGGTACATATATACAATGGAATATTACTCAGCCATAAAAAGAAATGAAATTGAGTTATTTGTAGTGAGGTGGATGGACCTAGAGTCATACATAGTGAAGTAAGTCAGAAAGAGAAAAACAAATACCGTATGCTGACACATATATATGGAATCTAAAAAAACAAAAACAAAAAAGGTTCTGAAGAACCTAGCGGCAGGACAGGAATAAAGACGCAGACGTAGAGAATGGTCTTGAGGACACGGGGAGGGGGAAGGGTAAACTGGGACAAAGTGAGAGAGTGCCATGGACACATATACACTACCAAATGTAAAACAGATAGCTAGTGGGAAGCAGCCGCATAGCACAGGGAGATCAGCTCGGTGCTTTGTGACCACCTAGAGGGGTGGGATAGGGAGGGTCGGTGGGAGATGCAAGAGGGAGGAGATATGGGGATATATGTATATGTATAGCTGATTCACTTTGTTATAAAGCAGAAACTAACACACCATTGTAAAGCAATTATACTCCAATAAAGATGTTAAAAAAAAAAGTCTACAAGCACTTTGGAAGAGGAAAGAGGCAAAGAAATGTGTACAGTTAGCTTGCAATCCAGCAGTTTTAGTCCAGAGTATTTACCTGTGAGAAATGTTTTATAAATGATTACCCACAGTATATTTACTTATATTAGCCAAAAATTAGAAAAAGGCCAATGTCCATCCATCAACGAGTGGATAAACAAATTGTGGTATATTCATAAATGGAAACAAAATGGAGGTAACTACTGACCACTTTACATTAGTAAACTAAAAAATCATTCTTAGTAAAAAAAAAAACAACAAAAAATATCACATAGTTTATAATACATTTATTTGAGATTATAGAATGAACAAAATTAATCTATAGTAACAGAAAGCATATCACTGGTTTCCTGGAAACGCAGTGGAGGTGGGAAGAGGAAGCACTGACAGCAAAGGGACACAGGGGAATTTGGGGGTGACAGAAATGTTCTATGGCTTGACTGGAATGGTTACAGAGGTATATACATTTGTCAAGATTCATTCATATACCTAGATGCCTTTTTATACATAAATTATGGTTCAATAAATGTGGCTTTTACGTATTTAAAGGAAGAGCTGTGTCTTTCTACAGCAGTTTGGGCTTTTATAACAAAACACCATGCACTGGATGGCTTAAACAACAAACATTTGTTTCTCACAGTTCTAGTGGCTGCAAAGTCCAAGATCAAGGTGCTAGCAGATTTAATGTCTGGTGAAGGCCATCTTCCTGGTTTGCAGAGACAGCCGCCAGCCATCTTGCTGTATATTTTTACTTGGTGGGAGGGAGAGAGAGAGAGAGCAAACACTCTCTGGTCTCTTCTTATAAAGGCACTAATCCCATCATGGAGGCTCCACCCTTCATGACTTCATCTAAACCTAATTGTCTCCCAAAGGTTCCACCTCCAAATACTATCGCATTGCAGATTAGTGCCTCAACCTGAATTTGAGGGGACACAAACATTCAGTCCACAGCAACAGGAGGCCTTTCAAAGGGCCTCCAACCTAGGGCCTGGGAACCTGTACCACATTTGTTGGCAGTGGGGATGCTGCTTTGCAAAATCAGTGAAAAAAGTGTAAGTGCCAATAGAAAGGGAGAGAACACTTTCTTCCTGTGAGAGGTGGCAACCTGAGAGTGGTGATGGCACAAAATCCACCTATGTGATCTTGCTGAGATGGGAGAAGCAGCATGAGCCAGTCAAGCCAGCCAGTGCATGTTGGCACCAGCAGCAAGAGTAAAATTTAATTAGCTTCTGAAAATGTTGCTGGAGTGAACAGCAACAGTGAATGGAATCAATGTGTACCCAATGGCCCTGTGGTGTCAGCTCTGATTCTTCCCACCCTCTTATTTTACATGTCTAATCAATTACCAATTTCTGTTAATTTTACCTCCTAAATAGCATCCAAATATACCACCTTTGTCAAATCCATCCAAATCTTTTTATTTGTGGTGCCAATATCCTAGCTCATACCTGCATCATTTTTCTTCTGATTTATTAGAACTGATTTTCCTGCCACAATTTTTTGCATCCACTCCAACTGATCCTCCATATTGCAGCCAGACAGATCTTACTTATATGTGAATCTGGTGAAGTCACTCTTTTCTTTTTTTTTTTAAATTAATTAATTAATTTTTGGCAGCGTTGGGTCTTTGTTGCTGTGCATGGGCTTTCTTTTTAGTTGCGGTGAGCGGGGGCTACTCTTCATTGCCGTGCGTGGGCCTCTCATTGCGGTGGCCTCTCTCGTCTTGGAGCACCGGCTCTAGGTGCGTGGGCTCTAGAGCACAGCCTCAGTAGTTGTGGCGCACGGGCCTAGCTGCTCTGCAGCATGTGGGATCTTCCTGAACCAGGGCTCAAACCCATGTCCCCTCCATTGGCAGGCGGATTCCTAACCACCGCGCCACCAGGGAAGCCCCAAGTCACTCTTACCTACACCTTTTCAATGATTCCGAATGACCGTCAGGTTAAAGGCCATGCTCCTTAATGTGGTTTGTCCCCTGTTGACCAGTCAGTCCCCTGTCCAGAACCAACCTTCTGCACTCTGTTCTAGGCACACAGAAGTACTTTCAACTTCTCAAATGCATCAGGCTCTCTATTGACCTTTGGGCTTTCTAGCTGCTGTTCCATTCATCTTCAACTTCTCTCTTATATATGTGACTGCCTACCATAAACCTCAGGACTAAACTTAGATGTTCCTCCTCTAGGAAGCCTCACTGACTTCAAGCCTGGGGTAGACCTTTACCATATGTTCTCTCAACACCTTGTGCCTCTCTTCTCACTGCTCATGTTTCATTGGGTTGACATGTAAAATGTCAGTTACTCTCCAGTTTCCTGCACTAGAAACCATGAATGTGAGGGCAGGAACTATATCCATCTAGTGAACTGCTGTATCCCCATGTCAAGCACAGTTTCTGACGTTCAATAGATGTTGAACGTAGATGTTCAATAATTAGATGTTCAATAATTATGGGATGAAATAATTTATTAATTGTAGATCTATAATAATGAAGGTAATAATATTGATACAAGAATGAAAAGATAAATGAGACAGAACAAAAGCCCAAAACAGATCCCTGGGAGACAGGAAATTTAATAGAATTTAATGAAAGTATCACTGTTAACAAGTGGAGAAAAGTGAGAATTTCTGAGTTACTAATGGTTAGCTTTGGTGGGGAGGGGTGGAGAAAGATTTTCTAAAGTTAAAATATATGAAAAGTGCCAGAAAAAAATGCATTTGATTCCATAATCATTTACATGGCTGTTAATCAAAACTATCATGAGCCAAATTCAAAGGCAAATTGAAAACTGGGGGAGGGACTTCCCTGGTGGCGCAGTGGTTAAGAATCCGCCTGCCAGTGCAGGGGACACGGGTTCGAGCCCTGGTCTGGGAAGATCCCACATACCGCGGAGCAACTAAGCCCGTGAGCCACAACTACTGAGCCTGCACTCTAGAGCCCGCGAGCCACAACTACTGAGCCCATGTGCCACAACTACTGAAGCCCACGCCTAGAGCCTGCACTCTGCAACAGAAGTCACCGCAATGAGAAGCCCACGCACCGCAATGAAGAGTAGCCCCCGCTCGCCGCAACTAGAGAAAGCCCACGTGCAGCAACGAAGACCCAACACAGCCAAAAACAAATAAATAAATTTATATTAAAAAAAAAGAAAAAGAAAACTGGGGGAAAAATATATTCATTAAATAGGAGAAGCAAAGGGTTAAAATTATTTTTTAAATTGTTTCCTCAAATTTTAAGAATGATGATCCCAGAAAAATCATCAAGGACAGAAAGAAACTTAAAAGAAATACAAATTAATAATGAACAACAAAAAAAATTCAACTTCAGTTGTAATCAAAGAAATGCAAATTTTTTTAATGAGACGTTTTTTAACCTTAACATTGGTAAATATTTTTAATACAAAAATTCTAGGCATACAAGAGAGTGGTGAGACATTATTAAGGGAGTGAGGTGTTATAGCTTAAGCCATTTGCAATATGTATCAAGGGCCCTTAAACCTTCTAAGAATCTAGAATTCTTTGACCTTCAATGAATCAAGCCTAAAGAAATAATCTAAAGGGGAAAAATTTTTGTCCACATAAATATTAATCACAATACTATCGATAACCATGTAAAATAGGGAAAATAAGTATTAAACAATAAGGAACTGGTTAAGTAAATTCTAGCATATCTACAGACTGGAGTGTTCTGTAGCTACAGACAGAGAGATAGGTAGATAAATTGGCGGGTAGAGAGACAGACACAAAATTGCATAGGAAGTATGAGATTACCACTGTAAAATTAAGAATGTACAAACACACACACAGAGGCTATAAGGAAATAAATATGTTAGATATGCTTCCCTCTAGGCTAAGAGATTGAGAGACTCATTTTTGCCTCTATATGTTTCTGTATTTCCACATTTTCTACAGTATTTATTACTTTTACCATCCAGCAAAAAAAATAAAAATAAAAATTGACTGTGAGAGATTCTGATAAAGCTAACCTGATCGTATAGAAAGCATCAAGACGGATGGAGCCAGGTATTGATCTTTGCATTGAAAAAGGCCTCTGGGGTATAAATGTGAATGAATCCTGGAGCCCTGAAATGTGACTACAGGATGTCTTGCACTGATTGTTGGCACAGTGAGGGCTCAGGAATGCTAGAGAGGCATAGGGGATGTGCCTGAAGCCCTGGTGTGGGGCCTCGAAACCACAGAGAGTGGGAAAGAGAGCACTGGGGAGCATGGAAGGGACATCGAGGGCCCTGGAATCACAGACGGAGATACAGGTTACGGGCCAGTAGACTTAGGGAACATGAGCTTCTAATATCCCACAGAGTTTCTAGAGGACTGGAGGTGAGAGGTCAAATGAGCTAGAGAGGAGGCCTCTGGGCCACCATGTTACAATCCTGTTTCAAAGTAAAAACCTGGTATTCCAGAAAATTCCTTAAAAGGGATGATGCCCAGCTCTGAAAATAAGAGCACTGACTAGAGAGGGAGACTGGAGAAGAGGGGGCTTTGAGGAGTCTACGAGAAAAGAAGAGAGGGCCAAAAAGACCTCCATGTGCTCAAGAAATTTGGCGCAATCAATGGCCTTCGCCCAGAGCTCTGTATTCCTACACATGACACCGGCATTAAAAAGAGCTTTAGGGAATTCCCTGGCAGTCCAGTAGTTAGGACTCTGTGCTTTCACTGCCGAGTGCCCGGGTTCGATCCCTGGTTGGGGAACTAAGAGCCCACAAAGCCATGTGACACGGTCAAAAAAAAAAAAGCTTTAAAGCATAAGACAGTCGATTTTGTTAGAATTAAGTTCACTATGAATGACAGAAACCCCAAAATAACAATGGTTTAAATACTTTAGATTGTAGAGAAAAACAAACTTCTAAGTCAAAGGGCAGGCATCCAGCGCTGGGCAGCCTATGTCTGTATCAGGGATTCAGGCTCCCTCTACCTAATGCTTCACCAAGCATTAACTCCATGCGCAATGCCACCGAGATAGCTCCCCCAGCTTCAGCCACCTTGTCTCCTTGCTGGTCAGCAGTGGAGAGAAAAGGGGCAAAGAATAATAAGGGAGATCTCCAGATGCTGCTACCGGACACTTCTGCTTATATGCCGTTGGCCAGAACTTTGTCACAGGGTCACATCTCAATGCAAGAGAAGCTGATAAATGTAGTGTTTATTCTGGGGAGCCACATGTCCAGCTCCACATTCAACTAATACTGAAGATGGTTTCTAGAAAGGGGAGATAAATAACAGTTTCCTCCAAAGTAGGATTTTAATAAATGAAGTAAGAGGAATGCAATATCCACAAGAGGGAACACTTTGTGCAAAGTCAAAGAGGGGTGAAGAGCATCGTGTGTCCAGGAAAACAGTGAATACCATCCAAAAGATGGGGGCTGCCAAATCAACCATGTGTAAGCGTTAGGTTCAACATACAATGCATATTTGTCTCATGGGGGATGGGTGAGGAGCCAATGACACCACGACTTATATTACTTTCTAGTCTCCTTATTTTCTGAATTTGGTATAATTTGCAACAGTTTACACACTCATAATGTGTTGGTAGTTTGTTTTTTAAAGTACTTACTGCTACAAGTTTGTTCTCATCTCTAGAGAATTATAAAAATGACTCAAACGTGTACAAGGATACATACTTCAGACTGCTGGATATGTACTTACCCTGGATTTAAAAAACATAGATTTGTCAGTGTTAGGTACCCACAACCAGAGAGATCTAAGCAAACCCGCCTTGCCCAAGTTGGTAATTTTTGTCCTCTGCAATACTGCATCCAAGAATATAAGTAAGACAAGTGTACGACATTCAAAGGTAAGACAACTGAAGAGTCATTACAGCATGCCTGAAGATCATGTCTCACAGAGCCAGAAACACAGCATTTTGTGTGAAGTACGATTGCTTCACTGCTTCATTTCCAGTAAACTTGATTTGAAACGGGAGAGATCTTTCCCTTAACCCTGTCCCTAAGCCCTGATTCCAGAAGATAAACATGACGACATTTATCTGGTCCTTGGGTGGGTCTCAAAAATTTTGGACAAATGCCTTTATATTTTGCTGCAATCAAATGTCTTGAGGAAAGTGTGGTCAGCAATGAAGTGGCAGAAAATGCAGCCCACTTGGCTCTGCAGGGTCAAGTGTTCTTATCCATAAAGTGAAGCATCAAGGTGAATTTGTGTTCCCTGTAGAAGAGACTTGGTGATGGGAACACATTTTTCTTTGAAGAAACTACGAGACAGGCTGCAAAATCACTATCTTTCACAGTATTCAGCTTAGAGCTCCTGGAGCTAATGCTACCTCTGGGGAAAGGCTCTGGCAGAGGAAGATATGGCCAAACAGCTGGAATGAGTTACCTGCTACATGGAAAATGGCCCTGGCCTTATTCTCACTGCAGACATCTTTACGCCCCGAGTTTAAGAAGCATTATCTACAGGGAATATAATTACCATTCCTCATTGTTGTACTCTGGCATTTTCTTTTAGCACATGAACTTCCTGCATTATAATCTTTGCTCTGGAAACAGCTGGCTCAGCTCAAATAGCTTGAACACGAATGAAACCCCTGCTCACCCCTTTATAAGTTTCGTATTTGAGCATGAAATCATGGGATCAAATCCTCAACAGCCCTGGAACTTTTCTCGAGACAAAGTGTTTCTTATAAAACCCCTAGTCTCCCTTTCATAATTATGATGCAGAGGAAAAGAAGAATCTTCTTTTGAATATTTCAGCAGACATGACTCACACGACCTTCACTCATTCATGTAGCAGCTGCAACATTTCTGCCATATCCAGCTTCCCCCACCCACCCCATACACGTTTAATCGGCAAAAGCAGTGAACAGAACAGTGTGATAATGTGCCACCATTTGGGATTTTAAAAAAATAAAGAAAAACATATATCATGATTTACATACAATTGTATCCCACCTAAGTTTTTTATATGGGATTATGATATTAAAGAACACAGATGCTAGCCGAAGTCAGTTTGAGGTAGCAGGTAGGTGATTTAAGAAACATGATTTTTCTATCTGTATAACGGTGAGGTCACTGACTCATGATTTGGAGTTGAAGGACCCAGATTTGAGTTAGGATTTGCCCTCTAGCTATATGAATATTGTCCAATTTCTAAACTTCTCTGATCCCTAACTTCCTGAACTAGATTAAATGGTAATAATAATAACAACAACAACAATAATAATCATGGTCAATATCATTATTATATTATTCACTCAGGATGTTTAGAATTAACAGAGCATTTTGCAAATTTTAAGGCGATGTTTAACAAATTAATTAATCATACGTGCTTTCACTTTATTGGATTCTTGCCCCAATGATGAGGCAGGTCTGTCCTATATCACCTGTTAATTTGCCTCTAATGCCTGTAGCAAAACCTCCTGCACTCGGTGGAAGACTGGCTGAGATCCATGGCATCATTTAGAGCAAATGAACAGCTTTTCTTCTGCCCCACATGGAACTTGAACTCCAGACCTTGGCTACATCCACTAAAGAACAGAGCCAACTAGCCCAGACCACCGTTAAGCTGAAATTTCTGAACCCCTGAAAACATACCCATTTGAAGCTGAATATGCTCAAATTCATAAAGGTTGGCATCTGAGTTGGTTTAAAAATGCTTTTAATCTGGCTAAACATATTTTTGGTGAAAACCTAGCAACAGACAAAAACACTGCCTATGAGATAAGGAAAGCAGGTGAGTTCAAAGGTTGTGTCAGGTTGATTGCCTGTGACTTGAATAGAACAGTTTTCCAGAGCTGCTGCAATTTGTGGACTTGTTTGCATGGACCTCAGCAAATCAGACTATTGGCATCTTTTTGTTAAATCTGCCTTAGCTTTCCAGAGAGAAAGCCATTAGGAAAAACCACTTCCCCTTCTGTTAGTTTGATTCACGCTCCAGACTCCTCTAAATGAGTAAGGGATAAAAATGTTCATTAACACTATTTTTTCTTTGCAGATCTCTCTGGTGGGTAAGTGAGGCTCTATTCCTTCCTCGACTTCAAGGAAAAAGACAACACAAAGAGCAAAAGGAACAAATGTGGGAGCAAAAGCCATATGATTAGACCTCATTTAATTATTTAACTTCTATTTTTGGAGCAAAATTTTCAGCAACATATCTTGTTTTCACTTAAGGGCAATAGGAAAGTGACAATATGGTGTAAACAGTTGACCAGTCTTCAACCATCCATAAATTAGCTTCAATATTTTTGCCACATCTGGGACCTCCAGATAAATGTTTAATAGAAAAAAAGCAATGTGCAGAATAGCACGAATAATATACTATCAATTAGGTTTTAAAAAACTGTCTATAAATACACATACACACACACTATTATGAACTTAATATATCCCTGAAAATACCAGTAAGAAATTGTTTAATGTAGTTGTCTTTGTAGAAAATTTGGGTGATGAAAAGATAAGGGTATACCTCTTTGTACTTTTGAGTATTGTACCATTTGAATATACTATCTGGTCAATAAAATAAAGTATTTTTATTGTGATATAATTGACATATATCATTACAATGATTTGATATATGTATATTTTATGAAATGATCACTACAATAAGTTTTGTTAACATCCATCACCATGTACAGTTACAGACTTTTTTCTTGTGATGCAAACTTTTAAGATCTACTCTCTTAGCCACTTTCAAATAAGCAATACGGTACTATTAACTATAGTCACCATGCTGTACATTGCATCCTCAGGACTTATTTACTTTATAACTTCAAGTTTGTACCTTTTGACCACCTTAACCCATTTGCCATCCCCAACCCCTCTGGCAATCACCAATCTGTTCTCTGTTTCTATGTGTTTGGTATTTTGTTTTAGATTTCAAGTGAGATCATACAGTATATGTCTTTCTCATCTGATTTATTTCACTTAACATAATGTCCTTAAGGTCCATCCAAGTTGTCACAAATGGAAAAAATTCCTTCTTTTTTATGGCTGAAAAATATTGCATTATGTATAGGTATATGTATATGTGTAGTGTGTGTGTATATATATATATATATATATATATATGCGCCACATCTTCCTTATCCATTCATCCATCAGTGGACACTTAGGTTGTTTCCATATCTTGGCTATTGTAAATAATGCTGCAATGAACATGGGGGTGCAGATATGTTTTTCAGTAAGTCTTCATCTCCTTCAGAAAAATACCCGGCAGCGGAACTGCTCGATCACCATTTTTTTGAGGAACCTCCAGACTGTTTTCCAGTGGCTACACCAATTTACACACCCACCAACCGTGAGCGAGGGTTCCCTTTTCTCCACCTCCTCCACAACATTTGTTACTTGTGTTCCTTTTGATGATGGCCATTCTGACTGGTGTGAGATGGTATCTCATTGTGGTTTTGATGTGCAGTTCCCTGATGATTAGTGATGTTGAGCATCTTTTCATGCATCTTTTGGCCACCTGTATGTCTTCTTTGGAAAAATGTCTATTCAGATCCTCTGCCCATTTTTTAATCTGACTGTTTATTTTCTGCTATTGAGTTGTATGCATTCTTTACATATTTTGGATATTAATCCCTTACCAGATACATTATTTGCAAATATATTCTCCCATTCAGTAGGTTCCTTTTTCATTTTGTTGATGATTTCCTTTGCTGTGCAGAAGTGTTTTAGTTTGATGTAGTCCCACTTGTTTATTTTTAGTTTTGGTGTCAAATCCAAAAAATCATTGCCAAGGCCACTGTCAAGGAGCTTACTGCCTATGTTTTCTTCTAGGAATTTTACAGCTTTGAGTCTTACGTTCAAGTCTTTAATCCCTTTTGAGTTAATTTTTGTGTATGGTGTAAGATAATGGTTGAGTTTCACTCTTTTGCATGTGACTGTTCAGTTTCCCAAAATCATTTATTGAAGAGACTGTCCTTTCTCCATTGTATATTCTTGGTTCTTTCATCATAAGTTAATTGACCACATATGCATGGGTTTATTTCTGGGCTCTATATTCTGCTCCATCATTTTAAAATAAAATATTTTAATAAAAAGAAAAGCTTACATTACCACTAATAGAAAGTAACTGTGAAATGGAGCTAATACACTGTTGTCTGTATCCTGCTCTGTATTTGTTGAAAGGGGAGATGTGTCAATATTAAAAGAGACTTTCTCCTTCATGTACTTGGGAGTGTTGAGACAAGAAACTGATCAAGAGAATGAGAAGAAAAGCCAAAAACTGGAGGAAAATATTTGCAAAAAAACACATCTAATAAAGTACCATTATTCAAAATATACAAAGAACTTGTAAAACTCTATTTAGAAATGAATGAAACGGGAAAAAGACCACAGAAGGTATGCATATGGCAAATACACATATTAACAGATTCTCCACATCATATGTCACCTGGGATACACAAATTAAAACAACAATGAGATACCACTGCATAGCTATTAGAATGGCTGAACTCTGGAACACTGACAAGACCAAATGCTGGCGAGGATGTGGAGAAACAGAACTCTCACTCATTGCTGGTGGGAATGCAAAATGGATACAGCCACTTTGGAAGACAGTTTGGTGATTTCTTAAAAAACTATACATAATCTTACCATATGACCCAGCAATCACACTCCTTGTTATTATCGAAAATGAAGTGAAAACATGCCCACACACAAAAAATTACACATAGATACATATAGCAGCTTTTTTCATAACTGCCAAAACTTGGAAGCAATCAAGACACCCTTCAGTAGGTGAATGAATAAATAAACTGTGGTACATCCAGAAAAAGTAATGTTATTCATCATTAAAATAAATGAGCTACCAAGCCATGAAAAGGCATAGAGGAAAGTTAAGTGTATATTACTAAGTAAAAGAAGCCAATCTGAAAAGGCGACATATTGTATTATTCTAACTATATGACACTCTGGGAAAGGTAAAACTATGGAGACAGTGAGAAGATCAGTGGCTGTCAAGGGTTGGAAGGAAGGGAGGAGACACAGGGATGGGTAAGCAGAGCACAGACGTCTTTGAGGGTAGTGAAACTTTTCTGCAACTATGTATAGTTATAAATACAAATATATACATATATTCTGAAACCCTAATGGGAGATACATGTCACTGTACATTTGTCCAAACACACAGAATGTACAAAACCAAGAGTAAACCCTAATGTAAGTTATGGACTAATATAAACTATGGGTGACAACGCTGTGTCAAAGTAAGTTCATCCATTGTAACAAATGTACCACTCTGGTGTGGGATGTTGATAGCTGGAAACTTGCACGTGTGCAGGAATAGAGATTATGTTGGAACTCTGTACTTGCCATTCAATTTTGTTGTAAACCTAAAACTGCCCTAAAACATATATTTTATGAATTTAAAAAAAGGAAGTGAAACATTTCTAATAGTCTGACCTTATGACCCAATGGCATTTAGTCCCATGTTCATGCCCTACTTAAAATACTTACCCTTTGGGAAACTGGTATCGTAGAAAGGGCATTCAACTTGGGTGCTCGTCATTTTCTAAATCTATTTAATCTAGTGTTAGTTCTTCTCATCTAGATTAAGAACCTTCTCGTCCACCTATCTCTCAAGAATTTAGTGAGATCAAATGTGATAATGCACATAAAAATCCTTGAAAATAATATACAGATAAAAGGAATATTATCTCTGGGATGTCTTAAAGTAAATCGTTCAAATAGTTCTTATGAAAAAAAAATTTTTGTCTCTGCCGAGTTTTTGTTTCCTCTCTTGTATCTTAAAATAAGTATTTCTAGAAGTAGGCTGAGAATGGGGAGAAGCAGAGATTAGAAGAAGTCGTCCCTAACTCACAATGAACACACTTAGAGAACCCAATGAGTGAACACGTTTCATTCCCTGGCAGAAGCAGAACAAAGGAGGGGAAACATTAAGAAGAACGGGGACTGTTCTAGTGGCTTGTGTGACAGGACACAGGAATATCCTTAAATTTGAAAGGAGAGGAAAGGAGGCACTGAGTACTTTAGCTAAAGAGACACAGGGCTAATCAGACATGGGCCCTAAGGCAGGATTCTGGGCTATTGCTCCTCAGGCCTTTAGTGGAGAAACCCTGACTTAAGAAGACTTATTCTTTTATCATGAACATAATCACATTTTGAGAATCGTTGCTCTGTATCTGCACAACACCACGACATATCAGCCAACCATCTTAGATGATGAAAACAACCGGTATGGCAATCTTTTTCTTAGGTTGTGTTTCATGAGATACATAGGTATTCATCAGGAAGAAAATGGATATCCATGGTCAAATAAGAACTAGAATCTCTAGGTTAAATAAAGTACTTATTTTACGGAAAAATGTCTCAGAGTATTTAACTAATGCACTACCCCATTTCCTAGAGGGGTATAAGTAAGCAGTGTTTCCCTAACACCTGACCACGAGTCCCCTCTATTCCACCAACCCTCCCTCTCCTTTATTTTTTAGTGTAACATCTATTAACAACTATATTTGCAAAACTTTGAACTAAGTATATTGAGCAACGCAGGCAGGAGCTGCCTTGGGCTATACTGCTCTGCACGCCCCCAGCATATTCAATAAACGGTGGAGGAACAGATGAATACTTTGGACAAACCAGAATTAGTTTCTCTTCTACAACTGTTCTCTTAGAGACTATAATCATCGAGGTCCCTTTCAAAAGACTATACGAACACAGATCTATTGTTTCATAAACAACTTTAGGCAACAGTTATGCAACACACACACACATCATATAAACTCTCATTTTCTTCCAAAAAAGAATGCACACACACAGAGTGTCTCCCACCCCCACACCATGATTTTTTTTTATGCCAGTGCTAAGAAATGTATCATAAGAGTAAGTTAACTCAGAACACTCCACTGGGATCTTTAGATCTCATTTCTCAGCATAATTAAATCTTTATTAGATTAAATTGCACTTTTTCTGGACTTCTCAATAAATTTAGTACCCAGCCAACCTTTAATGTGGTATTAGATAAGACCCCAAAAGAAATTTAAAGAAGAATAGCCCTTACCACTGCATTCAAAATTCTCAGTTTTATAGAAGAGTCCCCTCAGACATATGCTACCCACATTACCATGGCATGCCTTTCAAGGTGCTTTTTTCCAACTAAGAAAAGGAAGGAATCAATAGAGTTAGCA
Source organism: Eubalaena glacialis (assembly GCF_028564815.1). Classification (NCBI taxonomy): domain Eukaryota; kingdom Metazoa; phylum Chordata; class Mammalia; order Artiodactyla; family Balaenidae; genus Eubalaena; species Eubalaena glacialis. The sequence continues at coordinate 45,659,637 of NC_083724.1, forward strand.
CAAGAAGGCTTCTGGCCGGCAAGGAAGTGAAAGGTAAAAATGGAAAGACTTTAAATAAGGAGGATGTGGTTTCTGACAACCCAGACATATTGGCCAAGTGAATTAGTGAATTGTACCAAACTATATAAAAATCTAACTCTAAAATTCCAACCTTTAGAAAGGAGCTTCTCTCTTCTAAAGAGGACTAAATGTCTTGCAAGCATAACTGCTATCATTTTCAACTCACTGGTGTGCAAGTTTATTCAGTAAACTCTTGGAACAGATACGAAAATGAGCCAGAGCTCAGCGAGCTGTTTCACTGGTTGCCTCAACCTCTTCTGTAAAATTTGCTTCTAGAGAAAAGCCAAGTCAAATTATGAAGCCAAGCAAAACAGAGAAAAATTCAGCACTGAAATTACAAGACTCTCTTTATGATGCTCAGAAAATAAGTATAATGGCCTAAACGTTGTAGGCTTCTTGTTCGTTCATCAACTACCACATACCCATACCCTCACCCAAGCCCTTCTCTCCTCCAAAATGCTCCCGCAAAGACAACCACCCCTCCTCATGTTAATCCTGTTATACCACGTCCGAGGGTTTCAGCGCTTGAAGGAACAACTTAAAATTTACCCAGAATTAGTGAGCACAGAAGGCTGGAGTCTGGTGAACACTCAGAGCACATTCTGCCTTCGACCTGCCAGGGCATCATCAGGAAACTGGCACGATAGCTTTGTTGGCAAGAAAGAGTACTTTTCAATGCACACAGGTGTGGAAATAAAAGCTGTAACTGTCTCGCCAAATATGTTTCTCTTCAACAGCAATGTTAAACCAGCCAAAGACACTGCTGACAACTTTAAAATACGGGAATCAGAAATCGGCGGCAGTTTTCATTCTCTGTGCAGCACAGTTGTTGCTGCATCTTCCACTTGTCACTAAGTCTATCGAAGGTGATACCAGCACAACCACCTGTAAAGCCCAAATAGTCAGACAACTGGATGTGTGTGTGTAAGGCAGTGAAAATAACTAGTGTTATCTCTCTTTTTTTCCTATGAATTGACAGACGGGCTTTCCTAGTATTCAGTGATTATCCCTGTTGTTGGATTACCACCTTGTATTGAAATGTGTTTTCTGCACACCACAAACCTCTTGAGGGAGAGGATCGTGTCTTAGTCTTCCCTTGTATCCCCTAAGTACACAGCATAATGCTGGACATGTAATAGAAACTTGGAGAGTATTTGCTGAGCCGACCTAAATTGACCTGAACTTGTTCTTCAACCAGGTAGAAGCAGACCGCCTCTCGTGTACGCACCTGGAGGCTCCTTCCAGAAGAAGGTTGTTCCCTGTTTGACAGGGTGCAAGTGACAGGAGATCACAGCTTAGCCTGTTGCATGAGACAACTCGTGACGTCCACGTGCTGGGGATCCACCTAGTAGACGTCAAGCCCTCAGAGCCTTCTTACAGAAAAAGTCACTCTCAGATTCCACCCCACTACACAAACCCACTTCATCCTCAGTAAACCCTGCCAGTACTTGGTTTTTCTCTAGAAGCAAATTTTACAGAAGAGGTTGAGGCAACCAGTGAAACAGCTCGCTGAGCTCTGGCTCATTTTCGTATCTGTTCCAAGAGTTTACTGAATAAACTTGCACACCAGTGAGTTGAAAATGATAGCAGTTATGCTTGCAAGACATTTAGTCCTCTTTAGAAGAGAGAAGCTCCTTTCTAAAGGTTGGAATTTTAGAGTTAGATTTTCATATAGTTTGGTACAATTCACTAATGTTCTAGACAGGAGGATGTTTATCCAATCCCAAAGTCTGTTTTTTTTTTTTAACATAAGTGCACCTTTTTACCATTTATGGCAACACTTCTAAAACTCAAGAAATGAACAGATTCCCTGTAAAGAAAAAACACATTTCCCCTTAAGCCCCTTGTGTTAGCTTAATTTTATTTGAATGTTACTCAAATGCGTACAACCTTAAACTTAACAGATATAAAAGCCCTTATGCTCATAGTTCTTGGACAGCTGAAAAATGTTTAAAATTAAATACAGACAAAAGTTTGAGCCAGTAAACTTTTAATTAGCAATCTTAATTTGATGTGATGGATAATAGTGTGTTGCTGAGAGTTAATCACTCCTTGCAGTCTGAACCCAGAATCTGTATCTATGGTATAGGTCCTTTCAAGTTTGGCAGGCTTAAAAAGAATAGGTACCATTTGATGACTCCCTTCCTTCAACTGGATTACTGCAAAACCTTCATTTACAAAATGTGTATTTGCATCATTTACATATTAAATCTGCCTCTATTATTTTCTTATTAGCTTGAGATAATTAAAGTAGTACCAGTTGGCACTAAAGACACTAGGAACATGAGCACGAACATGGGCACTAAATTCATCCAAATGATCTATACACCTGTCAGGATTTCCTTTAGTTTTAAATTTTTAAAAAAATCTAACTCAGGGACTTCCCTGGTAGCGCAGTGGTTAAGAATCTGCCTGTCAATGCAGGGCACACAGGTTCAAGCCCTGGTCCGGGAAGATTCCACATGCCACAGAGCAACTAAGCCCATGCGCCACAACTACTGAAGCTAGCGCACCTAGAGCCCATGCTCTGCAACAATAGAAGCCACCACAATAAGCCCATGCACCGCAACGAAGAGCAGACCCTGCTTGCCCCAACTAGAGAAAGCACGCACATGGCAACAAAGACCCAACGCAGCCAAAAATAAATTAAAAAAAAAAAAAAAATCTAACTCAAACTGGGTCACAGTTGAAAGAATCTTTGGCAAACACTCCCCATTGGCTCTGACAGGTTACATGCTCATTCCTGAGGCCAACGGAATACAATGCACTGATCACAGTCAGAGCTAATGCCAGGAGCTAGGGATGGGATTACTCTCACCTAAACTGTGTGCCTGAAAAACAGAGAGAAGTGGTTTATAAAGGAAGTCAGTGGTACTGTTATCAAGAAAGAATGGGAATAGATGTGTCAAACAACCAACAATAAAGGTCCACTATGCAGCAACCTAGAACATGTTTATATTAACATGTTCAGGTTACTACTAAAATATGAACCCCAAATTTAAAAATTATTGTAAAGAACTCAGACCCTTCAAAAGTGGTCCTTAGACACCCCAGTATTTCTCAGACTCCTGCTTGAGAAACACTAATTTAGGGGGCCATAGATTTAAAAAAGGGTGAAAAGGAACTCAAAACTTGACCTTAAAAGTTCAAGAAAGCAGGCCCAGATTAATACATGGAATCTGACCAACCAAATACCTAAGTACATCTAGGAGTCTATAAAAGGAAGCCATAATTGTCTTTTAGATAAGCTGATTTTGCAGTTTATGTAAATAAAAATAGACTTCCATGGCAATCTTACCACATCAGATGAAATGGTTTTTCACCAGATTTGGAGTTCATATTGGGATGGTCAAGCTTGAACTACAGGCTATATGGCACTGATGAGATCTACTTTAGGAGACTCTGGGAGGCACATTCGAGAGACCACAGTCTATCCAGAGAAACAGGGTGACAGAGGTCATGTGACTGCCAATCAGAAAAGAGATGCCATGGATCAAGAAAACAAACAGAAGTTTCAAATATGAGCCTTAAATCAAAAGTTAAAAGAGCAGATACTCTACGTAACAGGTAGTGATTTGTCCTAAGCGCTTCTCTAATGGGTAACACCCTGAAGCATAGTCCCTGACTAAAGCAGTCTATTTATTCAACAATGGCCCATGATTCTTTCGAAGAACACATAGAGGAAAGCTGGCTTGTAACATGAAATAATATGGCCTCAGTGAGAGCACTCATGGCTTTCCCCAGGTAGGTGAATTAACCTGGGCAGGTGTGCACACTGGGACAGAGGTGGGATAAAAGCCCTATTCTCTTTGCCTTTGTTTCTTTGTACTGATATTCTTAGTCTCCTGGAAACTGATCTCATAGGGAAACTAAGGTTATCGGCAGCCTTTAGTTGTTAATATGTGAACACAGTTATTACCCACATGAAATAATCTAGGACTTTGATTTTTGTACAAAAGAGGCATGTAGGTCATATTTCTATTCTTTGGCTTCCAGGCAGCAATGTCCCTGAACAACTCCAGATACAAATACAAATGTGCTATTTAAAAGTTTCTATACACTCTCTCCTTGCAACTTTCAACCACATCCATCGTCAGATGGGAGTCTAGATACTGTTCAGGGTTCTCCTCCTGATTATGCCAGTAGCAATCAGGGTAACTTGGGACAAGTCACTTAATGCTTTGTGGCTTTATTCCTCTATATGTAAAAAAGAATACTGACACTGTACCCCATTCACATGCTGGAGGGAGAATAAATAAAAGAGATCTTGGATAAGAAAATGATGTAAAAAATTAAAAGCAACAAATAGACATGGGGCTCTATTCAATTATGTAAGTATTTCTTGACTGTCTACCCATTTCCTAGGATTATTATTGACTCCCCAGTTTTGTCCTATGTTGAGGAGCATATAAATTCAAGTTCACAAGATTGTGCCCAGAAAGGTGGCCAGAACTGGAGCTTTGTGGTAATCTATTGATGTTGACACACATTTCCCACAAGCAGTATCACAGAAACATATTTGTATATATAGTAAACTGGGGAAAAATCGAACTCACTCTCTATTGTTACAATTACTGCTGCAATATTATTAATTTATTACTATATTTCAATTCAATTCCTCTTACCGGAACTTAAAAACCATGAAAACCCAGACAGATTGAATATAGCAGACCATTAAGTCACCCTCCCCTTACTCATAGGATTCTGTTTTAAGGCACAAAGGGACAATATTATAATGTAATTACTACTCTTAGTACCAGTGAGTAATACCAACCCATCATGCAAGCACCAGAAATTGACAAGAACATTTTGTTATGATCTGTGGCTGCAGGCTACTTTTTCTCTCCTCACCCAAGACTAAAAATGCAATAATGTCTTTTATAATGGGGGTGATGTGGCTTGAGAAATATCTGTTTATGATTCATACTAAGGAGTAAGCATAGTCTGCTACACAGCAAGCTGCTTTGTCTCAGAGGAAAACATATTCTATGTTGCATTAAGTCAGCTCTGAGGCAAAATAATTATAGCCTGAGTAGGCAGCTCAAACATCAGCTGGCCCTGATATCCCTTCCACACCAGAGACCTCCAGATGAGCTTCCAAATGGCTGTGTGAAAGGTGTCCTTGATTCATCATCTCACAGATGAGCTAAATGAAGTAGAGCAATGCAGGGTGGCTTATAGCTTGGTCAGATACTTGCTATTTATATGATAAAGAGTAGGATTCTAGAAACCTAGAGTCTAACTGTAAAATTAAGCAGCAAATAAAAGCATCAGCTATGGTTCCATTCTGGGGGTCAGGTTCTCCTCCCAATTAAGTCCAGCCCCTAAGGAAATTATGATGTGAACGATTTTCATATCTAGGAATCTTCTGCTCCCCGCCTATTCCATGGCCTGTTTTTCTGCCTACCCAGGATCACATCTTTTTATAGGTTTGCTCTCAGACAGCTGCCCCAAACAGAAAACAATCTGATAAATGTATTAGTTGTTCATTCACTTTTTCATTCATAAGAACATTTATTGAGCTACGTTCTAAGCACTGTACTAGACTCTTAGGGTTCAAAGGTCAATACATCAATATCCTCCCTTCAAAAATGCATTGTCTAATGTCATATTTAATAGGCTTGGCAGGGGACAGGGCTAGATTGGAAATGCCATATGGGTAAGGTAATATAGTAGGTGGCACTGAAAAATAGAGCATTTAAGAAGGTGGCGAGGAATGCTAATGACAAACTTTGACAAGGCCTACCCCCTTCTTGTTCTTTGTTTCCAGTATTTGCCAAATCACCAAATCAACTGTAAGAACCTAAGAGCTTTCCATTCAGATTCTGCCTCCATAACCCTCTTTCAATCATTCAGCATTATTTGGCACCTACTTAGGGCAGGCACCGTGCTTTAGGAGTACTACATGGCGCCTGCCCTTGAAAGGTTCACTGTATAGTTGGGGAAACAGTCACTAAACATGAAATTACTCTATCATTAGTGAAGAGCAATCAATATTGGAGATTTGTACAACATGCCATGGGTATGAGAGTGAGTGTGGGCAGTTCATCCTCTCCTTGGGACTTAGGAAATGCTTACCAGAGAAGTTAATATCTGAACAAAGTTTTAAAGGATGAGTAGGAGTCAACTATACCCCAATACAAAATAAAAATTAAATAAAAAAATAAAAGATGAGTAGGAGTTATACACGTGAATGGGTAGGGACATATTATATGGCAGACATAGGCACTCTCTTTGAAAATCAGAAGATTTGGCATCACCAGGCCCAAATTCTTACATATGGCCATAATTACTGGAACTGAGTGGGGTCTCCCATTGGATGCGGCCTGTGTTGAACTCAACCTACTTCATTTATTTACATGTTTAACCCCTTAAGCAACTGAGTTTGAGATCTCTGGTCTATTGATTCCAGCTTGGGCCCACATGACCATAAAACAGTCAGTGGAGTTAGTCAACTATGTACAACTATCACTGAATTTGGTTTTCTTTTTTTAACAGAATTGCTTATTGGATATTTTGTAACAATTGATTTAACTTAAATAGATATATTTTGACCATATATACCCACTATCCAAAGTGAAGAATTAACTATTGATGATCAAAGCAGTTATGGATTATTCTATCAATTTAAGAACAAACCAGTCCTAGAGAGAGAGACCAAAAGCCTGTCCAAAAGCCCATGTGTTCCATCTACCCCTATATATGTCAAGTGCCACTTTCTCCCATGATAGTCCATAGAGTTCTAGTTTAAATGTATGTGAATGTATGTGTGTATAGTAGTACTGAATCAAATTAGGACTCTCAGACCTCCTCATTCTGGTGTGACGCAGTCTGCAGTGATGTGCTGGCTGTGACAGTGCAGAGACAGGCTCTCGGCAGCCCAAATTAAAACATCAGGCCTCTACCAGCCATGATTCCAACTCTGCATCAGAATGATCCCATAATCCACTGGCAGAATGATCAGACAGCAAGAGGAATCTGGGTTCCAGTTCAATACCATTGCCTGAAGTTAGATCTGAAGTTACATGCATCTGAAAACATTTGAGCAGCTGTCTACAGAGGAAACGCTGTGTGTGTGTGTGTGTGTGTGTGTGTGTGTGTGTGGTGTGTGTATCAGATATATAACTTAGAATTTATACTGTCTCCTTATAAAAAAAGATCAGATGGATGTGCTAAAAGCACTCCCATAGAACAACATTCCTGTGAAGATCTTATAAGAGTTATAATATCTGAAGAGAGCAGCAAAGCTTGCTAAATTTGGGTTTGCTCGGCTCTGTTTCCTGATTAGGTCTGGCTATACAAACAGTCTGATTTACATGGCTGACGTCAATACACTCTCAGAGTTGAATAACATGCACTAAATCTACTATCACACTTTCATTCCAGGATCAACACAATGAATCTCCTCGTTCCTTGTTGCTTTACTTACTTTAAAAAAAAAAAAAAAAGTAGTTCTTTCATGGAGGAAAAAAGATTAGAGGGTGGTTTTTTAGTATTTTCTTTTTATAAGGATATAGAGAGCAAAGCAAAAAGAATGGTAGATTTAGCAGTGAGTTGAATCCAAGTAATGGCTGTGAATAGGTGTCTGGTTTTTTTTTTTAATGGCCCTAAGAATGAACATATAAAGATATAAGAAAAATAAATTAAGACCCTAAAAGACTAATTGTAAATAATGGGTTTCTTAAGGAGCAGTTTTTAAATTTTCAGAAAGGTGAGAATATGTCTGAAAATTGTAGCAATTCCAGCAATTGTGCCTGATTCATTTTTCCCTGAGCTACTTGTTTGTTCCCTGTAATATTAGTCCCAACTATGTGGCTGGTGCTGCCCATTTGGATGACTTTATACAGAGCTTCAAACTCTACGGCTGCTAAATTCAACTGAAGACCAAAGTTGTGTCTACACGACCAGGTAGAGTTAGAAAAAAAATCAGCATTTTTCCAAGGCCTGTCTATGTTAGGAGAAGCAGGATCCTAAAATGCAGGCCTCACTGTTCAAGGAACTATCCTAACAATGCAGTGAACAGAACCAACTCAATAGACATCACCGTAAGAGAGACCGAGAAAAAGAGTGATTTGCATCAATTCAAGCCAGAAAAAAGGTCACACCCTGAAATCTAGTTACAGTTATTTGTAATAAAATTTAATAATGTTAATAATAATTATTAGCTATTCCAATATATGGCTACTAATAATAATTTTTAAATTTCATTAAGAAAATAAATCACAGCTACGGCATTTCTAAGATTTTTTTCCTTTCTAATAAGAATTATTTAAACTTATACTTTTACGTTTATCAGCACAGGCTTGTGTTTAATATTTTTGCCCCTGGTTTATTGTGCTTATTTTTAAGATTAATACTCATCTTCATAGTAGTTTTTGCTGAGCAACATTAGTAAGAACTGGGTTCATCTACAGAGTATAATGCACCACCCAACAATTCAAGTTATTCATTCGACTTTATTTGAACTTGAGAATCATGACATCCATACTTCAAGAAGTTCCCCCTGATACTACAGCTGCTTTATCAAGAAACACAACTAATTAAGAGGAAAAAAAGACAGAGATTCCATTTGGAAACTAATGGAATTCAAATAGTTCCCCGCTACCCCTGACTCACTAAATACAAAGGTAAAAAATATATATGCTTAGGACTTAAAAGAAAAAGCTCTCATTCTTTTCTTCCCTTTTTCCTCTCTATAATACAATGTTCATTTTACACATGAGACCTTAGATTTATTTACAAAAGCAGCATGTGTAATGAATTCTCATCTACTAGGATCTGAGAAGACCATCTGGAAGAAAGAGAGTGTGCATGAGTCAGTAGGCCCCAACAGCTGGCACTGATGTGCAAACCTTCTGCCACTCTCCTTTGGATTTTCACTGTTAAGATACTGTATTTCTAAATACACGATGCTTCTTTAAGCTTCCAACTTCTGGCTTTCCAAAACATGTTTGGATTTATTTGTCATATGGCATCCCAAACAAAAAAAAATGCAAACCCAAAAAAGGAGTGCTAATTAAGTGGAGGAGTTGCAATGTTAAATGATTTTTTAATAAACATTAAATTTCTATATTCTGGAAAGAAGGCAGCCCAGCCCACTGAAAAACCATGGGCTCTGAAGTGAGAAAGATGATGTGTTGATGCCAGTATTTTCTATCCTTGAATTTCTTTTCTGTAAAATTGGGGGATCATGCCTTCCTGAAGGAGTTGTCATGAGCATCAAATGATACAGGAGATGTAACCTGTTAGGGCAGCTCTGAAGGCTTGAGTTAGAGTGCCACAGAGAAGTGGCCTTCTTTGAAAGCACAGTTTAAGACAATTCAAGAGGGTCTCTATTTCCCTCCAGATGGCTAAAAGCTCCCATGGCAGCTCTTCTGGGAATCAAGGCATAGGGGATGGGGGAGGCCATGGCACCATGCATTCAAAGGAGAGTTGAACTTCAGAGCTTAGAAAGAGTCATCTCATTAAGGCTTGGCTGGATCCGTGGGAAGATCTGAATGCCAATGCATCTGGAATGACATAATAGTCTTCTGTGCCTTCTCTGAATACAGAGCTACTCCAGGAGCAGGAGCAGGGACTCTCACATTCTTCACTGATGAAAGAGGTCCACCCTTACGTACAATAACAGCCTGGGACTCCTGTGGATTCAAAAGGCTTCCAAGTTCCTTTCAGGGAGGTGTGTTCCCACACACCTGCTGAGAGGTAACTGTCACGCAGCAGCTCTGATTGCCTAGAATTTGGATTAGATGAGCCCACTTGCCATTTTTCCCCTTTCTGTTGGACTGGTCATCAACGGAGCCCAACAATGTATACAGCAGAGCCATAGCCAGTGCCCACCATTCTATGGAAGCAACCCAGAAAATCCTGGAGACTCACTACCATGAGAGGAGTTAGCTCAGGGGCCCAGTCCAGGCAAATGGAATGTTTTCTTCATCATTAAAGTCAAGAGGAAAAGGAAACCTAACAGAGATGAGAAGTATTCCTGAGAAACAGAAGCAAATGAGAACCCGAGACTTTCTCATGAGAATAACCAAACCAATAAATGCTTATCGGATGCCAGCTTTATAACAGCACTGTACAGGAAAGAAAGGGCATAAAAAGAATAAGATGCAGTCCTTGCCTTTGAAAATATTATAATAAAGATTATAATCTCATAGAACAAAACTTCCTAAACTATGAAAAATGAACTAACAATACATGATTTATGAAGGGGGAATGATATCAGGGAGAGTGGGGAGAATGAGAGAGGTGATAGATAGATACAGATGATAGAGGGAGAGGGACAGAAACAGAGAGAGGTGAATGCAATGCACAGATGGATAGATAGCTAGATGATAGAGGGAGAGATGAAAGAGAGAGACAGGAGAGAGAGGGATGATAGATGGATAGATATGTGGATGGATGGACATGTGGACAGAGAGACAGATAAATTGATAGATATTAGCCATTATGTACCATGTACTTTGATGGATACTTTACATACATTTATTTAATATTAATCCTCACAATAACTCAATTAGGTATTTTCCCATTTTATATATTCACAAAAACCAAATCTTGGAGACGCTTAAGCAACTAATTAGGATACATGTCTAGTAAGTGGTAGAGCTGGGATTGAAATCCAGATGTAACTCTAAATACTTTTTCAGAACTTAAAGGTGTAATGTTTCTCTTTCCACAGTGCTGACAAGTGGCTCAGTGCCAGGTATTCAGCTCTATTTATCCTTTATGATTGGCATATTTCTTCTATGTGGTTAATTTTATTGCAACTGTCTTTTTTATGTTTTTGCTGTTCTTTTTTGGAAAGAAGTAGGATCTACATAAACAAATTGGATTAAATTGACTCCAAAGCTCATGTTCTGTCTGTTGTATCATGCCCTGCATTAAAATAACAGGGCTCGGCAACGACCCAAATCCAAAGGCAGAACAAGGTTTGTTACCAAATACACTGTTCAGACCAAAAAAATTCCATAAACAGTCACAAAAGGAAAGACCCTTTAACTCTCACTCTAAGGGATTCAGGAACATAGAGAAGTGGGATTCCAATGGGACCACTAAAGGTTGAGAAAAGCAGAACAGAAGCAGGGGTGGGCTTCCTACATAATAAAAGTAGAAAAGAAATGAAATGTGGATCAGAATGGAGAGAGAAATTAAACACCAGCAAATAAAAGCAATTCAAGCTTGCTGCATTATCTTCAAAGTCACTGTTAAGTTTCATTCTTTTTTGCTTTAAAAACGAGGATTAGGGGTCTCTATTTTGTATTTGTTGAATTCAAATCATACCTCCTTTTCCTTTCTTAGGCAACTGATCCTAAAAGTAAAGCAGCAGGTGATCTTGCCACACCCTGGGCAAAAGAATTATAGCAGCGTTCAGACACATCACCCTGAGAGTCTTACCCGTAGAGATACATTTCAAAAAAGTCCTTTGCCTTCCATAACCTAGCCTGAGAGTGCTTGAGTTTCCTTTGGAGAATGAGATCATGCTCTCCTTCCCTCTCCTTAAAGCTCGGCTGAGAATTCTCTAAGGCCAGGAAATAAGCAAAACAGTGCTGACAGCCTCACTTTCACCACCTCATTCTATTTCCAACTGGACTCTGGGACCTGCAGGTGAGGAAAAGGGGCAGTTGGCACTAACACAGATGTTCCCCCATGTCCCCACGATCCCCAGAGGAGAACAACCCTCAGAGGCATGGTCTTTATGCTTGCTTAGCCATCAGAGGCAATCTCATGAAAAATCAAGGGAGCTCACAGCCCAGGCTTTGTAAGCCTGTGTGACCATTCAAATGCCAGAATATTTTTCTCATTTATAAGTTTCCTGATCTTAACAGCACAAGCCAACTTCTCTCAAAGGGATTCTTTTCCTCATCATTGCTGTTATCAAAAAGCATTTATTAAACACTCATCTGCAGGTGGTGCTGGGTACAATAAAGCACAAGGGCCATTCTCTGTTTGAAGTATAGTTCTGCAGCAACAACTCCTTCACTGTTTTTGCTTCGATCAATTAACAATGAGTCAACTTCTATCACCTACAGAGCAGAGGCCAGAGAGTCAGGAGCCTGCACAGAGACTTTACCAGGGGCCAGGGGAGTTGGGCTCTGTTCTACCTGGCACCCTAAAATAGATATGGCACATGAAGATGTTTTTCACTTACAGTTTCAAAGGGCACATCCTCCAAGATGGGACTGGAGATGCAAGGAAGCAGGCAAAAGTTGTTTCCAGTCTTTTTCTTCACTTTCTTTCCTTTTTTCACTGACTTTTAAAAACTATGTAACATTTGATATATACTAAAGGATGTATGTAGCAAATATGTGAATTATAAAATAGAGTCATCCCTCGGTATCCACAGGGGATTGGTCTCAGGACATTATACAGTCACCTCCCTCCCCATACCGAAATCCACAGGTGCTCAAGTCCCTTATATAAAATGGTTATTTGAGTTGGCACTCCATACCCACAGTTTCCGCATGAAAAATTGATCCAAGTTGGTTGAATCAGCAGTTGCGGATCCTGCAGATATGGAGGGCCGACTGTATAATAATAAAAAGAACATTATGAGCCCACCAATGAACTTAATAGGTACTAGGGATTTACTCTTAGCAATGAATCCACCTGTGTGCTTTGCTCCTCCCCTACCCTACACCTTTCCCTCCAGAGCTGAACTCTGCACTGAATTTGATGTTAATCACTGACTTGCCATTTAGTTTTAGCACATATATAGGTATTTTTTTAATTGAAGTATAGTTGATTTGCAATGTTGTGTTAGTTTCTGGTGTAAACCAAAGTGATTCAGATATATATGTATATATATTCATACATATATATATTTTTTTCATATTCTTTTCCATTATGGTTTATCACAGGCTACTGAATATAGTTCCTTGTGCTATACAGTAGGATCTTGTTGATTTATCCCTCTTCCACACCCTTTGCCCCTTAGGAACCATAGTTTGTTTTCTATGTCTAGCACATATATTTATAAATGCACAATATATTATTTACTCTTGATTGGTTTTGAACTTTATAAAAAGGGGTCTCAATTTATATCCCCTGCTTACAAATGAAGTTAAACATCTTTTCTTACACACATTTGTCATTCATATTGCCTCTTCAGTAGTATGTCTTTTCCCCCTTTCTTCTGTTGTGTTGATAATCTCTTTTGTAATTGATTTGGAGCAATTCTTTATATAATCCAAACATTAATCCTATTTCAGTTATATGTCAGGCAAATGTCATCTCCTTGTATTTTCATTCACTTTTTGCTGTCTTTGATAAACAGAAGTTCCTAATTTAATGTGGTTGAATTTTTAAAAATTTAGGTTAGTGCTTTCTGTGTCTTATTTGAATAAATGTTTCCTTACCCCCGGATGTATATTGTCCCATACATTCTGTGAAAAGTTTTGTTGTTCATATATGTGCTTTAATCCAACTAGAATTGGTTTTCTTTATGGCGTAGAATAGAACTCAAATTTAACTTTTTTTCCATATGGATAATCAGCTCTCTCAGTACCATCTATTGAATACTACCCTCCTTTCCCAGTCATTTGCAATGCCACCTGTCATATAATGTTCCTTATGTGGATTGGTCGCTGAGTTGTCTATTCATCTTATTTAGTTTAATTTGTTACTCCATGTGAATTATAGCTTCATATATTACATTGATTACAATAGCTTTATGCCTGGCTATCTGGTAATGCAAGTCCTTCCATTGTTTCCTTCTTGAGCACAGTCTTGGTTCTCCTTGGGAGTTTGTTCTTTCACTTAAATTTTGTAATTGGCTTGTCAAATTCCTTCCAAAACCACTGTTGGGATTTTGATGAAAATTGCTCTGAATCTATTCAATTTAGGGGGAAGTGACAACTTTGTAATATTGAGGGCTTCTGTACATAAAAATGGTACATTTCTCAACTTACTTAGGTCTTTTCAGTGACTTTCAATAAAGTTTTATTCATATACAAGCAACCATTTTCTCCACACAGATCCTGCACATCATTTGTTAGATGTAATCTTAGACTCCATTTGTTTGTTGTCACTGGTATCTCTTTTTGTATTATATTTCTGTTTGCTGCTGGCTTTAGAAATCTAATCCTTATTCTTTTATTTTATTTTCACATCTTACTACACTGGCAAGAACCTCTAGTGGTGAATGGAAGTCATGGCAGTCGACATCCTCTTACTCTGATTTTAAAGTCAACACCACTAACATCTCGCTAAGAATTATACTTGATGTTATATTTTGGGTAGATACCATTTATCATGCCAAGGCATTTCTATGTATTCCTAATTTGCTAAGAATATTTTCTATCACCTATAGGCATCTATTAAGATGACCACATTTTTTGGCTTTTATCTAATAGTAAAATTGCATTTATAGATGTTCTAATTTTAAGCCCCTCTTTCATTCCCAGTGGAAACTCAACCTGATCATACTGCATCATTATTTTATACACTGCTGTATTCCATTTGCTAATATTTTGTTTAAAATAGTTACATCTTTGCTTTTTAGTGAAATTGGCCTATCTTGTGATGTCTTTATCAGGTTTTGATATTAAGCTTCAATTGGCCTCAAAAGATGAATGGTTTGGTTCCCTTTTTCTGTTCTATGGAAGAATTTATATGCTATTGGAATAATTTGCTTATTAAATTGATAGAATTCACCTATACAATCATCTGGACCTCATGTTCTATTTGCTGGGAAGATCCTTAATTATTTCAGCTTTTGTTTCTCTTTCAAACATAGTATGCTATACTTTTAAAGAATTTTTGTATTTTTTCCATTTTCAAATGCACTGACATAAGTTTAGTCATAGTATTCTATAATTATCTTCTTGTTTCTAGCTATTTCTCTACTTACAACATCTTTTTCATTCCTCTTGTGTCTCCTCTTTTTTTCTTAATCAATCTAAAAATAAGTATCCATTTTGATAATCTTTTCAAAGAAAAAACTTTTAGCTTTGTTGATATTTACAACCATATTTTTGTTTCCCTTTCATTAATTTCAGGTCTTACCTTCATTATCTCTTTCCTTCAATTTTTTTGGTTTGTTTAATCTTATTACTTAAAAAATTTTTAGTTGAATGCCTAACATTAAATTTTAGCAATTCAATTATAATATAAGCATTCAACTCTATAAAATTTGACATTTAAATATTCCACAAGTTTAATTTGCAGCATTTCAGTATGATTAGTTTTGAATAATTTTTTAAAACTTCTACTGTGATTTCTTTTCTGACTAATGAGCTATTTAGAAGTGCGTTTATAAAATTCCAAATATATTACAATTTCTTTTTAATTTACCTTTTTGTTTTGATTTACAACAGTTTTCATTGCGATCTGAGATCATGATCTGACTGACGCCATTTTTTTAAAAATGTTTGAAGTTTTGTTTTATGGTCTATTATGTGTGCAATTTTTATAAATGTTCCATGTGTACTTTGGTAGGATGTATAATCCAGTTGGAGACACATTTTTGTATGTCCTTTAAAATAAACTTGTAAATTGCCTTATTCAACTCTTTAATGTCTTTATTAATTTTCAGCCTGCTTTGATAGAGGCTTTGACAGATCATTGATCTATCAATGATTGAGAAATGTATGTTGAAAGCTCCCAGTATGATGGTAAATTTGTCAATTTCCTTCTTAGTTCCATCAATATTTGCTTTATATCTTTTGAGATATTTTGTTAAATTTATAGAATTTTGGAATTTTTAGTTGTCCTTGTGAATGTAATCTTTATCATTGTGTAGTGACTCTATTTATCCCTAATAATATTTATTCTTAAATTTATCTAATACTAGTAACTATTTCAGCTTAGTTTTATTTAGTTATTGTTCTTTTAATTATGCTGTGTCCCTGAGTTTTAAGAGTGTTTCTTGTAAAGAATATTTAGCTGGATTTTGTTTCTTTCTATAACATGATAATATGTATATTTTAGCTCTATTCTAGTCCATTTATATTTATTGCTACTATTAATACACATGGAATTCTACCATCCATGCTATTTAAGTCAGGATTCTCATGATAAACAGAACCAATATGATATTTGAGACAGAGCATGATTTTAAAGAATTGGATCACACAATTATGGGAGCTTGCAAATCTGCAATCCTCAGGGCAGACCAGGCATGCTGAAAATTCAGGCAAAGTCCCTGTGTTGCAGTCATGAAGCATAATTCCTTCTTCCTTAGGAAACCTAACTTATTCTCTTAAGGCCTTCAACTAATTGGATGAAGCCCACTCACATTATGGAGGGTAATCTACTTTACTTAAAGTCTACTGACTGTAAATGTTAATCACATCTAAAAATGTATTTACAGCAACATCTAGACTAGTGTATAACCAAACAACTAGGCACAATAGCCTAGTCAGGTTAACACATAAAATTAAGCATGACACATGCTTTCTTTCTTTCTTTTTTTCCTTTTTTTCTACTTCTTTGCTTTTTCTTGGCTTCTTTTGACCTTTTCATTTGGATTGATTTAATCTCTATGTTTATGTTAGATCTTCTCATTCCATCCTCATGTCTCTTAATTTCTCTTGCATATTTTTCATCTTCTTTTATCTCTGTGCTACAGTCTGAGTAATTTTTTCAGTTCTATCTTCTGGTTCACTAATTCTCTCTTCAGCTTTGTCTAATTTCATCAATTTAACAAATTCATTAAGCTTTTAATTTTGTCAATTATATTTTTATATGTAAAGTTCTATTTGGTTGTTTTTCAAATCTGCCTGGAAATTTTTGTTATTGTTCCTCATTTGGTTTGTTGTTTGTTTGCTTATTTATTTTCCTCTTTTATCTCTTTAAATAATTCAAATGCTGTTACTTCATAGTTAGTATCTGATAATTTTGATATCCGAAGTGTGTGGGGAGATCTAACTCTGCTCTTTCTCTTGATTTTCAATCATGTAACACTTTACCTTTCTGTATTTTGTTAAATTTTTATTATGAGGTCATATTTATAGAACTTAAACTTTAGCCTAAGGGCTAAAGAAAAGATGGTTTTCTCCAGGGAAGCCATGTATTTGCTCCTGCTGAGAGGCAGTGGGGACTATTCATCTGACATTACTCTGGTCCATTTTGAAGGCCCTGGCTTAATGAAGAGGGCTTAAACTCAGCTCTCTTTTCTTGTCCTGACTTAGTCTTCCTGTCACAATATGGCATTGCTCTTAGGAAAACACTACTTTTGTGCTCACTTAACGTTCAGCTCACTATTCTTCTTTCACTACTCTCAGTGCCACAGCCCCTGAAAACTGCAGAAGGTGGCACTCACATACCTATGATGTGAATGTCACCTTCCAGATCTGTGGCATGTGCAGTCTACTCAACCACATACAGAGGCCTTGCTCATTGTTCTAATCTACCAACCCCTCTTGGAGACTTCCAAGATTTGTAATAAATGCAGTAATGCACTGAAAAATGTTTGTTGTAATGTTTCCAGGACATGGTTGTATTTAATGAGAAGGTCTGTCAGAATATTTATGCCTCTAAAATGCCAAGAGCCTATCTTTGTCTCTTCATCCCCTTTTCTTTCCAACTTTCTGCAATCTGGTTTCAGTCCCCTTTGGTCTAATAATAAATTTCAATTGTCACTAGTTTGTAAAACCTAATATTTATCTTAATTTTCCCTTAACTGTCTGCATCAATTTGTTGTACTTATTACACCTTCCTTCTTGAAACTCTCCCCTTCCTTAGCATCTATGATTCTGTGCTATCCTGATTAGTAAATAATATTTTTATATACTGATTTATCAACTTATTCCTCTGGTGTTCATATTTCCTAGCCATGGAACATCTCACCCCTTATCACAGCAAGACAAGAGACCAAATAATTATATTCTTGTTTTAGAGTTTCAAAGCAAAGTTCCAGGTGTAAGACAAAGGTATTTGGAAGACTACATGAATAGGAAAGCCATTATTTTTCTCACCCTTTAATAAAGCTCTGAACTATGGAAGGTGAAGAAAAAAGAAACAATGAAGAAAAGTTGGTAGGACCCATAATAGGGAGACCAGGTAGGGCCTAGACCAGAAAGAGCAAACAGGGATGAGGAGAGTCAATATCCAAAAACCTTACTGACTGCTTTAAAGCCTGATAATCTCTTGTCAGCACAAGAGAATATGTGTGAGCCCTGCCTATGCCCCAAACCATCCAGTCTCCATTCTAGTGAATAACACACATCACTACCCTTCTCACTGGTGTTCAGTGAGAAATTTCCACCATAGACAGCCATCACTTTACTTAGCATCATTCAGCGGGAAAGATACCTGTTTTCTATCCCAAGGATGGCTTATTTGGAAATCAACTACCCTATGTAAACAATACCTTTTCCTTCTTGGGAAACTCAAGAGCTACCAGAGAAAGAGTAAGGCTAGGACACCGAGAGGAATGAGAGGGAACAAATGATCACCCTGCCAGCACCCTTCCTGTCAGCACTGGGATGCTTTGATCATCTAGAACAAGCAGCTTGAAATCTCTTCCCATGCAGTGTCAGTAATGAAACACACCTCCCTCTCACTGCATTCCTGCTCTCTATTCCTTCTTGCTCTCCTCAACTGGGTTTGCTTCTTTCTCCACCACCTAAATACTTACTCACTGAGAGCTTAATTTTGGCCCCCTCTACCTCCATTCTCTCCCCCTCAAAGAACAAATCCATACCCATAATGCCATCTCTGGACAAATGTCACAAGTTCTACAATAGGCATGTTTTTAAAAGGTGCTGTAGAATCACTGATGAAGGAGAGCTCAAGTTCGCCTTGTAAGACAGTTCAGACACTTTCCCAGAGAGTAAGTGACAGATGATCCTGAGGGGCAGCATCACTCACAGAGATACAGCTTAGCAGCGGCACAAAACACAACACAGGCGACAGCAGTTGTTTGACAAAACAAGGGACCTACTTACGTGGATAATTGTTTGGTGACTACATCTGATATTTTATGAATATTTTCTCATCTAATTCAGAAAGGCTTTTCCAAAGTCTTCATAAGTTGCATCAATAAGATTATAGCTGGTCATTGGCCTTTAGAGACTTTCTGAAAATGGAGTGAGAAACTGGCTCCCTCCTCCAATGTGGTGAAGTAACACCCACCCCTCCTGAGCTGATGCCCAAATGGTTTGGTGCCAAGTAAACCAGACAAAATGAGCTAGTCCTGCTATCTCGGTTCTGTTCTCCCTTTGAATTGAAGCGTAATGAACCATTTTCCAAGTCACAGGATAAATCAAACTTTATTTTTTTAAAAATGAACTCTGCTGCAGTTTTACAGTTACAATAACTTTCTCAATGTTTTCATTACTTGGAGATAACAGAGAAAACGAAAAGGGCAAGTGGATTCTTGGATCATTAAAGTCTGCGCTACAGTCTATCGAATGCCCCTGAGATGCGTGTAACTGCCTCCAGTAACATGTTTTGTTGCCAAAGCTATTAGTGACTCTTCACTGTTTCTTATCAGTCTCCCACTTGCTACAACAACACTGAACTTGTTGCAGCCCTGACATTTGCGACAATATCATTAGTTGCTGAAGACAAGACAAGGAGCAGGGCTGCAAAATTTCAGGAAAGTCACATTTGCAGGCTGGGTATAGGAAAAGGGGATTTATTTACCATGAGGCCTGCTCATTAGCTTCCCATTTTTATTACTCTAAAGCCCACGTTTCATGAGTTGGCTTCATGCTACAGCACCCCTTTCACACATACTTACAGGCTTACATGCTCCACATACACACACATGGCAAGAGGCTTAAAAGTGTCCAAAAAGCTCTTCTATCAGACAGATGTACTGTGAAAAGCCAACATCAGGTGTAAAGTGCTTCTGGATCATACAGCACATTTATTTATCTCAGGCAAGCTTTGCATCAAGTGTATTTCACATTATCAATGAACCCCACAAGCGCTGAGCTGAGCCAGGTGCAAACCCAGCAGTGGGGCAGTGAGTTTTTTTCAGGACAGGCCTTCCAGAAACCATTCCTCGTGCACACTAACACACGAAGGCTGTAGTTTATCACATCAGTGGCAATTTGCAGTTTCCACAAATCACGTTTTCTTTGCTTTCTGTCTTTTGTCTCTCAAATGTGGTATTTGCTATTAAGTAGTGGGACATTCATTCATGAGACTAAGAGATCTGAAAGTTCTTTATCATGCTTTCCCACAGGCTTCATTTCTTTGGTAGCCTCCTTACACTACTACAGAGAAAATGAAAATATCTTTTACCTCTTCATTGCTGGGAAATGTGGCAAAGACACATAATACTAGAGTTGCAAAGAAGTTCAAATTCTTGGATTACTGTGTTATAGAAATTAAAGTGTATATAAAATCGCCTAAGGATGGACAAAATCCTGAGAGTGATGATTACATAAATAAAACAGGTAAGAAAAAAACAAAATCCTGCAAGAAGATATAGACAAAAAGCTGCAGATTTGAATGTCTGCATCAGCAAGGAGCTAGTAATGACTGACGTAACATTAATTTAAAATCAATGCCATTTGTCTGGTAGCATTTTAATAAACAAAATTAAGAAAGTCTCTTATTTTTTAAATGTAATTACTGTTATGAAAGAGATTTTTGTTACTATTAAGCAGCAATTCATTGAGACTAGAGATGGATTATTCACACTTTAATAACTTATTAAAGTTATTATTAACTTTTGCAATATTTTAATTCTAAGTTTCCTTTCATAGCTCTTAGATAAGGGTCTTGTTTAATGTGTAGGATGGGCTTTAAATAACCTTCTCAATACAGATTGGCAGAGTCCTACAGCGCCAGGATCCTAGACAGACTCTGTTGAGCATAGGCTATCGCTCCATGAATCTGTTAGAATATTTTCAGCCTCAAATAAGAGAATATCCACCTAGGGAACTCCCTGGTGGTCCAGTGGTTAGACTCCACGCTCTCACTGCTGAGGGCCCAGGATCAATCACTGGTCAGGGAATTAAGATCCCACAAGTTGTGCGGTGCAGCCAAAAAAAAAGAAGGAGAGTATCCACCTAAAAGTGGCTATAACAATATTTATTAGCTCACATGACAATATCTAGAGGTAGCGTGGTTGCAACATTGGTAAATGAATTGCTTAAAAATAAGACAGAAGTTGTATCTTCTATATTTTTCTGCTTTACCATCCTCAGCACTTAAACTTCTCACTTCATGATCTCAAAGTACAATAGCTGCTGCAGTTTCAGACATTATATCCTCCACAGCTCTATCCAAAAGCAAGAGGGCAGTTTTTCTTTTTATATTTCTTTTTATCAGGGAGGAAAACCTTTCCCAGAAGCCTCTCAGCAGACTCATCTTCTGGTCATATTTACCAGGATTAAGTCACATGCTCGTGCCCTTTCTGCATGGGAGGCTGGGAAAGCAGTCTCGGCTATTTCTAACTCCTCTATTGGAGATGAATGCTGGTATCAAGGAAGAAGTATGGGGCAGACAACCATATCCCTCCTTCTACATATTTCTCATTATCTTTATAAGTAAATAAAAAATAAAATAAAATAAAATCGGACTTCTCTGGTGGCGCAGTGGTTAAGAATCCACCTGCCACTGCAGGGGACTCGGGTTTGATCCCTGGTCCAGGAAGATCCCACATGCTGCGGAGCAACTAAGCCCGTGCACCACAACTACTGAGCCCGTGCGCCACAACTACTGAAGCCCGTGTACCCTAGAGCCCACATGCTGCAACTACTGAGCCCGCATGCTACAACTACGGAAGCCTGCGTGCCTAGAGCCTGTGCTCTGCAACAAGAGAAGCCACCGCAATGAGAAGCCTACGCAACGCAACAAAGAGTAGCCCCCGCTCGCCGCAACTAGAGAAAGCCCGCATGCAGCAACAAAGAAGCAACGCAGCCAAAAAAAAAAAAAGAAAGAAAAAAATCACCTGCCAAAATAAAGTTAATACATTCCTCCTGGGACTGGTTCTAGTTTGCATATTCTCAGCTTCACTTTTTGTTCTCTTCTTCTTTTTTTTAATTTGTTTATTTCACCTCCTGGCCATCCTGTCCGTTTCATTTTGGTAGTGGTGGTAGGTATTATCGAGGACGCTTGGAGGACAGCAGAAATAGCCCCAGACTTGGCAAATAAAATTCTGGGTTCAGGAATCTGCCCTGCCCCTCATTAGTCATGAGATCAAAGACAAGGCTCTTGGGCTCTGAGCTTCATCTGTAAAGAGGAGGCAGTAATCCCTGCCCTACTTACTTCTGGAAGTAATTGTAGAGGCCACATGAGGTAAGATGTGTGAAACTGTTCTGTAAGCTGTTAAGCACTAGGCATATTCAGTGAGCTGCTGAGACATCCTAGGATCCTTGTTTGCACTCAGAAACACCTACACTTTGAGTGGCCTTTTCTCATCCACCACGCTGAGGTCATTTTGAAAAGTAACATTCACAAGTCAGAGACTTCCAAACATTGGCTGGAAAGAAGTCAATGTGTTCACAAGTAAAGAGCATTTGAGCAGCTGCACTTTAAAGTCAGAAATTAAGAGCACAATGGTCTCTCTCTTCCTTTGACTATATCACCAAGGGACAGGTCACTAAAGAGAATTAGTTGAGTAGGAACTTGAATCCAACAGAGTAAGCTACAGACTTGGAGAAGAGTCTCAGATGGTCAACTATTTGGATGTAGGCACTCTCTTTAAAGAAGTCTTCTCTGCCACCCAGCCCTTCTCCATGATCCAAGCAGCTCACTCAGGACACTCATCCCCTCTTCTAAGGTGCAGGTCCTTATTATGGCCTGATAACTGGGCCTCCAAATGGAGCAGGGCTGACCTTAAGCAACATCATGAATTCTATTCAAAAACTCAAGGTAGCCCCTCTTCTTTGAGCACTTACTTACTATGTATTTGAAGTAAGTGTGTATATACATTACCGACTATATACTAGAGAGACTAAGACATAGGCCTTGCCCTCTGTACTCTAGTGAGGGAATCACACAAGAACACTACTCAACTCTAGTTCAAGGCACAATACAGCAGGTGCCAAAAGCATCTAAAGTGCTCAGACTTTTTATACCAAAGTCAAAACAATAAGAGAATGAATCCAGGCAGGAGCATCAAGAAATATCTGAAATGGTCTTGGAAAGATGGTGTCATGTTTACAGGTGGAAATGCTGGGAGAAACAGCATGATCAAAGATTCAAGCTGGAGAAGCAGAATCATGTTTGAGGAAGGGTTGCTAGTGTAGAATAGATGAGTAGAGAACAGGTAGATTAGTGGGATGCTGGGGTCCCAGGCAAGCGTGTTGGGAGTTAAACTCTTGTTTTCACATACCCACTTTGGCAGTTTCTCTTTCTTCCTCTTACCATCCCTTCAGAATCTTGGTGTCCAGTATCTCCTCCTGCTGCCCTCCCCACTCATCAAAACTGCTGTCAGGGAGAGATCTGATATAGCTGACTTACGGTTTGGTAAGAATTGAAAGCAGACTAATATTTCGTCTTACACCTTGGCTCAATTACAGAGTAAATGGCATTGTTTCCTATCAAAGGAATTTCAGAAACCAAAATGAGGAGGTACCACATCTCTCAGCTGACTGAAAGCTAGTGGGACTAAAAGAATATCTGAATTCCAGCCAGTTATATAATTTATTTGTCCCATGAGCAGGTCATCTAACCTCTCTGTATTTTAGTATCTTTGTCCATAGCAAGAAAATCCTGTTATACCTTCATCACAGAGCTGCTGTAAAGCTCATGAAATAATTCACATAAAGATAAAGCACCCTGGCTATAAGGATGCTCACCCCCTTCCTGCAGTCTCTGGCTGCTCGCAGGTACCCTGGTGACACTCTCGCCAAGGGGCTCAGAGAGGAAAGTGCAGAGAGCCACATAACCATTGGGACATTCCTCCCCTGGTTTAAGCTTTCTCCCCATCAAGGAATTCCCAAGTGCAAGACTCTGGCGTGGGCTGGCCCAATCTAGGCCACTGGCACTGGGACACTTTAGGGGGATTACATGACTGATAACACACTTAGACCTTGTCTTCTCACGGGTGCTGAATGTAGGAGCACGCTGACCAAGCAGGCACCAATGGGACCCGAGTACGGATCCTGAACTGGCTCTTGTCCCAGCTCTACCCTCACCTACCCATAGGAGCTCAGAAAATCATTCTGTCTCTTTGAACACGATTTCTTCTGCAAATTGGAAATAATACCACCTGTCCGGTCTCCCTCACAAGCCTAAGATGTACAATATATCACAAAACTACACTCTTACTACTGTGTGTGATTCTATCTGACAGAAGAGCCTTTGAACACCCTTGGAGCATGGGACGTCCTTTGGGGTCTATCTCAACTGTCATGTCCTTGAAGACAGCTTCCCCAGTTTCCCAGGCAGAATTCCTCTTCATCCCGTGCATGTTCCAAGCACTTCAGTAGTTCCTCTGACACACGTGACATCATACTCTAACTAACTGCATGTGTGTGTCCCCTACTGAGGTCCTTGAAGCTCAGGAGTCCTATACTTTTCACCTTTGAATCCCCAGGACCTGCCCCGGCCCTGCACATAGCATTTGCAGAGGAAACATTTGGATGAATGAAAGCTTCTCAGACAGTCGTTTTATTCTGGACTTCCTTTTTGCCTGTAGAACATCCCAGGCTTGGAGACAAGGCACTTTTAGAAACTTGGTAAAAGCAGAGTCTGGAGCATCAGAAGGTAAATACAAGAATATTATGATAGGATGGGGATAGTCAAATGCAGTGCGGACCATTTTATATTCAGCCTTTGTCCTCAGGGCTCCAAGGCAAAGATGTTCTTACACCTTCTTTTTCTTCTATCTTAGAAACTGTCCCAAAGATATTCCCAGTTCAACCACTGGAATTAGAAATTAGGCCACATGGTCATATTAATGGGTCCACTGCAGGAGAAGTGCCAATAAATTACTCAGTGGCACACACCGTTGCTTGCTCAGGCTCCATTAAATACACAATATTCTACCCACAGATGCCAAGAGACATAAATGAGACGCTTGCATTGTAAAGCAGAAGAATGTGAAGCAGCTAAACCAAAAATTTTGCTAAAGTTTTTTTTTTTCCTTCCCTCAGTGTGATCTCAAGATGGAATAAAATCCAGCAGTTGAAAATGGAACAATTTAAGGGTGTTTGGTTCCAAGACATGAAACATGCAAAAGTGTAGTCTGAAGAATGTCGAGCCAGGCTGGCAATGAGATTCACCAGCCATTCTTGGGCACATTCTAAAGGGAAATATTATTGAGATTCAGCTGAGCTGGGCAAAATCCCAATAATGTTAACATCACTTGCTCCATTGCTTTTCCTAGTAAGAAGAACATGCAGTAATGGTTTGTAATCATACTGCAGAACGTTGTGTCTACAGACATGGTTTATTAAGGAGAAGATGGTCACTGATGTGTTTCTCTATGCGATAAAACACTTATAACCAAAAATCACCAAGGCAAACAGAATATTAAAAATGAGTCTGAATGCTACAGAGAGTTAAAACAAATTGGATATCTGTGCCTCCAGTTGGGTTGCCATTCATCGTAATAAAATTGTCTCCTAAGAGAAATGTGTGCTGTTTGAGGTTGGAAAGACATGCCTTTAAACTTCTGCTCAAAAGATCAGAATTCTTTTTACTATGTGTAGTTGCTATATTTCAAGAAATAATTTATGGCACCACTACAGACAGGCAAGGCTTCCATTATTGAGCACTTCAACTGTGTTAACTTGTTATGTTATGTCTCATTTAATCTGCTCTACAACCTTATTATCAGATTCTATTATTATGTCCATTTTATTAATGAGAAAAACTGAGGCTTGAAGTATAACTGCCTCAGTGTTATACAACTAGTAAATAGCAAAACTAATTTTTTTAAATTAATTTTTATTGGAGTATAGTCGATTTACAATGTTGTGTTAGTTTCTGTTGTACAGCAAAGTGAATCAGTTATACATACCCATATACATATATCCACTCTTTTTTAGATTAAAAGTAATTTTCTAACTAAGGTCCATCTAACTCCAAAGCCCATAATTCCCATTTTATGGATGAAGACATTAAGGCTGAGAGAGGTCAATAACTAGACCACTGCTGGTTACGTTGCAGAGTTGAGATGCAAAACCAGGCTCTATTCCTGTTACATCACCATGTTGCCTCTTGCATTTACCATCTTTCTTAAGACGCTTTGAGTGAGTGGATGTGGGTCAGTACCTTTCAGCTCTCTCCAAGCTTCAGCCTCTTTTGGTATTTAGTGTCCCGCAAGCAGTTCAGCAGACTCCCAACTGCTGAGAGAAGATGCCTCTGTCATTCCCCCAGAGCCTGTTCTGGGTCAAGGCCTTGTTGCCACCACACATTAAGAGACAACTTGAGTTAAGTCTGGACATTTGCAAAGCCGCAGGAATCTTAACAGAGGCATCAATGTTCCTAAGTCCATGATTAGCCCTTACAGAGTTCTTGCCCTTCTCCCATGTATTTAATAAATATGTCTTGGCAACTCATTCTGTGCCAGCACTGAGGCAGGCTCTAAGAACATAAAAAGAACAGATATGGCCCCTGTCCTCAAGTATACAATTAACAGCTGACATTGGCTGAGCACTTAGTATGTGCCAGAGGACCTCCTAGTGCCACACTTGGATCATTTACTCCTCACACATGCCACAGTCAGTATAACTAATGGTCCCATTTTGCAGATGAGGACACTGAGGCACAGATAACTGAAGTAAAACTTTCCCAGAGTCTAGTACGGGACACAGGGAAGTAGATAAGCCTTGCCAATCCAGTGTGTTAAGTACTGGGCTTGAGGGAACACAGGATTATGTAGGCTCTTAGGCCAGCCTGGGGGTTAGGAAAGGCTTCCCAGAAAAACAAAGAATGAGTTGGAATTAGCCAGTGAATGGTAAGGCAAGAGCATTTGACACAGAAGGGACAGCATGTGTGAAGGGGAGGACAAGGCACCTTCAGGTCCCAGAAAAGTTCAATGTGCCCAAAGCATAGAGATAGCAGAAGACGAAGCCAGAGAGGTAGATACCCAGGCCTTTTACGACATGTGATTCGTTGCCAGGGCCTTTTCAAATGATCAGACCCAGAAACTTTTCAAAGTCATGAACATAATCTAGACCGTAGCAAATCAAAGGTAGGAAAGCATGGCTAATGTCACATTTCTCCAAAATATTGCTTTTTAAAGGGTGGCTTATTTTTTCTCCTTTGATTCAGACTAATTCTGGGGGGGCTTGTTTTACCTCCAGTTATGATGATGAGAGGTGCTATGGGAAAGTAATATTCTGTCTTCCAGAATATCGTCCACAGCAAGAATACCATTCATGAAACGCCGGGCTTACCTGCCTCATTCTGGGCAGACAGGTCAAGTGGTACACACCCACACGTGCCCTGGTTCCTCTTCAGCCCCGCCTCTGAGAACAGGGGCTCAAAAAGGTGTCAAACCACTGTGTATCTCTCATGCAATGAATCCCCCCCAGCTCTCTTTCCAAAACGGAGCCCAATAAAATCTTATTACAGGATCATATGTATTCCATATCTAAAAACATACAATGACTCACAAAAGCACAGTCATTAAAAAGTCCAAGTAAAAAAATGCCATGTCTTGATCTTTTTAATCAAAGTACTACAAGGCATTTGAAAACCAGCACTGAATATCTTTTTTCTTTCTTCTTTTTTTTTTTTCTTGGCTGCACCATGCAGCTTGCGGGATCTCAGCTCCCCGACCAGGGACTGAACCCAGGCCGAGGCAGTGAAATCCCAGAATCCTAACCACTAGGCCACCAGGGAACTCCCGGGACTGAGTATTAATAATCACATGCAAATCAATATAGTGTAAGAGATTAAAGCATGCCTCCCAAGCTCAGTCATGAACCTGGCCCCAGCCCTCCCATACACCCATGTCCCCAGCACTCCTACCTTTGATTTGCTGCTGTCTAGATCACGTTCATGACTGAAAAGTCTCTGGATCTGACCATTTGAAGAGGATTTCAGACCCTGGCAATGAGCCACAAGACATTAAAGATCTTCAGATCCTACTTCTCTGGCTTCATCTCTTGCCCTCTCTAGATTTCAGGCACATAGTCCTTGCTTGATTATCTTTGAGCACATCCAGGTGGATTTCTATCACTTCCCTAGACGCAGTGGTCAGTGGTGAAAATAGTTTAGACTCTGCTTTTTGCTCCCGAACAAGGACTGAAACGTGAGGGAATAGGAAAGATGAGAGCTATTGAGAGGGTCCCCCAAAGGGATATCTTGATCCTTCACCTCAGGCATCTCCTTCTAAAAACCTGTTCTTTTCTCATCTCCCAAATTTCAGGCCCATCTAGTGGGAGGGAGGGTAGCTATATGTGGGTGAATAAGTGAAAGAAGATAGCCAATTCTAAAAACTTGGTGTTTTCACAAATTAAACTTTAAAGATCCTTTTACTGGGTAAGTCCAAAATGTAAATGGAGGCTTATTTAAGATTAAAACATAAGTATTTTTTATTGAAGTATAGTTGTTTTACAATATTGTGTTAGTTTCAGGTGTACAGCAAAGTGATTCATTTATATATATTTTTTCAGATTAGGATTTATTATATAGTACAGGGAATTATATTCAATATCTTGTAATAACTTATAATGGAAAATAAAGTATTTTTAAATCCCTGCCCACTTCTTCGATTCCTCAAAGCCATTATTATGTAAACTCAAGTCAGTAAGTCAAATGGTTTTTCAGACCTCTCTCTCTCTCTCTCCCCCCCTTCATTTCCCTCCTACTTTCATTCAGCAAGTTTGCACCAGTCAGTGTCCTAGGAGCTCCAAGGTGAGCATGGCCCTGCTCTCTACCACTTGGGAGACCTTGGCCATCGTGTATTGATCTGCTCTTGAGGAAGATTCTAAAACCAGCCCCAAAGGTAGCATGCGCAGAAACCCCAGACATCTCTAACTGGGTGGGCCTTCTTCCGGCTCCAGTCACTCATCCTCTAGAAGGAAAGGGTAGAAGTGAGATACTTTAGGGGGAAAAACAATGAAGAGGTTTGCTGACTAAGTCAGAGATTCTTCTTTTGGTGCTTTACCTTCATTCCCAGGTGAGTGTCCCCACCTGCCACAAATACCCTGGTTCCTTACATTTGGATTTCTCAGCCCCAAACTTGCTAAGAGCCGCTTCTTCTTCACTTCTTTAAATAAGATTTGAAAACAGTTGAAAGTCTCCCTGATGATTTTATAATGCCTATGACTGTGGTCTCCTACGGATTTGACCTCACACTGTTCTAAGAGTATCCTGGTAGGACTATTTCATAGGAAATAACTACCTTTGAATACATAACATATGATGCTCTATCATTTTCTAAGCACATAAAGCAAGATCTTTGGAGGTCTGCAGCTCCTCTGGAGCTCCAGTCTCTATCTTTTCTTACCTGAAAATTAAAAAAAACAGTGTTTCCTCAAGCCCAAGAGTTCTTTAACCACAAAGACAACCTTGGTTGCAATTCATACTGTCTGATTCTATGAACACTTCAAAAATGGCTGAGGCAGACAAAATTCTTCAGAATCCAGGCCCCCCTGAATGTTGGAGGGGAGAGAGGGGGAAAGGGATTCCTTTCTCCTTTTATAACCTCAAGACAATTGAACACTGCCAGTGGAATTCTTGCTAGCTAGTCCCAGAGTTTGACCTCGGGCTGTTACAGAAACAATGTTTTCCATGAGGAGCTCTTGGTTAAGAAATTTCCTCTCACCCTGAGAGTCCAACAAAGCGTGGTTTATAAACCCTCAGACTCAACTCAAATAGTCTAGGCTGGGCCATCCAAGCTGGCAAGAACTATAATTTCCAAGTAGCTCTGCACGCTGTGTGCTCAGCTGTCATTTTAAAGCTGGGGGAATTTTTTTTATAAAAAATTATGCTTGGGTGAGAAGATGTTGCAAATTCCCTTTGGAGCAGCAAGACAAGCTGTAGGAAAGGGATAGCTCCGAGGCAGATGAAAGATGTGGGTGAGAAAATTCTCTTTGTAAGGCAGAGGAAGAAGATGTGCCTGCTTGTCAATAAAGAACTTCAAAATGGGCTTCCGGTTATTTTCTTGTTTACTCTTCCTCTGATAAGCTGAACTGCTGACTGGAAATGACTGTTCCATCCCTACGGAATACCAAGGGAGTTAACTAATCCTGGGCTATTTTCAGAAGCAGTTGGGAAAAGAGGGGACGGAGAGGAGGAAGGAATGGGGCAAGAAAAAGAACAAAACATACTTACAAGTACCTGGATATAGATATACATCTGTAAATAAAATTTTCTGCTTCTGTCCCTAAAGACCAAGATCATTTGTTAAATCTGTGTTCACTGAAGAACCATGTATTAAATTATAAAACAAGAGGGCATCCATCTCCTCATGAGGCTTTTCATTAAGAAGCATTCTATAACCACACAGCGCAATATCCTGATGAATCCACAGCAAATAAATAACGTGTGCTACTTCCAGAAGTAACTTCTGTGTCTCTTCCTTCCTTTCTGGTTGAGTGTGCAGTGAAAATGAGAATCTGTTGTATTCTTCCATGTGTCTTGCCAACTACAGCTCAGAAGTCATCGTTACCTTCTGTTTAAACACTTGTACCTTCCTTCTGAAATATGTGGCCATCCCATCACCCACTCCAGGCCTATTTTCACAGGGTGCACATGCGCTGGGCCTTTGGTGCTTACCTGCTGAGATGCATTGAGATGCTGCAATGAGGAGTCTTCAGTATGAGTGCTTATGGCTCCTCGGGTGTTTATTTGCAGTGGATGGGGTATTCAACTCAGCTAGGTCAGCCTGTCTGTCCAGAATGTTCAGCCAGCCCTCAGCCCCTAGGGCTTTGAGCTCACTCAGGGCCAAAGTTAACAATTGCTTTCTTCCCCCTCTGGTTTTGCTATGTTGGATCACCCATAAAAACTTGTTGCTCGGAAAGCCCATCCTAGTTCACACTCTATTGCTTTTACAATGGACGCTGCTTTCCCACAAAGTGTCCACACAGGCAAAAGGTAGGACCACGCGATGTGGGATGCACTTTACTGGGCCAATTTTATGTCAGGAAGTGAAAAGCTTTCCTTCTCAACAAAACTGAAATACGTACTGAATTAGAGGGAGAAATGGAAAGAAAACTGGGCTGACCTTATCTTAGTTTTTGTGTCTTTTCCTATTTTAGGAACAGTTGAGGAAAAACCTTGGAAAAAAAAAAGATTGATCAATAATGATAATACTAACCCATTCATTCAAAACTGCTAAGTTTACCCAAGAAAGATAAATAATTTGAAAACAGTCTAGAAGGTCCTATTCAAACAGCCTTTGTTTCATGAACCCAGTAAGATGCCAGGCCATTCCTTTCTGCTTCTCTCTTCCCTCATCAGGCTGGTTAGCCATCACAAAGCAAAAACTCATTTTGTCAAAGCACCCTGGAATGTTTTTTTC
Organism: Eubalaena glacialis; assembly: GCF_028564815.1. Classification (NCBI taxonomy): domain Eukaryota; kingdom Metazoa; phylum Chordata; class Mammalia; order Artiodactyla; family Balaenidae; genus Eubalaena; species Eubalaena glacialis. Next base: position 45,691,027 of record NC_083724.1, read on the forward strand.
TTTCTTTGTTACTTGTGTGGGCTTTTCAGCCCCAGGATCTTTTGATCCGATACAACCCATTCAAAATAGATGCGAATGTTCTATCACCCCGTCTAAATGCCTTTGGCAACAGAGGGAGCTGTCATAATTGCGAACTGTACGGTGAATACTGAAATTGTCATGCGGCATTTGCATGACTGGCGCTAGCTAGGATGAGGCGTGTGCAGACAGAGTTTTCACAGCAAAGGTGAGTGATCAAATGCAGATATTGCAGGTAGTCTGTAAGGCAAGAAGCGATGTCAGGCCCACCAGGCCTGGTAGCTGTTGTAGAAGACCTCAGCAAGGCCTTGTAAGTTGAATCACTGCAGTGAAATCCAGGTGCGCTCATCTTCTAAGACTCTTCCTTGTTGAGTCATAACATTGCTTCTGTTTTGTGGTCTCCTTGGTTGCTGCTGCCATGTGTTTACTACACTATTCTGCTAAGGTTCTGACCCTGTCTGGCACATCCAGCTTTCCCAAGTGTTTATCTGGATTCCTACTCTGCATTTAGAGCACACAAATTTCCTAGTCCTGTACTATTTGCCAGGTCTTTGACATGCAACCTTGCTTCTGAAGAGCTGGGTCTCCTGGTGTTTGACAGCTTGCCTGTTTTTACCTCATTTCTTGGTCCTGTGCTGTAGGTGGTATGAGTCTGAACTGTTTATTTTGATTTTAACCCCAAGATCCACACACACACATTATTTGAGTACCTACTATGTGTCAGTTATCGGAGGTTCAGTGGTGAACAAACAACTCTCTTTCCTATCTTTACAAATCTTAAAATCCAACAATTCAAACAAATATTAATCCTAAAGCCAAATAAATATGTAATTCCAATTTATGATAAGTACCATGAAAAAACCAAAATGCTCTGAAACAGATCAACAAGAAAGGCCTCTCCGAGAAAGTGACATTTAAGCTAAACCCTAAAGGATTAGTAGTAGTCAAAACAGACAAACAGCTTTCCAGGCAAGGGAAACAACATGACTGAAGATCTTCTGGCAGGAAAGAGTCTGGCAAATTCAAATAAAGATAAGTTAATGTGACTGGAAAGTAGTGAAAAAAAAGAAAGTGAAATGAGGTTGTAGAGTTAGGAGGGACAAGGCAATACAAGGCCTTTCTAGCCTTAGTTAAGAATTTGGTGTCCTGGTCTAAGGCAATGGAAGCAACTGCAAGATTTTAAATAGCAGATCCCATTTATACTATTCAAAGGTCAAGGGAAAGGCCTGAAGCAAGGAGACCAGTAGGAGAATATCATCACAAACTATGAGAATGCTGGCCTTGACCCTCTGGGGATCCATAGTGTTCAGTCTGCTCCCACGTGACCTTCAAGTCCTGGACCACAGTCTTGAACTGGTTCTTTTCGTTCTGGCTGTGCACCTTCTCCTACTACGTATGCCTAGGTCCTCTGGGAGCTCAAACATCACTGTGGTCTGCCCTACTTCAAAAGAAAAAGCTAACCAGGGAAGAGATGGAGGCAACCACATTATCACGTTTGGAAGGAATTATCTCATTTTCAACAATTTGTTTTTCTGCCACAAGAAGAACTGTCAGTCATTTGTCTCCTTTCATGCCCCTCTCTCCACCACCCATATGGGAGCAGGATCAGCACTGCACCAGCGATTAGAAGAGTAAATACCTGGTCTTATTTCAGAGATTGCCCGGATTGTAGAGATGACACAAATTTAAATGGAAAGTAGAATGGACAGTATCAAAACTGACTATAAATAAAGGAGTAAGACTGACTTTTGATTAAATGCAGAAGTAGAGTGTTTCCAATTCAGGCACTATGTCAAAAGACAGAAACTTAAATCTCTGAGAAGTCCTATCCAAGCTTTGATCCAAGGGAATAAACCCTTAAATAGAGCAGAAAAACCAAATGACCTGAACGTCAGCATACTTACAAGAGATAATCCCAGGTACAAGTTTTCTCACAAATATTACTGAATCCTCCTAGATACCAAGAGGTCCTTGAGGTAGGAGGTGGTGCGAAGGAAACATTTATTTATTACAATTCCAGGTTTATGCAGGGGAAATTTAGTGAAAATCTTTTTCCATGGTCAGGAAATTGAATAGTGTTGGAATCAGAGTCAGAATGCAAAGGTTGTTGACTAGAGGCCAGAGTAGTTTTGCAAGAAGCCCCGGGGCCCATCGGTAGTAAGTATTGATAGAAGCCCACAGTGAATGTTGCTGAATTGTGTGGACGGCATTTTATTGTCTATATATCCCTTCAGTGTGTGGGGGAGAGGAGAGGGACTAACTAATAAAGCACGTTGTGTGCTTGTGTGTGTCACACACACGTTTGATTTTTCTGAAAGAAGGGCAATGTTATGCTTCAAACACAGAAAAGATAATATTTCAGGGTGACTTTTCTTCCAAAAATACTGCAATAACCACCTTAGAAACAGACAGATTCGTTTTTTAATGCTGAGAGCAAATAAATAAAGTTGGTTTAATTCATTTTACAATCTGGGTTGTAAAACCAGTTGAATGTCTGGTTAAATGGCAGTGGGGTAAATTGCCTTCTCACAGTAATTTCCCCTTTACTATCACTTTAGACAAAGCTACACCTAAGGGAGGAAAGAGACATGTTTATGTTACCAACTCCTCTGTTTAATTATTTTGTGACATGTCATGTATTAATTCCAAATCTGAATTCTTCTTGACTCTAACAGGAAACTGGAATTTTTGAGGTTTCTGTAGATGCTATGTTTAGCTCTGATACCAAGAAAGTATCATAAAATAAAAGCACGTTGTTACCACCCTGAACAGAGGAGAAGCAAAAACAAAGCAAGGAAGGCAAAGAAAGAGCAAGCAGCATAGCTCAAGCTGGTGCATGGCCTTGGTCTGAGAGTCAATGGCACTTACTCAAAACCAAAAAAGAATTAGTCATGAGGCAGAATGTGGAACCCGGAAAACTTTTCAGTTCATCCTAGACAAGGACTTCATGCCTCAATTTATTATTCTCCTGAGATGTGGGGGCTTCCCATAAGTCAGACATACACATTGGAGCCATTAAAAATGCTTTGTAATACAAATAAGAATAATTTTTTATTTATCTACTTGGTTATCACCACATTAACCCAGAAAATTAAGAACAGTATATTTATAAAGTTGCATTTTGTATACCATTTGAGAGTTGGAATCGCATCCAGGAAAGTGATCACTTTGTCTCTTCATTCTTGGTCTAGATGACTCTTGGTCGGTATCACACCAAAGGGAAATACCAACTCATGAAACTGATTCAGTTTACTAAATGTCTCCTTTGAAGGAGATTTCCCAATAAATTTGTTTTCCAGTTAAAGAGGGATTATACTTCTTTCCCCAAAGTCGGGATAGCGAAGAGCATGAGTTGGAAACGGCACTGGTCCGGCCCCTGGTCCTAGCCTAGCTCTGGTATCAAGCAGCTGTGTAACCTTGGGCACGTTACTGAATCTAAGGCTCAGTCACATCACCTACAAATGGAGGATGGCAGTCAGAGATCCAGCAATCAGGGCTCAATAAATGTCAAACACTCTTCTGGCTGGTATTCTTATTAGTATCAACACTTTGTGTGACTTTAGGCCAATAACTGAACCTCTCTTGTCCCTTGGGTTTACTTACTTATAAACTGAGTTAAATAGTTATTATAAATATTAAATGAGATAACATCTGTGAAAGGGCCAGGCACAGTGCCAAGCAAATTGTAGATGCTCAATAAATGTTTTCTTTCTTCCCCAAAGTTGTATGGGTTTATGGCTAGGAAAAAAACAAAAACAAACAAACAAAAAATCTCTTTTCCATAGAAAGATCTTTGGGGGAAGAAAAAGGGGTTAGAGTACCTAGCTCACTATAAACTTTTGTTTATTCATTTAAAAATTCCTTCTTTAAATGAACCACTCAAATTTTAAGAAGCCAAAAAAATCTCAGAACTACCATATGTTTTAGCAGTTTTTTAAAAAGTGGTAAAAAAAAAAATTAAACCTGTCATCATAACCATTCCTAAGTGTACAGTTCAGTAGTGTTATATATTCACATTGTTGTACAATCTATCTCCAGAACTTTCTCATCTTGCAAAACTGAAATCCTATACCCATTAAACAATAACTCTTCCCTCTCCCTACCCCTAGAGCATGGCAACCATCATTCTCCTTTCTTTCTCTATGAACCTGACTACTCTAGATGCCTCATTCAGTAGAATCATACAGCATTTGTCTTTTGAGTTTGGTTTATTTCACTTTGCGTAAAGTCCTTCAAGGTTCATCCATGTTGTAGCATGTGTCAAAACTTCCTTCCTATTTAAGGCTGAATAATATTCCATTTTTTGTATATATCACATTCTGTTTATCCATTCATCCACCAATGCTCTTAGTAGTAGTTTTATCCAAATCTGTTTTAAAAATAAAACTTCCAGGTAACAAAACTGTACCAACTTCTCCCCTCCCCAACCTCAATTTAGCAAATCTGGCTTGCTAAGAGGCATGAAAACCACGGGGAAAAACTAAAGCTCGGGTGTGTCCTCTCTCCCACTCTCACGTGTGTGGATTATCAGAGTGGCAACCTCAGACTTCAGCAGGCTCTTCCTCCTCAGCTCAACCCAGATAAACGAAAACAACAGAAATATTAAACTCTTGGTTCTGGTCCTTTACCCACCAAATAAATGTCACTGTACTCCACTCCCCTTATACTCTGGCTCTTATCTCTTCTTGTGCACTACCTGACTATTTTTGGGGGGGTTGGGGTGTGGGTACAATAGTGATTATTCCAGAAGGAATTTACCAAAGGAGAGGAGAGGAGATATGAAGATTGGGAGGCTTAAACAAAAGGCCTCAGGAGCTGTGCTGTCCCATATGGTAGCCACCAGTCACATGCGGCTATTTACATTTAATGTGAAATAAATTTAAATTAAATAAAAATTTAAATTTGTTCCTCTGTCACACTAGCCACATTTCACACAGCTTAATAGCCACATGCAGCTAAGGGCCACAGCGTTAGCATAAATATAGAGCATTTCTGTCACTGCAGAAAGTTCTATTGGACACATTGCTCTAGAGTTTCCAGATGAAGGTCTATTTAGTAACTATTAAGAAAGGGATGAGTATGTATTATCAGTAATATGACGATATAGCCCATTGTCCGAACACTTCTGAGAGAGAAAAGAGGCATCAATGATTATCCCGAGACTACAGAGAGTGAAAAGAGGCACCATGAAAAATTTATGCTGGGACGTATCAGTCAGGGGTCTCCAGAGAAACAAAACCAGTAAGAAATATATAGATATATACAAGAAGAGATTTATTATAGGAATTGGGCCATCTGGTTATGAAGGTCAAGAAGTCCATTCGCAAGCTGGAAAACCCGGTAAGCCATGGCGTAATTCAGTCTGAGTCCAAAGGCCTGAGATCAGAAAACTGATTATGTAAGTCCTGGTCTGAGTCAGAAAGCACGAGAACCAGGAGCAAGGATGTGTGAGGGCAGAAGATGGATATCTCAGCTGAAGCAGAGACAGAATTCTCCCTTCCTCCCCCTTTTTGTTCTATTCAGACACTCAACGGATTGGAGGGTGATCTTTTCACTCAATCTACTGATTTAAATGTTAATCTCCTCCAAAGACTCCCTCACTGACACCCAGAAATAATGTTCTACCAGCTATCTGGTATCCCCTAGCTCAGCCAAGTTGACACAGAAAACTCACCATCTCAGCATTACACGCAAACCTGGACACATTGTCACCCTGATCATCATGTTACTCCTGGAGATGGCACTTGGGGTGGATTTCAATTTGAACAGTGCCCACTGGAGTTGTGCATGGGCATCTATTACTTTTATCGATACAACTAGAACTAGAACTTCTTTCTGAAAGGACTAGCACCTAAAAAAGCGATTCTCTTCCAGAAATGGGCCTATTTCTAGAAAGAACTGAAACCACTCACTTTTTCTTGGTGCTGGACTATTCCCAGTTTAGAGGATCCCAGGCCACATTCGGATCTGTGTTTTCCCTGGGTCAGGCCTAGATGAGACTCCTCTCTTCCAAAGTGAGCAGAGTGCTGGGAAACAGGATTGTTTTTCAGCAGTTTCTCTGATGTGAGACTCTAATACTAACACAACTGTTTTAAAGTCACTTTATCTGCCGCAGGCCACAAACTCAGTTACACCAAATAGCGCGCTGCTGGAGGGGATGGAGTAGGAGCGGAAGTCCTGAGGGTCTCTGAGGGCTTGTGGGTGGGAGGATCAATTTTTTGTTTCATTGCATTTGTGGGGAACCCAAGAACACTGAAAAATCTTCATTTTCAAAATATTCCCCATGCCCACTTTGAAATTTCACCCGTTCTCCTTGCCTGGAGTGAAGTGCTGAAGCTCCAGTCTGAGTCTTGTCCAGTGACAGGAATGCTGGCCTTCTTGCCCAGGAGCAAGGCAGTCAGCCCAATAGGATGGACTCTTTCTTCTCCTAGGGCTATCAAAGAGGATCGAGTGTTGTCTCAGGTGTAACTTTTCAGTACACCCCTCCTAAAAACCATATGGACTCCAAGATGCATCATGGCTATAGGATCAACCCTGGTTAAGTAGTAAAGGAGAGAATCTTGTCGTTCCAAGCCTCCCCACTTTGGGTTAGTAGACTGCTGTGTGGTGGAAACAGCACCAGCATCATCATGGGTTTTCAAAGATCCCACTATCCAGCCTAGCCTCTCTGGGCTGGTCCTGCTTCCAGTGTGCTTAAACCATTAGAAAGGACTGGCTTATTCTCACTGATTGGCTACTTCCAGCCACATTGTAGAAGCCACACAGGTCCAAAGCCTGCCCTACTTATGGAGTGTAATTCAGACTCCTTGTTTAAACCCACTACTTATACAACAGAAATTACCCCAGCACCTACAATGTATCAAATATCTCTTGTGGGCACTGGGGATATTGCTGTGAGCAAGATAAGATCCTATCGTCACAGACCTTATACTCTAGATGAAGGAGGTAGATAATAAACAAATAATTGAATTAATATGGTTTCATCTTTTCATTTCAGATGGTGCTACCTGCTACAGAGAAAATAAGGCGATATGATAGAGTGACTGCAGTGATTCCACTGGATGGTACTGTCAGTAAAAGCTTCTGGACAAAGGGTCATTGGACTTGTAACCTGAGGGTTGAGAAGGAATCGGCTGGGTAATAGAGGAGGAATGAAGAGCTTGAGGTCTCGAAGGGGAATAAGAGCTCTACGATTTCAAGGGCAACCTGGAGAAGGCCAGAGGGCCTGGGCCTTGTGAGCAAGAGGAAGGAGCAGGAGAAGGTAAGCTTGAAGAAGTAAGCAGAGGGCAACCATGCGAGGCCTTGCAGGCATGGAAAAGAATTTGACTTTGTTTTAAGTACAATGGAAAGACATGCAAGGATTTTAAACGAGAAGATGACATAATCTAATTTATATGCTTAAAGATTATTCTGGACACTGCACACAAATGGATGAGAGCAACGGTTTTCAAAGTGGGGGTCCCAGAGCAGCAGCAACATCACCCTGGAAACTAGTTAGAAATGCAAATTCTCAGGCCCCACCCCAGACCTCAGGAATCAGAAACTATGGGGGTGGGGCCCAGCAATCAGTGCTGTAACAAACCCTCCAGGGGACTCTGATGCACGCTCATGTTTGAGGAGCACTTCATTGGAGGAAGATGAGCAAAGATAATGGAAAACCAGTTAGGAGGCTACAGGGCAGGACAAGATACTGCTCTTCCTGACACTGTTCTTATGCTCTAGGGATGGAGAATCCCTCTGTTGAAGAAATGTTCCTTTGTTTGTAGAAAATCACTCCAAGGAGTGTGGGAGGGAAGGGGAGCCGTTGAAGGGGAGTCAAAGGAAGAGGATTTCTTCCTTTCTGTCAACCAAAAGCTGTCTTTGGGACAGATTAATTAAACTTCTTTTTCTTTGTTTCTTTCTTTCCTTTTTTTTTTCTTTGCATGGAAGACTTGTGAAATTCAAAGACTACATTCACACCATTTATCTAAGGGAAAATAAATTTAAAACTGAAGTTTTTTTCATGTCTACATGATATCACACAAGAAATAGAATAATCTTGGGGTGAATATGGGGGACTGGTGCATTTAGGGCCTATGCCTCACGTAGACCAGAGTTGGGGACATCTATACAAATACAGTTGGATGGGGTGTATCTGGATCAAAAGTAAAATCAATTAGGAAGTCCTATTAGAAGTCAAAATCCCTTTACATGCTCAAAATGGCTTTTTATATATATCCTCACACCAGAGAGGGAAGGAAAATCTTTATTTAACATCCTCTCATGGTCCCCTGTGTAGTAAGATACACCATTATTAACTAGAAAGGACCTCCCTCCAGGCATCACTAGAAATACACACTCATACACTTTTTGTGGGTTCACTGAGGTGGACTGACTTTGTGGTTTTCCAGATCGTCCCCACATCTAGTCTCCTGTGGAAACTGAAAATTATTATAAAATGTAGACTTTATGCTGGAAGAGCAAAATGTTATATCCTTGCCTGTCACTAAACACTGTGATGGAAATGAGCTTATTAGATTGGCTAGCAGCCAGCTAAATGAACAGGAATAGGACAGCAAAGAGGGAGAGAAAGAGGCAGGGAGAGATTTAGAAATGCTGATCTCTGGGCAAACAGACGGGATTAGAGTAATGGGGGGAAAGTCACTGGAGAAAAAAGGGTTACCAAAAAAATGAAGAAAAATTAATAAAAAGGAAAAGTACAGGAATAAAGTGCAAATATTGAGGATTGACACAGATTTGGGTTTCAGTCTGACTCTGTTTCTTATGTTGTATGATTCTGGGCAAGATACACTAATGCTCTAAGCCTCAGTTTCCTCATCTATGAAATGGAGATCGTAATTGAGCTACCTTAAAGAGATATTAAAAGAATTAAATAAAATCTTGTCATTAAGTGTCTGGTGTAGTACCTGGCACATTAGAGAAGATTAGTCAATACTAGTGACCTCCTTCCCCTGTGCTCCTTTATCTACCCGAGCATATGACCTGGGGAAGAGGAAGAGAGTAAGACACTTAAAAAGAGGAAAAGATAAAGATGTTTGGTTATTCTGTATATTTCTATTCTAAAAGTAAACTATTGAAATTTTGACATCTCATTTTTGATATCTCATGACGTTCTTGGGGATCTGAGCAGAGAAGGTAAAACTGTCCCTCTCAAAACCCTGTGGGATGATTCTGTGTCCAAATGCCTCTGCCTCAGGCTGCACAGTGCCTTCCTGGGATGTGCACTCCCAGAGCTACTCATACAGTCTCAGTTCCTAGAGCTGAGGAGGGCAATAGTTCTCTCCCTGCTCTGCCAGCACGTACTAGGAGGCTTAGAACATGGGCCTGTGAGTCTACTGCTTCTTACAACCAGCTCCAAGCATTAGTAAAGATGAGGAAAATATAAACATCTAAACTTTATGACTCAGAGGCCTAAGTGATACCTGTAAAAGTCCCAGAAGAATGTTTTCTGTTTCCCATCAATGGAACAGATTTTGTAGAGTTCTGAAAAAAAATCTCGAGCTACTCAAAGGCCAATATTATACAAATTAAAACAACGAAAAAATGAAACAAAGAGGTTCTATGACTTGACCAAGGTCATATAACAAGTTACGGCAGCATCACTGATCTTTCTGAGTCAACATCAAGTCTACACTGTTCTCAAAGGACACAACTAGTCCAACCCAGTATGCAGGACACAATGTTCCTCTTTGAACAATCTGTACTTGGAAAGTGAGACTCTCTTCAGAAATTCTTACTGTTCTCCTGGGACCAAACACTGTACCAGTGATTTGAAAACATTTATATTTCAGAAACAACTACAAAACAGAATCATTCATTATGCTCCTCAGCAGCAAAGACTAGCCCTGCCTTGCCATCTTACAGTTGATATTTTATTCGTGGGGAGGCATTCCTTCTCCTGTTGCCAGCCAAAATTATTTGTAGTCTAATAATTTATTTACGAAATAACTCCTCTTATTTGTGTTTCAGATATATCTTTCCCAGGAGGCTCAATATATTTAATGATAGCACTGCAATAAGACAGTGCAATTTGCAACTTAATAGAAAAAAATGTTAACAATACAGTATGATTTCCTATGAAGAACAAAAGAATTTCCTCCACGTGTATTGGCCCTGAGACACAGGAGGGAGAGCAGCAAGGCACAGCTGCTCACGTGGTCTACAAGGGTAATTTCCCAGCAAGAGCTGAGAGCACAGGTCATAACCCATGACCAGCACTGGTGAAAGACAAGTTAACCGACAATAATAACATGTCCTGTTTCCCGAACGTGATCTGTCTGCCATACAGGCCAGCCCACAATTTTTTTTTGTGCAAAATAAAAAGAACACAGACCAAAAAGAAAACAGCAACATAATTTGAAATACGGGGCAAAAGGAAAAATTAACCAATGCTAATGCAGATCCACATAACTGAAACAAATTGCTCCACACTTTTAAGGTACAATTAGTATCACACATCTTTTATTTTTCCCTAAATAAATCTGTCTTGAGCCCCTGGTGCCAAATTAGTAGAATGTCTGGTATTTTCCTCTTGTCACCCTCTTTAAAACATTCAAAAGGCCTGGGAGAGGGGTGAGGCAATTCTAACATCCTCACCTGAAGAAGAAAGATCCTGAAGTTAGATGGGTAAACAGTTACCTCTGCTTTTCACCATTACCTGGTGTTGGGCCTGCATCGTTACCCTGGCCTGCTGCTGAGCTGAGTCCCTAGACAGATCACCCTGGATCTTCATGGGAATATGATCCTGCTCCCTCAAGAGTGCTTTTGATCCAGAACATCATGGGTTCCCAGAATCACAGCTCTGAGTACTTAGCTTTTCCCTGCACAGCCATCCCTGCAAGGACCAGCCCCATTTCCCAGCACTGTCACAGTGGTTCAAGGTTCAGCCTATTATGGAACCAGAGCTACTGTCTTCTCTCCTTCCCAGGGATCCACTACTTCTTTCCTCCCTAAGATCAAGTAGCTTTCCCCATGAATCCCAGAAACACAAAGGGCCTCACTCTACACTTTTGCTGGCCAAGAGAGCTACCTATTCACAGTCTAAGTGGCCCAACCAGATTGCCTCTAGAGGATCCATTAGCTTCAAAACACAAGAGGTTTGATTTTAAGTTTTGCCAACCACCTCCTTAGGTGTATACCCTGATGATTTGGGGATGGGAAGCAGTTCCCCTTCTTTAGGGAAGAACCAATGTAAGCATGAGAAAGATGATTTAATCTCCTTATAATGAGCAAGATGATTCTTTGTCACCTCTCTTATCAGAGCAGAAAAATAGTTCAATCAAAAGTGGGATATAGTTCAATCAAAAGTGGGATATCCTGCTAGACTAAGAGCTAGAGCACATCCCACACACACGCACACACACACAAATAATATGACATTTCAAACACTGTGTGTCCCTGCAGATACTCTCTCCAACATGCATTATTACTATTTGCTCCATAAATTTTGTGCAAATGAAAGAGTAAGAAAAAAAACAGAACTGAAAATTAACATACAGATTGCAATGTACTAGACATTTAGTAGATTACTGTTTGTGTTTTCATGTACATCTGTACCATTTATTTGAAGCTTCACAACAACCTTGTAAGATATATTTTATTAAATTTATTTTGTAAATGAGAGAACTAAGGTTCAAAGAGGTTGAAAAAACTCAATATCAAATAGCAAATTGTGATGCCAAAATTTGAATTCTCAACTTCTTTTCCACTCCATATTCTGATGCTTACAGAATATGTAAGAAGACAAGAAGCAGCTTGGTTTCCTAGCTCCTAAAATGGGAGGCTCATACTGAGTTGGAACAACAACAACAAAAAAATCAAGTAATTTTTTTTCTTAAGATTGCTTTGGAATCAAAACTATGAAGAGGTACCACCTCACACCGGTCAGAATGACTATCATTAAAGAGTCTAACAAATAACAAATGCTGGAGAGGGTATGGAGAAAAGGGAACTCTCCTAAACTGCTGGTGGGAATGTAAACTGGTGCAGCCTCTCTGGAAAACAGTATGGAGGTTCCTCAGACAACTAAAAATAGAGTTGCCATATGGTCCAGCAATCTCACTTCTGGGCATATATCCAGATAAAACTATAATTCAAAAAGATACATGCACCCTTATGTTCATAACAGCACTGTTCACAATAGCCAAGACATGGAAACAACCTAAATGTCCATGGACAGATGAATGGATAAAGATGTGGTACATACATACAATGGAATATTACTCAGCCATAACAAAGAATAAAATAATGCCATTTGCAGCAACATGGATGGTCCTAGAGATTATCATACTAAGTGAAGTAAATCAGAAAGAGAAAGACAAATACCATATGATATCACTTATATGTGGAATCTAAAATATGACACAAATGATCTTATCCATGAAACAGAAACAGATTCACAGACATAGAGAACAGACTTGTGGTTGCCAAGGAGGAGGGGGTGGCGGAGGGATGGATTGGGACTTTGGGACTGGCAGATGCAAACTAGTATATATAGGATGGATAAAGAACAAGGTCCTACTATAGCACAAGGAATTAAAATGCAATATCCTGTGATAAACCATAATGGAAAAGAATGTTAAAAAGAATGTGTATATATGTATAACTGAATCACTTTGCTGTACAGCAGAAATTAACACAACACTGTAAATCAACTATACTTCAATATAATAAATTTTTTAAAAGAGATTGCTTTGGAACAATTTCATTTACTCTTCACTACATTCCACAGTACAATTTGGGGGAGAATACTGAGTGCTGATTTGCTCCCTCTAGAATCTCTGGAGAAAGCATAGATCCTGTCTGTGTAGCTAGAACACTGTAGAAAGCCCAGGACTAGTCAGTGTGGCTTGTGAAGGAGAATGGACATCATGTTCTCAAACCCAACTCTGGGTGATAATCACACGGACAAACAGCAGAAACACAACCAGATGGTAAGGATACACCTGTACAAAGAACTGATTTGTTGAGGGGAGGGTAAAATAAAGATGATTCAAAGACTTATAAGAACTTACTTGGACTTGAGAATGCTTCATGATATAGTTGTGTGAGGCCTTCCTAGTACCAGAGGGAGCATATGTCCTGGAAAACACACAATGCTCCACCATCCAGGATTCTGTCTTCCCTCACTCTCTATTTCTATCCCAGCAACCCAACTCAGTTGCTGGAACTGGAGAAAAACAGAGAGGGCAATAGTAGGAAGTCCTAAAGGTGATGCTCAGAGTCCTGGCTTCCTCTGCTGTTCAAAGTCAGCCTCACCTTTCATTTGGTTCAGTGTGCTACTCCCATCTTGCACAAGAAGAAAATAAACAGAGAAGGTGAGTGACTGGTCCATGTGACTGGGTAGTTACTGGGTTTCAGAACTAGAACTGTGCTCCTCTAATACTCAGCTCTATATTCCTGTTGGACAAATGGAGAGAGGATAATAAAGAGGGAACTTCCTTTTCCAGAGCATTTTTGTTTGTTTTATCCTCTCATCCTTGCTGTCTGTCTGTCCCTCTCTCGCTCTTTCTCCCTCTCACACACACACACACACACACTCACACACAACCACACATACACCATTATATAGATACTTAAAGCAATGTTTCTGTAAAGAGAAGTAAGAGCTGCTGGGTGTGGATCGAGGTAGGGAATGTCTTGCATTGAGAATGCGGTAAACATTCACAATGGAATTGAACTGGTACACTGAGGTCTGTTGCATTCTGCAAGAACTCTTGGTTTTCTTTTAGACCTTTTTATCCAATGGACAGATAAAGAGGAAATTCAATCTGCTAACGCCTTGGCCAATTAAAGAAGGAGAAAAAAGTAACTGGAATCCTTCTGAGAGTCTATTAGAAGAGCATGGAATCTTTGTTATTATCTCTCTAGCATTATCTCTTTATAACAAGAGAATAGCATGATGGCATCCAGACCTTAGTCAGAGGCATCATTTTTTTGTCTAATTCATATTCAGATATACTAAGGTGTGCTTTTTCTGTGTGGCTTCTCTACACATTGGTAATGGGTGTATTTCCTAAAAATAAACTTTGGATCTTTCACCAGTACCTCCCTTAAATCCAGAGCCTAGGCAACTAGGGCCCTTTCCAGGGGCCCTGTGCTTTAGGGGGTCCTGTCTGGGCCTGCTATGGGGCAAGAGCAAGGAGTCCAAAGGGTGAAGGGTATGTGCCGATCTGGATCCCATACCCGATTGTAAACCACACTCTGGGTACCTGGGATCTGGAATTCCCAGCCCAAATAGCCCAGAATATATTTGGGGGCTTGTACAGCCTCCTACAAGTGAGTATCCTTCTGAGAGCAGACAATGCAACCCATGTGCATGCCCCCAGGTCTGAGCTGTGACAAAGAGCTAACTGTTTGTGGGATGAGGAAGGGGCAGACAGATGGAGCTGGGACATGTGGATGCAGGCATGTGAGTGCCCTGAACAGTAGATGGGAAGAAAAGAGGGTAGGCCTTGGTGGAGTGGGGTCTTGGGAGTGGGGAGGTGGTCTCCATTTGTACTCTTGCCCCAGGCCCTGCAAATAAAATGAATGATGGTGGGAGACTGGCTCTACCACCTCCCAAGAAGCAAAGCTTCATAACTAGACTCATTGCCTCCTTCTAACTCCTCCACAGTGTGACCAGGGTCTTCTTTAAAAACACAGACATGATCTTATCAAGTCTCTGATTTAAAATATTTCCACAGCATCTGTTGATTATAATATCATAAGCAAACTCTGGGTACTCAAAGTCCCTTATGATCTGGCTAGGCCCCTACTCATTGTTCCTCCCATGAACCTCTCCCCCTCCACCACCATCACCACTTGCTGTGGCTGATATATTGACCATCTTGGGCACTCTTGATCTTTAAACACAACCTGTTCACTCAAGCTCACGTACCCTTAATCATGATGTCTCTTTGGTTAGCATATAGAAGGTACAAAATAAATTTTTGTTGAATTAAATTGAAATTTACTGATATGACAGAACAATTTTTGAGGTGTTTTATTTGTTTGTTCTCTTTGTATTTCCCATGCGCCCCTCCCCACCCCTCATTCTAAGCAGGTTTCCAACTCTTTTGTATTTCATTGCCTTGGGAATGTTTTTTCAGTATGAAAAGCATATGCTCCTTCTTCAATTCATAGTTTATTCCCATCTACAATAAAAGCCTAAACTCTCTTGAGAGATTATACTCCAGAGGGGAAGTATGCTCCAGTGGTGGCCATGGGAAGATGCTTTTGAGGAAAAAATATATGGAAAAGTGAAGAGATAGCCAGAGACTAAGAGGGGACAGAGAATGGCAGGTTCCTGAACTTGGTGTCAACATCTTGGAGGAGGTCAGTCCTCAGAAGGGTTGAAGAGCTGCAGGATTAAGAAGCTATAGAGGTGGATGTTGATACAATCTACACAAAGTTGGTTGGAGAAATTGTCAAGACGCCAGGCTGTGAAACTAAGTCCTCTGCAATATTAGCCAAGTAATGCTTCCTCTCTCCTAAGTACAGTAAGTTCACATTGCCCTTTAGTCAACAAGAAAATGCTAGAATAATCATACAACAGCCTTCTCCTGCTCAGAACATGGGTGTGAGGCTCAATCAGTGAGGATCATTTCTAGCCACTGTCACTGTTACCAAGTTGATGTACTCATCGGTCTCCAGGTTATCTAATAGAGTTTGAATGGGATTTCCTCAGGCTTTGTCTATAAAAGAAAATTTTTTCTTTTCATTATTTGGTCCCTCCATCCCATCACATTATTTTTCTACACACTCCTAGTACGAGACCCATAGTGGAAAACGAGGTTAATAGCTTCCCAGGAGCTGCTTCTGCTGGTTTCATGAAAGATACTCCACAATAGACACAAGCAAGAGCTACCAATTCTAGGCACCAACAAACCCAAGACACCTCGGTCTCAGAAGTTAAAGAAGGTCTTATCTAGTTAGGATGAATGAGTATTACTGTAGAGAACTGTACTGTAGGTTTCCCAAAGACATGGGGCTTGACCATCAGAAATCAATACAAAGGATAAAAAACTACAGTCAAACACAGGCATCTTCTGTCTGCTTGCAGGTCATTTTAAGTCTCCCAGGAACTGCTGCTTTATCCTCATTGTGAAAAGCAGCTTATAGGTGTTTCAAAATGGGCCTGTCGGAGAGCAGCACAAGCTATCTGCTTCGGCTGCAGAACCCATCATATATCAAGATATTTGCCTTGAACTCATCCCACGGGTACTTGGAGTCAGCTCAGAACAAGCTGAGCTGAAATTTGAGATCCACCTTCCTTCCTTCCTTCCCAGTTTCAGTCATTCAACTGGACTGAAGCAAGTCAACCTAACTGACAAAATGAGTCTATTTCGATAGTCTACCAAATGTTGTTTGGCACACACACACAAATCTTCCTCCAATACACAGTAATATCCTGGGAGACAGAAGTTTTCAAGAAGCGTTTAATAGAGGAGTAGGAAAGGTTAGAAGAGTCTAATTTGAACACTAATGCCGATTTATTGTTCATGGGTTTGTTACTCACCAAATTGCCCCACAAACGATCTACACATTCAGCCTTAGATACTTAGAAGAGAGCCGATAAATAAGTAAACAGGGCTTTGGCTATGAAATCAAAAAGCACTTAGCTGTTCCCACTCACTAGGTGACTGTGCATTTCCCACCTAGAGAAGAGACCTACATTAAAATTTCTTGGAGCTTCCTCACTCAGCTTTAAACCTCATAAATAATGGTAAAGATATCCATGCCACCTTGGGTTGTTCTACTCCCTTTCTTCCTGGGAGGCCAAATCATTTCACCTAGACTAGCATTTATCCCTGTTGAGATGAGAAGATAAGACGAAGATAATCAGCTACTTGGTAGGCCCCCGTATTCCTTCTCTCTGTTTTGGATTCCTCCTCAGTCAGAATCTGTATCTCCTGCTAGGACATCTCTTAAGTCTTCTATCTGCAAGGAGCCTCATTTAAATGTAAATCAAAATCAATAACTTCTTCCAGACTGAAAGTCAGACGTTGTCCTATTGTGGCAAAGTTGAAACCATTCTTTTCAACTCAGTGAGTTCAGAAACTGTTAAAAGTGGAAATACTGGAGAGAAATTATCATTTTAATACCATTTTAAAATTTTGCCTCTGTTCTGTTTCAGGTTCCAGCACTGTTTTAGGCAAGAGTTACCTGCAGAATACTCTATGCTCAGCATGGAAATTCAAATGTTTTTACTTAACTTTTAAGACTGTTGGACACTCTGAGGATTTGGTGTTTCTCCTATATCTGAGAAGTTAACTCATGAGAGTCTCATTTTTGAGAACTCTGAAAGATTATAAAAATAGTCTCCTTTTATATATGTTTATTAAGTGACCTTTGGATAATTTACTTTCCTAAATCACATCTGTCTGTCTGTTTTCACAGGACTTGCCCAAACAGTGGCAGAAGGACAAGTCCTCCTATCCTTAACAGTAGAGGAAGATTTGTCATTTGCAAGTTAAACAAAAACAAAATTAAGAATAAAAATGAAACACACTGAACCTTCTATTTTTCAAGAAGAAGTGTATTGGACCATGTTGATGTTTGGAAGTTAACTTGGAGAGCCAAGCCTTAGAATGCTTTTCATTTACATACGGAAATAACGAGCTCAATTATGCTGGAAGGGAGGGAGACTGCAGGGACGTTGAGAAGGCATGTGAGGACATGGAAGTTGGCCTTGAGAGTCCCTGCGCAGGGCACTGTGGCTTGGGAGCCTGTGAAGTGGACAGATAGCATGAGTTTGGAGACACAATCCTCAAGATGCCTGCCCCAGCACCACTTGACAGAGCTGCCTTAAGAGGTCACCATCTGTGTCTACCATGCCATTCAGGGCTCCCACCTGTCTCCTAGGTTAGAAGAATCTCAGCCTGGGTAATATCACTCCTAGATTCCCCAACTCTACCACTTTCTTCATATTGTTCCCACTTCCTAGAGAGTCTTCTATTGCCATTACCTTAAAAAAATTTCCACATTCTAACCAGCCATTTCTTTCCTAAAGCAGATCACCACACTAGATAAGATTGTGTCTGCTTCTGAATTGCCACCCACCCCATAGCTTTGACATTCATCACACATTACAGGATTAATTAAGTGTGTAGATCCTTTGTCTTCTCTTTCTGATCATAGGTACTGTAAGGGCAAGGACTGTATATTTTTTCACTCTTTTATCCACACCCCTCCAACAGACAGCACAGTGCCATGCACACAGCAGCTATTCAATAAATATTGACTGAGTGAATGAATAAATGAATACTTAAAGGAGTCTCCAGAAGCCAAGGTTGATTTCAGAGAGAAATAATGAATGATTGCAAGGAGGATTCAGCTACTGAGGTGATCAAATTCAGCCCCAGCTCCAGATATGCTACCATTTACATACCTTTTAATGAGTATATAAAATTTTATATAATTTGTCACTAATAGGCTGCTTCTGCTGTAGCCCTCTTTCTCCCAATGGGCATCTCCCTGACTAGTGAGGGGGGAAATGCCCATACTACTAGTTTTTAAGACTAAAGAGGACAAGTGAAGTTATGCAGGGAGTTTGAACTTTCACGCCTTGGGACTCAGCCAAAAAGTAGGATGAAACCTTTGTAGATCATGGATGTTGGGATAATGAGTATTCTAAAACTTTATATAACTTTTTTATATTTAAATTTGTTTTTATAAAATAAAATCAAAATCTCCTTAGCAAATGTAGAGTATATGTCGGGGGGGGGGTGAGGGAATCAGGCCATCTTCTAAAGATTATTAGTTTTTCCCCAGTATCCATTTTACTCTTTTTCCTGACTTCTGCTGGCCACAACTAATTGCTCAACTAACGACTAACTTTCCCAGCCTCTCTTGTGGCTTGGTGTAGTCAAATGACATAGTCTATACCATGGGGTGTGAGAAGAAGTAACCTGAGCAAATCATAGGTTATGTTTTTGAAATCAAACTGTGTCTTCCACTTTATCTTTCCCCTTCCTAGTGGCTGGAGCACAGAAATGTGGTAGCAAGGCTGATGAAGGGCAATGTCCTAGGGGATGAGAATCACAAAACAGAAAGAACTCTGGGTCCCTGGATAACCTTCCCCGGGAACACCCTGCCAACCTAGACTTTTACATATGAAAGAAAGAAACCTCTATCTAGTTTAAACCACTGCTATTATGGTTTCTGTTAAAGCGGCCAAACCAGTATCCTGACTAATATAGCCTGTCAATAAGGTACTATGTGGCATCCTTATTTTTAGAAAATTAAAGTGAATTTAAACAAGTGGTTAGGTGTGTGATTGGCTATGTGCGTGTGTGACTAGTGACAATCCAGGTTTTGCAAACCTGCATTGGGAATCAACCATCAAGCATTCGTTAATGGCCTAATAAGTCTCTAGACGATCAACAATCTTCTTACCGAGTCTGATTTTTATGAATTTTACCTAACTGAAATCTGCATCAAAGATGAAAATGAATAGGAAAGTTAAAAAAAAAGTCAAGGGTCATCTTGTTTGCTTTTATTAATGCCTAGTACCTAGAATAATTCTGGCCCATTATAAGTAGTTTACCAAATAAACAGACGGGTGAATTCATAAGTATACCTGGAGCACCTCCTATATGCCAAATATACATTTTCTTTAAAGAGTTTAAATTCAGAGCAAATGAAATAAGACACTTCCTTGATTCATTATTTTAAAAAATGACAGCTAATTAAAGTGTTACATTCACGGTGACTTCTTTCTCACTTGGAAACCAAAGATGAGGTTTCTCCATCATACTTGAGCTGTACAGTATTTCAGGTCAGAAATAAGTATGATGGTCATCACATAAAATCCACTGTGAAATCAGGAGTCAAATGATGTCACTATTAAACCTTATAGCTAAGGCTTAACCAATACCCTCTGAGCTAAAATCATCTACAGTAAATGCAATGAGACAGATTATAATGGATGTTTTATAAGTTTTGCTTAAATTGCCTGATGAGTTGAGAATTTCAGAATTAGGTATATTAAATGGGCATAAGAAAAGGAATCATTAACATCATAAAAGAATTCATACAGGTTTAGAAATTAGCATATAATTTACCAAAGGAAAGAAAAATTGGGAAAGATATGAAATAACATGTGACAAAAGTAAGTACTGCATGTTGATGCAGTATTCAAAAGCCTGAAGATCTAAGAAGTTTAAAAATATAGATAACATCTGCTCTCATGCGAGTAGGATTCATTTGTGAGGAAATTTGCCAAAGATGGAAGCAGCCTTAAAATCTACATATGATAAGTGCTTTCTGATTGATTTGACTGGTTTGGCCTTTCTCAAACAATGGTATTTAAAAGGATGGACAACAAATTCCAGACCACTGTACTCATTTACCAGTGACCTCTTGACTGTCATTCGTTTGTCCCTCCTTCTTGTTCTGTCTGCCTTTCCTTCTTTTCCTATTCTGCTTTCAGACACAATTTTCCATTTAAAATTACAAAATGTAAATCTGTATAAATATTTTAAGGTTCTAAAGCACTAGTATAACAAGTCTTTCATTTGATCCTCACAATGTTTCCAAGGGATGGAAAAGGAGAGTATTATGATTCTTTATTTTCCCCAATTTACCAATGATAAAAATAGGTTCAAAGAAATTTAGTAACTTGCCTGAGGTCTGACAGATCTAGAATCCAGGGTTCCCAATGGGTTCCATACATTCGCCTTCTGTACACACCAGATTGATAGGTCAATGGAAATCCCTGAGTCTCCTCAGCTTTTAGAGCATACTATGACAACTTGTAACCATGTGAATATTTGTTCACTTATCAAAGTCTCCTGAGCACCTACAATGTGCCAGGCACTGTGCTAAATACTAAGTACTCATAAGTGAACAAAACAGACATGGTCCCTGTCCTCTTGGATCTTGCCATCCACTGAGGAAGAAAACTATTAAATAAATGCACTAGCAAATACAGATGCGTTTATATACTCTAAGTGTAGTGAATGAAAAGGCCAGAGTACTCTAATAGAGGATAAAGGAGGGGACCTTATTTAGATGGGAGTGTGGTGTGTGTGTGTGTGTGTGTGTGTGTGTGTGTGTGTGTGTCTCAGAGAAGGCATTTGAGCTGACACTAGCAGGGGAGTAAAGAGGATGTAGAAGGAAAATGGGGAGAAAGTAGTCCTATGAAAAAGAGCAGCATGTACAAACACCCTGAGCACCTAACACTTTGCAGGAACTAAAGAAGAAACTAAAAGAAAGCCAGTGTAGCTGCACTTTCCCGCACAAGGGCCGGGAATGTTGTGAGCTCACGCAGGCCTTTGTAGACCGTACTGAAGTGAGAGGCTACCAGAGCCAGGGAGAGACATGTTTTAAAACATGTTATGTTTTAAAAGATTACTCTAACTTCTTTGTAGAGAATTAGTTGAAGTGGGACAAAAATATAAGCAGAGAGATGAGACAGAAGGCTTTTGTGGTAGCTCACGTGGGAGATGACAGAGCTTAGGCTAAGACAGCAGTGGAAGTACCGCAGAGAAGTGAACGGCCTTAAGATGCACTGATGGTGGACGTATGCTAACACATATATATGGAATCTGAAAAAAAAAAAATTGGTTCTGAAGAACCTAGGGGCAGGACAGGAATAAAGATGCAGACATAGAGAATGGACTTGAGGATACGGGGAGGGGGAAGGGGAAGCTGGGACAAACTGAGAGAGTGGCACTGACATATATACACTACCAAGTGTAAAATAGATAGCTAGTGGGAAGCAGCCGCGTAGCACAGGGAGATCAGCTTGGTGCTTTGTGTCCATCTAGGGGGGTGGGATAGGGAGGGTGGGAGGGAGACGCAAGAGGGAGGAGATATGGGGATATGTATATATGTATAGCTGATTCACTTTGTTATAAAGCAGAAACTAACACACCATTGTAAAGCAATTATACTCCAATAAAGATGTTAAAAAAAAAAAAGATGTACTGATGGTGGAAATGAAAAGACTCCATGTGGAGGGTAAGTGAAGGATGGGAATCAAGGCTGGCTCTCAGGATTCTGGAGGTGTTGTTCATGGGTAATTTTAGCCAATTGAGTCTTTTCCTTGATGCTGCAGTCACTGTAGAGCCCTCATGTACACATAGCTTGAGATAATCAGATTCATGTTCCAAGCTTATTGACATATCATTTCTTATTCTAGGCAGTAGCAACCTGGTGGTATTTTTAGCAGGAATTTATCCTTCTCATGTTCATATTGAGATTGTGTTAGAGCAATAAAGATATATTTATACATCTGAAAGTGTGAGGAAGAAAGAACTGGGTTTTTAACAACCTTCTGTGGGAAGGCAAAGACGTGATTTTTGGTAGTTACTGACTGAAGAGAAAAAAGGAATCCTCTCATCCTCAGACAGAACACAAGTCTAATTCTTCCAACTCATGTAGATCCTTTAAAAATAAGGACGTTAATATTGGGAGGAAAACCAATTAATTGGGAAGTCCTCCTGCCTAACTGTTCACTATTATATACACCCCATTTCTTTCCATTCTCCAGTAAATATCGACACGGCCCCCATTTCTTTCTATACCGCAGGTTGGATGAAGAGGATTTTATGATACAAAAGATAGATACAGCTACATAATAATAAGAGCTAATACTTGTATGTGTGCGCTTCATAGTTTACAAATAGCTTTTACATCTGTTATCTCACTATAGTACTTTCAGTTGAATGATTATGTCCCTTTGAAAGCTAAGAACATCAGGCACTGTCCTTAGTGGTTCTTATGTATTAATTAATTGAATCCTTACAACAGCCTAATATTCTGAGGGTTTGGGGTAAACACTGGAAGAATCACTTGGACATCAGGACAACAGATTTTGATTTTGGACAACAGACTGATTTTGTAGCATTCTGCAGAGGGCCCTGTTTGTAGGCACTCTGCGCCATAAAAAGACCCTGCTCCAGCAAAGGGCGCTACAGCCTATTGCTCTGTCTTCATAAAGCATGAGATTCATCTCGCACAAACAGGTAGTCTGAGCTTAGACGCCAGCTGTTTGCATCAGTTGCTGAGAAAGCCAGCTGCCCAAGGCCTAAAGACCTCAGCTGCCCATGGGAGGTTGCAGTGCCCCACCCCGAACCCTCACTGGGAAGAGGAAGGCCCCAATCTCAGGAGCTTTTGAGATTGGAGAAAGCTGCCTTCTCCCAGCTGAGGTAAAGGCAGTGGCTCCCAGTTTGAGCCAGCTTGCACCAGACAATCTGGAATAATCACTCAAGGCCATTTTTGGACAAACCTGCATATCATTCCACATATCCTTATTCTTTAGACACAATTATTATACCCATTTACAGATGAAGAAACCAAGACACAGAAAGGTGAAACAGTGTGCCCAAGATGGCTTCAGAGGCTCTGGGCAGCCTCATCACCTTAGTATCTGCCTTCCTACCATGCTGGGAGAGTGCAGCAGGGAGCAACACCCTGCCCCAGTGGAAATGCTGAGACTGGGTCTGGTGAGTGCTGGTGACCAGACAACTCCCCGCCCCCACCCCCACCCCCACCCCCCACTAATGTCATCCAATCCTAGAGGGCAAGAACCAGGGTGTGAGGACTTGAACTGAAGTCAAAGTCTGCAGCCCTTCACCAAGGTGAAGCTCAACCGGATAAGAACTGAAAATGAGGCAAACAAGTTTGATGTCCCAAAGTTTACTTGCAGACTTGTCAGTCTATATACCCTTAGAATCTGACCCTGCTACCACACCAAAAGCTTTTGCAGCTGTCCTTGTAGTTATACACAGATTAGTTGTTGCATTTATGACCTGGGGTCAGATTCAAAGAAAGAAGGTATCCTGAGCTATATGAGCTTATGACTTATTAGGAAAAAATCGTAGAACAGGAATAGTCACACTTTGAGAGCTCTTCAAAATGCCATTTTCTACCTCAAGTAAAACCTCAATAAAAGTACTGAACTTATATAAAATTTGCTAAGAAGTGGCAGTACAGCCTGTTACAAATTTCAAAAACATCAGGAGACTTGAATTCCAGTTCTAGTTAATAGTGCCCTTGGTCAAGTGACTTCACCTCTCCAGGCCTCAGTTTCACATCATAAAATGAGGATGTTGGATTGGCTGATTAACCCTGGTGTTCTAGAGGGGAAAAGAAACATCTTACTCTTCTAATAAACATGTGTGATCAAACAGACCTGGAATGATTTCAACCTACAAATGTCAACTGTCAAGATGCAAAGAGGTCCTTTAGACGTTCTGGTCCCAATCTGAGAGTTGCCTGTAGTGCACACCTTCAGTGGATTCATTCACAGACACAATGATCAGAGGAAACCTCCGTTCTAGCGAGGCATCTCAGAGCTTATTTCCCACAGGCAAAGCCTCCAGGAAAAGTTGTCTCAATCAAAAAGGAAAACAGTTGATCAAAGTTAAATATTGCCAAGTTGCAGCCCATGGAATACAGAGAGGATTCTTCTCTCACATTTTTAATCAGAGGCCAGAATAATAAATAAATAGTTAGCACCTACTACTCATCTCATTGAATGTGCTCTCTTAGTGTCAAAAGTGATCAGACCCTCCTTTAATCAATACTTTTCCTTTCCAGATCTCTCTCTGAATCTAAGTGTGGCCACAATTCAAATGGCACCATCAGGGACTCAAGAAAGTTTTAACTGAGAAAGGCCTCTCAGAGAGGCCACTTAATTTGGGAAGCTATTCCCAGATTAAATCATTCTCTGACCAGTCCATAGATGTCTGGATAACCAGATTGATTCTCTTATTTCTTGATTTTTTTTTAAAGAAAGCCAAATGCCATTAGAAGCCTTTCAAAGTTAATAAGACTATCTCAAGAAGAGTTCAGAAGAATCTACTCAGAAATTCATTAACTGTCAATCCTTTTATATACATAATAGATAAAAATTGATAGCAATAATTAAATTTTAATTAGGAAAATTCCTAATGATAGATTTCACAGTCTCTTTTAAATGCCATATATGTATGCATTCATTCATTTATTCAACAAATATTTCTGAGTGCTAAATATGTGCCATGCTCCACACTAAGCATAAAATAAGTTCATGAAAATATACATATGACCTACCTAATTTATTCACAGGACAAAATGTGGTTCCTAAGAAAATGTTTATAGAGTTTGCTATTCACAAAACATCTCATGCCATCAGGGTATTCTCCATCTGCTTTGCAAAGACTAGGATCTGGAAAATAATATCCAAGTTTGATCTCAATTTCATGGACTGAACAAATATACTCCCTGTCCAGAAAAATAGGTTCTGGCTTCCGAAAGCCTGTGTGCCTTGGAAGATTTTGAGTTGATTAGCAGGAACTGTGCTATTTTGAAGCTGAAACCATTTCTGTTTCAAATAGCATAAAGTTGTACCCCAGGAATGGGGAAAATGCCAAAAGTAATTTCCAGCATTCCAGAAGATTAAGAAATTGAAATCCAAATATTTGGGGTAAAAGCAAGTGTATAATAAATGTTTATCCAAAATTTTATATAAGAATATTATTATCTGCATGTGCCAATGTCTGGGTTTCACACCCATTTTTCCATATAATCAAATGGCACATACTATTCCCAAAGCAAAATACGCAAGAAGCTATTTCCTTATTACAGATATACATTCTTTTGTCCATCTTTCCAGATGCTTTGAACCCCATAATAGGCAAGAATCCCAGTGGCCATTTGCTTTCTACTACTTTACACATGGGAGAATAGGAAGTTCTGAGGGGTCTTGCCGAAAGTCACCAAATTAGTGACAGAGAAGTGAACAGGCTAGACCTGAAACTTCAGATCCCTGACTCTCCACTCAGAACTGTTTCTAAGGCATCATCTGACTGCATTCTAAGGCATCATTTGACAGTAGCTATTGCAGCTAGAGACTTGAAGGAAAGATGGCTCAGTCTCCTCCCTCAAGGAGTAGAAGAGATTATTGCAGAAGAAAGTGTGTTCGTATAACTTTCCTTTCAAGGGCTTCCTTTTGCTTCCTTGGTTCTTTAACAAAAAAGTAGTGACGCCTTGATTCATGCTCTACAGTTCTCCTTACGGTGTATCTTCCAAACCTGCCTCCCTCTAGCATTAATAAGGAAAACAACATGAAATACAGCATCCCAGAGTCACTGGTAGTGGACCTGCCTGAGCCCTGCCTCTTCCTTCAGGACTTCTTAACTATCTTTTACATTAAGTTGTGAAAAATGTACCTTTAATCACCACCATCCCCTTTAGGATTTCAAAGGAATAGCCTAGCAGTTCATCTTAGAGATGCAAACTGTTCCCTGACTCGCTCATTTATCTCAAGTCACATGTAGAAAGTTCCTTGGCAGCTGCTCAGAGGAACAAAGGTGAAACCTCCAATTAAGAATGACTTACGTGCACTCCTCCAGCCAAGAGTCACTCTGCCTTGTTAACCTCCTTTGCCCTGCTTTAAGAGGTGGGAGCCTATATACTCAAAGTTCATTTATTCCTGTTAAGGGTAATTATCTCAATTTTTGATAATGCCTCCAGCTATCGAAGAGTGATGATGATGCCAGTAAGATGTTTCTCTCCACTCAGGAAGAAAATATGAGGGACTATATATGACACAGATTGGGTCTCAGTTCATAAACAAAGCAAATTAGTAAGCCTCTTTAAAGCACAAGATTCAAATTTAAACTTCCCGACAGGCTATGCTTTTATGTCTTTAAATCTAAATGACAGTGGAGACATAGAGTAAAGAACTATGAAGGCAACTTTTGTGATATCAAGTTACCACCTTTATTAGAAGAGATAATTACACTATGCTGGGTGAATGGGTAGCCTCTGAGATAAGGTTCCATCCCATCTCTCTCTTTCTCTGCCTCTATCTCTAACTTTGTGACTGTCTCTGCCTCTGTCTCTATCTCTCCTATCTTTCCTAGCTGAACTTCTTTAAAAATTGTCACTGTTCCCACTGACTCCTGAATGAACACACTGCCATTTGACTTTGGTCCACACCACTTCTTTAAAACTGCTCTCTCCAGGATCAGAAACATCATCCTTGCTACTAAATCCCATAGACATGTTTCAAACCTTCTCTCATCTAATGGGGGCATTATATAGGAACTTCCCTTAACCTTGAACCCTGGGGGAACTTACCTTAATCTCCTTTAATTCTATGGCCACCCTTCCAGGGTGAAATCCTGAAAATCCAACCTCTGTTTTCCATCTCAGGGTAGTACATCTATTGTCTCTTGAGAGAAAGATGCAACAGGAGGAGGCATTAGCTTTTAAAGAGGTAGCAGCAAGTATGGGCAAAGGGGCCTGGCCCATTAATACTAAGTGAAATAACTCAGGGTTCTAGAGAAGTTAAATATGTGGGTGTCCTCAGATTTAAACAGTCACTTTGAAAGAAAAACATATTAAAAGAAAATTTGGTTTTAGAAAGTGGGAAGGATGTGAAACTAAAATTCCTTTCAGAGAAGCATTTCCCAAGTAATTTGGGGGTTTTCATTTGTTTGTTTTTAATCTTGTTATGGTTTCTAAGGTATATAGACTTAAGCTAAATGACTTCGATTATTGCATTTCCAAGCTGTTCACAGCTCACTTCTAAATACGATGAATAAATCCTAGAACAATCATGAAAGGAGTTTCAAAAATGATAAAACTATGTGAGATTTTTTAAATCTCAAGAAAAAATAAAATTAAAAGTGAAAATGGGCTCATCGGTCTCTACTCCCTGATTCTGATATAATTATAACTTTTTGAAAAAGTTTTGCAAATTATGCTCATGGCATGCTCAGCATCTCATGTGTAAATCAAACTGACACAATTCTCTTGTGGTGAAGGGAAAATGGTCTTTTGTAAAGTATAAATTCTACTATTATACTCATTCAATTGCTTGTGCCTTCTAGAAATTTTTTTGTGCCAGAAACTGTCAGGGACAAAGGATACAAAAATTTGTAAGGCCTACACCTGCCTCTGGGAAGTCTCAGTCTAATGGGATAAAGAGATGTTTAAATACATCCTTGCCGTCACCGCATTAGGAGTATGCCCTAGATCAGTGGGGGTAGGAGAAAGGTATGATCAATTTCACTACCAATTAAATTTAACAAGATATCAGCTCTATTTTTTAATGGAAATAGTTTCAGCTATTTTGCAGTTTACTATAATGTTTGCTATTGGGTTTTGGTAAAAAGAATCTATCATACTTAAACAGTTTCCTTTATTCCTAAATTACTTGGAATTTTTATTAGAAATGACTTTAATTTTACGATGCCTTTCAGGCATCTATTGATATAATCATTGACTTTCTTCATTTAATTTGTTGATGTAATAAATTACATTGATAGATTTCCTAATACTGAACCACCCTTATGGTCTTAGAATAATCTCTTCTAAGTCTATATTATACAGTTCTCATAACATGCAGCTGGAATCAATTGGTATATGCTATACAGAATTTTTATATCTATATTCATATAGAAAATTATAGTTTTTCCTTTTTTATAATATATTGATCAACTTTTAGTATTCAAGTTATGCTAGCTTTATAAAAAGAATCAGGAGGTCTTTGCTCCTTTTCTATGGTCTGGAATAATTCGAATAACATTGAATTTTTTTACATTAAAGGATAGATAAAATTTTGAAAAACCTATATATGTTCTTTCTTTCACAACTCATCTCTCAATTTGGAATAAAAGAAATTTCAGGAGACTACAGAATGTATACATTATTTTGGGAACTGTTTAGTCATTCTATAGATGCATTTGTCATAGGTTGGATTTTCTGAAATAGACTGTGTGATGGAGACCTGAGTGCAGGGACTTTATTGGGAAATGCTCTTGGGAGCACTGACCTGTAGAAGAGTGAAGGAAGCAGGATGCAGCATGGAGAGGGAAGCTGAAAGGAGCAGGTGCACTAGAGCTAGGATGGCCCTCCAGATTTGTCCCTTGTATTATTCAGTGTTCTCCAGAGAGACAGAACCAATAGAAGATACATACATCACCTACCTCCAATAGGAAGGAAAGATAGATAGATAGATAGACAGATAGATGGAGATTTATTTATTATAAGGAAGAATTGCCTCATGCGATTATGAAAGCAAAGAAGTCTGCAAGCTGGAGGTCCAGGAAAGCTGGTGGTGTAGTTCTCGACCAAAAAGATCTGCGAACCAGGAGAACTGATGGTTAAGTCCCAATCCAAGAGCAGGAAAAGGCTGATGTCCCAGATCAGCAGTCAGGGAGAGAGAGAGAATTCTCCCTTCTTCCACCTTTTTGTTTTATTCTGACTCAACAGACTGGATGATGCCCACCCACACTGGGGAGAGCAATCTACTTTCCTCAGCCCACCAATTCAAATGCTAATGTCTTCTAGAAACATCCTCACAGACAGAACTGCCAATGGGCAGGGAATCTCACCTTGGGCGAATCAGCTCCTGCAGGCCAAGGACAAGTCTGTGGGAGAGACTCAACTGTGAGCTATCCCCAGCCAACACTTGTAACGATTGAGGGAATGAGCACATGTTGGTCCTGAATGGGTGGGTCTGCGTGGTGCACCACTATATCCACTGCACATGCTTTAGTTGGACTAAAACTTGCACTTTGTCTGCTTAGAACAAATATTAGCATGAATCAATAATTTCCAGGTTTTCTAAAACTTCCTCATGCCTTTATGGAAACTATTATCTCACAACTTTATCTAGAAACTTGGATGCTCAGTGGACTTTAGCATGGTAATTTTCAAATAGGACCACTATAAGTACATGAACAATTTTTCCATTTGGCAAATACAATAATTTTTGCATTCAGGAATGAGAAGTTTTGGCCTCTCAGATGAGAGTTTCTCTCCTCACAACTTCATCTTCTCTCTTAAGTATACAGCAGTCATTGTAAAATGTCTGCAATTTGTTATACTATTGCTTTAACATTTCCTGCTTCATTGATCAAATAATGTTCTTCAGGGTTACAGAATTCCATATAATATTTTGCCACCTAATGTGTCCATTTTTTTAAGGTAAACTGTATGAAAATTATGGTAAATATAGTATATCACTTTGATATCTATCTTGTTTACTCAAGAAAATCACATTTCTTACCCTACTATGAGAACATCATTTATTACCCGGGGGTTCAATGTTCTCTAAGATTTGCTCTCTACCTAATTAGTTTTATAACCCAATGTCCTAACTCATGCCTTCCCACCTACCCCTCCCCTAACCTGAATCAAGCTAGGTGCAATGTGCTTATGCACACTGTAATATATTTCACAAGTGCTGTCTTGACCTAGTTTTGAAGTCATATCTAAAAATTCTCAATTCCCCTTCATGGGCAGTTTGCTAAGCTGCACACCAAACACTCTGCTTACCAGGCTCCCACTCTCCAGGGCCACTAGGCATACACGCCAACCGCACCCCCTTATGAGGCTTCCACATTCCCAGGCCAGGTACTAAACAACTAAGGAAAGCCTCTATGCTCCAGAGCCATGTAATTATTCAAATTAATCAATCCTCTAGGAAGCCTGCAAAACCTAGTTACCACACCCACTCTGCTTGCCATGCACAAACCCCACCCAGAGCTTAGCTTGTGTTACCCTGTCCCATGGTGCAACCCTTTGTGTGGCCCTACAAACAGCCTTCTCTCCTTGTAGCTGTAAGTAACAAAGAGCTCTGCCTTTCACCTACTCCAATGTCAGTGTATTGTGTCCAGCCACCAAAAGAATCTTTAAATTTGATAACACACACTTGCTTACTTGTGCATTCACTTCTCTGCCTCCAGACATTTACTTATCCTGTTTTCCCCTCGTGTGACATCCTACTACCTGCCTTCATCCTCAATTGTGAATAGCCTGTCATTTTTATTCAGAGGGAGATCTGAAATTCTGTTTGCAGGGACCCTTTTCCATGTCTATGTTCCTCATCTGTCCTCTTGCCTTTCTTTGGGCCACTGTTAAGGCACACATCCCTTTGTTTTATATTACAGTGCTTTATGGGCAGATCTGTTGTCTTCACCATTTAATACAATATCTGAAAACACTACAGTATTTTAGTTTCTTTGACTGCCCCACAGTCTCTGTCATGAGGTCTATTACAAGGCAGCCCCCTCAACACATATTTATTGAATTCACTTTGTTGGAGCACTGCTATGCAACTTCAATCCTGGCTGAAAGTGACAAGTCACATTCCTGCCATTCTGATGCTCCTTTCTTCTGCCCCACTCTGGTGCAAAGTGGAAGGTTGCAGGGGTGCAAATGAA
Source organism: Eubalaena glacialis (assembly GCF_028564815.1). NCBI lineage: Eukaryota > Metazoa > Chordata > Mammalia > Artiodactyla > Balaenidae > Eubalaena > Eubalaena glacialis. Next base: position 45,722,193 of record NC_083724.1, read on the forward strand.
GAGGATGGAGGGAAAGCAAATGCTGAAATGAAGGTCTACAGTTTCTGCCCCAGTGGAAAGGGGTAAATAGAAGCAAAGCAAAAAGAACACTAAATGACCAAACTACTTCACGACAGTTTCCTTATAAGGACACATAGAAGGTGAACAACAAATATCTGTTGAATGTAACAACCAGATTTCAGAACCTTAAACTGACTGTTCCAGGATTAGATCACAGATCATTTGAGTTGCATGAATATAGAGGACCACACTGGACCAAAATTTTTCCTATTGCAGTTAATCTGCCTCTTTGAATTATTCACATGGTAATTAAGTTCACTTGGCCCCTAATTGCATAAGATATTGTTTTAAAGACAAAACCCTTTTTTCTTTATAATTCATGAGTTGTGGGATTTTTTTTTCCCCTGGAAGATTCTTTGAAGTCTTATTCTAAAATAGTTTCTTGAGTTAAAAAGAAAAAGAAAAGAAAACATCTAATAAAATGTTCTCTCTTGAATCACAATTAATTTAAGATACAGGGTGCTTAACAGATATCTCTAAGGAAAAGATGGTTTTATTTTGTTTTTATGCAAAGTACTATTTGCACTGGCAGATTTGTATAACTACCAAATGGCTAATTAAATGAATTTAATGACAAAAAGTATGTATATTCAAAGTAATAAAAAGCTACACTGAATGTGGACAGCTCTCAGCCTGGCTATCCTTTCTGTTCTCGGTCTCTCAGTGTGTCTGTCTGTCTGTCTCTCTCTCTCTTTTTCCTCTTTCTCTCTCTCCCTACCTCTACCTCTAAAGGCATCTCTCTCATTCCTTACTTTCTTCCTATTACCTACTCTTCTCCCCATCCTGTAGTCTAATTCTGGAGGCAGCCAATCAAATATGCTCAGCTCATGACCATCTGATCTACTGAACCCTATCATTTTTCAAGGTCATCTCCTGGGTTTGGGCTGCCTTAAGTCTAAAGCACACTCCAGATCCAGACCTTCCCTGCACAAAGAACAATCCAGTCCTGCTCTCCCAAGCCATGGCTGTTGACAAAGCAGTTGAAACTAGAAAGGGATGCTGAGTGACAGACAAATTCAGCCAACAATCATTCTTATCTTCCATTTTTCCATGATGGAAAATAGGAGCTGAAAACTTACAGTGAGTCTAGGCTTCAAAAATTTCTAATTGGGACTTCCCTGGTGGTCCAGTGGTAAAGAATCCACCTTACAATGCAGGGGATGCAGGTTCGATCCCTGGTCAGGGAACTAAGATCCCACATGCTGCGGGGCAGCTAAGCCCATGCACCACAACTACTGAGCTCGTGCACCTCAACTAGAGAGCCTGCTTGCCGCAAACTACAGAGCCCACACGCCCTGAAACCCGCGCACCACAACGACAGAGCCCCGTGCCCTCGAGCCGGCACACCACAAATAGAGAAGAGAAAACCCGCACACCACAACTAGAGAGAAGCCCGTGTACCACAACAAAGAGCCCACACACCACAACGAAACATCCCGCATGCCTCAACTAAGATCCCGCGTGCCGCAACTAAGACCCAACGCAGGCCAAAATGAATAAAGTAAATAAATAAATAATAAATAAATCTTTAAAATAATTTCTAATCAAACTGCACAAATCCTGGTCTTTGGTTTGTTTCAGCAGGACTTCAGGATGAGTCAAACCAATGGATATTTAATAATCATCTGTTTCTTCCCAGCACTTAGCTTCATGTTCCAACACGTCTAGAAAACAGGACACAACTCCAGAACTGTACAAGAGCTTAGGAATTCTTTTTATGCTATAAAGGAGAAAAATTGAGACCTGGAAAACTTGGATTTATGTAGAAGACCTGGCTCTTGCCTTAGAGAACTTTTAAACCTAGTTCATGATACAAGACATAGTCCTTGACACAGCTTTTTAAAAAAAACAACTCTGAGCAAACTTTAATCGACTGCTACATTGATTAAATTTTGAAGCTGGAAAGAAACATCATGAAAACAGCATCTCACAAAAGGAGATCCAACATAGCACAGTGGTTTGGAGCCAGGCAGAGCCTGGGTTTTAATTCGGGCTCTACCACCTACTTGCTCTGTAACCTTGGGTGAGTCACTTTACATCAGTATCCTCATCCATAAAATGGGAATAGTAATAATAATACCTGCCCTACAGGGCTATTTGGAGGACTAAATGAGTTAATATTAATAGCACATTTAGAGCAATAGTTGCTCTTATTAACAGTGTTATGACCCCAGATATCATTGTGGAGGGAAATCCCTCTCACAGAGAGGTTAGTTTTATGGCTTCTGGCATAAACCAGAAAGCCGATGATGAGGTGTGAATTCAGGACCATGCAATAAGGAATCCCAGGCAGTGCACCAAAAGAGGGATAAATACATGGTAACTGAGCAGCTCTAGGGGCTGAAATAGAGTGAAGAATTAAAGGTGAGCCCGCGAGGCTTTAGCAATTTTGGAAAAATAAATGTTAAGCACTAGACAATGTATGTTTTCACAACTTTGGAATGAAAATATCCTTTAACATCGTTTATCTACGACACCCATCCCCACGAAGATTCATAGATTCCACCACTTCTCATGATCTCTCACAGTCTCTCACTCTCAGGGTTCAGTATTACTTGGTTCTTTCCATTCCTCACTTGCACATCCAACAACATCCTCATCAAAAATTCCCCTTGGTGTCTTTTTGCCTCCCAGCTTACTTTGCTCACTCCATTTCCCTAAAGTTCCCACTAGTTCCCACCACACCTGGTAGAATCTATATTACAGGTGTCAGAATAACCACATACAGTGTCACCACACTTGACTGCACAATGACCCAGCAGAGAGTATTAAAATCCCATCTCAATGCCCCCTTGTGTGGTGTTGAGACTGCACTGTGTGCATGTGTGAAGCAAGATGTGAAGCAAGAAGCTTTCTTACCTCCAAACACAAGACTTGGTGTTTGAGCCACTGCTTCAATCTTCCCCTCCACTCACTTTATGCATTCCCTCTGAAGCTCTCTTTTCAAAAAACACCATTGGGGGATGGGGCACAACCAGGGATCTGTGAGGATCAAAGGAAAGTACAAAGGTGAAATTTGCCTACAGCCCTTTTCCTATTTAAGGGGCCAGTCTCCCACAGGCTTCATTCTCTTCATATTTCTCTTTCTTTGTCTTTCCCTACTTACTGAATTTGTTCCTGTATAGTTAGAAATAGATACATAAATCCAGAAAATGAAAAAAAAAGAAACATCTAGTACAAACCTTTAATTTTTATGGATTATGAAATATAGGTCCAAAGATGTTTAAGTGACTTTCTCAAAGGCCCCAACTTTCTATATTCATCACAGATGTGAAAACAGCTTATTATCCTCTATTGCTCAGAATCTAGTACATACTGGCCACCATAAACTTACTATATGACATCTCAAACTATCTCACAACCACCCCATGAAGTGGATATTATTATTCCCTTTTTACAAATAAGGAGTCTGAAGCTCAGAGAGGTGATCTATCTACCAAGAGTCACTCAACTAGTAAGTAGTGGAGATGAGTTTTAAGCCCAGGTCTTCCAACTCTTGCCACTATATTGAACTTCTACCACTTCTAGTGCCAGGATGTGGCTGGACTTCGGTCAATATCTACATATTCTTTTCTCCTATATCTGTACATCATTCAAGACTCTTATTCATTTGTGTAATTTTTCATTTGATCGGCATTGTCAACATATAAAATGAGAGTGCCTGGATACTGGCCATTCCCTCCAGTGGCCCTTGTCTCTTTTACAATCCATCCACTCTGTGTTGGAATTCTGTTGGCATTCATTAAATATGCTTTGGTCTACAAGTAACAAAGGACCCAGTTCTCAGAGGCTTAAACCATGAGGGTAGTTGAATTAGGCAAGATTACAAAGGCTGGTATGGCCTCAAAGATTGGTGAGAACAATTCAGAATTGGCTAGTTTCATTTTACTATGCCCTTCACTTACTACCAAATTGGCAAAAATATTTTTTAAATGTACACGAACCCAGGGAGACAAGTTAGCAATTCTCCTATGCCTCCACTCTCCTATTTCTCAAGAGTATTTCCAAATTTGGTGTCAAAGGATGGTGTCAATACAAGGAAACCACTAACTTAGAGGAAATCAGAACTGTCTGCTCACTGCCATTTAGCTGGGAGAGAGGGTAACTACCACACAAAATGGTCTGCCCTGCTATCACATAAGGAAATTCTTGCTGCCCCAATTAGCTATTTCCATGTTCTATTTCTCACTGCATTATCAAACCTACAATATCTTATCCAAGAGCAACCATGGTGTAAGTTAGCAGATCAATAATGTCTTCCAAAACCCAGACTCCAAACAAAACAGACTTTTTACAAAATTAAACTCTATCAATCTCTATGTATATGCTTTTTATCTCCTGTTTGTCACTTCAAGGTCACACAAGTTGCCCAATACAGATCCAGTCAGCACATCATCATACCAGCATATCGAGCAGGGGAAAATGGGCAAGGGGGACAAACTTCCTTCTGTAAATCCTTGCATTTTTATCTGAACGGGAAAATATTTCACAAATGCTCCCTAGCAGACTTCCTACCGACAGGTTATTGGGCAGAACTGAGTCACATGATCACTTCTGGCTGCAATGGTGGCTAGGAAAATCTGACAAATGGGAAACAAGCTCCATGACTCACTTAGACATGTGAGTCACGGCTTACTCAATCCTTAGGCAGGGCACTTAACCTTTCTGACCAAAATGCAGGTTTGGTTAACAAGGAAGTTGAGGGGAATGGCTGTTGGTTACATACTAACAATGTCTGCCATACAGATAGTACATACAGCATGACTAACAACATTTTTTTGCATGATTTATGACTTGGGGGAGAGAACCTGTTTGTTTACATGATCTTAAATTAAGCAATAGCTCCATCCTGTCAAACGTTTTCTCTTGATCCAGCTTTACAAAGCAACCAAACTCTCTTTTAATTTTTCTGTTTTGTTATTTGTTTTAAAATCTCTGAAAGGTCTACAGTTTTTATTGCCCAATTTTGTACTTCGCTATGAGTCATTTTGCTGGTTACCATTATAAAAGGCCTTGCAATCAAATTCCCAGCAAAAACAAAAAAACAAAAAAAACTTAATAATGTCCAATTCCCGATGTCACCTCTTACCCCTCATTTTTAGGCTAAATAATTGATGGCTCTTATACCAAGCCTGCAGGTGACAAGTCTTCCAGAGGCTTTCCTACAGCAGTGGGCAAATCCCTAATGCACATCAGCACAAGCACATTCTTTCCCTACGGGTTTATGTTTTTGAATTTTTCTTCTCTCTGACACTTACTTTGACCTTTAGATCTTTATTTTTTTCCTGCTAATCAAGAGCAATCCAAAGTGAATTTCCAAATATTCCTTTGCTTCCTCTCTTCTTCCTTCTTCCCTAAATGAATCTAAAGAATAAATAATTTTTTTTTAATCAGTCATCAATTTTATACACATCAGTGTATACATGTCAATCCCAATCGCCCAATTCAGCACACCACCATCCCCACCCCACCGCAGTTTTCCCCCCTTGGTGTCCACATGTTTGTTCCCTACATCTGTGTCTCAACTTCTGCCCTGCAAACCGGTTCATCTGTACCATTTTTCTAGGTTCCACATACATGCGTTAATATACGATATTTGTTTTTCTCTTTCTGACTTACTTCACTCTGTATGACAGTCTCTAGATCCATCCACGTTTCAACAAATGACTCAATTTTGTTTCTTTTTATGGCTGAGTAATATTCCATTGTATATATGTACCACATCTTCTTTATCCATTCGTCTGTCGATGGGCATTTAGGTTGCTTCCATGACCTGGCTATTGTAAACAGTGCTGCAATGAATATTGAGGTGCATGTGTCTTTTTGAATTATGGTTTTCTCTGGGTATATGCCCAGTAGTGGGATTGCTGGATCATATGGTAATTCTATTTTTAGTTTTTTAAGGAACCTCCATATTGTTCTCCATAGTGGCTGTATCAATTTACATTCCCCCCAACAGTGCAAGATGGTTCCCTTTTCTCCACACCCTCTCCAGCATTTGTTGTTTCTACATTTTCTGATGATGCCCATTCTAACTGGTGTGAGGTGATACCTCATGTAGTTTTGATTTGCATTTCTCTAATAATTAGTGATGTTGAGCAGCTTTTCATGTGCTTCTTGGCCATCTGTATGTCTTCTTTGGAGAAATGTCTGTTTAGGTCTTCTGCCCATTTTTGGATTGGGTTGTTGGTTCCTTTAATATTGAGCTGCATAAGCTGTTTATATATTTTCGAGATTAATCCTTTGTCCATTGATTCGTTTGCAAATATTCTCTCCCATTCTGAGGGTTGTCCTTTCGTCTTGTTTATGGTTTCCTTTGCTGTGCAAAAGCTTTTAAGTTTCATTAGGTCCCATTTGTTTATTTGTGTTTTTATTTCCATTACTCTAGGAGGTGGATCAAAAAAGCTCTTGCTGTGATTTATGTCAAAGAGTGTTCTTCCTACGTTTTCCTCTAAGAGTTTTATAGTGTCTGGTCTTACATTTAGGTTTCGAATCCATTTTGAGTTTATTTTTGTGTATGGTGTTAGGGAGTGTTCTAATTTCATTCTTTTAAATGTAGCTGTCCAGTTTTCCCAGCACCACTTATTGAAGAGACTGTCTTTCCTCCATTGTATATCGTTGCCTCCTTTGTCATAGATTAGTTGACCATAGGTGCGTGGGCTTATCTCTGGGCTTTCTATCTTGTTCCATTGATCTATGTTTCTGTTTTTGTGCCAGTACCATATTGTCTTGATTACTGTAGCTTTGTAGTATAGTCTGAAGTCAGGGAGTCTGATTCCTCTAGCTCCGTTTTTTTCCCTCAAGACTGCTTTGGCTATTCGGGGTCTTTTGTGTCTCCATACAAATTTTAAGATGATTTGTTCTAGTTCCATAAAAAATGCCATTGGTAATTTGATAGGGATTGCATTGAATCTGTAGACTGCTTTGGGTAGTAGAGTCATTTTCACAATATTTATTCTTCCAATCCAAGAACATGGTATATCTCTCCATCTGGTGGTATCATCTTTAATTTCTTTCATCAGTGTCTTATAGTTTTCTGCATACAGGTCTTTTGTCTGCCTAGGTAGCTTTATTCCTAGGTATTTTAGTCTTTTTGTTGTAATGGTAAATGGGAGTGTTTCCATAATTTCTCTTTCAGATTTTTCATCATTAGTGTATAGGAATGCAAAAGATTTCTGTGCATTAATTTTGTATCCTGCAACTTTACCAAATTCATTGATTAGCTCTAGTAGTTTTCTGGTGGCATTTTTAGGATTCTCTATGTATAGTATCATGTCATCTGCAAACAGTGACAGTTTTACTTCTTCTTTTCCAATTTGTATTCATTTTATTTCTTTTTCTTCTCTGATTGCCGTGGCTAGGACTTCCAAAACTATGTTGAATAATAGTGGTGAGAGTGGACATCCTTGTCTTGTTCCTGATCTTAGAGGAAACGGTTTCCGTTTTTCACCATTAAGAATGACGTTTGCTGTGGGTTTGTCATGTATGGCCTTTATTATGTTGAGGTAGGTTCCCTCTATGCCCACTTTCTGGAGAGTTTTTATCATAAATGGGTGTGGAATTTTGTCAAAAGCTTTGTCTGCATCTATTGAGATGATCATATGGTTTTTATTCTTCAATTTGCTAATATGGTGTATCACATTGATTGATTTGCGTATATTGAAGAATCCTTGCATCCCTGGGATAAATCCCACTTGATCGTGGTGTATGATCCTTTTAATGTGTTGTTGGATTCTGTTTGCTAGTATTTTGTTGAGAATTTTTGCATCTATATTCATCAGTGATATTGGTCTGTAATTTTCTTTTTTTGTAGTATCTTTGTCTGGTTTTGGTATCAGGGTGATGGTGGCCTCATAGAATGAGTTTGGGAGTGTTCCTTCCTCTGCAACTTTTTGGAAGAGTTTGAGAAGGATGGGTGTTAGCTCTTCTCTAAATGTTTGATAGAATTCACCTGTGAAGCCATCTGGTCCTGGACTTTTGTTTGCTGGAAAACTTTTAATCACAGTTTCAATTTCATTACTTGTGATTGGTCTGTTCATATTTTCTGTTTCTTCCTGGTTCAGTCTTGGAAGGTTATACCTTTCTAAGAATTTGTCCATTTCTTCCAGATTGTCCATTTTATTGGCATAGAGTTGCTTGTAGTAGTCTCTTAGGATGCTTTGTATTTCTGCAGTGTCTGTTGTAACTTCTTTTTCATTTCTAATTTCATTGATTTGAGTCCTCTCCCTCTTTTTCTTGAAGAGTCTGGCTAATGGCTTATCAATTTTGTTTATCTTCTCAAAGAACCAGCTTTTAGTTTTATTGATCTGTGCTATTGTTTTCTTTGTTTCTATTTCATTTATTTCTGCTTTGATCTTTATGATTTCTTTCCTTCTGCTAACTTTGGGTTTTGTTTGTTCTTCTTTCTCTAGTTCCTTTAGGTGTAAGGTTAGACTGTTTAGAGATTTTTCTTGTTTCTTTAGGTAGGCTTGTATAGCTATAAACTTCCCTCTTAGAACTGCTTTTGCTGCATCTCATAGGTTTTGGATCGTCATGTTTTCATTGTCATTTGTCTCTAGGTATTTTTTGATTTCCTCTTTGATTTCTTTAGTGATCTCTTGGTTATTTAGTAACGTATTGTTTACCCACCATGTGTTTGTGGTTTTCACATTTTTTTCCCTGTAATTCATTTCTAATCTCATAGCGTTGTGGTCAGAAAAGACGCTTGATATGATTTCAATTTTCTTAAATTTACTGAGGCTTGATTTGTGACCCAAGATGTGATCTATCCTGGAGAATGTTCTGTGCGCACTTGAGAAGAACGTGTAATCTGCTGTTTCTGGATGGAATGTCCTATAAATATCAATTAAATCTATCTGGTCTATTGTGTTCTTTAAAGCTTCTGTTTCCTTATTTATTTTCATTTTGGATGATCTGTCCATTGGTGTAAGTGAGGTGTTAAAGTCCCCCACTATTATTGTGTTACTGTTGATTTCCTCTTTTATAGCTGTTAGCAGTTGCCTTATGTATTGAGGTGCTCCTATGTTAGGTGCATATATATTTATAATTGTTATATCTTCTTCTTGGATTGATCCCTTGATCATTATGTAGTGTCCTTCCTTGTCTCTTGTAACATTCTTTATTTTAAAGTCTATTTTATCTGATATGAGTATAGCTACTCCAGCTTTCTTTTGATTTCCATTTGCATGGAATATCTTTTTCCATCCCCTCACTTTCAGTCTGTATGTGTCCCTAGGTCTGAAGTGGGTCTCTTGTAGACAGCATATATATGGGTCTTGTTTTTGTATCCATTCAGCAAGCCTGTGTCTTTTGGTTGGAGCACTTAATCCATTCACGTTTAAGGTAATTATCGATATGTATGTTCCTATGACCTTTTTCTTAATTGTTTTGGGTTTGTTTTTGTAGGTCCTTTTCTTCTATTGTGTTTCCCACTTAGAGAAGTTCCTTTAGCATTTGTTGTAGAGCTGGTTTGGTGATGTTGAATTCTCTTAGCTTTTGCTTGTCTGTAAAGCTTTTGATTTCTCCATCAAATCTAAATGAGATCCTTGCAGGGTAGAGTAATCTTGGTTGTAGGTTCTTCCCTTTCATCACTTTAAGTATATCATGTCACTCCCTTCTGGCTTGTAGAGTTTCTGCTGAGAAATCAGCTGTTAACCTTATGGGAGTTCCCTTGTATGTTATTTGTCATTTTTCCCTTGCTGCCTTCAATAATTTTTCTTTGTCTTTAATTTTTGCCAGTTTGATTACTATGTGTCTCGGTGTGTTTCTCCTTGGGTTTATACTGTATGGGACTCTCTGTGCTTCCTGGACTTGGGTGGCTATTTCCTTTCCCACGTTAGGCAAGTTTTCGACTATAATCTCTTCAAATATTTTCTCGGGTCCTTTCTCTCTCTCTTCTCCTTCTGGGACCCCTATAATGCGAATGTTGTTGCATTTAATGTTGTCCCAGAGGTCTCTTAGGCTGTCTTCTTTTCTTTTCATTCTTTTTTCTTTAGTCTGTTCCGCAGCAGTGAATTCCACCATTCTGTCTTCCAGGTCACTTATCCGTTCTTCTGCCTCATTTATTCTGCTGTTGATTCCTTCTAGGGTAGTTTTCATTTCAGTTATTGTATTGTTCATCTCTGTTTGTTCTTTAATTCTTCTAGGTCCTTGTTAAACATTTCTTGCGTCTTCTCGATCTTTGCCTCCATTGTTATTCCGAGGTCCTGGATCATCTTCACTATCATTATTCTGAATTCTTTTTCTGGAAGGTTGCCTATCTCCACTTTATTTAGTTGTTTTTCTGGGGTTTTATCTTTTTCCTTCATCTGGTATATAGCCCTCTGCCTTTTCATCTTGCCTATCTTTCTGTGAATGTTGTTTTTGTTCCACAGGCTGCAGGATTGTAGTTTTTCTTGCTTCTGCTGTCTGCCCTCTCATATTTGAGGCTATCTAAGAGGCTTGATGAAGAATAAATGATTTTTGTTCCTGACTTTATCTAATATTATTTTTCCTCCTTTTTCTCTCTTCCAACTACCTCCTGATTATTCCTGAGTATTTAATGATCCTTACCTAATTGAGAACTCCTCTTATTCAAAATTCAATTATATACAGACTGTAAGTCATAAATTCAAAATTAGTGGACTTCCATTGTAGTCACCATGATTTGTAGCAAATATTATACATGCAAAACGCCATGACTTTTTTTCTGTCTCTATACAAATGTTTAATGAAAGTCATTAAAATTATGAAGGTGGACACAAACGAAGGACATAGGGAGAAATCCTGAAAAATTTATAAGGCGTGTGGCCTGATAAATGTCAATTAATTACACAGAACTAATAATTAATAATTTAAAGTATAATGAAAATGGGATTGTACCAGTTAGTGTTAGGTTCAGCTGTGAGTAACAGAGACCTTCAAAATGTAATAACTTAATGTAGACAATTTATTTGTCTCCCACTGCTTTTAGCTCACTAGCTCTAACTTGGTCAGGTGGCCAAAGGGAGTCTATAAAGAAGGCTAAGAAAGGTAGTACTTTGGCTCAGTGTCACTGTGCTCAGCTAGCCAAAGGGAAGGAGGTGTCAGGGTAGACAAGGGAATATGCAGTCCTCTAGTTTGATGGTTATGCTTAGCTAAAAATTTGCAATTGATTACTTAAGAAGAAGAGAAGAATGACAATGGGGAGATTACTGACAATCTCTCCTACATCACTGCGTCTCTGTGAACTGAACATAAAACATATTTTAAGTGCTTTCACAGTTTTACTCCAATGTGCCACCTTCTAATCCATGCATTCTCAGCAGGGTGATATGGCTCCCAAGGGAGTGAAATTGGTTCTTGTGAGGGGAAGAGCAGGGCAGAAAAATCTCACTCTTACTATGTATAAAACACAGAAATATATATACAATACATAACAGATATACAGTATAACTGTGGTATTAAAATTTCATGGGGGAGGCTTTTAGAAAAAGAAAATCTCAAAAGGCGCTTTGAATGGTGGGGGGTAGGGGGAAATACTGAAAAAAAGTTGAAAAACATTGTTCTAACCTAACAGAGGAGTTTTCAGAAACACAACTCAGGGTCAAAGAAGGAAACATGTGCCTTTTGACAAAGCTCCTTTTTAGTATTTTACATATATATACATGGTTATATAACACAATAAATAGAAAGGACATGTAATTTCAAATTGTACTGACCATTCATTCAGCAATTATTTTTGAGTACATACATGTGCAAAAATATGCTGGGTGCTGGGGACACAGCCAAGAACAGAACAGACACTTTTGCTCTCATGGGGTTTACAGGCTACTGGAGAAGGCAGATGATGGACACTGATGCAATGACAAGGTCAAGTGTCCAAGGCCTCTGAATTCGAATCTTCTTCATGACTTCCTTGCCAAGTGACCTGGGAAAATTATTACCCTCTACAGACCACAGTTTCTGCCACCTAAGGTCCACCTAACAACATTTTTGTAAGGATTCAAGATGAAACTGAATACATCATGACAATTATGACCATGTCTGGCACATACTAGGTGCTTAAGAAAATAGTATCATTCATATTATTATCTGGTGGTTTCCTCTTACATATTTTGGCTGAATCCAAGTTTTTCTCCTACCTTAAATTTGACTAATTGTGTCCACTCATTGCTTTTTCCTCCTTTACCCTTCAACTCATCCTGTTAATATTTTCTGATGGCTCCGGGACTAGATTTTTCATTTGGGGTTACACATGGTCTAAAAGGCCTAAGGCCCAGAAAATCTAGGACATATGATCATCCACACTATTTCATCTATTCATTCAAAATGTACATTGCACACCTACTACATGCCAGGAACTATGTTAGGTTAGGTGTAAGGAGGCTGGAAAGAACAAAATGGACCCATCCCTGTACTTGAAAAATGATGAACGTTTATAAGTATGAAAAGAGTAATAAAAAGAAAAAGACTATATGCTATAGGAACATTTGAAGATCTTGCCTGATGAGAAAAGTCTCCTCTGAATGATGAAGGGATCTGATGAAGGCAGGGAAAACACATTTCAAAAAGAGGGAATGGGGTGTACCCATCCATGAAATGAGATAGAACAGAGAATGTTGGAAGGATGTCCAGTAAGAACGGAGCACAGAGATGCTGATCATGTTGGGGCACTGGTCTCACTGTCTAATTGCTACCATGTTCCCACTCTTCCTGTCCTTCTTCCTATTTTAATTCTGTCTCTCACTAAAATTCCAAAGCTGCCCTGAAAGGAGCTCAACTTTGTCTCTGTCTTTCTCTCACTTTGTCTCTCTGTCTCTCATCTCAGTTTCTCTCTCTCTCTCTCTCTCTCACACACACACACACACACACATACACACAGACACACACAATTAATCAGAACACCACCACCACCACCACCACTGAATGAATCAGAATCTGCATTTTAAAAAGCTCCTCAGGTGATTCACATGCACACTAAAGCTAGAGAAGCCTGCTTGGTCTAAAGCAAAAGATCCAGGGTTATACCTCGCCCTAGGCTCTGTTACGACCACCCTAATCTCCCATTTGTTTTCTTATTGTGGCTTACATTCCTCTAAGAACTAGACAATCTGATCTTTTGATGAAATGGTTTGTCCAAGAAAGGTTCTAGTCTCCTGAAAAGTTGGGTGGTGATATGAGACCACAAAGAAAAGCATTTTGATGTCATCCCATCCCACCTCCCAAACTTGCACACTATTCTCCTTTACTTCCTATTGTAAATAGTTTTTTCTTTTGGGTGTGTTTAGATTTTGTCAAGTTAAATTTCTCTCCTGCTCTTCCTAAAATGAACTTTCTAACTCTGGAGTGTGTTACGTAGGCTTGACATCTTCATTCCTATGTTCTTAAATCAAGTTTTGAAATAATTTATTTTGTATGCTATTTTGCGTGTCATCTCCCAAGTCTCTCAACCTTCTCAGCAATGTGCTATAGTATAACCTAAACATATTTTTTCCTAATATATGGGAAGGATCCTATAACTTTTTTTTTTTTTTATCCTATAACTCTTTAAATATATTTCCTTGCTTTCTGCCAAGGTGCCATATCTTATCGTCATATCTATTTGATGCACCGGTAGTTTGCCTCTCCCCTACTGAAATCACCCCCATTCATCTTCCTGATGGAATTTCAAAGACCATACATACATGCAGGATACAGTAAACACACAGAGGATAATAAACGGTGGGCATTTTTTATTCAGGGACTGGAGCAACTCTCCTTCCTGCTCCAAAGCCCACTTGCCTGGAACTTCTGTCATGGAAATCCTCTCTTCCCATAGCCGGTGTGTTCAGAACAGAGGGTGGGATCACTACCCCATTTTCAGGCACCCTCCTCCCTCACTGGTGTTACACGCAGAACTGCCACTGTCTCCACAGACTTTTCTCAAACTCGCCTCAATCTAAGGCCTTAAGCTTCTCTATTTCTTCACTATGTAAGAACTGGGTTTATTTAGATCTTCTACTCTCTACTCAGGATTCACCCTTCCATTAAAACTGCTCCCAATTAAAATATCCTTATTCACTCTTTGCCCACTTACACTTTATCCCTTTGCACTCTTCAGCTGGTATTTGTGGTCGTCATAAGGGCTTCCTTGTATTGGTCACAGAGGGAGATGAGTTGTTAGCAAAAATAACAATTGACATCTATGGAGTGCTGACTCTGGTCCAGACACTATGCCAAGAAATTTACATTTTTTATCTTATCCTCTTCATAATCCCTTGATCAGGGATCTATGCCCCAAAGTGCTAGCTCTGGAGTCTAACTCCATGGGTTTGAATTCCATCTCCACCACTTACTATCTATGAGACTTAGGGCCAAGCACCTAAGCTTTCTGTACTTCAATTTCCTTTTCTACAAAATGAGGATAATGATAGTACCCACTTCATTGTTATTAAACATTATTAAACATTAAAGTCTATTGCATGTAAAATGTTTAGAACAGGGCCCAACTCAACCAATTTTAATTATTGATACTATTACTATCACCATTTTACATATGAGTAAAATAAGGCACGAAGAAATTTTATAACTTGCCCAGGTTACCTAGGTGTTGGTTATTGACAGAACAGGCACTTTGCTCTGAAGTGTATGCAGCCAGAAGGAATTCAGGAACTAAACCATATAACTTCAAAGAGACAGTGGAAGAATCCAACTGTGTAGTCAAGGCTAGACATTTAATGGTGTGGCACAGGAAGTGCCCAGAGAGGGATTACACATCTGAAAAGTACGAAGCCTCTTTATGAGGCTTATTATACAAGTTATCTCTCTCCTACCAAAAACCAGGGAAATAGAAAAACCCTAGCACAGAGGGACACAGAGAAGAACACATTTTTAGAAAGTATTTGAAAGTATACATTTAGAACAATGCTGCCCACTCAGAAATTCTAATTTGCACAGATTTGTGCAGTATCAAACAGGAACAAAAATAGCTAAATCTTACCTATACATTCATCTATTCAACATGTATTTACTGAGTACCTACTATGTGCCAGATAAGGTTCTAAGTGCTAGATACAGCAGAGAAACAAGCCCCTGCCTCCATGGAGCTTACATTTAGGGGTACAATAAATACACAAACAATTTGAGATAGAAAAAGAATTATGGATAAAATTAAAAGGGTTAATGTGATATGATAAAATTTGTATTCTTTAAATGTCAAGAAATGTCAAGGTAGAAACTGAGAATTCCCTGTAATGAATAAGTATAGCTGTCCTGGGTCAGAGTAGTGACTAGTATCACATGGAATGACATGGAACAGCATAGAACCAAGAAACAAATCAAGAAGCCACATGGAACCAGGCCCTCCAGAAGAGGATCCAGACAGAGGTAGTGTAAAGGCATTTTCCTTAGCCACTCTTAATAAGAAGTGATCTGCTCCGAAGTCATCAGTGTATACGTCTGTGCTTGCTTTCTCAACAAGTCTTTTTTTGCCACTTTATAAAATCTGGAATTAAAGTAGCCCATTCAGGTACTATTTGATGGTGTTTGAACAGGACAGAGCTACTGATAGTTATAGCTGCAGTGTTGGAGCCTGGAGGAGATAAACCCCAATAAGCAGCTTCTTCTACACAAAGGGACTTTGACTGTGTCATCCATCACATCTTTGTCAGCTTATCTTCCACTTTGTGACCTTTTTCTGTGCTGTCTTTGACCTATGATTTGCACAAAGTACACTACAAAACCTGAAGCTCCCATGTTGCTATAAGAACCCAGAGTGAAGTTAGCTTATTTCTACCTGTCCTTTAAGTCCACTTCCTGCTTCATAGTATGGCTACTGTGTGCTCATCTTTTAAACTCCTGAGGTCAGAATCATGTTTCATATATCTGAGTCCCACACAGTGCCAGGCACAATGCCTTAAACAGAGCAAGTTACATCTGTAAAATGTAGTACTCTTTCTGCTTTAAAAAAAGAAGGTGATACAAAAATTAATTCAAGATGGCTCAAAGACCTAAAAGTAAGAGCTAAAACAATAAAGCTCTTCAAAGAAAACATATCAAAGCTTCATGACATTGAATTTGGCAATGATTTCTTGAATATGACACCAAAAGTACAGGCAACATAAGAAAAAAGTAGATAAACTGGACTACATCAAAACTTAAAACTTTTGTGCATGAAGGACACTATCAACAGAGTGAATAGGCAACCACAGAATGAAAGAAAATATTTGTAAATCATATATCTGATAAGGGGTTAATAACCAGAATATATTAAAAGGTCCTACAATTCGACAACAAAACAACAATAAACCAATTTTAAAATGGGAAAGGACTTGAAAAGACATTTCTCCCAAGTATCTATACAAATGGGAAGTACATAAAAACATATTCAACATCACTAATCATTAGGGAACTGCAAATCAAAACCACAATGAGATACCACCTCATACCCATTAAGATGACTATTATTAAAAAAAAAGAAAATAACAAGTGCTTTCTATGATTAAAAAAACAGAAAATAACAAGTGTGGCGAAAATGGAACCTCTGTGTGCTACTGGTAGAAATGTAAAATGGTGCAGCCAATATGGAAAATAGTATGGCAATTTCTAAAACAAATTTTAAACAGAATTACCATGTAATCCAGCAGGTCCACTTCTAAGTATATACCCAAAAGAATTGAAAGCAGGGACTCAAACAACTATTTATACACCTATGTTCATAGCAGCATTATTCAGAATAGCCAAGAGGTGGAAGCAACAT
Source organism: Eubalaena glacialis (assembly GCF_028564815.1). Lineage (NCBI taxonomy): Eukaryota > Metazoa > Chordata > Mammalia > Artiodactyla > Balaenidae > Eubalaena > Eubalaena glacialis. The sequence goes on from NC_083724.1 coordinate 45,738,949, forward strand.
AAATATCCATCCACAGATGAAAGGATAAACAAAATGTGGTATAGACCTACGATGAAATATTATTCAGCCTTTAAAAAGGAAGGAAGCTCTGACACATGCTGCATCATGGATGGACCTTAAAGACATTAAGTTAAGTGAAATATGGTAGTCACAAAAGAACAAATACAATATGATTCCACTCATATGAGCTGCCTAGAGTAGTCAAATTCACAGAGAAGAAAATAGAATGGTGGTCTCCAGGGGACTGATGGGGGAAAAATGGGGAGTTATCATTTAACAGGTACAGAGTTTCAGAATTGTAAGATGAAAAAAGCTCTGGATGAGATGGATGATGATGATCATTGAATGTACTTAATGTCACAGAACTATACGCTTAAAATGATTACGATGGCAAATTTTATGTATATTTTACTATGTAAAAAAGAATTTAAAAGGTAAAGAAGGCAAAGACAAAGAAAAAGAGGAAGAGGAAGGAGTAGGAGAAAGAGAGAGGAGGAAGAGCAGCAAGAACAACCACAGTCAGTTTCACTAGCTGGAGACAATTGGCAACATTTCCCCCACTGCTTCCGTCATCCTGAGCCCCCTCTTCCTTTACTTATTTTCACTGGCTTGTAACCTGGGACTTCTGCCAAAGAACTGGGATGAATACTAATTGGGAAGGATATTGATGTTAAAGTTATTGTGATAAAAGGGTCAGTTAATGTTACACTTACATTTTCTCTCCTCTCTCTCTTTTCCTCTCTTCCCCTTTCGCTTACACACACACATACTGACACTTGATATTATTCAGGTAGGTGGATAATTTCGCTTTCTTTGAACCTAATCTAATAATACTATATTCCTAAAAAATCCGAAACAAATGGGATTAATCATAAAACTATTATAAACTCCTGCTAGAAAGGAGCAATGCAGTTATATGGTGGGTAGATCAAACTCCCATATATACATAGTAATTCTACAGAAAAAAAACAAGGAAATGGCCAGTTTTGTGAGGGAAAATGTTGTTAGAATAGAAGGAAGATAAGGTTGCTAGGGAAAAAATAGTGGCCTCTCAATTCTCTCCCTGGGGCTTCAAAAATTCCAAGCGTGGTATATTTTTCAGATTGTTTCAGAAAGAACAGCTGATATCTAAACAATCTGGGTAAAAGCTGCACCCAATTATTTCTGCGGTCATTTGTGGTTTGTTATGATGCTCTCCAACCCACTGACTCTTTCATGAAACAACCAAGGGAGGCTCTCTGTTGGATCTTCTGAAGTGCTTTCCCTATGTGCTACTGCTTTCATTCAGACCGTAGGGGAGAAAAGTTTCTTCGGTCCCCTTATGCCCAACCATCGCAATGCTGAGATCATGCCACTTTTCTCAAGGTCTTGTCATAACTGAGCTGTGAGACTAGCACCTGTCCTGGCCTTTCACCTTATCACAGCCACTCAGGCTCCACTGTGGCTGATCACAGCCTGCCCCGTGTTTAATCAGATCATACTGAATCCTTGCTTTGGTGTATGGCCAAAAGAGGTCAAACAAGGGTATGTTACTCTCAGTTTAACTGTTCCACAGCCAAATACCTTCTGGGATCTGTTTTCAGATTCTGTCTCCATTATCCTGGGAAGCAAAGGACAAACCAGAAAGCCTTCCCTTCTTCTGGGTCTTTCCTCAAACCATCAACAAGAGGAAGAAAAGTGATGTGAAAGTTGGTACTGCTAGCCTCACTTTACAGATGAGAAGTTTGAAAACTGGAACAATGAAGAAGAATGACAACTCAGGAAACTGCGTTGAGAGCCAGGATTCCGGCTTCAGTCATGAATAAGATCAAATCCTAGCTCTGTCACTCACTAGATGTCTGATCTTTGGCAAGTCACTTGAAGTCTCTGCCTCAGTTTTCTCACTTATAAAACATACATTATGTTAATAATATATATTCCATCAAATGGCTGTGAAAAGGGAAGTACTGAAGACAACACCTGGCACATAGAAAGTGCCGATTAAAGTTAACTGTTAGTATAATTATTATGATTATCATGATCATTAAGAGACTTAAGCTCTCTCTTAGCTATTGCAAAGCTAATATATTTCTGTATCTGTCAAGATGCTCTCAGTTACACCACATTAACAGCTAACCCCCAAAATCTCAGCAGCTTCTCACAAAGGATGTTTTCTCACTCTTGGCAACATGATTGTCACAGCCAGCTGTGGCTCTCCTCTGCATCACCTTCATTCTGTGACCCAGGTGGATGAAGCAACACCCTTGGGACCATGGCCTAGGATTGTGGCTGAGGGGAAAAAAAACAGAGTGAAGTTCAAACTGACTTTTTAAAGTTTCTGCCCAGAAATGGCCATGTTCCACTTACATTTATATTCATTGGCCAAAGCAAGCCCAGACTCAATAGCATGGAGAATTATAATCCTCCACATTGAGGGGAAGCAGAGTGGGTTAACAGTGATAGCTCCACTGCAAAGAAAGAGTCAAGATTAAAGTTCTAAGGCTCTTTCCTCTATGCCACTCTGTCCTCTGTAAATTAAAGTTTATGATGCTGTTTTTCTGTAAAGTTAAATTTGTGATAATAAAATTAAAAATTTTTAAAGAGAGGCAGTTGGGAAACTTGTTCTTTTTCTGGTGCTATTCTTTCCATAAATGTATAGTGATATCATTATGCTGTCAGGCAAAGAACATGAAGTAACCGGAGGCAGCAGCAACATAAGTCAGCTGAAGCCTCGCGGGTCCCCCAGGTCCCCTGCTGCCTTCTTCACACCACAGGCTGACAGGTGGTTACTGTCTGAGGAAGATGTCAAAGCGACAGTCTTCCATTAAATTCGTCTTGCCATTTCACCTTTCAGTAACATGAGGTCAGTTCACAAAGAAAGAGCCTGGCAACACCATCAGCCCTATCCTTTGAGTCTCTATTTATAAATAAACTCAGGAAATAAACTGAGTCACATTCTTTATCTCATGCCATAGAATCACAAAAGCTAAGCATGACCAGGACCCTTGAGTTCATCTAAGTCAACTCAACATCAAATGCAGAATACTTCTTTCACATTGCCAGTCAATCTGAAAGCTTGAATACTTTCAGCAATCCAGTCTCAGCTTGAATGCTTTCAACAATGGGAAACTCACTACTTCAGAGGCAAGCAATTCCACTACTGGAATGTTACGACTTTTAGAATGATTCTCCTCATGTTGAGCCAAAATCTGGCTGAGCACAGATTCCAACCCTTTGCCCTAACTTGGCATTCTGGTGGAACACACAAAAACTGTTGCACCATCCCAAGGAAGACCACACAGTACTTGAAGAAAGTCCTTGGAGCCTTTTCTTGGTCCTCTCTCTCGTTCCTCCCATTATTCTGCATATGACAGGGATTCCAGAGCCCTTCATACCTACTTTGCCAATCTGGCTACAGGATACCTAGTGAAAAGCTCAAACTTCTTAATCAGAGGCAAATATACCCCTAAGCCACTGACAGGGAAGGTTGAAATAGGAAGATTAGGGAAACCTAAAAAGTTTGAGAATATCATTTACTGTTCTATTTGTATTCAACTAATAACAGTAATGAGAAGCTTTCAGGAATACTTAGTGGTCAAGGAGGGAGAAGGAGAAAGACAACGTTACATCACATATGCAGCAATTTATTCTACAATATTAAAAAGAATATTGTGCTTTTTAAGTTTATCTCATTATAAATTATATCAGGAAGGCCTGCCTTTGAATTGTCTTCCAGAAGTAGATACAAATAAGACAACACATTTTTTCCCAAATCCCCATAGGACGAAAACCCTGCAAAGGTGAACAGCTCCAGGTTTTGGGATGGAGAACTGATTTTCCACACTGAACAGTGAAGCAAGTTGACTCTCGTGGGGAATAGAATTTTCATTTGGAATATCCACTGATCTTGTAAGCCACAGTCACAAAACAAAGGAACAAGAATGAACAGGATTAATCAACTTTCCCTAGGTTGAAGTGTGTGCTACCAAAGGTCTGTATCGAGTTTACTTTGCATATAGAGCTCCCTCCTCCCCAGATGGCTTCCTGAGTTGCTTCTTCCCTAGCTTCAGGCCTCTGCTCAAATGCCATCTCCTCAGGGAAAGTGTCCCTCCCTCCAATTAGAGTCTCTATCCTCTTTCCCTGCTCAGATTTTTTCATAGCACTTTTCACCAACTAATATATTTTTCTTGTTATCTCCTTTATCGTATGTCTCCTCCCACTGTAACATTTGATCCAGGAGGGGGATTTCTACCCGTTTTCTTCATTGTCATATCCCCAGTACCTAGAAGAGTACCTGTAATTCAGTATCTGTTTTCTAAATTTTTTCAAAAGACATAAAAATTATCTACTGTCCTAGGGCATAACAACATTCTAGTGGAGGAGATGGACAACAAAACAAACCAAGAAGATAAGCAGGGTATTGCTGAAAACGGCAGAATTTCATTATTTTTTGTGGCTGAGTAAACAGTCCATTGTATACATATACCACATCATCTTTACCCATTCTTCTATTGATGGACACTTAGGTTGATTCCTTACCTTGGCTATTGTAAATAATGCTACAATTAACATAGGATTACATTTATCTTTTCAAATTAGTGTTTTTGTTTTCTTGGATAAATACCCAGAAGTGGAATTATTGGATCCTGTGGTAGTTCTATTTTTAGTTTTTTGAGGAGCCTCCGTACTGTTTTCCATAGAGGCTGCACCAGTTTACATTCCCACCAACAGCACCTGAGGGTTCTCTTTTTTCCACATCCTTGCCAACATTTGTTGTTTCTTATCTTATTAATAGCCATTCTGACAGGTGTGAGGTGTCATCTCTTTGTGTTGGTTTTTTTTTAATCTTTTTTTTCATCTTTGTAGTTTTGATTTGCATTTCCCTGATGATTAGTAATGTTGATTGCTTTTTCATGTACCTGTTTGGTCTTCTTTGGAAAAATGTCTATTCAGGTCCTTTGCTCTGAATAGACATTTTAAAATCAGATTGTTTTTCTGATATTGAGTTGTATGAGTTCTTTATATATTTTGGATATCAATCCCTCATCAGATATATCATTTGCACATATCATCTCTCTTAAAGTCTTTTTGCTTTATTGGTGGTTTCCTTCCCCGTGCAAAAGCTTTTTTAGTTTGAGGTAGTCCCATTTATTTATTTTTGCTTTTGTTACCTTTGCCTGACAAGATATACCCCCCAAAAATATTGCTAAGACTAATGTCAAAGAGGTTACTGCCTATGTTTTCTTCCAGGAGTTTCACAGTTTCAGGTCTTACATTTAAGTCTTTATTCCATTTTGAGGTTATTTTTGTACATGGTGTGAGAAAGTGGTCCAGTTTCATTCTTTTACATGTAGCTATCCAGTTTTCCCAACACCATTTATTGAAAACACTGTCTTTTCCCCATTGTATATTCTTGCCTCCTTTGTCATAGATTAAATGCCCATATGAGTGTGGGTTTATTTCTGAGCTTTCTATTCTCTTCCATTGATCTATGGGTCTGTTTTTGTGCCAGTACCATACTGTTTTGATTACTGTAGCTTTGTAGTATAGTTTCAAGTCTGGGATTGTGATTTTTCTCCAGCCTTGTTCTTCTTTCTCAAGATTGTTTTAGCTATTCAGGATCTCTTGTGGTTCCACACAAATTTTAGGATTATTTGTTTTGTGAAAAAATGCCATTGGCATTTTGATAGGGATTGCATTGAATCTGTAGATTGCTCTGTGTAATATGGACATTTTAATGATGATTCTTCCAATCCATGAGCACATTATATCTTGCCATCCATTTGTGAGTTCTTCAATTTCTTTCATCAATGTCTAACAGTTTTCAGAGTACAGATCTTTTACCTCCCTGTTTAAATTTATTCCTAGGCATTTTATTCTTTTTGATGCAATTGTAAATGCCATTGTTTTCTTCATTTCCCTTCCTGATAGCTCATTAATAGTCTATAGAAATGTAACAGATTTCTATATATAAATTTTGTATTCTGCAAGTTTACTGAATTCATTTATTATTTCTAATAGTTTTTTTGTGCAGTCTGGAGTTTTCTATATATAGTATTATGTTATCTACAAATAGTGACAGTTTTACTTTTTCCTTTCCAATTTGTATGACTTTTACTTCTTTTTCTTGCCTAATTGCTGTGACTAGGACTTCCAATACTATGTCAAATAAAAATGACAAGAGTGGGCATCCTTGTCTTGTTCCTGATCCAAGAAGAAACACTTTCAGCTTTTTATCACTGAGTATGATGTTAGCTTGGGTTTGCATGGAGGGTATTATGCTAACTGAAATAAGTCAGAGAAAAACAAATATGTATAATTTTACTTATATGTGGAAACTAAGAAACAAAACAAATGAACAAACAAAACAGAAAAAGACTCACAGGTACAGAGAATAAACTGGTGGTTCCCAAAGGGGAGGGAGGTGGAAAGATGGATGAAATAGGTGAAGGGAATTAAGAGGTACAAACTTCCAGCTATAAAATAAATAAGTCATGGGGATGTAATATACACACAGGGAATATAGTCAATAGTATTGTAACATCTTAGTACTGTGATGGATGGTAATTCATCTTACTGTGGTGATCATTCCATAATGCATAAAAATATTAAATCACTACCTTGTACACCTGAAACTAATATAATATTGTATGTTAATTATTACTCAAGTGAAAAATAAAGAAAAATAATAATAATAAAATTTTAATTAAAAATAAAGTAAGCAGGGTGATGAGGGTGATGTGATGGCAAATAAATGGGGTGGTCAAGGAAGGCTTCTTGGAGGTGGTTTCATTTGGGTCACCAAAGTCCCTTTTGTACCTGCTTTGAACATTGTTTCTTAGACTCTCTAAGCTCCTTCTCATTACTCAGGCCTCTCAGCAGAAATATCACTTCTTCAAAGTGGGCTTTCCTGGACATATGCGCATGCGTGCGCACACACACCAGCAACAATCTCAAACACTTTATCTTGTTTTATGTTCTTGATAGCATTTATCACTATCTGACATTTTTCTTTCATTACTGTCAGCCTCACCACGCCCACCACCACCCCCCACCTAGAATGCAATCCCTATGACAGCAAGGACCTTTTCTGTCTTATTCAGTATTCCCAGTGTCTAGAACCATGTAAGCACATGATAGGTGTTCAAAATTATTTGATGAATATTTTTAGTCATTGTCCCTTGGAAGCAGACTCTGAAACAGAGATTTGTGCTCAGGAAGTACAGGGAGTGGTCTCGGGAAAAACATGTGTAATGAAGTGAGGGGAGCAGAATTGGACAGAGTGATAAACTGAGCTAGGATGGCCCTTCAGAGATTCTCTTGATGGAGACACAATGGGGCTCAGCCTTATAGTTCCACATGGACCAGTCATAGTTATGGGTTGCCCCTAGGGATGGGTTGGGGATTAATTTGGGGCAAGGCAGCTCTCTTCAGACAGGACAAGGGCTGAAGAAGCCCTCAGCTGTGATCCATCAGCAGCCAACACTTGGGGCAACTGGGGAGTTGAGAGCTTCAGTTCTGAAGGGGGGAATCTAGCAGCACATCATGGCACCCACTGCAATAAATGAACAAATGATGAATGAACGCATTCTTACTAACAAAACATCTGTTAAAGTATCTCTAATCTAGTTGACCATATCCAATACAGTCTTATCAACCCTATTTGGGGCACATCCTTTTACTCATTTTAACAACGCTGTGTATGAAACAATACATGTATACATAACCCCAAAAGTACTTCTATCCTAGAAGATTTTTAAGTCTGTGTTTATGTCACAAATAGCTCTAGCCCATTTCTGTTACCCTATTTCAGTGTATCTCTCGAATATAAAAAAAATTCTTTTATAGGCACACCACAAGCATTTTCATGATGATTTTAGTCAGGAAATGAACCCATTTAAGGTTTTATCTCCATTAACAGAGAAAGCCCTATAGATATTAATAAATTCTTTAGGTTCGTTTTATCCAGTGTCTCCTTATTACCTGGCTATTTTCTTGCCTTAACTATAATGAAAATACAAGCTAGGTGATTCTCCAATTCCTCTGCTTTCTCTTGGAAACTTATTTGTGAATGTTTTGTATTTCTCCTTCTGGTGTGTTATATGGTTGAAAGTAATCACAGTAACACTGAACTGGAAAAAGTCATCTGCTGAAAAGTATGGCAGGTAAATACATGGAGATGATAATAATAAAACAGTCATTTTACTAGAAATGTCCAGGTCTCAGAGAGCTAGATATGGACAAACAGTTTTGTACCATATTCTAAAGAGTTGTTTTCATGCCCAAGCTCAATGTGCTAATAGAGGAATTTATGACAAAAAGCATAATAGTTCCTCCTCTTTGATTAGCTCAGTGCTTTGTGTCCACCTAGAGGGGTGGGATAGGGAGGGTGGGAGGGAGACGCAAGAGGGAGGAGATATGGGGATATATGTCTACGTATAGCTGATTCACTTTGTTATACAGCAGAAACTAACACACCATTGTAAAGCAATTATACTCCAAAAAAGATGTTTAAAAAAAAAAATAGTTTCTCCTCTTTTAAACCTTCCTTTAAAAAGCAATGTGTAGCAGAGTAACTAGAAAGCACAAGGAATTATTTTCATTTTCAGGTTGGGAAATCAGTCTCCCTACTGTAGAAACACCCTCCTGCACTCGTACCACATGACACCAAGCACTGGGTCTCTCACTGGACAGAGACTCTGAAGTCATCCAGACACGGGACCATGAAGAGGAGAACCATGTAAGCAGGTCACAAACAGGAAGAGGGCAGTCCTGAGTGATTCCCTCAGTAGTAGGTCTGTTTTCCTGAGCACGGGGCATGATACATGGGTGGCCTGACCTGGTTTAAAACATCAAGAAACAGAGTGGACACTGACTATAAAACTGACCACCTTAGAATGACTGGGAAAGATACAACCTATGTCATGAACTGCAGTGACTAGCGGTAGGAGAGGAAATGGCTTACTTGTGGCATAAGGAATGTGTGTCTGACAAATCCATTTTTATTCCATGGCTGGACATGCAGACTAGCTGACCTGGGTCTCAACACAGCATCCTAAAATCCTTAGGCCAGCTTCCACTTCCAACAGTGATTAACTTCATCACATTCATCCATCAACATGGCTGGGTACCCACTGAACTGAACCTTCTCCACAATCATTATTAGCAGTTTGCTAAAATAAGAGACAAATGGGAGAGAAAGAAAATATGAAGTGGGAAGAAAGAAAAAGAAATTTGATTGGGGAGTCTTACTGAGTTTGATGACATAACTTGGAAGCAAGAAGCAATCCTAGCTCTGACACCCACATAAATATGGGAATTCTTCCAGCAAGCTTCTTTACAGAGATGGAGTAAGTTATCGCCTGCATCATGTGTGTTTAAGGGCATGGGAAAGCTCACTACTCTCTAGAATACTTTTCCATTCACTGGATCATGTCAGAGGTACCACATTTTGAGCTTTGTGATTTTGGGGTGGTGCTAAAAGAATGAGGAGGTCAGTAACAGTGATAATTTTTTTCTCCCTCCCTTTTTGTCTAGGACCAACTCCGCCTCTTTTTGGCTGTAAGCCAATTTTATGGACAGATGTTGGCTCCAAAAAGGAAACTTAACTGATGAGCTGATCTAATTTTCACATTCTGTGAATGAAGAATGGGATAAGGAGAAGTGCCAGAGAGACCAAACGACATGCTCAGGAGACAGAGACAGAGCTGGGTCTAGAATTAGGGTCTCCTGCCACCAGCATAAGAACTATCACCCCCTTTGATCTTTCTGAAAGCTTCTGTTTCCATAGGGCTAATATGTGTAGATACATGAAGGACATAAGATGATAGAACATCAAACTCAGTGCAGGATTTAAATGATTCTCAGCAGGTTAGATCACAGATGCTCAACCTCACAGAAGTTGGATGTGGTGTGAAAATATCATAACACAATGTTAGAGTTGGAAATTCTACAAACCTCTATATTTTGTGTATTATAAACCACAGAAAGAACAACTGGACAACATCTTCTTGGCTAGTGGGAGCATAGAGAACCTGAAGTCTTTTTTTTTTTTTTTCTTTTTTTTTTTTCTTAACAGGGGTAAGAAAAAGAGTTGAATCAATTTCCCCTCTCCTTACCCAGGGATATATTAGAATCTTCAGTGGGGCACGTTTGGGGTGTTTATCAGAAGTGGGCATAGGTTCAAAACACCAGCCTAAAGCCTGGTTCAGATACAGCTAAGGTCGGGTGGAATGTTCTTAAAGTTTCACTTTATTTATTGAGCAAATGCTTAACCTCTTTATTTGTAGTTGATTGCACCCAAAATGTGTACATATAGAAAGAGAACAATGTAAAACTATTGCCACTGCTCAGCAAACAGCCTTTAGCTTTTCTAAGGAAGCTCCACAGTATCACTTCTGCATGTGGAGGACTACAGTACTTTTATTCGAAGCATTATAGAATAAAATCTGCAGTTCTTACCATGGTCTTCAGGCTGTGATCTGACTCTGGCTTTTTCCTTCTCACTCTCCTCCTTGCGCATTCTGCCCCAGCCATGCTCATCTTCCATCGCTCAAACTTCCAAACTCCTACTTGTCCCAAGGCCTTTACATTTAATGTCCCCTCTCCCTCTTCCCCAGATCTTCAAATGACTGCATTGTTTTGTAAGTTAGGTATCAGATTAAATAACATTGCTCAAAGAGGCTTTTCTTGACCAGGTAATCTAAAATGAAGTGTTCTAATCATCTCTCCATTTTCTTTTCTTCAAAGCTTTTAGCACCATGTAAAATTACTTATTTATGTGTTTATTGATTACCCTCCCAGTAAGCTTCTTGAAGACAGGGACCTTATTTCTATTTTCACTGCTATATCCCCAGTCCCAGCACAGTAACAGAGCCCATAGCCACTCATTAAAATTGTATTGAATAACTGATTCAATAAGTCAACTAACATGGCAGTAATTCCCACTCCTTATTCACCCATCCAGGGACACAAAATATGTGGTACAGACCAGAGAGATCATAGGCCTAGGTATGAGTAGATATCGAGAGCACTTAATAATAAAAACGTAAGAGAAATCATCTACTGAAAGCCTTCTCTGTCGGGCTATACACGTATTCTCCAAGCCCCACTAAAACTCTTCGGGATGTGTATTTTTACTATTCATTCCATCTTACAAATGAAAAAACCAAGGTAGGTTTTAAGAAACTTGCTCTGTGTGTTTAGTAGATGGCCAAGACCAGATTTGAAGCCAGGCAATATGCACTCTTAAGAACTATCTTTACTTTACTGTACTCATTTGTGCTTCAGTTTCAGTACTCCATCAACCTTCCCTAATTCTAGAGCAACTAGAGCTTCATTTGCTATACTGTGAAGAGTAGACTTTTTAGAAAATACTCTCAACCATTCTGGAGGTCATCACTTCTTTCTCCTTCTTAATGCCACTAAAAACAAATACTTTATCTCAGCTGCCTGAAGTGTGCAATCATGAATTTTACCCTGGAAGGCAAATATTTTTAAACGTTTATTTGCTACTCTCTGCTTGATTACCTCATTTTATAGTAATCTGCATCCCTGTGTAAACAAACTCCTATGACATAGGAAAATAACTTGCTGAAAAGGGACAAAGGAGGGGGGAAAAAAACAGAATCAAGCTTTTACTTCTTAATTTTAGGGTTCTGCTCTGATAATAGAAACCAAGCAATCAGCTTAGAAGTGTTCTGAAAAATCCTTGCAGGTAAAGGGTCTACACTGTTCAAACTTCCAAATCTTACTTCATGACTTGGCTTCTCCCCTGTCTTGTATGTAAGTCATTTTCAGAGTGAGTAAAGGAGTCAAGAGGTAGGTAATTTGTTTCCTCTTTGTATTTTAAAGAGTATATTACTGGTTGTGGTTGTGAAACATTTTTTAATTGGGATCTTCAATCAAGCTATCAAAATGCCAGGTTACACCTGGGAGGTGCATACATAAAGCTGCCCAAAGGAGAAATTAAGCTGTCTCAAAGTCCCTTTGGAGGGAGTCACTCTTCTAAGTGCTGGATTTAAGGTCTTGGAGATTGGATCTTGTGTTTATCAGAGCAAATAAAAATAAAATTTCAGTCTCCTAACCTAAAGGAAATCCTTGGACCACATATTGTTCCCCTTTAAGCAGGCAGTCTGTGTGAAATGTTTTATTGTAGAATAAATCAATAAATACCTTGAAGCAACCAAAATAGTATATATACTTACATAATTCCCCCAGCTTTGAAACTTCGTTTTCTTTATAAATATAATTATTTTTAAAAATCAAACAAAAAGCATCTCTGGTGTATTATTAAACATACCAACAAATCTAAAATAAACAACTGGAGGAAAGGCCTAATTTTATTTGATAGTTCATAGAATGAGATAATGGCTCAAATTCATTTTCAAACAGAATGGTTTTTATTAACCGGCAAACCCTGGTTAATCTCAATGGGAATCTCTTTTTAAGTTGATGAGTCTGAAGTTCAGCTTGAAGATGGTTAAAGACTTTTGGATACAGAGTTGTCTATGTAAGAATTATTATCACATCCATTCCCCCAGCCTGTAGATGCAATAGATGTAGAGGGAAGGGGTAGAGGGAGAAATAAGAAGGAAGAGGAAAGGAAAGAGAAAGGAAATAAAGAGAAGGAAGAAAGATGAAAAGAGAAAAATCACATTTGCCTTTGCCAGATGGCTCAAGAGCATTTTGGTTTGGGACCTTTTTTATCTGCAGAAGGTAAATGGCCTTTGGATTTGGAATATTTGTACTTGAAAATCATTCATTTCTGAAAGATAGTCTATGCAAATGTTTCAGGCTTAAGGGTATAAGGAAACACATACCATACACTTTAGAAGACTATATGTACAGCCTTGTATATTTCTTTCAGACTTGAAATATCTTCACCATATTCAAAATATTATTCAAATAGTCCTCAAACTGTTTGGGATTGTCCTTGCATTTGCTAATAGCTCAGAACCTTGGCCACAGCAAGTGGTTAAAAACCTAGATAATTGATGCTATCCGGGATGAAGTTAATAAAGCTTCTGAGTCTAAATCCAGGGAAACATTACTACCATTAAAACTTAAACTGTTGTCTGCAAATTGTAGTCCACAGAACATTAGACCCATGTGACGTTAATCAGTTTTCTAGGGGGAAAAGGTTACCTGATCAATTAAGTTTGAAAAAACTTGGTTTTCCAACAAAATGCAAATCTAATCACGTGGTTCTTCATGAAGGAGATATTTATGCCAGGTTTCCCAAATGTGTCTGTGCAGAGAATGTCCAGGGACTAGAGACCAATGGAACATACTTTAGGACACTTTAGTCTAGACCAATTCCCTCCTTCACTTCCTTCACTGAACAATTTCTATTCTCTTTCAGGGGTAACCAGGTGGTGGCTAAATAAGGAGACAAGCTTCATTTTACTTAAAATTAGATGATTTGAGGAGAAGCAAAAGTCTGTTTTACAAATTATTTTAACATTTTGATAATCCCCAGAGTTCCAGGAGGAGCTGAAATTATCCCCACTGTAGTAGAAAACCCAGACCCTGGAAAGGTATCATGGTATAATATCAAAATAAACCACAGTTCAAATCTGGGCCTTAGCAACTCCTTGCTTCACGGCCTTGGGTAGTAAGGTCTGATCATCTCTGAGCCTCTGCATTTTCCTCTCGAATGTGAAGATAACAATGCAAACCTCATAACATTGTATGAGTTAAACGAAATACTGTGTGGAAAGGTACCTTTCCTAGGGTTGGCCTCAGAGTTGACACAGCAAATTCTTTTCCCCTTTTTCGTTCCTCACACTCTTGAAGCCCAAAGCGAATACAGTATCCCTGTTTAGCTCAAAAAAACAACCTTGATAAACTCTCTTTGGCATTCCAGTCTGGTGGAGCAGATACAGAGGTTTGATTCCACTCACAGATGATGAAGCTTCCAGACTGTGCCTCCTGAGACCCCCCTTCTGGAAAGGTCTCCTGTCAAAAAACACGGAGATCAATCTCATCCCAAAGGTCAACGTGTTTGTCACCTCCTGTCTAGACTATTGCAATGCTTGCGACCTGGATCTCCCACAGGGAGTCCTCCACTGACAGCCGATGACCCAGAGTGACAGCATGCCTGTTGTCAGGTCAGCCCAAGGTAAGCCCAGCACACCCAGGCGGACGCTCAGCCTTGGCTGATGTTTTACATCAAGTCCAATTTACTATCTGGGCTCTCGAATTAAATCAGTAGGCAGTGATGAGCCCGGATTGCTGGAAGACCTTTTCATCCCTCATGGCCCACTGATAACTTGTTGGACATGGAGGTACTAGGACACAATACAGATATCTCTTCATTCAGGTCTGTTTTCAATTCAAATAACTGGACTCACGTGTGCTTCTAGTTAACTGTGTATGTGCCAGGGCCATGGGGAGTTTGCATGCAGTTCTGCCTCCCCAGACCAGACCAGAGACTGGGGTTCAGGACATCTCAAGGGATTAAAGAAGTAAAGTGAGCACAGAGAAAAAAAATTTTAATAGCTAAAATTAGCATTCTTGCACCGTTCCAGCCCTTTCCCCAGGTCATTGTCTTGAATTGCTTAGAATTCAAAATCCATTCCTGCCTACAAATCCAGAAGGTGCCACACTGGTCTTTCCAGTAGGGATGGTATCATCAAATTCTCTATCAGCTCCTCTTACGACCAACATTTCTAATCCATTCATTTAAAAAAAAATTACTGGCAAGAAGTTGGGAGAAAGTGCAATTATGTAACATAACCTTGCCCCATACACAGCCTTGGTCAGTGGGCAAAGTAGGTCTCTTGAAAGAAAATTAGTCCTTTTCAGGGATTCAACTTCTATCACCTTGAGCAAGAATTAAGCTAATCAACCATCACTTGACCTTTTGAAGACAGGAGACTAATCTTCTCATCGCTTATCAATTTGCCAAAAATATGACTTTTACTTAGATGTACTTGGCTGTGAGCCAACAGCAGCAAAAGAAAAGAAAGTATGTGGAGAGTAAGAAAGAGAGCCCAGTGGAATCAGGAAGAGATTAAAGATGAACAGAAAGCCAGAAATGAGGGTGTATGACAGAGAGAGAGGGAGAACCTCTATATTGGATTACCCCGTCTGCACCGTCCTATCAGTCAGCACAGATGATTGAGAGAACATGAAGGCATAAGCCAGATCCTATCCTCCAGCCATAAACTGCACAAGCTTAGAGTCCTCAGAGGCTATGGCAAGGACTGTTTTAAGGAAAATTTCATAAACAAATTATGCCGCATTTTTATCTAAGCAACTGTCCAGTGCTTTGTTGATTTAACACAGCTTCTGATAATCCTTTGCTTTGCACTCTTCTCCTTTTCTCATGAAATACCCTCTCTCAACTCAGAACAAGATAGAACATTCTACATAAGAATGTTTGAGACAATCTAAGATTCCATCTAAATGTATACAGTCCCTATGGGATCAGACAGATTTACTTTTAAATATTCCAGGCACATACCTCTTTCCATATCTGGATTACTAGCAGGAACTTGCATATTAGTGCCTAGGCATTCTTTTGTCCTCTAGTTTCTCCTTGGATAAAACTCAAGGGATTTAGGAGGTTTCCACATAGTTCTCTTTCCGAGCAATCTGTCAGTCTTGGTGCATCACCCTCACTTTCCAAAAGTGGCACAAAATCCAGCCAGACTCTTCCAAGAAGGAATTATGTCACTCCTTAATCCTATGCTACTGCTTAAGTAACCCAAACAAGCTCCCTTCCCACTGGAGAAGGAATGTACCCCCAGCTTTCGCTACAAGCCAAGGAGAGGATGGTGGATTTTTTGGCTTGTTTTTCATTTGTACAATCACAGAAATAAACAAGAGTGATTTCTTTTTTCTAGATGAACATTTTGTACTGAGTGACACCCTTCCATTGTGCTCCATATACTCTAAACTGTTGTCTATTCAATATTTCTGTTTCTTTCAACATTCCCTTCCCCTGTGGGTCTCATTCATTCCTGACTGCTGAAGAGTTCTGAGATAGGGCACCTGGACCAATGACATTAGAAGGAATGGAAGACAGAAAAAAAGAGTAACAATCCAGTTGGGCAATCATCTTAATTGACCAAAAACCAAATAAGGCTGTACAGGCAAGTGCAAATTATATGCATACCATATATAAGTCCTAGACCTCTACCCTCTGGTTTCTTGCACTTCAGTAAGACTTTGGGGTGTTAAGGAAGAAGAATCACTTCTTTCATAAGAAATCTGATTTGCCTAAAACCTTTTTCTTCTCTGTGTGTGTGTGTGTGTGTGTGTGTGTGTGTGTGTGTGTGTGTGTGTTGGCTTTGAGGTGTAACAATGATGGGATCTAAGTTTCCAAAGTTGTAGTACTACAGAATTATATGTGGAGGCTTTCAGAAAATTTCCACAGTGAAACAAACTACTTTGTTCTTCAAAGGCTTAATATAGAAGTTTTAACTGCATTGGATTATCAACATTGAGGGAATTATTACATAAAAGTAAATATATAGTATGAATTTACCCCATCACAACTGTAGAGTAGAAGTATACTATGAAAAAATCTTAAATAAAAGAAAACGGGAAACATTGCACTGGGAGATATGTGTCTATTGATAACTCTTGATATTCTCTTTTCAATGAAAATTATATTTTAAAAATTATTAATTCAACAAGCATTTATTGAGTACCTGATCGTACATACAAATCCCGCCAAAAAAAAAAATCAATGAAAAATACTTCCTAGATATTAGAAATTTGATATGTAGTTGAGGAGATTAGACAAAATATAAACTTACACTGTAAAATTTTTACATATATATTTCCATTTGATATTCAAAATAACCCTGTGAGTTATGTAGAAGTGTTCATTCTTACTTAATGTGAAAGAAAATTGAGGCTAAGAAAGGCTAAATGATTTGTACCAAGACCACACAGAAGTAATAAAAGGCAGAACCCAGACTCAACCCTTCCTAAGTTATCTGACACCAAATCCACTACAAGTCATTGCCTCTACAATTCAAAGTAAAATGTCACAAGTGCCAAAAGGGAGGTATGTGCAGAGTGTTACTGGTATTCTTTCTTGATGAGGAGATCAGAAACGATATCATGGAGGTATTTGATGTGAGCCTTGAAGGATGGCAGTTTTGACAGGCACGATGGACATAGAGGAAATTATAAGCTGAAGGAAATCATTTAAAGAGAGCAAAAGGTAAGGAGACAGGAACAAGTGCACATTTAAGAAATGGCAAGTGCTTCAGTTTGGCTGGAGTACAAGGTATGTAAAGGAGAGCAGCGGGAGATAAGGCTGGAAATTTGGGTTGGAATCAGGTCATGGAGTGTCTTGAATGCCTTACAAATGAACATGAACACTTTTGGCTGGCAATGGAGAATTACTGAAGGTTTTTGAATAGAAGAATGATACAATCAGAACAGAGTTTTGAAAAGATTAATCTGGCAGTAAGACGTATAACAGTTTGGAAAAGACTGAGGAATTACAAGGCCAGGGCAATGATCCAAGTAAGAAATAATAGGGGTCTGATCTACAATAGTGAGAGTAGAAATGGGAAGAAAATAAGGAATAAATATGAGGAATGTTAAAAATTCAGATTCAAAAAGGACTCCTTGACTGTATGAGAAAATGCAAATGAAAGAAGGAAGTTGGTCTGAGTGACTGTAGAGGAAATGACAATTCTTGAAAAAATAAACAATAAAAGCATGTTTGTATAGAAATAAAATGAGTTCAAATTTGACTGTGTCCAGTGCTCATCGGAGATATTTGTCTTAAAAACATGTAGCTGTAAGAAAAACATGACCTACTCTCCCTGCCATACCTCTACTCCTATACACACACCAGAAACCATGGTGGTTTCATTAAGAACTTAATCAGGCCTTATAAGGGTCAGGTGTTTGTGTAATTACTGAAGTAGTCATTAAGAAGTATGTGGTTGGGACTTCCTGGTGGTCCAATGGTAAAGAATCCACCTTACAATTGCAGGGGATGCGGGTTCAATCCCCAGTCAGGGAACTAAGATCCCACATGCCGTGGGGCAACTAAGCCAGAATGCCACAACTACTGAGCTCGCACGCCTCAACTAGAGCCCGTGTGCTGCAAAACTACAGAGCCCACATGCCCTGGAGCCTGCGTGCCACAACTAGAGAGAGAAAAACCCACACACCACAACGAAGAGCCCGCACATCACAACGAAAGATCCCGCGTGCCTCAACGAAGATCCTGTGTGCCACAACTGAGACCTGACGCAGCCAAAAATAAATAAAATAAATAAATAATAAATAAATAAATCTTTAAAAAAAGAAAAAGAATCCAGGAAGTACTGGGAGATTATTGCTAATTTTAATTCCCCCACTTGTCATACAACATCGACTGAATAACTCATGCAAATGTCCTGGGCACTGTCACTAACTGTAATCAACCATCAATCATCCTCAGTTCCCAGAAACCACATGTGCACACTCCTCACGTTGCTGCTAAAACCATAAATAAAAAATAAAAGAAATTTTTTAATTCTTGTAAGAGGACACAGGATAAATTCAGTGGCTTGAAGGTGTTTAAATCAGACACAGAGTAACTCCATTTTAGATGGCACAGGGCTGGCTTAGTGGGAAGGAGAGTATCTGGGATTTCCACTTAACCTATCCATGGCACCTTAGACAGACATAAGCAGTAGAATTATTGAATGCTTAGAACTAAAAGGGATCTCAGAGAAAGTCCATTTTATCCCCATAGTTTATTATAAAGTACATGACAATAAAATGCCTTGGCTAAAAGCTGAATTATCACTCAAGTTCAAGTCCTTTGGCTCCCTGATTATCTTTCCAGTATAATGCAAGGTCTTTCAAGTTCTATTTGTTATTGTTACTAGTAAGAGTGTTAGTATTACTATGTGTCAGGCACTTGGCTAAATTCTTTACATTCAGACTCTTATTTAATAAAATTCCCAATAACCTATACAAGGGAATCCCTTATTCTCATTTTTATAGAATAAGAAATGAACTTAGAAGAGATCAGCTTAATTGATATAACATAGCTCTCTGTGGCAGAGGCCCATCTGGAAGCCCAAAGACAAAACTAGAATCCAAATCCCACACTCTTCTTTATCATGCAGACAACCTGCTCTCATTCATTGAGTGACAATCTGAAAGTCCTATCTCCTCAAACACTGTCCTAGAATAATTATATGTCCTAGAATAATTATACAACCCTCCGATATAATATTTCCTTTCAGATAGATAGACAGACAGACAGCTAGATAGATAGATCCGGCCCATATTTGAGTCACTTACTTAAGCAGAAAAAGGTTAGGAATTTTGCTTGGATTATGAGGCTTTGGGATCAATTCTCCTATTCCCTTTTTTTGAGAGGACATGATTTGAAGCTTCTTTGTAGGAAGCTTCTACTAGAAAGAGTCATCTCACGCCATTCTTTCCACGTGAACAAAGACATCACTGAGGCACTGGGTAGAGGCGAAGGGCATCAGACAAAGAGCTGAGAAATCTAAATACTAGTCCCAGCAAAGAGTAAAGCCAACTGTGACAAATGTCTTGGACTTCTGGAATGTTGCCTCGGAGAACTCCACAACTGTCAGATAAAACAACTGCTCAAGTTATAATGAAAACTCTCCTTTGAAACTACCTCTGAGAGATGGACACAGTCTTGTGAGGTGAAGTATTTTCCAGAATAAAACCTGGTTTCTTATCTAAAATAAAATACTCCAGTTTTTGTTCTTTAATGTGACACTGAACAAGAAAATGTACTGCTCTCCAAGGCTCTCCAAGACATGCCCAGAGGTATGTCGATAAAAGAAGGTAATGTTTATATATGTGATTCTGAAACTGTAAAATTCTTTACTCGCATAAGTCAGAAATGTAAAGTCAACCTTGTTGGTTCTAAGTGGGGCAAAATACCCTGCTTTGTTCATTCCTTGATGGAAGAGATAAATAGTTTAAGAGGTTATGGTGACATTGACCATTCCTGCTTCTTTATTCCCAGAAATATAAGCACCGCATTCAAAAGTTACTCAATACTCCAGTCATTACGAAAAAGTTACCAGCAACAGAAAACACTGTAGTGATGCTGGGTGGTTTTCTTTAATTTTCTATTTTTTTTTTTTATGCCTTAAGAGAGAGAAGATCTTTTTGAGTCTTTGATCCTCAGACAAAAATAAAACCTGAGTCTGAAAACCCAAAGGCTTCATGTTTCTGTGAATAGCACTGAACATGCACAATGAAGAATTTATGGCCCATGATGTGAGTCGACTTCTTCGATAAGGGGCCTAAATTTAATGTGGCTGTGACCTTCCTGAGCCAATGGCTGGAGACTTGAAGCAATGTGTGTGGGCCAGCTGTGGAATTTGGCTCCGCTCCTGGTTGAAGTCACCTCCCTTCTCCAAAAATTCTTTAAATACTGGATGAGTTGTGTGTACGTAGAGGTTGCAGGGGGAGGAGGAGAGTGGGGAGCTGTTAGCAAACGACAACAGATGAGCTCGTGAAACTTTAACAAGCTGTTGGGGAGCATTCCACGTGTGGGGTTTGAAGACTGTTCCACGGTCCTTTGGTGAAAGTAATAAGCTTATTGGAAAGGATAAGATTTTCAAGTGAATTTTATTTTTGGAAAGGTAAGGGTGTATATTACATACGAAAAAGCCTTGCAATTCAGATCACGCTGAAGGTCCATTCGTGAAAGCACTTAGGCTGGCTGACTTGACTAGAGTACCTGTATTCAGGCATGAGCATTGTACACATGGTCATGATTTACTATAAAATCTCTGAAAGTATGTGACTTTTAGGTGCTCACCCAGTACTAAAACTTGTACCTGAACTTTCCGGAAATGTTCATTTCATACCCACTTATACAGTCCCAGGCAAAGACAAATGCAACATTTAGAGTTGCTGATATAGAATATCATTGGTAGCTTCTGAGTTTATTCTCTTAGTATGACATGGTACATGGTTCACTCACAAAATTAGCTGAAAGACCCATATACTAGTCTGATCAAATCTTTGACTTGTTTTTCCCATGACAGAAATATTTTCCTTAAAACAAATACTATTTTACAATTATGCAATTTCATTTTATTAACAATCTTGGTTTCATGACATAGTATTAAAAATTTTGCTCAAGGGGTATGTTATACGTTTGCTCTATGTTTCTGTAAGAGAATGTTTTCATAATAAAAAAGTTTTTAAACAGAAAACCAGAGAGTTAAATTTCTTAGAAAAATATGCCTGTTATCCTTTTGTACGTTTGCCCATTAAATTGTATCTAAATTCATTAACTGAATTGAAATGGCAAAATACCATCGTGCCTTTTCTTTAAGTATTATTCAAATAGAATAGAAAAAAAATTATTTTAAAATAAAAATTCTCAGAGTAAATAGCTCATAGTCCTTTTCAGAGCTTTATAAAACTTTCATTGTCTGCATGTTCTTCATCCAGAAAAATCTTTTGCAGAATGATCTTAATCTGCCCCTATTAACTATTTGATCATGGGTAAGTCACTTACACCCCCAGATCTGTTTCCTCATCTGTTTATGGAGAGGTATTAAAAATGGTTCTAAGTTATCTTCTAGCCCTAAATTTTCATGAATAAAAAGATCTTGCGGTCCCAAATCATTCTCTAGAAATTTTTTCATAGCATTTGTATTTAACTGTATATTGCACTTCAGCAAATGGTTTATTGTGTTCCAGAGGCCCAGAAGAATAAATGGAGCATTTAGTAACTAACCCACGTCCCAAGTCTGTAAGAAGTAAAAAAAAAAAAAAAAAATTTTAACTTAATACATTAGCATAATAGATTCTATGTGGAAAGTTAACAAGAAAAAAAGTAAAAATAGAATTATTATCCTTATTCAAGAGGCGTAAGTTGATGCATAGATGGTTAAACAATTTGAGTAAGTATGTTAGCTCTAGCAGAACCAGGCCAGGAAAAGGGAAATATTATTGGGCATCAACTATGCTGCAGACAACATGTTATGTTTTTTCACATATATTATCTCAATGATTCTCCAGGACAGGCATTTTTATCTCCATTTTTAACAATAAGATAACCAGGATCAGAGAGATTATGCTATCTGCTGCTTCGAATTATGCTAATTGGTACTTTCAAGTATGGAATTGAAACAGGAGTGTTTTGGCTGCAAGTAACAGAACGTATGATTGACAGTGACTTAATCAAATAGTGTTTTATATTTTTTAATTAACAAGAGGCCTGGAATTAAGTAATTCAAGGATTTGTTCAACCACTCAATGCTCGATCCACTTCTCTATGGTTCTTGTCACCTAACCCTGATGGTTACAGATGGCTGCAGGTCTACATCACTCAGAAGTACTATAAGAACAAAAGATACAAAATCTTGTGAGTGTATGTATATGTGTATGAAAGATGACTGAAATTGACATAATTTATGACCTAAAATTATCAAAACCTAGAAATTCCTGGAGAAACATTCACCACTTGTCTCATAGTCAAATTTTACCCAGAAAGACAACTATGGAAGCAAAAAGTAGGTACAGGACCACTGGGAAAAACAGCCACTGCGAGGTGATCCATTCAGAGGCATGAATGAGCAAAACACATTCAGTGAAAACCAGTTAATGTAAATAAACAAGATATTTTTCTACCCAAGGAAAGTCTTTTTAAAGAAACAAATGTTGCTGTTGACATGATGGGCTCTCCCTTCAATGTCTCACAGATGTGATCTGCCGCACATCTATGCTAGTAACAAATGTTAATTCTGTGAACTTGCGTTCACTGTCAGTTAAAAACAACAAAATTTTACAGCAGTACGCCGTAACACCCATGACTTGTCCTAATTCTTCTAAGGCTCTGGATTCCTCTTGCATAATGTGCTTATGAGTCAGTAGAACCAGGGCACAAACATCTAGGACTGCACAGCTCTAGGCCCTGCCTTTCTACTACTTGATGCTGCTTTTCTATTCCTAACAAACAATAGCTTTAAAATTCCTTTTATTTTCTGAAACCACCTTGCACCTTTCTCGAAGATCTTCCTTCTTTAGGTTTTCTTCACCATCTTTTCTCTTTTATTAAAATTTCTTCTTTGGCATTCCTTTTTTTAATCCTAAAAAATTTTTCACCAGCTCAGAGTATCTATTTTAGAACTTATAGACATATCAAATCTCTGGGGTAGATGTGTTTCTTTAGAGTCTGCTAAAGTACTTTACAGATGTCCCTGAGAATTCATATTCCCAGCAGGTTTGCAGAATTAATGCTGGTGCATTTCCTACTAGCCTTTCTGCTTCATGTTGTTCAAGCAGATGAGGTAGAGTTGCTCACAGCATATTATTTCAAAAAGGATTTGGTACGCAAAGAAGGTAATTTCAAATACTGAATCTCATATGGTCACTGTCCCCTTTTATATGGGAAAAAGTGCCATGAATATACGTATATTTCAAGAAAAAACAAATGCCTATAATTCCTGCACACCTTTTGGATTTGTAAAATTTCAATAGGATTCTTCTTCTTAAAGCATTAAGTAAAAAAGAAGACCCATAATACATAGCCTACAGTTGATAACAACACCACTCTCAGGTCATGACCTCAGGAAAGAATACTGGACATATTAACAGCATCAGTTTATAAGTGCGGCATGGGGTGTGAAAAGCAGCAAACTGGATGCAAGGACTGGACGTAAGGGCTTCATAACATTTCTCAGGGATGAATACATGACTAAAATTAACAGCCTGGTGATTAGATTTGGGCTTTGTGTATATTTTCCCTGGATGTGTGATATGAGGCTTTGGCTACTTAATGGCACCATTCCATTCAGGCAGAGCAATAGCCTGCTATCCTCAGAGCAGCCATGTCCCAGTGTTATATAAGGATATGCTTGAAAAACAGACAGAAAAAGTAAGTAGGGTCTCCCCAAATAAAGGTCTAGTCTCAGACCTAACACTGTCAGTGGCACCTTCCACAAATCACTTTCCCTCGCTAGATCTGTTCCCTCCTCTGTAAAATGAGAAAATTCTAATATTCAATATTAGAGCATCCCTGAGGTCACTTCCAACTACAAAATACTATAGTTCAGTATCATGTGCTCTAAAATCTAACCAGTCCAACTACAGAAGGCAGAGAGGAAAGGACAGATTCGGCCATTTATTTTCATGTACCTTCTCCTCTGATTTCCCATTACAATGTCTTTGAACCTCACTTTTAGCATTTGTATAATAATTACCTTTATGTGTGACAGGACCGGGTTTTCTTCTCCTTTAATCCCTTTCTTTTCTTTCCCTATTTCCCCCACCATTCATTGGCATTCATACCTCTTCCCTCAAAAGGGATCTTTGGGCAGATGGAGGAAAGCAAATGAGCATACGATTCTGAACTCATATCAAAATTATGCCCAAAAAAGGTGATTAATATTACAGAGAGAACGCTTTATTTTTCTTATAGGTGGAGGAACCTTCTCATGGAACCTAAGGAACATGTTACCTTCCCTCTAGCTCAGAGTTCTCCAGACTTTCTCAGTCCAAGGCACCTTAAATGTCAACTTAATTAAGACCAAACGAAATACCTAACAGTTCCATTTATGAAGTTATTAAATTCTACCCTTAATAAGCACCTTAGGCCTAACAACTTAGAGCAGTTTGAAAAAAATACTATGCATAAGTTTAAAGGAAAAAATATTTTTATTTTATAAATGACCACAATCACTTAACTAGTGAAATGTGCGTGCCTGTTGGGCACCACACAACCTCTTAAACTTTGGAATTATATCACACATTGCCATTGCCATTTCTTATTACACACTGATTTTCAAGGATACTGGCTTTTTATCACAGCAACTATGACTTCATTGAAAGCAATTTGCACTGTATGTTAAAACTGTAGTTCACCAGCAATTCCACTCCTGGGTATATATCCCCCCAAAAATGAAAACACTAATTCAAAAAGATACATGTACCCCAATGTTCACTGCAGCATTATTTACAATAGCCAAAAATGGAAGCAACCTAAGTGTCCATCAACAGATGAATGGATAAATAAGATGTGGTGTATATATATATAAATATACAATGGAATACTACTCAGCCATAAAAAGAATGAAATTTTGCCATTTGCAACAACATGGATGGACTTGAAGGGTATTATGCTAAGTGAAATAAGACAGAGAAAGACAAACATATGATATCACTTAGGTGTGGAACCTAAAAACTAAAACAAACTAGTGAATATAACAAAAAAGAAACAGACTCACAGATATAGAAAACAAACTAGTGGTCACCATGGGGAAGAGGGAAAGGGGAACAGAAAACAGGAGTAGGAGACTGAGGTACAAACTACTATGTACAAAATAAGTAAACTACAAGGATATATTGTACAACACAGGGACTATAGCCAATATTTTATAATAACTATAAATGGAATATGACCCTTAAAATTGTGAATCACTATGTTGCACACCTGAAACATAATATTGTACATCAACTATACCTCAATTAAAAAAAACTTAAAAAAAATAATGTAGTTCATCTGGTATCCAGCAGAGGTCAATCAGTTTTCCTCAAAAACAAAATATCCATCATGGTAGTGCCTCTTTGAATTTGCTGCTGTGTCCAGGGGCAACTTGACACAGACTTTGGAACCCACAGCCTTAGCTCCCTTCACAAGAAAAACAGTTGTAATTGGAACCAATCTGGTACTAATTGTCTGAACTCCAGAAAACCAACAGGAGATAAGATGGGTAAAATATGGACAGGGCCATAAGGAAAGCAGAGAGAGGGAAACCAAAGAAAAAGGAAGGACTCCTTGTTGTCCATCCAACATGGACTTCACGAAAAAATGGTAGTTGACTCAATGGGAAAAGTAAAGTAAAATACTTCACATCCCTAAGCCTCAGCCATTATGGACATAAGTAGGAGTTTACATATGCATCTGTCTCCCTCACTAGATTAAAACACAAGCAAAAGATCTTGCTCATTTCAGTATGCCTCTGAATACCTAATTCAATACATTTTGTTGTGTTGAATTCTCTTACCCAGAACACTGAACTTAAATCTAATTGCAGTAGAATGTGTTCTGATTTATTTTACACCTCTGGAGTTAGGGTTTCTTAGAATTCAACACACAGATTAATGGAGAGTATGAAGGTTTTTCTATTGCTCTTCTTCTGGGATCCCTTCATGTCCCTGCTGGAATGCTCAGAAGAGGATTGGATTTATGGTTTACTTTGTGTTTCAGACTAAGTACCTAAACCAGCAATGCATGAAGTCCAAAAGTGTACCCTCACTTATTTTACCTCAAAAATGACATTTGTCAGAGTTGATCCCATGGCTTTTTACTGTGTGAGCTATAACATGAGAGAACTGCTCCCTAACTTCTGTTAGCCTTTGACTTACCAATGTAATCACAATGTCGGCTCTGTCTGTATCATCAATTGCCAGGAAAACATAGGTCAAACAATTATTGCCCAGAGAGATCAAAAGGATGTGGGCTTTTTTCTTTAATTTGGTGATGAAAAGGACAGTTTAAAGAATGAAATTAAGTGACTAAATGTGGAGTAGAATAACTGGTTTACATTCCTTCTGCATCTTGAGAGAGGGTGTTTGCTTTTTGTTTGTTTGGGGTGTTTTAATCTGGTTATATCATTTTGTTCACAGTCCCAGACCTAATCATACTTTGCACTTATCTTGCTCACCTTTCATCAGAAAATTGCCAAGATAGGGATAGCCTGTGTGGCCAGATTCTTCCCCAGTGGCTGCACATAATGTGCAAGCCAGCTCTCTAAAAATCAAAGGGATGAAGGAATGCAGACCCCTAGAATCAGCAATCAAAATAGCCTACTGGGAAGGACACCTGATAAGTGCACTTACTTTACAAGCAAGGAAGGGATGGGATGGAATCAAATATCTCAGAGACTAAAGAAAATGAGCACTTAGCATAGGCCCAGAAATACACTGTAGACTTATAAACCTTACCTCATTCAGCCACATTACAGAAGAAACTGAGGTCATCAGTGCTGATATAGCTTGCCCTTGATCAGCTACAGGGCAGAACTAAGATCTAAACCTTGGTCGAGTAAAGCATCAAGTCAACATCCACTCGCCACACAATTTTTTGACATAAAGCTGAGCTGTTGTCAGTGCAAATCTATGGAATCGCTGGGTTTGAGGGGGAATGCAAAAGGGTCCCAGTTCCCTTTTCAACTTGAAGTTAGGAAAGTCCTTTTAGCATCATCCCACTTACAGCGGGAGACAGTTGGCCCTTAGGGGAAGGCATATCAATAGCAGTGCAGAATGATACCTCAGAGCTAATGACAGTTAGCTCTCAGTCACATAATATGAGCTGGCTAGCAATATATTTCAAACAGGGCTTCTCTCCCTCCTGCCACAAATTTATTCCTCCCTGTCATTTCCATTATAAGCCCATTATAATCCCTTCCCTTCCTTATTGTCAAGATTTGTTAACTTGACTTTATTAACTTTTTTCCATGGCTAAAATTTGGCCTGATCAGCTTCATATTTTCTTCCTGTTTTCAATCAGTTGTAGAACTAAAAATGTTTAAAGCTAGACAAAGCTATTGTTCTTCAAAACGTGTTTTGAACAAAACCGTTCTGCATGCCAAGTCCATAGATACTTTTTCAAGTATTAAATGTTTAATGACAAAAAGCAACAACTAACCAGAGAACAGATCTCAGTGAACAGCTTTTATTTGAACCTATAAGGCTGCAAGGCAGATACAATTTAAAACAACTCCTAGAAACCAAAGTCTACGTTTTACCTATTGTCTTAGGTCTGGTTCCCTAGAAGCAGAGCCAAAGACAGAGATTTAGGCACCAGAGACTTATTGAGGGTGTATTCTTCATGAAAAATCTGCAAAAGAGTGAGGGAAACAGGAGAGGGAAGGAGAAGCAGTCTTGGCCCATGCCAAGCAGGTAATGAAGGAGGGGGGCCCCTCTGGGTTGTAGATATTACAGAGTTGTCCTCTCTTAAGGAAAGGAGCCAGGCTCTGGTCTGCCTCTATCAGTCCATCACTGACTGCTAGAGGTGCTGGGGAGGTGACTGGTAGAGAATAGGCTGGTAACCTTCCAGGCATCTCTATGAAAGGCAGCTCCATCAGCCAGGACAATTTTCTGAGGAAGTTAGCAGGTATATGCTGTTAACAGCAGAGGGATGGATGCACTAGCTAAAAAAGAGGATCTGGGTGGACATCAACAGCATATACTACAGCATCTCAAAGTGTGGTTTTCTAGGAACTTGTTAGAAATGCAAATTCCTCACCCCACCCCAGACCCACTGAATCAGAAACCTGAAATGGGAGCAGTGATCTATTTTTTAACACACCCTCCCGGTGATTCTGACGCACAATGTTCCAGGTGATTCTCTGAGTTTGAGAATCACTGAACATCTACCTTCCCACCAAGAATTACAAATCACAACACTATTCACTAACAAACTTAAGTTAGTGCAAGTCATGTTGTAACCAGGAATCCCTTTTAAGATATTTTGATTCAGATATCTACAAAAGAGAACCCCATAAATAAATGCCTAGCTTCTATTAGCCAAACGTATTTCTACTTTTAGTTATTTTCTCTATTTTCCCCTAATTTTCTGGACTCTTTCCATGACGTGAGGGCTCTGTGCAACCTCTTCCCTGGGGTCTTTTTAAGAAGGCTTAATTAGTCTCATACACTCATGGGTCATAAACTCTACCTGCCCCCAAAGGGGGATTTATAACTCAATAAAGATTTTGTGTTGTGTTAGATCCTCCTTTATGGAATAAACCTTGTGAATAGTAAGTTGACATTTTACAGTCATTTTGCTCTGAGTAAGATCTTATTATTTTCTTAACTAAGCAAAGTGAACAAATTAGGCATCCTACAATCAAATGTCTCTCTTGCAAGAAGTTAACAACTTCACACTATTAGCTAAGTTCATTCATTTCTCTCTAGAGAGTATGGAGGCAGAAGTGTTTGAAGGATTTTTTCCCCACAAACTTCCCTCTTAACTTTTCCTTTTCACCATTAAAAACCTATATTGAAGTATTATCTTAAATACTGGAAAATATTATAAACACTGTATTAAAG
Source organism: Eubalaena glacialis (assembly GCF_028564815.1). NCBI lineage: Eukaryota > Metazoa > Chordata > Mammalia > Artiodactyla > Balaenidae > Eubalaena > Eubalaena glacialis. The sequence goes on from NC_083724.1 coordinate 45,767,962, forward strand.
AATCTGCTTTCCAGAGCTAATGATATCTCCTTTATTATTGATGCTGTTATTATCATGAGCTATTTTAAACATAGAGGAAACTCCAGAGAATAATATAACAAACATCTGTAAAATCACATGTAGATTTTTAATTATTAATATTTTGTCATGTTTTCTTAAAACCTGGCAGAGCCTTCTTAAAAACAGAAAAGCTTTACAGGCATTATCAAAGCTCTCTTGACCTAGGAGGAAGGCACATAGGTGTCAGGCACACAGGTGTCAACTGCATAAACACTAGATTTGTTACCCTGCACAGAAATTTCTGCACTATGTACTAAATTTCTGCTTTACAATGTTGTGTTAGTTTCTGTTGTACAACAAAGTGAATCAGCTATATGTATACATATATCCCCTCTCTCTTGAGCCTCCTTCCCAACTCCCCCATCCCTCCCTTCTAAGTCATCACAGAGCACCAAGCTGAGCTCCCTGTGCTATACAACAGCTTCCCACTAGCTATGTATTTTACACATGGTAGTGTATATATGTCAATGCTACTCTCTCAATTTGTCCCACCCTCCCCTTCCCCACCTGTGGCCACAAGTCTGTTCTCTATATCTTGCATTATTTTTTATATTATATTTTGCAATAAAAATGTTTTAAAAGAGATAATATTTTACCTAGTTGTGTTATTCTATAAAATGTAAAATCTAATGAGATAATTTAAAACAATTCAAGGGATAAAGGAGAAACTTTTCAAAACAAATATTTCAAAATAAAAGTCATAAAGTTATAAATAAAATCTTTTTAGTAAATATAACGTGCATTCATTTTATAAAAGAATAGAAATATGGGTTTATGATTTAAGGAAAACTAAATAGAAACAGAGTTTAAAATTAAAGAAATTAAAGATTAGAAAATTAATACTAATGAAACAGCAAAAGAGATAAAACAGCAAAAGAGATAAAACAGAAGTTTTATAATCTTGAAGGTGAAGAAGCATTCTTTAAAAAAATTGTAAAAATTCAAAAAGTCCAAAGAAAATTTAAAAATTAACAGCATCAAGAGTATCTAGCCATAAGAACGTTTGTTTGACAATGATACCTAATAAACCAGCTTTTCAAGTAATCAGTAAATTGGGAGACATTACTCTCAATAAATGAAGAAAATAATGAATATATAGGATATATAAAAATCTCTTACAAAAAATATAAAAAAGAGACAGTACTCCCTCCACCCACCCCCCACCAAAAAAAAAGTCTCTCAGAAAAAATTCTAATGACTAAAATTTAATACAGGACTCCTCTAAACAAAAAAGCAGATTGCATGGGGTAGGAAGGAACAATGCTTTTAGGTTAAAGAGTCAAAAATTATTGAGGCATATCTGGTATAAGTATATGTATACATACATAAATATAAGTTTTGTGTATACACATCATCACATATTATTATATTAGTTTTCTATTGCTGCATAAGAAATTACCCCAAAACTCAGCAGCTTAAAACAACAAACAAATATTATCTCACACAGAATTTGTGGGTCAAGAATCCAGGAATGATCTAGCTGGGCGGTTGTGCGTCAAAGTGTCTTACAAAGGTGCAGTAAAGATGTCAGCCAAGGCTGCAGTCACCTCAAGACTCAATCAGAGAAACTTTTTTCAAGCTCACTGGTTGGTAGTAGACCTCAGGTCCTCACTGTTGGCTGGAAGCTTCAGTTTCTTGTCATATAGGCCTTTCCATAGGACTGCTAACAACATGGCAGCTTGCTTCCCCCAGAGCAAGTGAACTGAGAGAGAGAGATTTCCAACACATAAACCAAAGTCTTTCATAGCCTAATTTCAAAGTGACATGCTATCACTTCTGCCAAACTGTATTAGTTAAAAGCAGGTCAGAGGGACCTTCAAGATGGCGGAGGAGTAAGATGTAGAGATCACCTTCCTCCCCACAAATACATCAAAAATACATCTACACGTGGAACAACTCCTACAGAGCACCTAGTGAACACTGGCAGAGGACCTCAGACTTCCAAAAAGGAAAGAAAATCCCCATGTACCTGGGCAGGGCAAGAGAAAAAAGAACAAAGAGATAAAGGAATAAAGACAGGACTTGTGCCTCTGGGAGAGAGCTGTGAAGGAGGAAAAATTTCCACACACTAGGAAGCCCCCTGACCGGCGGGGACAGGGGGGTGGAGCTTTGCAGCCACAGAGGAGAGCGCAGCAACAGGGGTGCAGAGGGCAAAGTGGAGAGATTCCCGCACAGAGGATCAGTGCCGACCAGCACTCACCAGCCTGAGACACTGTCTGCTCACCTGCTGGGGCGGGTGGGGGCCGAGAGCTGAGGCTTGGGCTTCGGAGGTCAGATTCCAGGGAGAGGACTGCTGTTGGCTGCATGAAGACAGCCTGAAGGGGGCTAGTGCACCACAGCTAGCCGGGAGGGAGTCCGGGAAAAAGTCTGGACCTGCCGGATAGACAAGAGACCATTGTTTTGGGGTGAGTGAGGAGAGGGGCTTCCTGCTCTGTGAGCCCACAGACATCAGAACACATAAGCGACCTCCAGAGACAGGCGTGAGCCACAGCTATCATCTTGGACCCCAGAGGCAGGCACAGACCGCTACCGCTGCTGTCACTGCCACCAAGGATATTGGGTGCAAGCACAGGTAGCTACCGACATCCTCCTGGGAGCCTGTGCAGCATGCCACTGCCAGGGTCCTGTGATCCAGGGCCGGGCCAGCTTCCCCAGGAGAACACATGGCACACCTCAGGCTGTTGCAATGTTATGCTGGCCTCTGCTGCCGCAGACACGCCCCGCATTCCAATTGTGACTACCATACCCGTCCCTCTCCCCGGCCTGAGTGAGCAAGCGAGCCCAAATCAGCTGCTGCTTTAACCACCTCCTGTCTGGGAGGGGAACAGACGCCTGAGGGTGGCCTACACTCAGAGGCAGGGCCAAAACCAAAGCTGAACTGCAGGAGCTGTGCGAACAAAGAAGAGAAAGGGAAATTTCTCCGTGCAGCCTCAGGAACAGCGGATTAAAGCCCCACAGTTGTCTTGGTAAACACTGCACGTGTGGAATACCTAAATAGATAACGAGTGTTCCGAAAGTTGAGGCGGTAGACTCTGGGGGCAACTGTGGACTTGGGGTTTGCTTTCTGCATTTGATTTGTTTTCGATTTTATGTCGATCTTAGTTTAGTTTTTAGTGTTTGTTTACATTTGTGGGTTTGTTTATTGCTTTGGTTGCTCTCCTTTTTTTTCTCTCTTTTTGTGAGTGTGTGTGTGTATGTTTCTTTGTGTGATTTTGTCTGTTCACTTTTGTTTTACCGCTTGTCTTGGGGTTCTGTCTCTTTGTTCTTTTTTTTTCTTGTGAGTGTGTGTGTGTATGTTTGTGTGATTTTGTCAGTTTAGTTTTGCTTTTACCATTTGTTTTGGGGTGCTGTCTGTTCGGTTTTTTTCTTTTTTCTTCCTTTTCTTCCATGCTGTGTGGCTGGCAGGCTCTTGGGGCTCTGGCCAGGTGTCAGGTCTGAGCCTCCGAAGTGGGAGAGCTGAGTCCAGGATGTTGGACCACCAGAGACCTCCCGGCGCCATGTAACATTAATCAGCGAAAGCTCTCCAAGAGATCTCCATCACAACACTAAGACCCAGGTCCACCTGACAGCCAGGAAGTTCCAGTGCTGGACACCCCATGCCAAACTAGCAGGACAGGAACACAAACCCACCCACTAGCAGAGAGGCTGCCTAAAGTCATACTGAATTCACAGACACCCCAAAACACACCACTGGACATGGCCCTGCCCACCAGAGGGACAATACCCAGCCCCACCCACCAGAACACAGGCACCAGTCCTCTCCAACAGAAAGCCTACACAAACCACTGAACCAACCTCACCCACTGGGGGCAGACACCAGAAACAAGAGGAACTACGAACCTACAGCCTGTGAAAAGGAGACCCTAAACGCAGTAAGTTAAACAAAGCGAGAAGACAGAGAAATAGACAGCAGATGAAGGAGCAAGGTAAGAACCCACCAGACCAAACAAATGAAGAGGAAATAAGCAGTCTACCTGAAAATGAATTCAGAGTAATGATAGTAAAGTCCAAAAGCTTGGAAATAGAATGGAGAAAATACAAGAAACGTTAAACAGGGACCTAGAAGAACTAAAGAGCAAACAAACAATGATGAACAACACAATAAATGAAATTAAAATTACTCTAGAAAGAATCAATAGCAGAATAACTGAGAGAGAAGAACAGATAAGAGACCTGGAAGATAGAATAGTGGAAATAACTGCCGCAGAACACAATAAAGAAAAAAGAATGAAAAGAATTGAGGACAGTCTCAGAGACCTCTGGGACAACTTTAAACGCACCAATACTCGAATTATAGGGGTCCCAGAAGAAGAAGAGAAAAAGAAACGGTCTGAGAAAATATTTGAAGAGATTACAGTTGAAAACTTCCCTAACATGGGAAAGGAAATAGTCAAGTCCAGGAAGCGCAGAGTCCCGTACTGGATAAATCCAAGGAGAAACACGCCAAGACACATATTAATCAAACAATCAAAAATTAATTACAAAGAAAAAAATATTAAAAACAGTAAGGGAAAAGCAACAGTAACATACAAGGGAATCCCCATAAGATTAACAGCTGATCTTTCACCAGAAATTCTGCAAGCCAGAAGGGACTGGCAGGACATATCTAAAATGATGAACAGAAAAAACCTACAAGCAAGATCACTCTACCAAGCAAGAATCTCATTCAGATTTGACAGAGAAATTAAAACCTTTACAGACAAGCAAAAGTTAAGAGAATTCAGCACCACCAAACCAGTTTTACAACAAATCTTAAAGGAACTTCTCTAGATGGGAAGCACAAGAGAAGGAAAAGACCTACAATAACAAACCCAAAGCAATTAAGAAAATGGTAATAGGAACATACATATCAATAACTACCTTAAATGTAAATGGATTAAATGCTCCAACCAAAAGACACAGACTAGGGAGGGGCAAGATGGCGGAAAAGTAAGACGCGGAGATCACCTTCCTCCCCACAGATACATGAGAAATACATCTACACGTGGAACTGCTCCTACAGAACACCCACTGAACGCTGGCAGAAGACGTCAGACCTCCCAAAAGGCAAGAAAATCCCCACGTACTTGGGTAGGGCAAAAGAAAAAAGAAATAACAGAGACAAAAGAATAGGGACGGGACCTGCACCAGTGGGAGGGAGCTGTGAAGGAGGAAAGGTTTCCACACACTAGGAAGCCCCTTCGTGGGCAGAGACTGCGGGTAGCAGAGGGGGGAAGCTTCGGAGCCACGGAGGAGAGCGCAGCCACAGGGGTGCGGAGGGCAAAGCGGAGATTCCCGCACAGAGGAGCGGTGCCGACCAGCACTCACCAGCCCGAGAGGCTTGTCTGCTCAGCCGCCGGGGCGGGCGGGGCCTGGGAGCTGGGGCTCAGGCTTCGGTGCTAGCCGGGAGGGAGTCCGGGAAAAAGACTGCAGCTGCCAAAGAGGCAAGAGAATTTTTCTTGCCTCTTTGTTTCGCGGCGCGCAAGGAGAGGGGATTCAGAGCGCCGCCTAAACGAGCTCCAGAGACGGGCGCGAGCCGCGGCTATCAGCGCGGATCCCACAGCAACAGGGACGCAGAGGGAAAAACGGAGAGATTCCCGCACAGAGGCTCGGCGCCAAGCAGCACTCACCAGCCCGAGAGGCTTGTCTGCTCACCCGCCGGGGCGGGCGGGGGCTGGGAGCTGAGGCGCGGGCTTCGGTCGGATCGCAGGGAGAGGACTGGGGTTGGCTGCGTGAACACAGCCTGAAGGGTCTAGCGCACCACAACTAGCCGGGAGGGTGCACGAGAAAAAGTCTGCAGCTGCCGAAGAGGCAGGAGACTTTTTCTTGCCTCTTTGTTTCGTGGCGTGCAAGGAGAGGGGATTCAGAGCGCCACTTAAACGAACTCCAGAGACGGGCGCGAGCCGCGGCTATCAGCGCGGACCCCAGAGACGGGCATGAGACGCTAAGGCTGCTGCTGCCGCCACCAAACAGCCTGTGGGCGAGCACAGGTCATTCTCCACACCGCCCCTCCCGGGAGCCTGTGCAGCCCGCCACGGCCAGGCTCCCGTAATCCGGGGACAACTTCCCCGGGAGAGCGCACGGCGCGCCTCAGGCTGCTGCAACGTCACGCCGGCTTCTGCCGCCGCAGGCTCGCCCCGCCTCCTCCGTACCGCTCCCTCCCCCCTGCCTGACTGAGCCAGAGCCCCCGAAGCAGCTGCTCCTTTAACCCCGTTCTGTCTGGGCGGGGAACAGACGCCCTCAGGGGACCTACATGCAGAGGCGGGTCCAAATCCAAAGCTGAACCCCGGGAGCTGTACGAACAAAGAAGAGAAAGGGAAATCTCTCCCAGCAGCCTCAGAAGCAGCTGATTAAAGCTCCACAAACAACTTGATGTGCCTGCATCTGTTGAATACCTGAATAGACAACGAATCATCCCAAATTTAGGAGGTGGACTTTGGGAGCAGGATATATTAACTTTTCCCCTTTTCCTTTTTTTTGTGAGTGTAGATGTGTATGCTTCTGGGTGAGATTTTGTCTGTACAGCTTTGCTCTCACCCTTAGTCCTAGGGTTAGGTCCGTCCGTTTTTTTTTTTTTTTTTTTTTTTTTTTTTGGCTTAAAAATTTTTTTTTCCCTAATAAATGTTTTCTTAATAATTTTTTCCTTATTTTCTATTTTTAAAAAAATTTTTAATAAGTTTTTTCATATTTTTTATTTTAAAAAATTAAAAAATTTTTTTTCTTAATAAATTTTTTCTAAATAATTTTTTCTTATTTTTAGTATAAAAAATTAATAAATCTATTTTTAAAAATTAAAAAAATTTTTTTTTCTTAATAAATTTACTCTTAAAAATTTTTTTTCTTATTTTTTATTATAATTGCTTTATTTTATTTTATTTTATCCTCTTTTTTTCTTTCTTTCCATTTTTTTTCCCTTTTATTCTGAGCCGTGTGGATGAAAGGCTCTTGGTGCTCCAGCCAGGCATCAGGGCTGTGCCTCTGAGGTGGGAGAGCCAACTTCAGGACACTGGTCCACAAGAGACCTCCCAGCTCCACGTAATACCAAATGGCGAAAATCTCTCACAGATCTCCATCTCAACATCAAGACCCAGCTTCACTCAATGACCAGCAAGCTACAGTGCTGGACACCCTATGCCAAACAACTAGCAAGAGAGGAACACAGCCCCATCCATTAACAGAGAGGCTGCCTAAAATCATAATAAGGCCACAGACACCCCAAAACACACCACCAGACGTGGACGAACCCACCAGAAAGACAACATCCAGCCTCATCCACCAGAACACAGGCACTAGTTCCCTCCACCAGGAAACCTACACAACCCACTGAACCAACCTTAGCCACTGGGGACAGATACCAAAAACAACGGGAACTACGAACCTGCAGCCTGTGAAAAGGAGACCCCAAACACAGTAAGATAAGCAAAATGAGAAGACAGAAAAACACACAGCAGATGAAGGAGCAGGGTCAAAACACACCAGACCTAACAAATGAAGAGGAAATAGGTAGTCTACCTGAAAAAGAATTCAGAATAATGATAGTAAGGATGATCCAAAGTCTTGGAAATAGAATAGACAAAATGCAAGAAACATTTAACAAGGACGTAGAAGAACTAAAGAGGAACCAAGAAACGATGACAAGCACAATAAATGAAATTAAAAATACTCTAGAAGGGATCAATAGCAGAATAACTGAGGCAGAAGAACGGATAAGTGACCTGGAAGATAAAATGGTGGAAATAACTACTGCAGACCAGAATAAAGAAAAAAGAATGAAAAGAACTGAGGACAGTCTCAGAGACCTCTGGGACAACATTAAACGCACCAACATTCGAATTATAGGGGTCCCAGAAGAAGAAGAGAAAAAGAAAGGGACTGAGAAAATATTTGAAGAGATTATAGTTGAAAACTTCCCTAATATGGGAAAGGAAATAGTTAATCAAGTCCAGGAAGCACAGAGAGTCCCATACAGGATAAATCCAAGGAGAAACACACCAAGACACATATTAATCAAACTATCAAAAATTAAATATAAAGAAAACATATTAAAAGCAGCAAGGGAAAAACAACAGATAACACACAAGGGCATCCCCATAAGGTTAACAGCTGATCTTTCAGCAGAAACGCTGCAAGCCAGAAGGGAGTGGCAGGATATACTTAAAGTGATGAAGGAGAAAAACCTACAACCAAGATTACTCTACCCAGCAAGGATCTCATTCAGATTTGATGGAGAAATTAAAACCTTTATAGACAAGCAAAAGCTGAGAAAGTTCAGCACCACCAAACCAGCTTTACAACAAATGCTAAAGGAACTTCTCTAGGCAAGAAACACAAGAGAAGGAAAACACCTACAATAACAAACCCAAAACATTTAAGAAAATGGGAATAGGAACATACATATCGATAATTACCTTAAATGTAAATGGATTAAATGCTCCCACCAAAAGACACAGACTGGCTGAATGGATACAAAAACAAGACCCATATATATGCTGTCTACAAGAGACCCACTTCAGACCTAGAGACACATACAGACTGAAAGTGAGGGGATGGAAAAAGATATTCCATGCAAATGGAAATCAAAAGAAAGCTGGAGTAGCAATTCTCATATCAGACAAAATAGACTTTAAAATAAAGACAATTACAAGAGACAAAGACGGACACTATATAATGATCAAGGGATCGATCCAAGAGGAAGGTATAACAATTGTAAATATTTATGCACCCAACATAGGAGCACCTCAATACATAAGGCAAATACTAACAGCCATAAAAGGGGAAATCGACAGTAACACAATCATAGTAGGGGACTTTAACACCCCACTTTCACCAATGGACAGATCATCCAAAATGAAAATAAATAAGGAAACACAAGCTTTAAATGATACATTAAACAAGATGGACTTAATTGATATTTATAGGACATTCCACCCAAAAACAACAGAATACACATTTTTCTCAAGTGCTCATGGAACATTCTCCAGGATAGATCATATCTTGGGTCACAAATCAAGCCTTGGTAAATTTAAAAAAATTGAAATCGTATCAAGTATCTTTTCCGACCACAACGCTATGAGACTAGATATCAATTACAGGAAAAGATCTGTAAAAAATACAAACACATGGAGGCTACACAATACACTACTTAATAACGAAGTGATCACTGAAGAAATCAAAGGGGAAATCAAAAAATACCTAGAAACAAATGACAATGGAGACACGACGATCCAAAACCTATGGGATGCAGCAAAAGCAGTTCTAAGAGGGAAGTTCATAGCAATACAAGCCTACATCAAGAAACAGGAAACATCTCGAATAAACAACCTAACCTTGCACCTAAAGCAATTAGAGAAAGAAGAACAAAAAAACCCCAAAGCTAGCAGAAGGAAAGAAATCATAAAGATCAGATCAGAAATAAATGAAAAAGAAATGAAGGAAACAATAGCAAAAATCAATGAAACTAAAAGCTGGTTCTTTGAGAAGATAAACAAAATTGATAAACCATTAGCCAGACTCATCAAGAGAAAAAAGGAGAAGACTCAAATCAATAGAATTAGAAATGAAAAAGGAGAAGTAACCACTGACACTGCAGAAATACAAACGATCATAAGAGATTACTACAAGCAACTCTATGCTAATAAAATGGACAACCTGGAAGAAATGGACAGATTCTTAGAAATGCACAACCTGCCGAGACTGAACCAGGAAGAAATAGAAAATATGAACAGACCAATCACAAGCACTGAAATTGAAACTGTGATTAAAAATCTTCCAACACACAAAAGCCCAGGACCAGATGGCTTCACAGGCGAATTCTATCAAACATTTAGAGAAGAGCTAACACCTATCCTTCTCAAACTCTTCCAAAATATTGCAGAGGGAGGAACACTCCCCAACTCATTCTACGAGGCCACCATCACCCTGATACCAAAACCAGGCAAAGATGTCACAAAGAAAGAAAACTACAGGCCAATATCACTGATGAACATAGATGCAAAAATCCTCAACAAAATACTAGCAAACAGAATCCAACAGCACATTCAAAGGATCATACACCATGATCAAGTGGGGTTTATTCCAGGAATGCAAGGATTCTTCAATATACGCAAATCAATCAACGTGATACATCATATTAACAAATTGAAGGAGAAAAACCATATGATCATCTCAATAGATGCAGAGAAAGCTTTCGACAAAATTCAACACCCATTTATGATAAAAGTCCTGCAGAAAGTAGGCATAGAGGGAACTTTCCTCAACATAATAAAGGCCGTATATGACAAACCCACAGCCAACATTGTCCTCAATGGTGAAAAACTGAAACCATTTCCACTAAGATCAGGAACAAGACAAGGTTGCCCACTCTCACCACTATTATTCAACATAGTTTTGGACGTGTTAGCCACAGCAATCAGAGACGAAAAAGAAATAAAAGGAATCCAAATCGGAAAAGAAGAAGTAAAGCTGTCACTGTTTGCAGATGACATGATACTATACATAGAGAATCCAAAAGATGCTACCAGAAAACTACTAGAGCTAATCAATGAATTTGGTAAAGTAGCAGGATACAAAATTAATGCACAGAAATCTCTTGCATTCCTGTATACTAATGATGAAAAATCTGAAAGTGAAATTAAGAAAACACTCCCGTTTACCATTGCAACAAAAAGAATAAAATACCTAGGAATAAACCTACCTAAGGAGACAAAAGACCTGTATGCAGAAAATTATAGGACACTGATGAAAGAAATTAAAGATGATACAAATAGATGGAGAGATATACCATGTTCTTGGATTGGAAGAATAAACATTGTGAAAATGACTCTGCTACCCAAAGCAATCTACAGATTCAATGCAATCCCTATCAAACTACCACTGGCATTTTTCACAGAACTAGAACAAAAAATTTCACAATTTGTATGGAAACACAAAAGACCCCGAATAGCCAAAGGAATCTTGAGAAAGAAAAACGGAGCTGGAGGAATCAGGCTCCCTGACTTCAGACTATATTACAAAGCTACAGTAATCAAGACAGTTTGGTACTGGCACAAAAACAGAAATATAGATCAATGGAACAGGATAGAAAGCCCAGAGATAAGCCCACGCACATATGGTCACCTTATCTTTGATAAAGGAGGCAAGCATATACAGTGGAGAAAAGACAGCCTCTTCAATAAGTGGTGCTGGGAAAATTGGACAGGTACATGTAAAAGTATGAAATTAGAACACTCCCTAACACCATACACAAAAATAAACTCAAAATGGATTAAAGACCTAAGTGTAAGGCCAGACACTATCAAACTCTTAGAGGAAAACATAGGCAGAACACTCTATGACATAAATCACAGCAAGATCCTTTCTGACCCAGCTCCTAGAGAAATGGAAATAAAAACACAAATAAACAAATGGGACCTAATGAAACTTAAAAGCTTTTGCACAGCAAAGGAAACCATAAACAAGACCAAAAGACAACCCTCAGAATGGGAGAAAATATTTGCAAATGAAGCAACGGACAAAGGATTAATCTCCAAGATTTACAAGCAGCTCATGCAGCTCAATAACAAAAAAACAAACAACCCAATCCAAAAATGGGCAGAAGACCTAAATAGACATTTCTCCAAAGAAGAGATACAGATTGCCAACAGACACATGAAAGAATGCTCAACATCATTAATCATTAGAGAAATGCAAATCAAAACTACAATGAGGTATCATCTCACACCGGTCAGAATGGCCATCATCAAAAAATCTAGAAACAATAAATGCTGGAGAGGGTGTGGAGAAAAGGGAACACTCTTGCACTGTTGGTGGGAATGTAAATTGATACAGCCACTATGGAGAACAGTATGGAGGTTCCTTAAAAAACTAAAAATAGAACTACCATATGACCCAGCAATCCCACTACTGGGCATATACCCTGAGAAAACCATAATTCAGAAAGAGTCATGTACCAAAATATTCATTGCAGCTCTGTTTACAATAGCCAGGACATGGAAGCAACCTAGGTGTCCATCATCGGATGAATGGATAAAGAAGATGTGGCACATATATACAATGGAATATTACTCAGCCATAAAAAGAAATGAAATGGAGGTGTTTGTAATGAGGTGGATGGAGTTAGAGTCTGTCATACAGAGTGAAGTAAGTCAGAAAGAGAAAAACAAATACAGTATGCTAACACATATATATGGAATCTAAGGGAAAAAAAAAAAAAAAAAAAGAGGTCATGAAGAACCTAGTGGCAAGATGGGAATAAAGACACAGACCTACTAGAGAATGGACTTGAGGATATGGGGAGGGGGAGGGGTGAGATGTGACAGGGTGAGAGAGTGTCATGGACATATATACACTACCAAATGTAAAATAGATAACTAGTGGGAAGCAGCCGCATAGCACAGGGAGATCAGCTCGGTGCTTTGTGACCACCTAGAGGGGTGGGATAGGGAGGGTGGGAGGGAGGGAGATGCAAGAGGGAAGAGATATGGCAACATATGTATATGTGTAACTGATTCACTTTGTTGTAAAGCAGAAGCTAGCACACCATTGTAAAGCAATTATACTTCAATAAAGATGTTTAAAAAAAAAAAAAAAAAAAAAAAAAAGACACAGACTGGCTGAATGGATACATAAACAAGACCCATAAATATTCTGTCTACAAGAGACCCACTTCAGACCTAGGTACACATGCAGAATGAAAGTAAGGGGATAGAAAAAGATATACAATGCAAATGGAAATCAAAAGAAAGCTGGAGCAGCAATACCCATATCAGACAAAATAGACTTTAAAATAAAGACTATTACAAGAGACAAAGAAGGACACTACATAATGAAGAAGGGATCAATCCAAGAAGAAGACATAACAATTCTAAACATTTATGCACCCAACAAAGGAGCACCTCAATACATAAGGCAAATGTTAACAGCCATAAAAGGGGAAATCGACAGTAACACAATAATAGTAGGGGACTTCGACACCCTACTTTCACCAATGGACAGATCATACAAACGGAAAATAAATACGGAAACACAAGCTTTAAATGACACGTTAGACTGGCTGTACTTAATTGATATTTATAGGACATTCCATCCAAAAACAACAGAATACACTTTCTTCTCAAGTGCACATGGAACATTCTCCAGGATAGATCATATCTTGAGTCACAAATCAAGCCTTGGTAAATTTAAGAAAATTGAAATCATATCAAGTATGTTTTCCAGCCACAACGCTGTGAGACTAGATATCAATTACAGGAAAAAAACTGTAAAAAATACAAGCACATGGAGGCTAAACAATACGCTACTAAATAACCAATAGATCACAGAAGAAATCAAAAAGGAAATCAAAAAACACCTGGAAACAAATGACAATGAAAACACAATGACCCAAAACCTATGGGATGCAGCAAAAGCGGTTCTAAGAGGGAAGTTTATAGCAATAAAATCCTACTTTGATAAACAAGAAACATCTTAAATTAAAAAACCTAACCTTACACCTAAAGCAATTAGAGAAAGAAGAACAAAAAAAAAAACAACCCAAAGTTAGCAGAAGGAAAGAAATCGTAAAGATCAGATCAGAAATGTATGAAAAAGAAATGAAGAAAACAACAGCAAAGATCAATAAAATAAAAAGTTGGTTCTTTTGTTATCAAACAAAATTGATAAACCATTACCCAGAATCATCAAGAAAAAAGGGAGAAGACTCAAATCAACAGAATTAGAAATGAAAAAGGAGAAATAACAACTGACACTGCAGAAATACAAGGGTTCATGAGAGACTACTACAAGCAACTATATGCCAATAAAATGGACAACCTGGAAGAAATGGACAAATTCTTAGAAAAGTACAAGCTTCCAAGACTGAACCAGGAAGAAATAGAAAATATGAACAGACCAATCACAAGCACTGAAATTGAAACTGTGATTCAAAATATTCCAACAAACAAAAGACCAGGACCAGATGGCTTCACATGTGAAATCTATCAAACATTTAGAGAAGAGCCAACACCTACCCTTCTCAAACTCTTCCAAAATATACCAGAGGGAGGAACACTCCCAAACTGATTCTATGAGGCCACCATCACCCTGATACCAAAACCAGACAAAGATGTCACAAAGAAAGAAAACTACAGGCCAATATCACTGATGAACATAGATGCAAAAATCCTCAACAAAATACTAGCAAACAGAATCCAACAGCACATTAAAGGGATCATACACCATGATCAAGTGGGGTTTATCCCAGGAACGCAAGGATTCTTCAATATACGCAAATCAATCAATGTGAAAAACCATATTAACAAACTGAAGAAGAAGAAAAACCATATGATCATCTCAATAGATGCAGAAAAAGCTTTCGACAAAATTCAACACCCATTTATGATAAAAACCCTCCAGAAAGTAGGCATAGAGGGAACTTACTTCAACATAAAAAAGCCCATATATGACAAACACACAGCCAACATCGTCCTCAATGGTGAAAAACTGAAACCTTTTCCACTACGATCAGGAACAAGACAAGGTTGCCCACTCTCACCACTATTATTCAACATAGTTTTGGAAGTTTTAGCCACAGCAATCAGAGAAGAAAAAGAAATAAAAGGAATCCAAATCAGAAAAGAAGAAGTAAAGCTGTCAGTGTTTGCAGATGACATGATACTATACATAGAGAATCCTAAAGATGCTACCAGAAAACTACTAGAGCTAATCAATGAATTTGGTAAAGTAGCAGGATACAAAATTAATGTACAGAAATCTCTTGCATTCCTATACACTAATGATGAAAAATCTGAAAGAGAAATTAAAGAAACACTCCCATTTACCATTGCAACAAAAAGAATAAAATACCTAGGAATAAACCTACCTAAGGAGACAAAAGACCTGTAGGCAGAAAACTATAAGACACTGATGAAAGAAATTAAAGATGACACAAATAGATGGAGAGATACACCATGTTCTTGGATTGGAAGAATCAACATTGTGAAAATGACTATACTACCCAAAGCAATCTACAGATTAAATGCAATCCCGATCCAACTACCAATGGCATTGTTCACAGAACTAGACCAAAATTTTTCACAATTTGTATGGAAACACAAAAGACCCTGAATAGCCAAAGCAATTTTGTGAAAGAAAAACGGAGCTGGAGGAATAAGGCTCCCGGACTTCAGACTATACTACAAAGCTACAGTGATCAAGACAGTATGGTACTGGCACAAAAACAGAAATATAGATCAATGGAACAGGATAGAAAACCCAGAGATAAACCCACATACATATGGTCACCTTATTTTTGATAAAGGAAGCAAGAATATACAATGGAGAAAAGACAGCCTCTTCAATAAGTGGTGCTGGGAAAACTGGACAGCTACATGTAAAAGAATGAAATTAGAACACTCCCTAACACCATACACAAAAATAAACTCAAAATGGATTAAAGACCTAAATGTAAGGCCAGACACTATAAAACTCTTAGAGGAAAACACAGGCAGAACACTCTTTGACATAAAACACAGCAAGATCCTTTTTGACCCACCTCATAGAGAAATGGAAATAAAAACAAAAATAAACAAATGGGACCTAATGAAACTTAAGAGCTTTTGCACAGCAAAAGAAACCATAAACAAGAAGAAAAGACAACCCTCAGAATGGGAGAACATATTTGCAAATGAAGCAATAAAGGATTAATCTCCAAAATTTACAATCAGCTCATGCAGCTCAATATCAAAAAAAAAAACAACCCAATCCAAAAATGGGCAGAAGCCCTAAACAGACATTTCTCCAAAGAAGATATACAGATTGCCAAGAAACACATGAAAGAATGCTCAACATCATTAATCATTAGAGAAATGTAAATCAAAACTACAATGAGGTATCACCTCACACCGGTCAGAATGGCCAACATCAAAAAATCTAGAAACAATAAATGCTGGAGAGGGTGTGGAGAAAAGGGAACCCTCTTGCACTGTTGGTGGGAATGTAAATTGATACAGCCACTATGGAGAACAGTATGGAGGTTCCTTAAAAAACTAAAAATAGAACTACCATACAACCCAGCAATCCCACTACTGGGCATATACCCTGAGAAAACCATAATTCAAAAAGAGTCATGTACCACAATGTTCAATGCAGCTCTATTTACAATAGCCAGGACAGGGAAGCAACCTAAGTGTCCATTGACAGATGAATGGATAAAGAAGACTTGGCACATATATACAATGGAATATTACTCAGCCATAAAAAGAAACGAAATTGAGTTATTTGTAGTGAGGTGGATGGACCTAGAGTCTGTCATACAGAAAGTGAATTAAGTCATAAAGAGAAAAACAAATACCGTATGCTAACACATACATATGGAATGTAAAAAAAAAAAAAAGGTTATGAAGAACCTAGGGGCAGGACGGGAATAAAGACGCAGACCTACTAGAGAATGGACTTGAGGACACGGGGAGGGGGAAGGGGAAGCTGGGATGAAGTGAGAGAGTGGCATGGACTTATATATGCTACCAAATGTTAAACAGATAGCTAGTGTGAAGCAGCCACATAGCACAGGGAGATCAGCTTGGTGTTTTGTGACCACCTAGAGGGGTGGGATAGAGAGGGTAGGAGGGAGGGAGACACAAGAGGGAAGAGATATGGGGATACATGTATATGTATAGCTGATTCACTTTGTTATAAAGCAGAAACTAACACACCATTGTAAAGCAATTATGCTCCAATAAAGATGTTAAAAAAATTAAAAAAAAAAAAAAAAAAGATACAGGCACCCCAATGGTCATTGCAGCACTTGGCTATTTACAAAAGACATGGAAGCAACCAAAATATCCATCAACAGTGGAATGGATAAAGAAGACTGGTATATATGCACAATGGAATATTACTCAACCATTAAAAATGAAATAATGCCATCTGCAGTAACATGGATGGACCTAGATACTATCGTACTAAGTTAAGTAAATCAGACAGAGAAAGACAAATATCATATGATATCACTTATACGTGGAACCTAAAAGAAAATGATACAAATGAACTTATTTATAAAACAGAAACAAACTCACAGACTTTGAAAACAAACTTATGGTTACCAAAGGGGAAAGGTGGGGGAGGGATAAATTAGGAGTTTGGGATTAACATATACACACTGCTATATATAAAACAGGTAAACAATAAGGACCTACTGTATAGCACAGGGAACTCTACTCAATATTCTGTAATAACCTATATGGGAAAAGAATCTGAAAAAGAATGGATATTTGTATATGTATAAGTGAATCGCTTTGCTGTACACCTGAAACTAACACAACATTGTAAATAAACTATACTCTATTATAAAATAAAAATTAAATTTTAAAAATGCACTTTTAGAAAACTAGTATGATATATATCTCTGTGTTCTCTAACTCTTGATATGATTAATTACAATCTTCCTTTTAATGTTTATTAAAGTACTCTAAGATATTCAACTCTTAACCATAAATAATCTTCTCTGTTTCTTCATTGTTTATTTGATTTCCAAGGAATATAATTCTTAAACTTGAAGTCTATGATGATCAGAAAGCTTCTTTGTATGGAAAATTGGCTTTGTTCACTTTATCGTGGAGTATTTTCATATGGGAAATTTTATTTGTTTCAACAATCTATAGAAATATTTGTTATAAGAAGTTATAAATTTTTAAATATATTTGTTAGAAAAAAATTGAATTTTTTCCCACTGTAAATAATTCACCAACCATGGTGGTAATTAACCTCTGCAAATTAATTTATGAGTCTTGTGATAACTAATCCTCCATTGTAGTATGTTGTGTATGTTCTCTTATTAAATCAGAAGCATTTTTCCTAGCTCTGCCCTACAGCTGCAAAAATAAAAATCATCAGATAGGTTTTCTCCAAAATGAGCAGTAGGTTTGAT
This sequence comes from Eubalaena glacialis, assembly GCF_028564815.1. Taxonomy (NCBI): domain Eukaryota; kingdom Metazoa; phylum Chordata; class Mammalia; order Artiodactyla; family Balaenidae; genus Eubalaena; species Eubalaena glacialis. The sequence continues at coordinate 45,785,903 of NC_083724.1, forward strand.
TTCTTCCATAACCTTGCACAGCAACTCAAATGTATGCATGGAGTCATGGCTTGTGGACAGAAGCCTGGTTGGAGTAAAGAATATAAACTTTACGCCTTATTCTTTCCATACTCTTCCCTTTATCTGCAACATCCTTCCCCTAACATTTCTATCTGGCAACCTCCTATCAGCCATTCAATTCTGTGTGTGTGTATCTCATTCTCTCTCTCTCTCCACGTAGGACTTATTGCTATTTCTTTCATGTTCACCTAGTACTTAGATCATTTTTTGACTATGGCACTTGGCACACTATATATGTTATTTATATATATATGTCTTTCTATCAAACTAATCCATTAGACTTTTATGAAAGATCCCATGTCTTATCATTTCTATAACTTCAATGTCAAGCAGAGGAACTAGAGTATAATAGACATCCAGCCAACAGTCAGTGAATTGAATTAAAGAAGATTGAATAATTACAGTGGAGTCAAATTATAGAGAATTTTAAAAGTCGGGGTGAGGAACTTTGACTTGATGGGGCAGGCTTGGGGGAGCTAGTGTGGAAGTGAAAGTTTTTTATAGGATACTAATTAATCTCCCAGACTCCTCCATGGGGTCTAACCAATTTGAGAAATACATACATGGTGATTAAAATAAGGTATTATATTTATTTTCTAAGCACTAGAATACTTGATAAAAGTGGAATGGCTAATGCAGCCCAGATCTGTGGCCAAAAGTATTCACACTAGCTCTTCTCTGAATTGAACTTACCTAGCCAGTCACAAGAGCGGTAGGGGGGGAGAAGACACACTGCCAGAAATCTATACCCTAGTGTGCTTACCACACGTGAGGCAAAAAACAGAGATACGAAAGAAAGTCTAAGAAGGAACAAGAGCTAAGAAGCAGGGTCACACATGAGGAAAGATTTTTAATACATTATCCCCTCCCAACAAAGAAACTTGGTCCAGTAAATTTTTCCAGCTCTCTATCCAATTAGATTATTACCCCATAAAGAGGACTAAGTGAGGGATGTTGTCTTCCCTCTGAAAACTACCGTGTCCTTGAAGGCAGAGGAAAAAGTCTTCATGCAAAGAAGAGAAGAAGGGGAACAAGGATTCGCTTCTGATATTAGTGCCATCACCCCAGCAAGAGAAAGTTTTAGAGCAGCACTGTCCAGCAGAACTTTCTGTCCTAATGGAAAGAAATGTTTATATCTATGCTGCCCAATATGGTAGCCACTAAGCATGTGTGTCTACTGAATACTTGTTAAGTGACTAGATTGAAACCAAATGTTTAACTTTCTATAATTTTAATTAAATTTAAATAGCCACATCTGGCTAATAGTGGCATCTATATTAAACAGTACCGGTCTCTAAGAACAGCTGTCAGGTTATTCTGACAATGGTAAGCAGAACTGGGTTAAGGCAGAGGCACTTAGGGCAGGGAACAGATTAGTAAAACCTACCATTCCCTTGGCACTTCCTGTATGCTGGTCATTGTTTCTTTTGCTAATAGTTTAATGTGGATTAAATAATTTAATCTTCACAAAAACACAGTGCAGTCAATAACTTCATTATTTCCCTCTTTCACAAATAAGAAAACAGTATCCAAGATCACAGTTGATGAATGGCAGAATTGAGATTGAGCCTGGAAGTCTGGCTCTGCCTGGGAGGGAAGCCACATAGATTGTGGCAGTAATGCAAATGTCAGGGGGACAGAGAAGAGGTAAAGTCAAGATTTTGAAAGAACTGTAGGATATAACAAATGAGAAAAATGGGTCTACAATCATACCATCGCCAATGACATTTTTCACTCCCTATTAAGCTCACAGCAAGATTAAGGTGACATTATGGTCTATTGTCACATCTGAAAAATGCTTTGAGGATAAAGTCCCATTAGAGAACCAAGTCACTCTATTTCCAGAGAAGTAACAGATAACAATCTAATGACAGCACAATAGATAAGACTATTACAAACTGAAGAAAGAGAACGTGAAAACTGTGCTCTGTAGAATTCACCAGTAAGTAATGAGATCATTACCCAGCAGTATTTCAAAGCTTATAATAGCAAGGTTTCTCTCCATTTATTATGGAGAATTAGAGGATAAATCACCAAATTTCAAAATGAAAGAGGACCCTAGACATAATCTTATCCAATCCCTTCATTTAATAGGTTAAAAAATTATACTACAAAAGAGATTTTTGAGACAACGTGAGCACAGCCTAGGCATTAGATAAAATTAAGGAATCATTGGTAATTTTATTATGTGTAAAAATGCTACTGCTATTATGTGTTTTTTTAAGTTATATGTATTATAATTATGCACTGAAGTTCTTAAATATATGGGGCGGTGGTGGAGAGTCATAGATGAAATAATATTGATAAAATGTTGAGAAATAATTAAGATAGATGTTAGGAATATGGGGGATCATTAAATGGTCTCTCTACTTTTGTGCAATGCTTGAAATTTTCCATAATGATGTTTTTAATTACAACCTAAGAAGACATAAAGAGACAGTTTTAAAATGCCACATTAACATATGACAAAATATTCAACTTCTTTTGTTGTAAAAGAATTAGAAATGCTAAGATATCATTTAGGACCTATATGGTTGGCAAATAATTGAAAGCTTGGCAACACAGTTTTTTGGCAGGACTATGGGGAAGCAAACATTCTTATACGGTACCACAGCTTAATTGTGTCCACCAAAAAGCATGTTCAAGTGCTAAGTCCCAGTACTTGCAAATGTGACCTTATTTAGAAATAGGGTCTTTATAAATGTACTTAAGTAAAGATGAGGTCACACTGTCCTTACAAGAAGAGGGAAATCTGACACAGAGATATACAGAGGAAAGTATGCCATGTGAACGCAGAGGCAGAGGTTGGAGTGACACATCTGCAAGCCAAGGAACAGGAATTGCCAGCAACCCACCAAAAGCTTGGACAAGGCAAGGAAGCATTCTCTCTTAGAATCTTTAGAGAGAGCATGACCCTGTTAACACCTTAGTTTAAGACTTCTCGAAACTGATGAGGAACTTCTGGGATAGTTGTGTAAGGAGCTCCATAGATTCACTACCCAGGGAAACATAAATAACTAATGAAAAGTATTTTAAAAACAACAGTCTCTGGAAATTGTCCTAAAGGCATATGGCAAATGAAGAAACATTTATTCAAGAAAAACTACTAAAACTTGGTTAAAAAAACAAAAAAAACAAAAAAACAAAACCAGGAGAGTCTGTGGTATTCACAGCACAACCTGCTCCCTCTCTTCACCCTGACCCCCAACTTAGCTTGACACTCTCAGTGGGTGTGGCCAAGACTCAAAGCTTTCTGCTACCTCAGCAGCCAATCAAGAAATATAGTTTCTAGGGACTTCCCTGGTGGTGCAGTGGTTAAGAATCCACCTGCCAATGCAGGGGACAGGGGTTCCATCCCTGGTCTGGGAAGATCCCACATGCTGCAGAGCAACTAGGTCCATGTACCACAACTACTGAGCCTGCGTTCTAGAGCCCACACACCACAACTACTGAGCCCACGCGCCACAACTACCGAAGCTTGCGTGCCCTAGAGCCCCTGCTCTGCAACTACTGAGTCCACGTGCTGCAACTACTGAGCCCACATGCTGCAACTACTGAAGCCCACGCACCTAGAGCCGGTGCTCCGCAACAAGAGAAGCCACTGCAATGAGAAGCCCGCACACTGCAGTGAAGAGTAGCCCCCGCTCACCGCAACTAGAGAAAGCCTGCGTGCAGCAACGAACATGCAATGCAGACAAAAAAAAAAAAAAGAAATACAGTTTCTCACCCATGGAGGCAGGTCATCAGCATTTCTCATTCCCTCCAACTCTGAATTTAGTCAAAGAAGTTAAATTCCTGGTGAATGCAGACAAAAGGTCAATAGATCCCTTCCTCTACCCAGCACCCAGGACAGAGAGGGAAGAGGCAATTCATAAGAACAGAGAGTTCAAAAATTCTCCCCCAATAAATTGCCTTTATTTGAAACAGAGGACAGAGAAGTTCAAGCCTCAGAATGCTCTCAAAAACAATAGCTCCTCTTAATTAAGAGCAACAAACTATAGGCCAACTAGTTCACCAGAGAGAAACAGGGATTAAAACTAAGAGCCCTCCTGAGGTTAGAATAAACCTCAAAGATGGACCTCTATATCTCCCCTGCTCAAACTTAACTGGATCAGAGTGCAGAGCAATTTATGCCCCAGGGCATTGTCTAAAGAATAGAGCAATCATCTGGCAATTAGTGGGTCTCAACAGCTTGCTGTGATTAAAAAAAAAAAAAAAAATGAGGCCTACAGCTTTACAGAGAGATCAGTGAAAGAGAAAGTCCCAGAGTGACTGTGCACACACCAAAGCCTGTACTCTATGAGAAGCAAAACAAAAAGCTTCCCACTATAGGAGATATATAACTCACTAAAATTATCTAGCCAAGTAATTAAACAAATAAACATGCAAACAACAAAAATAAGATCCAGAGGCAGTGGAGAATCAGTATCTAAAGTGGTCCATCAACAAAAAATTATGAGACATGCAAAGAAACAGAAAAGAGTGACCCATACACAGGGGAAACAAGCAGGTGAAAAAGTCTGTGAGGAGGCTCAGACATCAAATTTAACAAAGGCATCGAAGTTTCCTTTGTAAATATGTTCTAAGAACAGAAGGCAATCATACTTAAAGATGTAAAGGAAGCTATGATGAAAATGTCTCATTAAATAGAGAAAAAAATAAAGAGATAGAAATTATTTAGAAATAAAATAAAAAAGAACCAAGCACAAATTCTGGCATTAAAAGTGCAATAACTGAATGAAAAATTCACTTAAGGGGCTCAACAGTAGATCTGAATGGCAGAAGAAAAAATCAGAAAAACTGAAGATAGATTGATAGAGAATACACAATCCAAAGAACAAAAAGAAAAAAACGAATAAAGAAAAATGAACAGAGATTCACAATAAAAACACTCAATAAACAAGAACAGAACTAAACTACCTCAACATGATAAAGGCTTTATAAGAAAATCCCATAGCTAACATCATACTCAGTGGTGAAGGACTGAAAGCTCTTCCTATAAGACAGGAACATGACAAGAATGCCTACTTTTGCCATTTATACTCAAGATAGTATTGGAAGTCCTAGCTAGAGCAGTTAGGCAAGAAAAAGAAATAAAAGGCATCCAAATTGGAAAGGAAGAACTAAAATCATCTCTGTACAGAGACAACATGATCTTAGATGTAGAAAAACCTAAGTATTCTACATATAAAAAACTGTTAGAATAAATGAATTCAGTAAAGTTGCAGGATATAAAATCAACACAAGAATCAGCTGTGTTCCTATACAATAACAATGAACCACCCAGTGGTGATCATTTTGCAATGTATAAAAATATTAAATCACTATGTTGTACACCTGAAATTAATATACTTTTATAAGTCAATTATAATGCAATTAAAAATCATAATTAAATAAACAAATAAGCAATGAAACATCCAAAAAGAAAATTAAGGAAACAATTTTATTCACAATAGCATCAATAAGAATAAATTTAGGAATAAATTTGACCAAGGAGGTGAAAGATTTGTACACTGAAAACTACAAAATACTGCTGAAAGAAAATAAAGAATACACAAATAAATAGAAAGACATCCCATGGTCATGGATTGGAAGATTTGACATTGTTAAAATGTCAATACTGGGTATTCCCTGGCAGTCCAGTGGTTAAGACTCTGTGCTGTCACTGCCAAGGGCCTGGGTTTGATCCCTTGTCCAGGAACTAAGATCCTACAGGCCGCATCGCACAGCCAAAAAAAAAAAAAACAAGTCAATACTACCAAAAGCTATCTACAGATTTAATGTAATCAAAATCCCAGTGGCTTTTTTTTTTTTCAGAAATAGAAAAATCCATCCTAAAATTCATGTAAAATCTCAAGGGACCTCAAACAACCAAAACAATCTTGATAAAGAAGAACAAAGTTGGAGGTCTCACACTTCCTGATTTCAACACTTATCACAAAGCTGCAATAATCAAAACAGTGTGGTAATGCCATAAAGACAGACATATAGACCAATGGAATAAAATAGAAAGCCCAGAAATAAACCCCCACACATATGGTCAAGTGATTTTTGATAAGGGCGCCAAGACCATTCAATAGGGAAAGGACAGCCTTTTCAACAAATATTGTTGGGAACACTGGATATCCACATGCAGAAGAATGAAATTGAACCCTTACCTTATACTTATAAAACAACTCAAAATGGAAAAGACTTAAATGTAATTCCTAAAACTATAAAACTCTTAGAAAAAATCACAGGGGAAAAACTTCATGACATTGGATTTGGCAATGATTTCTTGGTTATGACACCAAAAGCACCGGTAACAGAAGAAAAAATAAGTAAATTGGACTACATCAAAATTTAAAACTTTTATGCATCAAAGGACACAATCAACAGAGTGAAAAGGTAATTCATGGAATGGGAAAAGATATTTGTAAATCCTGTATCTGATAAGGGGTTAATATCCAGTATATAAACAGCTCCTACAACTCAATAACAAAAAAACAAACACACCAATGCAAAACTGGACAAAGGACTGAACAGACATTTCTCTAATAATTATATACAAATGGCTAACAAGCATATGAAAATATGCTTAATATCTCATCATTAGGGAAATGCAAATCAAAAGCACAATGAAATATTGCCTCACACCCACTAGACTAACTACTGAAAAAACAGAAAATAACATGTGTTAATGACAGATTTGAAGGGAGAAATAGACTATTCAACAGTAAGAGCTGGAGATTTCAATACTCCATTTTCAATCATGGATAGAACATCAATTTAATACTGAATCAAGCAAGGATCATTCATGGATAACAAAACCACTGGGTGAAATTCATTGGAAAATAAAATACATGATCTCAAAAAAATGACCCTTGTATTGCCTATTAACTAAAAAGGAAAAACTGTACCTTTTATAATGGAGAAATCTGGAGGACATCTCCTCAAACAACTGGTCACACTTAATAACACAATGAAATACTTAATATCACGTGCCTCTTAATGGGATGCAATAAAAAGTATATAATGTCATCTATGTAATATTCTTGCCTGCAAAATTATTAGCTTGAATTTAGTATTCAGAAAACAATCAGAATAATTTCAAATTGAGATATCATCTACAAAATTACTGGCTTAAACTCTTCAAAATTATCAATATTACAAAAGACAAAATACTCAAGATTAAAAGAAACAAAAGAGACATGACAACTAAATGCAATGCATATTGTTTGTTTAGATTCTAAATTGGGAGGAAAAAACTCTAAAGGACATATTTGGAGCAAATGGGAAAGTCTGAATATAGGTAATATTTCTATATCAATGTTAAATATCTTGACAAATAAGGTAGGTGGTTATGAATTTATAAAGGAGAATGTCCTTGTTTTTAGGTGATAAATGCCGGCATACTTAAGCATGTTATGTCATGTCTGCAACTTATTTTCAAATGGTTGAGAAAAAAATTGTAAACACACATAAATACATATGTAGACAGATAATGATATACAGAGAAATGGAACAAATGTGACAAAATGTTATCTATTGGTAAAGCTAGAGGGATCTATAACTGTTTGTTGTATTTTTCTGAAGGTCTGAAATTTTTCAAAATAAAAAAAGTATAAGGTGAGAGAAGAGGGAGTGAAAGCTTAGGGGAAAAGTGACTTTTTCCAAAGCACAAAGCGCCAGTGCAAGGGTCAGCATTAGCATAAGCTCTTCTGCTTTCCAGCCCAGGAATATAGTTACTGTACCACTAAGCTCTCTAAACACCCATATTTTACAATTCTTTTTATCCTCCATGGTGCATTCTACATCATGAGTTTTCATCGCAAACTGGCAGAATGAAGTACAATGGCAAATTTGTAAACTTAATGTTACCAGTGCAAGCTCAGAAACTAGAGTTTAAAATTTCAAGCTAGCCCATAAACTTCCAGGCTCAAATATTTTGAATACCAGTGAGATAAGTGTTCATCTTTCAACCAAACTCTTACAACAAAATGCCTCTTTTCCTGCCAACTACTGAGGTTTCCTGATAGGAATGAGTGTCCACACAAGTGAAGCATGGAGAAATAAAAGGTTTCCTTAATGTTGAAATTACATAAATATGTAAAAATATACATTGAATAGCAAGATGAACTCTTTCTGGAGAGAAATCATATCTTATCTCTTTGGTCCCAGTGTAGAACCTGGTACTACACACTGTTTATTTACAGTAAAAATCTCATTTCACCATTATTTGATAATGAATCCTGTAGTACTCAGAGTAAACAAGCTTCCATTATGTCAATGTGGAACACAGGTGGACATGTAATACATGCCATCCACATTTGTATGTCATCATGAGCCTGTTTCTCTGACATTTAAAAAATATACCAGCCTGCAATCCCTATCAAATTACCAATGGCATTTTTCACAGAACTAGAACAGAAAATTTTACAATTTGTATGGAAACACAAAAGACCCCTAATAGCCAAAGCAATCTTGAGAAAGAAAAACGGAGCTGGAGGAATCAGGATTCCTGACTTCAGACTATACTACAAAGCTACAGTAATCAAGAGAGTATGGTACTGGCACAAAAACAGAAATATAGATCAATGGAACAGGATAGAAAGCCCAGAGATAAACCCATGTACCTATGGTCACCTTATCTTTGACAAAGGAGGCAAGAATATACAATGGAGAAAAGACAGGCTCTTCAATAAGTGGTGCTGGGAAAACTGGACAGCTACATGTAAAAGAATAAAATTAGAACACTCACTAACACCATACATGAAAATAAACTCCAAATGGATTAAAGACCTGAATGTAAGGCCAGACACTATAAAACTCTTAGAGGAAAACAAAGGCAGAACACACTTTGACATAAATCACAGCAGGATCTTTTTTGACCCACCTCCTAGAGTAATGAAAATAAAAACAAAAATTAACAAATGGGACCTAATTAAACTTAAAAGCTTTTGCATAGCAAAGGAAACCATAAACAAGATGAAAAGACAACCCTCAGAATGGGAGAAAATATTTGCAAATGAATCAACAGGCAAAGGATTCATCTCCAAAATATACAAACAGCTCATGCAGCTCAATATCAAAAAAACAAACAACCCAATCCACAAATGGGCATAAGACCTAAATAGACATTTCTCCAAAGAAGACATACAGATGGTCAACAAATATATGAAAAGATTCTCAACATCACTAATTATTAGAGAAATGCAAATCAAAACTACAATCAGGTGTCACCTCACACCACTCAGAATGGTCATCATTAACAAATCTACAAACAATAAATGCTGGAGAGGGTGTGGAGAAAAGGGAACCCTCTTGCACTGTTGATGGGAATGTAAATTGATACAGCCACTATGGAGAACAGTACAGAGGTTCCTTAAAAAACTAAAAATAGAACTACTATATGACCCAGCAATCCCACTACTGGGCATATACCCAGAGAAAACCATAATTCAAAAAGACACATGCACCCAATGTTCATTGCAGCACTATTTACAATAGCCAGGACATGGAAGCAACCTAAATGTCCATCAACAGAGGAATGGATAAAGAAGATGTGGTACATATATACAATGGAATATTACTCAGCCATAAAAAGGAATGAAATTGGGTCATTTGTAGAGATGTGGATGGACCTAGAGTCTGTCATACAGAGTGAAGTAAGTCAGAAAGAGAAAAACAAATATCGTATATTAACGTACATATGTGGAATCTAGAAAAATGGTATAGATGATCTTATTTGCAAAGCAGAAATAGAGACAGACGTAGAGAACAAAAGTATGGACACCAAGGGGGGAAAGAGGGTGGGTGGGATGAATTGGGAGATCGGGATTGACATATATACACTACTGATACTATGTATAAAATAGGTAACTAATAAGAACCTACTGTATAGCTCAGGGAACTCTACTCAGTGCTCTGTGGTGACCTAAACAGGAAAGAAATCCAAAAGAAGTGGGAAGATAGATAGATAGATAGATAGATAGATAGATAGATAGATATATGGCTGATTCACTTTGCTGTACAGTAGAAAGTAACACAATATTGTAAAGCAACTATACTCCAATAAAAATTAATTTTAAAAAAAGAAAAACCCTAAAAAAAAAAAAAAAATATATATATATATATATATATATATATATATATATATATATATATATATATACGAGCTTGCCTCTGCCTAAATTTACATGTAACGTTGCTTTATGAGAGCATGCTTGGCATTTTTCTTGGGGAAAATACATATGAACAGATGATCTTTCTTCTTCAGGCCTTCTTGACCACTGTTTTTCAACTAATTAGCCATCTTGATTTTCACTTGCCATGACCACCCCCTCTGCTAATCATTGTTATCCATTCATCATTGCTTTCTCTCTCTAATCTTCCTCTATTCTTTCTCCTAATCTCCATAACTATCTTTTCTTCCTTCTACCACTACCTCCAGCCTCTTTTCCGTTTTTCTTTTTCCTTCTGCCCAGCCTACTTTGATCCTTCCTTCTCCCATTCTTTGCTCAATGAAACCACACTCCTTCACACCACTGAGATCAGATGAACTTGACCTTACCTCATATGTATGTGAACCCATATACATACATACATACACACCCTATCACTCTCTGTCTCCTCATTATGAGCTGAATTGTGTCCCCTCCCCCAAATTCATATGTGGAAGTCCATTATAACCCCCAGTACCTTAGAATGTGACTATATTTAGAGATAGAATCTTTAAATAGGTAATTAAGTTAAAATGAAGTCATTAGCATGGGCCCTAACCCAATATGACTGGTAATCTTATAAGAAGAAGAGATTAGGACACAGATGTGCACAGAGAGAAGACCTTGGGAAGACACAGGGTAAAAAAGACTGCCATCTAAAAGCTAAGTAGAAAAGCTTCAGAAGAAACTAACCCTGCCAACACCTTGATCTCAGACTTCCAGCCTCCAGAACTATGAGAAATAAATTTATGTTGCTTAAGCCACACAGCCTGTGGTACTTTGTTATGGTAGCCGTACCAAACTAATATACTTCCCAATCCTAACCCACAATAATCTCACTATGCTGTCAATGTATAGCTAAATTGGCTCTCACTGCTCTATCCCTGCATTGTTCAATTCTAGCCTCACTTTTTTGTTATACTCCAAGAGCTCGTACTGAGATTAAGTCCCAAACACGTGGGACTGGGCATTTGACCCAGTTTTTGTGTAAGCAGCTATCTATCCAGTACCATTGGATGGGCACCAGAACTTCTATCTTCCCACGCCCAATATTCTCCTCTAGCTCGGTCGCTTCCTTCATGTTAAAACATGGGTTTAAACGCAAATGTTACCTAATAAAAGAGCAAGTCATTTGGGACATTTTAGCTTGACTAGAATTAGTCTATCATAGAGTCAGCAAAATACAGCCTATGGGCCAAATCCAGCTGGCCATCTGTTTTGTAAATAAAGTATTATTAGAACACAGCCATACTCATTCATATACATACTATCTATGGCTGATTTCACACTACAATGGCAGAGTTGAGTAGTAGCAAAAGAAACCATATGGTCCAAGAAGCCTAATATATTTACTATCTAGTCCTTTACAGAAAAAGTTTGTAGGCCCCTGATCTAGACAAGTAAAAGTTCCCCTAGTCAGAGGGTAGGGAACTTGTTTGGGAATGGGTGATACCTTGGTGATATTTCTCTATGAGTGAGTGAACCAGCTGAGGATTTCCCTATGAGTGGAGCTGTAATGGACCCACTTTGCAATTGTTACATTTTGTCCCAACTTTTCATCTTCTTAATATAAAGCATTTCAGAAAGATTTATTTCTGTCTTTCAACCTTATCTACCATTGTTCCCTACTTCTGTGTAATCAGAATAAGAGCTGTCCTCTCATCATACTTTGTATTTTCCAACCTACTGTCTGTGTTGACAATGTTTCCTCTGCAGAATTACATATCCTTCAGGCTCTGCCTTGCAAAGTTCCTCACCAGAATTCTTCTGATCTGTAGGGCTGGCCAAAAAGTTCATTTGGGTTTTCTGTAAGATGGTACAGAAAAACCAGAATGAACTTTGTGGCCAACCCAATACTTTGGAGCCCCATATAGCACATTTCTTTTAGCTTGAAAAGTGCTGACCCCCATTTTAATGTATTCATATATGCACTTCTCTCTACTACTATACTATATTGTGAGCTCTTGAGGGATGGAGACAAATGTCCTGTTCAACTTAGTGTCCTCCATAAGGACTTCATTGCTTTTCATACAGTAAATGTGCTATAAATGACCATTAAATTGCTAGCCACATTTCTGTATAGTGACTCACAAAACGCATGCTTCCAATTGCAAGATGGTTGTCTGGAAATGCGAACATGTTAAAAACTAAAGTTGGAAGCTTAGAAAAGCAATTTAATAAAACAATATTTTAAAATAGCCATACTTTTAGTATACAAGGTAATCAAAAGACAATAATAAAACGTATGCTTTAGGAAAGGAAATAACCTTTTTCCAACTTACTTTCATTTCAAAATAGAGTGCATGCTCCCTCATGTAGAAATAGAGTTCAGAACACTTGTAAAGCTTTTGTGAACTTTTGTTTCCTATCTGTCTCGTTTTGGATTGTCTGGAAGGAGACCCTGAGGCAAGGTTTTAAGTGCAAGTGGTTTACTGGGGAAGTAAGAGGAAAACAGCAAGGGAGTTGGAAAGTGAAGCAAAGAAAGAATGAAGAACAGCTTATAATAAAGGGTGCAGAGTTGAGGCAGCTAGCACATTCAGTGATTGAAGCTTAATTTTACTTCAGCAACTCTGGGAGCCGGTATGAAAATGCTTCAGAGTTATCCCACCCAAAGGACAAGGGAGCTAGGATATCTATACACCAACTCCAATCTGTCTGTGATGGAGGGCTGCTTCCAGGGGTATGCACACTTCCAGGAACTTTCATCCTGCTGTGAGTAGAAAGAAAGATTCAGTGGCTTAAAAACAAACAAACAAACAAACAAAAAACCCACCCTCAGGTAATTAAGTGCAGATACTGGCAGTTGAAGAGAGCTGGTGTACCCTGCAGTGGCAATGGCAAGGAGTTACGGGCAGAGTATCAACATCGTCTGTTAGACTAACTTTGAGTATTTCATAAATGCTCATTCTTTCATTGAACAAGTAACCATTGTGGCCTCTGTTCGTGTCTCCAGCCACCAGGCTGGGTCCTGCAAAAGAGTAGTGAGCAAAAGCAGACACTGTAGCCACACTGATACAGCCTTCATTCTAGTGGAGAAAGCAGATAATAAACACATAAACCACCAAATAAGATAATTACAGACTGGAATAGATAATTTCAAGGAAAGAAACAGGTTGCTATAATAGAGAATAATCAGGGTACAAACAAACTTAGATAATGTGGTCAGAAAAGACAGATTCCAAAGTAAGGGGGCTATAACAGACTAAGTAAGAACTAATTTCCTTGTTTCACAGAAAACTAGTGCAGATCCTTTCTCTATAGGTAAACGGGAGTTTACAGAGACTTAGATTCCCTGGGCGTTATCATCAGAAGTGACTCAGATGCGACTCCCTGTCTTAGTCCATTGGGGCTGCTCTAACAAAAATGTCCTAGACTGGGTGGCTTAAACAGCCTCACAGTTCTGGATACTGGGAAGTACAAGATCAAGGCACTGCTAGAGTCAGTGTCTGATGAGAGCCTGCTCCCTGGCTCAGAGACAGCCATCCTCTTACAGTGTCCTCACATGGCAGAAGGGGCTAGGGAGCTCTCCGGAGACTCTTTTATATAAAGGGCACTAATCCTATTCATGAGGGCTTGGTCTTCATGATCTAATCACCTCCCAAAGGCCCCACCTCCAAATACTGTCACAGTGGAAATTAGGTTTCAACATATGAATTTTGGAGGGTCACAAACATTCAGTCTACAGCACTTTCATTCCCCTAAGACCCAGTGGGGAGGAAAAATAACATCTCAATCAAAGATGAGGGTAGTAATATCAACGCAGATAAAGTGGATATTAAATGACAGGATTACTGAATAAAGCTCCATAAAAAGATATCATTATCTATCTAGAATAACCAGTTTCCTGTAGACCTCCAACATCATATCTCTTCAAAAATCTTTTGAGCAGGCCACAACCATCCTCACTAATCCTAAGTGAAGGGTATAACCACACTTCTGAATCTCTGAAAACCCAGTATCAACTCTGAAAGAAAACTAAAAGCTGATCCCAAGTGAATCAGACCCAACTGAACCTGACATCTTGAAACACTGAAGTGTATATAATAGTTTAACACCCATAATGATTATCAAATTGAATCAGCATTCTGAAGGTCTACACAACTACACCTAATTTAAGCAGGTAACTATTATTGTCTAAAAGATGTATCCTCAGTGACCAAGCAGTGACCTTTAAGCCAGATAAAACACTACCAGGTTACTGAGAGCAATTTTTGCCTTTAAACATTGCCTTAAAAATGTAGCTGACTTGCTGTCTAAGCACATTCCTCTTTACTGGGAAAGAGGAAGTAGGGACTGCTGCAAAGGAAGAACTCGGTGATGTTCTCCTTCTGGCTGGATAAAAACCCAACCTTATTACTAAGATGGTCAAGGTATGCTGAAAGCATCAAAATTTCTTCTTTCTCAAAAACAGATTCTGTTGCTCTGTGGTTAAAACCCTATTTCTACCTATATCCTCAAAAGGTCCTTTTAACTTTGCCAGTAGGATGATTAGAAGGTTGGAGATCAGCTTCAAAGTATTGTTCTCACTATGTGATTAGGTATAAGGTTCAGTTCTGCCTTTTATTATCCCCAACATGACAATCTGGCACTCCTGGAACTTCAGTCTGTGAAGGCCTGTGTGTGATGGGAGACAACACAGAACAGTGGCATAGACCCAGTGATGAAACTCTACCACTTCTGAGTAAAGTAGCCTTGGGCTTGTCTCTTAATCTCAACAAGGCTCAGTTTCTTCATCTGTAAAATATAAATAATAATGCAAATGTTGTGGGAATTAAGTAAATTTGCCTAGTTCATTGTCTAGTGCAAAAAGTAACGCTACAAGCATTTCTCAAATAAATGTTGAGATTGAAGGACAACCATTTTGGACAAACATTTACAAAAGAATTCGAACCATATTTTTTTTACTGCTATAAAATAGAGAAAGTTATTCAGTTTTTATGTGAGTAGAGATCCATCTATCTGTGTTTACTCAAACCCAGCAGATCTTCAGTGTTGTTTATTGATTCCTGCATCCACTGTCTGCCTGGATACTACATATCCAAGTGTTACCACAGACTCTTAAGATGATGTCCAATGATTCTTGTCTACTGATATTCATGCCCTTGTGTAGTTTCCTCCCATGTTGAAAGGATATTGTGGAAATGATAGTGTGACTTCCAAAGATGGTTCATAAAAGACACTGCAGTTTCAGCCTTGTTCCCTCTTGAGTCACTTATTCTAGAGCAAGCCAGCTGCCATGTTAGGATGACACTCAGCAGTCCTATGGCTAGGTTCACATGCTGAGGAACTGAAGCCTCCTAACCAGCACTAACTTGACAGCAATGTGAGTGAGTCACCTTGAAAGCAGATTCTCTAGTCCCAGTCAAGTCTCCTGATAACTACAACCACCGCCAACTTTTTGACTGAAATCTCTCTCTGGGCCAGAATTAGCTAAGCCACTCCTAAACTTCTAACCCACAGAAACTGTGAAAAAAATAAAAGTTTATTGTTGTTTTAACCCAACTTTTGAGGGAATCTGTCACTCAGCAATACATAACTATAAACCATGCAAAATCTCATTCCCTAATCCCACAAAATCAGTGCTTGTTTTCTATCAGTAGTGAGTGATATGTATCAGTGGTACAAAGCAGTTCATAACATACTTGGTATTTGAAGTGACATGAAAGTCATGTCAGAGTACAAAGATCACAGTTGCTCCATCCTGTTCCTCAAGGCATCATCAGAAGATACAAAGCATTTAGCTTTCATCATCACTCAATAGGGGATTTATTTCCAAATACTGATAGCCCTATTAATAATATTAATATCACTATGTTCAAAGAATATAACATTTATACATCTTTACTATGATTTTGCACAAAATTCTGCCTTCAACTGTCTATAGGAGTAACATAGATACCAGTTTGAATACTAGATAAGCCACTGAAATAATAACTAACATTTCTGAATCTCATATTCGTCTTTTGTATAATGTAATTCAATTCACATCATATAGAACTGATGTGAAAATCAGGGATATAATTCATAACACAAATTGTATGCTCCATGAGTGAAAGCAAATAACCACCATCACCTCCAAAACCAACATAAGAGTTCTTGAATTGGACAATGCTTTTACTTTTGAAACTGGCAAAGATTAACTAGACTGATAATCTCACTGTCAGTGAGCTTTGAGAAATGGGCCTCTTTTACCTGCGATGTCTGGGAATATAATTGGTACAACATTTCTGAAGGATAATGTGTCAAAAGCCAAAGAAACAATGCCCTTCAATTCAGCAATTCTATATCTTAAAATGTATCCTAAAGAAATAGTTGGAAATGTGTCCCAAAATGTATGTAAAAGGTGTTCTTCACAGGATTGTACAAAATAATAACAACTAGGAATAACTTAAATATTCACCAATGTGGAACTGATTAATTTGACAAAAATTGAATCTAACTCAAAAGGGAGCCCTTATATGGGCTATCCAGTAATGCAAGACTTACATGACCTGATTTATGACTTGGACACACAGACTTCTGGCTAAAGTTTGGTTTTTCTTCTTTCTTATCCAAAGACCCATTAAAATAATAGTCAAAAAATTAGTGTATAATCCCACAACAGAAAAGAAAATAAGATTATGGCTAAACAGATGAAAGATTTCAACAAATTTCTGGTAGACATAAGCATGATGCTGAAGCTAGACTATCACACACATGAAAACTGGAAGCGAAGAGAAAAAAATCTCTGGAAAGTTTCTGGACTCAGAGATTAAAGACACAATAAAGTGTCAACGTAAGAAGTGAAGATAAAAACAAGGGGATTACTTTAAGATCTGTATGCACCATAGTAGCCTACCTACTCACAAACTACAATCTTAACACAGGTTCCCTGGGATACACTTACAGGCAAAAAAGTTCTTCTGATCAGAACTGCTGTTGAGGATGAGTGTGTTAGCACCCCAGCAAATGTCCCCTTCATTCACAAAATGGGAGCTCCTCTAACAGTGTAACAGCTAGATCCCTGACCACCCAAGCCAAAGGAAACTCCTTATGTTGAACCTACCAGATCACTCTTTAGGTCTCTCTCTTAAATATAAGACTAACTAGATTTTCAAGAAAAATATGCATTGAAGAGAATGATAAAGACAAATATACCGAAAAATTGATTCCAGATGAACAGATACTTCAGAGAAGAAAAGAAAATTTTTGAAGTCCCTAATTGATATCCCTCTAAGAGATAAAAGAAGTTATTACTTTCATGAAATGATAACATAATATTATAGAAAGGAAATATCATAGAAAATGAAAGAATTCTTCAATATTAAAACCATAGTTTAGAAGGAGACCTTCAAGATGGCGGAGGAGTAAGACGTGGAGATCACCTTCCTCCCCACAAATAGGTCAAAAATAAATCTACATGTGGAACAACTCTTATAGAACACTTACTGAATGCTGGCAGAAGACTGCAGACTTCCCAAAAGGCAAAAATACCCACATACCTGGGTAGGACAAAAGAAAAAACAAAAAACAGAGACAAAAAATAGGGACAGGACCTGCACCTCTGGGAGGGAGCTGTGAAGGAGGAAAAGTTTCCACACACTAGGAAGCCCCTTCACTGGTGGGGATAGGGGGTGGGCGGGGGGGAAGCTTCGGAACCACAGAGGAGAGCACAGCAACAGGGGTGCAGCAGGCAAAGCAGAGAGATTCCCGCGCAGAGGATCGGTGCCGACCAGCACTCACCAACCTGAGATGCTTGTCTGCTCACCCACCAGGGTGGGTGGGGACTGGGAGCTCAGGCTCGGGCTTCAGAGGTCAGACCCCAGAGAGAGGACTGGGGTTGGCTGGGTGAAGACAGCCTGAAGGGGGCTAGTGCACCACAGATAGCCAGGAGGAAGTCAGGGAAAAAGTCAGGACCTGCTGAAGAGGCAAGAAACCATCGTTTCTGGGTGCACGAGGAGAAGGGATTCCTGCTCCATGCGCCCACAGAAGGTAGAGCATTGCCTAAGCATGCTCCAGAGACAGGCGCAAGCAGCGGCTATCAGCTCAAACCCCAGAGACGGGCATAAGACACTAACGCTGCCGCCACTGCCACCAAGACTCCTGTGTGCAAGCGCAGGTCACTACCACACCAGGAGCCTGTGCAGCACGCCACTGTCAGGGTCCCGAGATCCAGGACAACTTCCCCAGGAGAACACATGGCATGTCTCAGGCTGTTTCAATGTCACACCGGCCTCTGCCGCCGCAGGCTTACCCTGCATTCCAATTGTGACTACTGTACCCCTCCCTCTCCCCAGCCTGAGTGAGCAAGAGAGCCCTAATCAGCCGCTGCTTTAACCACCTCCTGTCTGGGCAGGGAACAGATGCCTGAGGGCGACCAACACGCAGAGGCGGGGCCAAAACCAAAGCTGAAACCCAGGAGCTGTGCAAACAAAGAAGAGAAAGGGAAATTTCTCTGTGCAGCCTCAGGAGCAGTGGATTAAATCCCCACCCACAATCAACTTGATGAACCCTGCATCTGTGGAATACCTGAATACACAATGAATGTTCCCAAAATAGAGGCAGTGGACTTTCGGACCAGCTGTAGACTTGGGGTTTGCTTTCTGCATCTGATTTCTTTCTGGTTTTCATGTTTATCTTAGATTAGTGTTTGGTTCTTGTTATCATTGGTGGATTTGTTTATTGGTTTTGTTGCTCTCTTTTTTGTTTTAATTTTATTTTTTATTTTTTTATTATTTTTTAATATATATATATATTTTAGTTTTTTTCCTTTTTTCTCTTTTTGTGAGTGTGTATGTGTATGTTTCTTTGTGTGATTTTGTCTGTTTAGCTTTGCTTTTACCATTTGTCCTAGGGTTCTAACTGTTCGTTTTGTGTGTGTGTGTGTTTGTTTGTTTTCTTTTTATGAGTGTGTGTATGATTTTTTGTGTGACTTCGTCTGTTTAGTTTTGCTTTTACTATTTGGTTTGGGGTTCTATCTGTTCGTTTTGGGGGTTTTTTTTTCCTTTTTTTCCTTCCTTTTCTTCCAAGCCACATGGCTGTCAGGGTCTTGGTGCTCCAGCCAGATGTCGGCCTGAGCTTCCGAGGTGGGAGAGCCAAGTCCAGGACATTGGACCACCAGAGACCTCCTGGCCCCACGTAATATCAATCGGCAAGAGCTCTCCCAGCATATCTCCGTGTCAACACTAAGACACAGCTCCACCCAAGGGCCAGCAAGCTCCAGTGCTGGAGGCCCCATGCCAAACAACTAGGAAGACAGGAACACAACACCAGCCATTAGCAGAGAGGCTGCCTAAAGTCATACTAAGTTCACAGACACCCGAAAACACACCACTGGACGCAGCCCTGCCAACCAAAGGGACAAGTACCAGCCCACCCACCAGAACAAATGCATCAGTCCCCCCCACCAGGAAGCCTACACAAGCCACTGAACCAACATCACCCACTGGGGGCAGACACCAGAAATAAGAGGAACTACAAACCTGCAGCCTGAGAAAAGGAGACCCCAAACACAGTTGGTTAAACAAAATGAGAAGACAAAACTATGCAGCAGATGAAAGAGCAAGGTAAAAACCCACCAGAGCAAACAAATGAAGATGAAATAGGCACTCTACTTGAAAAAAAATTCAGAGTAATGATAGTAAAGATGATCCAAAATCTTGGAAATAGAATGGAGAAAACACAAGAAACATTTAACAAGGACCTAGAAGAACTAAAGAGCAAACAAACAATGATGAACAACACAATAAATGAAATTAAAAATTCTCTAGAGAAAATCAATAGCAGAATAGCTGAGGCAGAAGAATGGATAAGTGACCCGGAAGATAAAATAGTGCAAATAACTGCCACAGAGCAGAAAAAAGAAAAAAGAATGAAAAGAATTAATGACAGTCTCAGAGACCTCTGGGACAACATTTAACACACCAACATTTGAATAATAGGGGTCCCAGAAGAAGAAGGGAAAAAGAAATGGTCTGAGAAAATATTTGAACACATTACAGTCAAAAACTTCCCTAACACGGGAAAGGAAATAGTCAATCAAGTCCAGGAAGTGCAGAGAGTCCCATACAGGATAAATCCAAGGAGAAACACGCCAAGACACATATTAATCAAACAATCAAAAATTAAATACAAAGAAAAAGTATTAAAAACAGCAAGGGAAAAGCAACAAATAACATACAAGGGAATCCCCATAAGGTTAACAGCTGAACTTTCAGCATAAACTCTGCAAGCCAGAAGGAACTGGCAGGACATATTTAAAGTGATGAAAGGGAAAAACCTACAACCAAGATTACTCTACCCAGCAAGAATCTCATTCGGAATCAATGGAAAAATTAAAACCTTTACAGACAAGCAAAAGTTAAGAGAATTCAGCACCACCAAACGGCTTTACAACAAATGCTAAAGGAACTTCTCTAGGCAGGAAACAAAAGAGAAAGAAAAGACTTACAAAAACAAACCCAAAACAATTATAGAAATGGTAATAGGAACATACATATCAATAATTACCTTAATGGTCATTAGATTAAATGCTCCAACCAGACACAGACTAGCTGAATGGATAGAAAAGCAATATCCGTATATATACTGTCTACAAGAGACCCACTTCAGACCTAGGGACACATACAGAATGAAAGTGAGGGGATGGAAAAAGATATTCCATGCAAATGGAAATCAAAAGAAAGCTGGAGTAGCAATACTCATATCAGACAAAAGAGACTTTAAAATAAAGACTATTACAAGAGACAATGAAGGACACTACATAATGATCAAGGGATCAATCCAAGAAGAAGATATAAAAATTGTAAATATTTATGCACCCAACATAGGAGCACCTCAATACATAAGGCAAATGCTAACAGCCATAAAAGGGGAAATTGACAGTAACACAATCATAGTAGGGGACTTTAACACCCACTTTCACCAATGGACAGATCATACAAAATGAAAATAAATAAGGAAACACAAGCTTTAAATGACACAATAGACCAGATAGATTTAATTGATATTTATAGGACATTCCATCCAAAAACAACAGAATACACTTTCTTCTCAAGTGCTCATGGAACATTCTCCAGAATAGACCATATCTTGAGTCACAAATCAAGCCTCGGTAAATTTAAGAAAATTGCAATCATATCAAGTATCTTTTCTGACCACAACACTATGAGACTAAATATCAATTACAGGAAAAAAAAACTGTAAAAAATACAAACACATGGAGGCTAAACAATACACTACTAAATAACCAAGAGATCAAAGAGGAAATCAAAAAATACCTAGAAACAAATGACAATGAAAACACGACGACCCAAAACCTATGCGATGCACCAAAAGCAGTTCTAAGAGGGAAGTTTACAGCAATACAATCCTACCTCAAGAAACAAGAAACATCTCAAATAAACAACGTAACCTTACACCTGAAGCAATTAGAGAAAGAAGAACAACAACAACAACAAAAAACCCCAAAAGGTTAGCAGAAGGAAAGAAATCATAAAGATCGGATCAGAAATAATTGAAAAAGAAATGAAGGAAACAATAGCAAAGATCAATAAAACTAAAAGCTGGTTCTTTGAGAAGATAAACAAAATTGATAAACCATTACCCAGAATCATCAAGAAAAAAAGGGAGAAGACTCAAATCAATAGAATTAGAACTGAAAAAGGTGAAGTAAAAACTGACACTGCAGAAATACGAAGAATCATGAGAGACTACTATAAGCAACTCTATGACAATAAAATGGACAACCTGGAAGAAATGGACAAATTCTTAGAATAATACAACTTTCCAAGACTGAACCAGAAAGAGAGAAAATATTAACAGACTAATCACAAGCACTGAAATTGTAACTGTGATTCAAAATCTTCCAACAAACAAAAGACCAGGACCAGATGGCTACACAGGCAAATTGTATCAAACATTTAGAGAAGAGCTAACACCCCCAAACTCTTCCAAACTATAGCAGAGGAAGGAACACTCCCAAACTCGTTCTACGAGGCCACCATCACCCTGATACCAAAACCAGGCAAAGATGTCACAAAGAAAGAAAACTACAGGCCAATATCACTGATGAACATAGATGCAAAAATCCTCAACAAAATACTAGCAAACAGAATCCAACAGCACATTAAAAGGATCATACACCATGATCAAGTGGGGTTTATCCCAGGAATGCAAGGATTCTTCAATATATGCAAATCAATCAATGTGATATACCATATTAACAAATTGAAGGAGAAAACCATATGATTATCTCAATAGATGCAGAAAAAGCTTTCAACAAAATTCAACACCCATTTATGATAAAAACCCTCTAGAAAGTAGGCATAGAGGGAACTTACCTCAACATAATAAAGGCCATATATGACAAATCCACAGCCAACATCGTCCTCAATGGTGAAAAACTAAAACCATTTCCTCTAAGATCAGGAACAAGACAAGGATGTCCACTCTCACCACTATTATTCAACATAGTTTTGGAAGTTTTAGCCACAGCAATCAGAGAAGAAAAAGAAATAAAAGGAATCCAAATCAGAAAAGAAGAAGTAAAACTGCCACTGCTTGCAGATGACAAGATACTATACACAGGGAATCCTAAAGAGGCTACCAGAAAACTACTAATCAATGAATTTGGTAAAGTAGAAGGATACAAAATTAATGCACTGAAATCTCTTGCATTCCTATACACTCGCAATGAAAGAGAAATTAAGGAAACACTCCCATTTACCACTGCAACAGAAAGAATAAAGTACCTAGGAATAAACCTACCTAAGAAGACAAAAGACCTGTATGCAGAAATCTATAAGACACGGATGAAAGAAATTAAAGACAATACAAACAGATGGAGAGATATACCGTGTTCTTGGACTGGAAGAATCAACATTGTGAAAATGACTATACGACCCAAAGCAATCTACAGATTCAATGCAATCCCTATCCAACTACCAGTGGCATTTTTCACAGAACTACAACAAAAATTTTTACAATTTGTATGGAAACACAAAAGATCCCGAAGAGCCAAAGCAATCCTGAGAGGAAAAAACGGAGCTGAAGGAATCAGACTTCCTGACTTCAGACTATACTACAAAGCTACACTAATCAAGACAATATGGTACTGGCATAAAAACAGAAACATAGATCAATGGAACAGGATAGAAAGCCCAGAGATAAACCCACACACCTATGGTCAATTAATCTAAAACAAAGGAGGCAAGAATATACGGTGGAGAAAAGACAGCCTCTTCAATAAGTGGTGCTGGGAAAACTGGACAGCTACATGTAAAAGAATAAAATTAGAACACTTCCTAACACCATACACAAAAATAAACTCAAAATGGATTAAAGACCTAAATCCAAGGCCAGACACTATAAAACTCATAGAGGAAAACATAGGCAGAACACTCTATGACATAAATTACAGCAAGATCCTTTATGACCCACTTCCTAGAGAAATGGAAATAAAAACAAAAATTAACAAATGGGACCTAATTAAACTCAAAAGCTTTTGCACAGCAAGGAAACCATAAACAAGACGAAAAGACAACCCTCAGAATGGGAAAAAATATTTGCAAATGAAGCAACTGACAAAGGATTAATCTCCAAAATATACAAGCAGCTCATGCAGCTCAATATCAAAAAACAAACAACCCAATACAAAAATGGACAGAAGACCTAAATAGACATTTCTCCAAAGAAGATGTACAGATTGCCAACAAACACATGAAAGGATGCTCAACATCACTAATCATTAGAGAAATGCAAATCAAAACCACAGTGAGGTATCACCTCACACAGGTCAGAATGGCCATCATCAAAAAATCTACAAAAAATAAATGCTGGAGAGGGTGTGGAGAAAAGGAAACCCTCTTGCACTGTTGGTGGGAATGTAAATTGATAAAACCAGGGCTTCCTTGGTGGCGCAGTGGTTAAGAATCCGCCAGCCAATGCAGGGGACACGGGTTCAAGCCCTGGTCCTGAAAGACCCCACATGCTGCAGAGCAACTAAGCCCGTGCACCACAACTACTGAGCCTGCACTCTAGAGCCCACGAGCCACAACTACTGAAGCCCGTGTGCCACAACTACTGAAGCCTGCGCACCTAGAGCCTGTGCTCCACAACAAGAGAAGCCACCACAATGAGAAGCCCTCGAACCGCAAAGAAGAGTAGTCCCCGCTCGCTGCAACTTGAGGAAGCCCTCGCTCAGCAACAGAAGACCCAACGCAGCCAATAAATAAATAAATAAATAAAATCTATTAAAAGAAAAAAGAAAAAAATTTTTTAAATAAATAAATAAAATTGATACAACCACTACGGAGAACAGTATGGAGGTTTCTTAAAAAACTAAAAATAGATTTACAATATGACCCAGCAATCCCACTACTGGGCATATACCCTGAGAAAACCATAATTCAGAAAGAGACATCTACCACAATGTTCATTGCAGCACTATTTACAATTGCTAGGACATGGAACCAACCTAAGTGTTCATGAACAGATGAATGGATAAAGAAGTTGTGGCACATATATACAATGGAATATTACTCAGCCATAAAAATAAACTAAATTGAGTTATTTGCAGTGAGGTGGATGGTTACCTAGAGTCTGTCAGACCGAGTGAAGTAAGTCAGAAAGAGAAAAACAAATACCATACGCTAACACATATATATGGAATCCAAAAAAAAAAAAAAAATGGTTCTGATGAACCTAGGAGCAGGACAGGAATAAAGACGCTGACATAGAGAACTGACTTGAGGACACGGGGAGGGGGAAGGGTAAGCTGCGATGAACTCAGCAGCATTGACATATATACACTACCAAATGTAAAATAGATAGCTAAGGGGAAGCAGCTGCATAGCACAGGGAGATCAGCTTGGTGCTTTGTGACCACCTAGAAGGGTGGGATAGGGAGGGTAGGAGGCAGGCGCAAGAGGGAGGAAATATGGGGATATATATATATACATATAGCTCATTCACTTTGTTATACAGCAGAAACTAACACAACATTGTAAAGCAATTATACTCTAATAAAGATGTTAAAATAAATAGAGGACTCAGTGAAAAAATAAAATAAAATAAAACCATAGTTTCAAGTACTAGAAGATATTATGACTTTTGTTCAAAACCCAAAAGCAGTCAAAAGATGGATTAAAAATTTGACTATGTCAAAATTTTTAAATATTTGCATGAAGAAAGCATTTTATAAGCAAAGTCAAAAGAAAAATTCCAAACTGGGAGATAATATTTGCAACAGATATAACAAACGAGCTAATCTCGCTAGTATATAAACCACTTTTAACAATCAAGAAGAAAAAGACCAAAATCCCAATAGAAAAATGGGATAAAGAGAAAGCTCATAGAAAAAGAAAGGCAAATGACCATGACACATACAAAAAGAACCTCAATTTCAGTATAGTAAAAGAAATGCAAATTAAAACAACACTGAGATGACATTTCTTACCTATGCAGATGGTAAAAATCCAAAAAGTTGACAATACAGTCAGTTGTTAAAACTGAAGAGAAACAAATACTTTCATACATTCCTGATGAGAACAGAAAATGGTACCATCTTATGGAGGAATATTTGATAAAAATATAATAAAGTTATATATGGGTTTACCCTTTGGCTCAGCAATCTCACTTTTAGGATTCCACCTGTAGATACACCAACTCAAATACAAAACAACAGGTGCTCAAAATTGTGATTCACTGTAGCATTATTTGCAAAAACAAAATACTATCAGAATCAATTCAAATGCCCATCAGTCAAAGACTGGTGCAACAATTATGGTGCATCTACCCAAAGAAAATAATCTCTAAGAACTGATATGGAATGATTCCAGGATATATTATATTTAGTGAACAAGCAAGGCACAGAACAGTATAGGTAGAAAGGTAGTTACACTACCTTTCATACTAAAAAGAGAGACAGACATCTAAAAATGGGCAGAAGACTTAAGCAGACATTTCTCCAAAAAAGACATACAGATAGCCAACAGGCACATGACAAGATGTTCAATATCACTAATTAGAGAAATGTAAATCAAAACTACAATGAGGTGGGAATTCTCTGGAGGTCCTGTGGTTAAGACTCTGTGCTTCCACTGCAGGGGGCATGGGTTCGATCCCTGGGTGGGGAACTAAGATCCTACATGCCGCTTAGCCAAAAAAAGAAAAAAATCTGCAATGAGGTATCACCTCATAACAGTCAGAATGGCAATCGTTAAAATGTCTACAAATAATAGATGCTGGAGAAGGTGTGAACAAAAGGGAACTCTCCTACACTGTTGGTGGGAATGTAAACTGGTGTAGCCACTATGGAGAACAGTATGGATGTTCCTTAAAAAACTAAAAATAGAACTACCATAGGATCCAGCAAATCCAGGATCTGGCATATATCTGGAGAAAACCATAATTCGAAAAGATACATGCACCCCAGTGTTCATAGCAGCACAATTTACAATAGCCAAGACACGAAAGCAACTTAAATGTCCATTGACAGAGGAATGGATAAAGAAGATGTGGCGCATATATATATATATATATATATATATATATACACATACATATACATACATACATACATACACACACACAATGGAATATTACTCAGTCTTAGAAAAGAATGAAATAATGCTATTTGCAGCAACATGGACGAACCTAGAGATTGTCATACTGAATGAAGTAAGTCAGACAGAGAAAGATAAATATCATATGATAGTGCTTATATGTGGAATCTAAAAAAATGGTACAAGTGAACTTATTTACAAAACAGAAATAGAGTCACAGATGTAGAAAGAAGATTTGAGATATATATATATATATATATATATACACACACACACACACACACACACACACACACACAATGGAATATTACTCAGTCATAAAAAAGAATGAAATAATGCCATTTGCAGCAACATGGATAGACCTAGAGATTAACATATTAAGTGAAGTAAATCAGACAGAGAAAGACAAATATCATATGATAGTGCTTATATATGGAATCTAAAAAAAAAATGATACAAATGAACTTATTTAGGAAACATAAATAGATTCACAAACAGAAAACAAACTTATGGTTACCAAAGGGGATAGCGAGGGGCATGGGGGAGATAAATTAGGCGTTTGGGATTAACATATATACACTACTATATATAAAATAGGTAAGCAACAAGGTCCTACTGTATAGCACAGGGAACTATACTCAATATCTGGTAATAACCTATAATGGAAAAGAATCTGAAAAAGAATATATATATGTATATATATAACTGAATCACTTTGCTGTACACTTGAAGTTAACACAAATTGTAAATTAACTATACTTCAACTTTAAAAAATAACTTAAAAAAAGAGAGAGAAAATAAGAATATCTATGTAGGTATGCACACGCATGTGCAAGTGTGTTTGATTAATTTAGTCAAAACAAACACAGTCAAGAATACAGTGACTAATGAATGATTACCTCAAGGGGTTAGATAGGAATGGGGTAGGAAGGCTAAGGATGGAAGAAAGGTTTCTCTGAGTAATGATTTTTACGTATGAACCATGTTTATCAGTTAAGGTTTAGTCAGGAGACCAAAGCACACTAGTTATTTGAACAGAGAGAATTTAATATGACAAATTGTTAACTATATGACTGAAAGGGTAAAAAAAGAACACAAATGTATCAGGACAACAATAATTGCAGGAAGCAGCCACCACCTTTATGGCAGAAGAATAATTAGAGACGTTGGAACTATTAAGATTTAGAAATTATTTAAAATTTAGAATTGCTCTGCTGGGCTGAAACTCAGAACTTCTAGGAAGGGTCACTGTTCAGGTGGTGCTGAGGTCTCTGAGTTCAAAGGAAGGGCCCATGAGCTGGACCTCTGGGGGAGGCTGGTTCTACGAGTATTTGAAAAACTGCAAACTGGATTCAACTGCTTCTATGGGAAGGAACTTATGCTGCAGGGTGGGGAAAGCATGGCTAGAGTGGTATGCACAGGAACTGGAAGCGACAAATAGCCCCACAAGGTAAAAATAGGAAGGAGCAAAGTTCCTTTTAACTCTTCTAGTTCTGCGGTCTCCCTCTAGCATCACCTTTGGAAGATCATAGCAGAGAACCAGCTGGAAAAACAGAAATGTGGTTTGCAGAATCCCAGGCCCAGCATCACAAAGCAGGGTGCAGAAGGCTGAGAATCAACAGCTTAATAACTGACACAACATGTGAATGTTTTATATATTCAAAACTTAAATAAAAAAGAGAAAAGCAAACCATAAAATTGAACACCAATACAAACAAATGAACCTAACTGTATAAACTCAATAACCACACAGAGAAAGAATTATTTCAAGTACAATAAACTGACTGTTTGTTCTTACTGTGATATAGTCCAAGGACAAAAAGAATTGCAAAGATATGTAAAACTTCACTCAGTATGTTTACTGTTGGTAGTAATAGTGCACTTTAGAAATTATTTTATGCATATTACAGGATAAAGCAGATGAGTAAGTGAATGGTATTGAGAACCAAGATTCTCAGTGTTACAGAAAAGGTGTAACAATATAAAATAAGCTTTAAAAAATCTTATAATGTTAAATTTGAACTGGAAACAGTATGAATTTTTTTAAAGATTTTTCCCAGTTCTACTTATAGGAAGGGCCTAGAACCAGTGACAACTAGTAGCAATGAACAAGCACCCAGATCTTGGATCCTTGGAGAAATGGTTGATTCCATATCTGACGTACAGAAAGTACTCAGCATTGTGGGATATGTCATGTCAAAAAGTAAGAAAGTGCCCAAAGACAAGCTGAGTCATGAGAAAAGGACACAGGGAGCTAGCTTGAATCAGCTCCCAGTGATCAAATTCAGGACAATCTGGCCATTGAAAAGAATAGTGATTAGTATTGATTATAACATTTTAAATAAAAAGTCCTTGAAATACACAGTGAAATTCAAAATGAGAGAGAAAGGAGATAAAAACAAAGCTCTTCTCTATAAAAGAACGTCTACTAATAAATGTATAAGGAATTATAGAAGTAGATAATCACCATTTTGTAACTTTTAATATAATTGACTTAGGTCAACATAATCTTTGTTAAAACCATCAGGTGAAAGACCTTTGGAAAAACCTAATCACCTCAGAGATAACTTACTGATTGCGAAGGGGAAAATATACAATTTCAGTGGGGAGATCTGAAGGGTATCACCTTAACAAAATGAGCAGACCTAGTAACACTATTACTGGAACAACCTGATATAATATGCCTTCTTATGTGACATAATATGAAATACACAACTTAACCTACAAAATTCTCGTGGCAAACTTTTTAACCTGAATATAATCAATTCTCTGGATCCAATTTAGAGGAAATAAATTGGAAATTTAGCATGGAAATTTAGCATGGAAAACATGCTAAATGATATCATGAGGATACAATCAGAAAAATCCAGACTGTGGGACACTATACAAGAAAAAAAAATTGGTAACAATGTGGGGATGAGAAGGTCAGTATACTTTTTCAGGCTAAAAAGAGTCAATCATAGCAACTAAATGCAGTGAATAAATCTAGATTATGTTTTTTTAAATGTATAAAAGATATTCTTTGGACAACTGAGGAAACTGAATATGGGTGGAATATTATATGATGTTATTGACTAATTGTTAATTTTCTTAGTTGTAAAAATGGTATTGTGATATTAGAAACAAATATCCTTATTCTTATGATACTCATTCTAAAATATTTAGGGGTAAGTGGTTATTATATCTTCAATTTACTTTCAAATGGTCCACAGCAAAGATATACATGTATATGTAAAGAGAGGGGAAAATGTGGCAAAAAGTTAACATTTATTGAAATTAGGTAAACATTATTAGAATATTTGTTAAATTATTCTTTCAACTTTTCAAGATGTTTAAAAATTTTCATATTAGGGACTTCCCTGGTGGTCCACTGGTTAAGACTCTGCGCTTCCACTGCAGGGGGCATGGGTTCAATTCCTGGTCAGTGAACTAAGATCCTGCATGCCGTGCACACAGCATGGCCAAAAAAATTTTTTAATTTAATTTAATTTTAAAAGTTTTTCATGATACAATGTTGGGTGGATAAATGTATTACTACAGAAAAATACAGAGTTGCAAAGTTTTTTAAACTTTAGATTAATGTACAAGCAGAATCCAAGAAATTAGAGGGGAAAAAAAAAGAAAATATGAAGACCAAGAAGATCAGACCAAGAGTTTTAATATCTAACTACAAGGTACAGCAGAAATAGAAAAATGGAAAATGCTGAGTAAAAACCTGTCAAAGAAATAATGGGAAAGTTATCACAAAGTTGAAAAATATGTCTTCAAACTGAATGGTTCCAATGATTGCTAAGTGGAAGGAATGAAAAAAGACAAACATCTGGACTCATCCTGGTGACATTTCAGACCCCCAAGAATCAACAGAAAAGCCTAAAGTCTTCTGTAGAAAGAAACAACAATCAGACCAGCATCAGTCATAAGACTGAACAACAATGAATGCTAGAAGACCATGGAATAAGTCTTCCAAGTCCAAAGGGAAAATAATTTTGAGTATAAAATTCTACAGGCAGCCAACCTATCAGTTCAAGTAATAATGCAAAGTAAAATCATTTCCAGATGTGCAACTCAAACATTTACTGTACCTATACTCTTTCTTAGGAATGACTTGAAGATGTTCATCAGTAAAATAAGAATAATATCAAAACAAGAGGAAGATTAAGGATATAAGAAAGACTGAAAAAGTCAACCTCAGGTTGATGGGTATGAATCAAACCTAGAAAGTTATCAGGATATTAAAACTGGAAGTCAAAGGCCTCCAAGATAAGTGCCTTTAAAAAAAGAATACAATGATTTGAAGCAATGAATAAATTAGTAAAATATGGGAAAAGACACAAAGATTGGGAAAAGACACACAAAGATTAGCAAAAGAGAAAAGGATATGATAAGGACAGCATATAATTTTTCTTCCACACAGATGAACAATCAAAAAATAAAGTTGAGAATGCAATTTCTTTCACAATAGCATCAAAAAGAATAGAATATAAAGAAATAATTTTTAAGTGTAATACATATACAATGAAAATATAAAATATTACTAAGAGATATTAAAGAATATCAATATATAAATGAAAAGATATCCCCTGTTCTTGGATTATAAGACTCAATATTGTTAAGACGGCAATTCTCCCAAAATTGATCTATAGATTCAAGGCAATCCCTATCAAAATCCCAGCAGGCTTCTTTGTAGAAACTGATAAGCCGATTCTAAAATTTATATAGTAATGCAAAGACCCAAAACAGTTTTGAAAAAGAAGGACAATGTTGGAGGAATTATAATCATTTCAAAACTTACTATAAAGCTATAGAAATCAAAATGGCATGGTACTGGCATAAGGATAAACATATAAATCAACTGAACAGAATAGAAACTTCAGAAATAAACCCTTACATTTGTGGTTAGGTGATATCTAATAAAGGTACTAATACAATTCAATTGGGAAAAGACAGTCTATGTTTAACAATCTGTGCTGGTATTACCAGCATCTGGGCAATAAAGTGTTAACTCAGCAGGCCTAGGCTGCCCAAACCCTGCACATTCCAAAGGTCCTAGAACTGGCCTTTGACCAACTGCTGGGAATGAAACTCTGAGGGAGCCCTTGGAATACCCTGCCTGATAAGACTGGCGTTGTATATCTGAAACCTTGGACCATACCAGATGGTTTAGGCTAACCGTGTGATTTGTGGTGAACATCTGTTTTTGAATGCCTGAAGCTTTGGCTTATGCTGTATCAGCTGACATCTAGGGGACTGGAGACTGAGAACCTCAGGTCAGTCATGCAGGTGTTCCATGCCTACGTGAACTGACCCCCAATAAAAACTCTGAACTTAGGTGAGCTTTCCTGGTTGGCAATACTTCACATATATTGTCATACATTGTTGTGGGGAGAATTAAGTACTACCCATGCAAAAGTAGGAAAGGACAACTAGAAGCCTGCACTTGGTTTTTCCTGAAATCTGCTCTAAGCATCCTTTTTCCTTTGCAGATTTTAATTTGTAATAAGCCTTTCTGTAATAAACTATAACTGGGAATATAACAGCTTTTCTGCGTCCTGTGAGTCCTTGAGCAAATCATCAAACCTGAGAGTGGTCTTGGGAACCCTTGACAAGCAAAAAAGAAAAGAAAAAGAACTTACACTTTGCCTTATACTCACCAAAAAATTAATTCAAATGGATCATGAACTTGAATATAAAAGGTAAAGTATAAAACTTCTAGATGAACATTGGAGAATATCTTAGTAACCTTGGTTTAGGCAAAGATTTCTTAAATGTTAACAATAAAATAATGATTCATAGGAGAAAAAACTGATAAACTGAACTTCATCAAATTTAAATACTTTAGCTCTTCAAAATCACAACTAAAAAAAATTTTTTTTAAAATCCACAGACTTTTATATGAAGATATAAAAATATGAAAAGAAAATATTAAAATGTCTTCAAATCATATATCTAATAAAAAACTTGTATCTAGAATATATTAAAAACTCTTACAACTTAATTATAAGAAAACAAACAATCCAACTTAAAAATGGGCAAAACATTTGAATAGACTATTTCACCAAAGAAGGTATACAAATGGCTACTAAAATGAAAAGATACTCAACATCACTAGTCATTAGGAATATGCAAATTAAAACCATAATATGATATTGCTGCATGCCCACTAGAACTGCTTTAATCCAAAAGAATTACTATACCAAGTATTGGTAAAGATATGGAGAAACTGCAATTCTTATGCATGACTAATGGGAATGTAAAATGGTACGGCTACTTTGGAAAACAGTTTGGCTGTTTCTTTCAAAAGTTAAATATATACTTACCATATGACACAGTCATTCTACTCTTTAATTTTCTACCCAAAAGAAATGAAAACATGTCCACACAAAGACTTGTATGCAAATGTTACAGCAGTGTTACTACTCATGCTAGCCAAAAACTGGAAACTGTTCAAATGTCCCTCAAATGGTAGTGAATGGATAAACAAAACATGGTATATCTGTACAATAGAATACAGTACTACTCAGCAATAAAAAGGTTAGAACTACAACATGGGTGAACCTCAAAAACATTCTAAGTAAAAGAAGCCAGACACAAAAGACTACATATTATGTGATTCCATTTATATGAAGAATACAGAAAAGGCAAATCTATAGAGACAGAAAGCAGATTAACGCTTGCCTGGAGCTGGTGATAGGGACAGGGATTTACTACAGAGAAACACAAGGGAACTTTTGGGGGGTGATGAAAATGTTCAAAATCTAGATATGGTGATGGTCTCACAACTCTGTAAATTTCCTAAAAAATCATGGCATGTATGCTTATAATAGATGAATTTTATGGTATATAAGTTATATCTGAATAAGGCTGTTTTTTAAAAACTCCAGGAAAACCAGAATTCCACATGAGGATGTCATGGGCCATATGTGAAATAACTAGGATGAGGAATGATTTTGATTAATTGGTGCAGTGTATGAAAGGAAACTCTTCACCTTGACAGGAACAGGATTTATAATATTGCAATATAGAAAAAGAACTATAATCAGAGCTTTTTGTTCAGCAGTTAACAAATTTAACATATCATAAAAATGCAAACATTTTTGTGTATTAGTTTTCAATTTTTAGAATCAACCTGTAGGTACAGCATGGAAGACTTTAATCACAGTTACAAAAAATATATTAAAGTTATCTCCCTTCTGATATTAAGCCATGTAATAGCTGACCAGAATTGAGGGAGGTTGGAGAAAGGCAAGGGGTGTCAACAGGTCATCTCTAAGAAGAGAGGGATGCTGGGAGTTTGGAGATACAGTTGAAAGTTGATAGAGCCAGAGATAGCGGTTTAATTCTACTACTGGAAATTACAGAGGTAACTAATAGAGAAACTAAAAATAGTGACTTCACCATCAAAACTTAGAGAAAAGAATACGCTGGGATGATGTAAGTAAACTCTATTCTCATATATCATTATGAGATACCAGAGAGTGACCAAATTTTCCCTGAATTTGCCTCAATTCTTGTCCTTTATAAGCTAAAATAGTTGGGGTTCTCCTGGATTACTGTGG
Organism: Eubalaena glacialis; assembly: GCF_028564815.1. Lineage (NCBI taxonomy): Eukaryota > Metazoa > Chordata > Mammalia > Artiodactyla > Balaenidae > Eubalaena > Eubalaena glacialis. The sequence goes on from NC_083724.1 coordinate 45,820,265, forward strand.
ACTCTTCTACTTCTTTAATATAACCATCCTCTCTGTCGCTGTTTAGCTTACACTAATTTTTAAATGTTGTATTCCATTCAATCAAAAGGACACACAGTAAAACACTATGTGACGATGGACATGTTATATTAAGGGATCTAATTAATTATACTGAGTCTATCTAATAATAAGTCTCAGTATTAGGAAGTCCTCCTGACTGCAGCCATAAAACACCCTCCAATCTTAAGGTTTTATCAGTAATTAATGTGATATTTTGACCTTCATTTGCATTAAACCTTTGTTGCTAATTCTCATTTCAAAAATGGTGGGGAAGTGGGGTGCTAGTTATTTAGTTCGTGTAAAGATCACATACCACCTACACTATGTTCCCGCTTTTGAAAAATATATGTGTGTGAGAACACACCAAAAAAGACTTGGAAACAGATACGCTAACATACAATCAGTAATTATTGCTGAGTGATAGCATAATGGGCAAGATTTATTTTCTTCCTTTTCCCTCATGGGCTTGAATTATTTTCCCCAAAAAACTCTGTATTAATTAAAAATGAGAAAAAAATTATTTCCATTTTGGAAATTTGAAAAGCTTGGGCCTCATATCACAGAAAGGCATGATGGCCCAAGGAAGGACAGAGAGGAGGCACATCTACTGCTCATCAGCAACCAACTTAATTACAACTCTAAACCAGTCTTGTATTAGGTAAACCCTGTCTTGGGGCTGGCCAAAATCATCTTTCATGCTCAAAATGCTTATAAGGAAACCTATGCCTAGATTAGATCACATACTTCTCTAGCCATGGTTAGAAACTTTCTGATAACTTTTTAGTAGTAAAATCTTGAAAAACTTTAGCGAGGATCATCACACTTCAATTCATTATTTGGAGATCAATAAAGAGAACTAGGAATAGCACATAATATGACCCTAGTAGAGTCTACCCTGCTGCTAAGTAAAGTTGCTCTCTCTTTTCTTTGGCCAACAGCATGGCTTGCACCCAACCAGTCACTGCTTGGGGCCAGCGTTAGAAAATATTCTCTTCCTAATTTATGTTCCATTGACATTTTACAGTGGCAGGTATTGATCTTGCTTTGTGCTATCAGATCAGACACTGCAACCCAATTCAGGGCCAGGATCATGACTGTAGGTGATCAGCCTTTAATGTGCAGGAGAAATGGAGGTGGAAAGATGATTTATTTTGCTTTTGTAGGGTTTTGTATTACAGACACAGATGTTGGGAGCTTTCCCAGCTAGAATCAGCCATAGAGTAGGGCAGGTGAGCTGCCCCGCTTTCCCAGAGTGCCACAACCATAAAACAAACTGAACATTCCAGGAATTACTCGTTTGATCAGAGAGCCAAAAATAGCACTGAGCGCAAAAGAAGGAGGATAATTTTTCTACAGGGTTACTGATGGACTCAAGGAATGGACAGAAAAAAGGATGGAGGAATGACTGACTTATTATATAAAATTAGATAAACTCAAACATCCTTGATATCTTTGTTCCAGAGCTGATAGTAAGAGTGGCTTGAGTTGGCTTGACTTAGGCAATGTTCTTCTGTCATATATATTCCTTTATTGTTTTTTTTCTCTGAGTATTTTCTAAAGAGACTGACTTCATTGTTAGAGCAGAGGCACATAAGTCAAATCCCACACAACACGTTCCAAGAGGCTGACAACATTATTCTGTTGGGCTGGAGTGCTATTGCATTAGATATGCTGGCTAAAGGAAGTATGTGAACCACCTGAGCCCTGGAGATCTTATAGTTATAGATAACTTTGTGTGGTATTGGAATTTCTAGAGTAAACTCCCACTGCCTTGTTATACAAATGTGGAAGATAAAAGAGAGAATGTGACATTTTAGAAACTGTGCATCCCTGCAGAAGAGGAGTAAATAAGGGGAAATTTAGGTTGGTTTGATTTCCATCCGGAACACGAGAAAAGGGAAATATGGATGATACAATAATGTTGGGTTAGGAATATATGTGTCTTTGTGTGTCTTTAAAGCTTTAAATGGATGCAAACTATTATATATAGGATGGATAAACAACAAAGTCCTACTGTATAGCACAGGGAACTATATTCAATATCCTGTGATAAACCATAATGAAAAAGAATGTAAAACGAATGTATATATATGTATAACTGAATCACTTTGCTGTACAGCAGAAATTAACACAACATTGTAAATCAACTATGCTTCAATTTAAAAAAAAAAAAAAAAAAAGCTTTAAATGTCCCCCTAAGTGATTCTAGTGTGCAGCCATAGCTGACAACCGTGGCTCTAGGTCCATCCCTTCCCAAGTGTTCTGAATTGAACACAGCAGCTGCTTCAAAGACAATGGTCACTGACATGCTAAACATTTAAATAGAAATATTTTGTTTTTCTACAGAGAAAATAAGTTCTTGGAGAGCAAGAACTGTTTTCTCTTTCCTTTAGATAATTTACCAGCACCTGGCTAAGCAAATAATAAGTCCTCTAGAAATATTTGTTGAAGTAAATTACTATTCCTACCCTGTGAGTGGGGTCACTCTGTGACTTAAAATGTAAATAAGATTTTCTCAAATCACCAGTCCCCATACTGTGCAAGGTCCACTGCCTTTACTAATATTTGTATAAATGTTCAGGAGATTCACATTCCCAAAGTCACCTTTGGTGTTAATTTCATGCCCCTGCTGAATTTTTATTTCCTCATCCCCAAAGCATCAAGACCTTCAGCAAAAAGGTATTCCATTCTACATCACACAACAAACATAAAATCCCACTATAGACTTCCCTATTCTTCAAGTCCTTTCTGTCATCCTAACACCAGAGACTTCTCACTTGTTTTGTCACCCTAGGTAACCTCTTATCATCTTGATGGCTGATGGCTCCTGCGCCACCAGGGAGCCCTGAGATTAGTTTTTAGCAGTAGTTCTTAATTGGGGGTAATACTGCCCCCTTGCAGGAAAAGGCAGAAGGCTGGAGATATGTAATGGAACTGTGGCTTCCCCAGTACTACTCCTTCAGATTTCAAATATATTTAAAATACATGAGACCTGGGACTTCCCTGGTGGTGCAGTGGTTAAGAATCCGCCTGCCAATGCAGGGGACATGGGTTCCAGCCCTGGTCCCGAAAGATCCCACATGCCGCAGAGCAACTAAGTCTGTTCGTCACAACTACTGAGCCTGCGCTCTAGAGCCCACGAGCCACAAATACTGAGCCCACGTGCCACAACTACTGAAGCCTGTGTGCCTAGAGCCCATGCTCCGCAACAAGAGAAGCTACCGCAATGAAAAGCCTGCGCACCGCAACAAAGAGCAGCTCCGCTCGTCGCAACTAGAGAAAGCCCGCACGCAGCAACAAAGACCCAATGCAGCCAAAAATAAAAATAAAATTAATTAATTAATTAATTAAAAAAAAAATACATGAGACCTAAAACTCGGTTGGAAACCCCAGTACTATTCCACCTTTAATTCAGGACTTTATATGGATTGCTAAGGTGCTTCTAAACTTTGAGGCCCCCCATTAGGTAAACAAGAAACGTTGGTCGTGTGCTAATGCTGGCTGTGTGGTAATTTACTTCAAAATGGACTGTGTCTAGAGGCATCTGTTTAGTATTTGAAACACACTTATCAAGAATACCAACCTCCAAAGGATTTTAGTAAGAACTTCAACTATGGTTATCAAAATCAACACCAGATGGTTTCTTTATTAGCATAAGGATTGTTAGAAATCATTTTTCTCTGGTAAAGTAAATGGAAATCAGATCGACTGTTAAGGCCTCACCAACATTTCTTGAACCAGAAGAATAAAGTCGGCAATATCCCAAGTATCCTATTGCTTGGGACAATCTAGAGCTTTGTTTGGTCCTATGTTCTTCCCACTTCACAGAGGACTGTCATCTGACCCAAAAAGAGAGTTAGCATCTAATCAGAGAGGTATTGAATCGGCATCACTAGAACCTCTCATTTAAGATGTCACAGAAATGCCAAAAGTCAGAGAAATAAGGACCTTTCAGGTTTACAAGAATAGGTAGTATGGCTATTTTGATGTCTCCTTACTAATGAAAGTGGGAATGTTTGGCAGAATTTGGCCTAAGGCTGTTTTCAACAGAAAATACCACCTATAGAAAGATTGTGGGGGAAATGGACATATGAGGATTTTGTGGAATTTTAACAAATGGACCCGAATATTGCTGAATGGTCAAATTGGCTAAGATCACTTCACAAACCTGAGCCCTCCTGTTTCTAAACAGAAAAACTTGAGCAGCATTTTTCAGACGGCACTGGCTCCCAATTTGAAGAATCACTGGCTCTTTGTGCCAACCTCACAACCTTAGTGGGTTCAGACACTTGCCCAGGCTCAGGCAGCCAGTTAGGGGTTCAGTTGGGCTGAAAGCCTATGACCTTCTAAACCTCTGCTTCACAAAATTTTTAAGCTCTTGGGCATTTCTTTCTCACCACTCTTCAGGAGTTGTTCTGCTGTGTTTTGTTTTGCAGAAGTACAGTGTACAGAAGTACCGTGTTCTACATTATTGCAGCAGCATCTTTAAGCTCCTCAGCCTTCAGTATGCATAAGAATCAGTTCAAGAGCTCTCTAAAAACGTATGTGCGATTCCCAAACTTTACTGCCTATATTTCACTGTATTTGAGGTGGAACCCCAAAATCTGCATTTTTTTTACTTGCACGTTCAGGGGACTTGAATGGAAACAGCCTGGAACTATGGTTGAATAAACATCTTTAGAATTTCACTTGGGCTTCATTAGGGGTAAGGAGGGTTATTCCAGTAGAGAAGTCTAATAAGAATGCTTCTGAACACTCACCTCTGAAAGTTTAGGTATTAATTTTCAGAGAATGAAGTGACCATTCAAATCATGAAGTCCTTAGAAGCATTTATTAAATCTGGGATATATTATTTATTGAATATTATCTGTATTTGCTTTCCTCCCAGTATCTTATCTATTTCTTCTCATATTACTATTCCACGTAGGATGTTGCTTTTCTAAGTCCAAACACTAAAATCTATATATTCCTTCCTTTCAGGCATTTGGTTAGGAAATTTTCTAAAGGTTTAAATCTAATTCTGATGTTCCTTTCAAGAAATGGTTCTCAAATATTAATATACAAAAAAGTTACATAGGAAAAAGAAGGATGCTTCCAGAAGTGATGCTTCTGGAAGCCTCTGTGAAGGCTACAAAAATAACTGGCCTAAGATAACCATGAGTGCAACCCATGCCCCAGGACAGAGGGAGCAAACTGAGCCATAAGGGGATCATATAGTACCAGGCCCTGGTCACACAGCACCATATCCCACCCACAGAGTCATTAAATAACACCCTACAGCAAGAGTATTCTCTTGCATCAGAATCACTTGGGATTGCTGGCAGAAATAGAGTCCTAGGACATACCCCAGATGTGCTGAATCAGAATCCCTGGGAAATAGGCCCCAAAGACGTATTTTAACAAACATCTTTGGTGATCTTACTGACAATAAAGTTTGATTACAACCCCAGAAGGGAACTTTTGCAATCAGATTCATGTCATTCACAAAAATCTCTCAACTGAGTGCCTGCAGTTGTACCTATGGGCCTTTTTTAAAGAGTTTTGGTACAGAGAAGTGACACTTAAGCAGAAAGAAATGAAATAATAGTAAATAGATGTGATACTGGGGAGAAATGCAAATACTACAGGAGGTTCTGAGCCAGGAAGATTTAAAGATAAACAAGTGATTTAGATCTAAGATAAGGTACTGTGGATAAAAGCACTACATTCTAACTAGCTACTTTAAAAAGATAATTAGGGTGTTAAAAAGTGCCAAATGCAGTTCATTTTATTTATTATCATAATGTATATTTTTGACAATATAAATGATGCCATAAAAATATAGATTCATGACAAGCAAAAGGCGTCAATAATCTGTCTGATGTGCAGAAACTAACCATGGGCTATTTAACAGGAACACGACTGCTAATCACCAAGTATAAAAAGCAGAAGGATAAATGCTGTGGTCTGCTGAGGGCCATGGACCAGAGCCAGAAACTCTCTTTTGAACCAGGCAAGATTTCCCATGAGGGAGGAGTTTGCAAAGCACAGTTTAGGCTGGTATGACTAGCAAAGGAGTCGAGTGATCAGAATTGGAAGTGCAGGAGCACGAATCACAGGTTGGTCTCCCCAGCTGAGTTCACCCATGTGTATCACAGGCAGCAGCACAATCGACAACAGCATAGATCATGGATACCTGTGGAATGCTCCAGTTTGAAAGGGAGCTCAGATCTTCAAGGTGAACCTCCTCGTCTTATAGATAAGAAATGTAGGCAAATAATTTAGCCTCTCTGGCCTGTGATGTCATACCAACTCATCCGGGCCAAGGTAAGACTGCGGCCCAGATGATAAGGCTTCTCATTCAGGGCCCTTTCCTCCATTCAATCTCCTAAAATGTGGCCACTCTGCCAAGTCATAATAGACAATAAAATTTTATATAATGTCTGCCTCAAATTTTTAAAATAAGAATATTACATAAATCATGCGTAACTTAAGCCTCAATTATTTATTTAATAACTCCTATGTGTGAAATTCTTGTTAGATGTTAGAATTCATCCTTCCCTCTAAAAAACCCAGCGAAGGTGTTTCACGAGAGCGTGGTTATTATGGTGTGTCTTCTCTTGTGTGTGTGTTGAACTGTTATTGCATATTAGGATTATAACAGATTCTGATACCACTACATTTACATTTTGCACCTGCTGTCTACTGAGATTTTCACAAGAACCGGAAACACATTTCTTGAGGATCTCCCTTAGCAACAATGCTAACAATTCAACAAATGAAATGTTTTAAAACTGGGCTGATCTATCTGCTATTACTATTACTATTGAATATAATAAAGAGAGTTCAGAGACAGAGGCGGTGACTGAAAGTTTACCCACGTGTCTTTTCAAGGAGGAAAAGGGGTCCATTTTCACTCCAGAGAATTCTTCCATAAACTCTGCTCAATAGGACAATACTCTTCAAACTGTGTACAGCCCAAGAGTTCCAGAAAGGTGCTTCCGAATGGATGGTGTCTGGGGACAGGGGCCTACAAAGCGGGGGTTTGGGAAGAGCAAACTGTGGATAAACGGAAACAGTTTATATACTGGGGTCCCATGTAAGCTTTCATTCCTCCCTCCCCCCAAAATTTTTCTGCTGCTGCCAAAAAAATATCTGAAAACATCACACTAAGTCACCGTATACATCAAAAATTCTAATTTCATAGAATGGCATATACAACACTTTGCAACAACCAAAAGCCTTGGTTTACAACTATATTTATTTCATGGGTATTTGTCTTCCTTCTCTATATATGAATATATCTTAGATCAGGAGAACTTATAAAACTCTTTCAAGGAGATCAAAACAAAAAGAACACTCTATTTAAATAATCGGTTTTTATGGGGTATATGTGTAAACATGAAAGCCCCAGATACCTGTCAGTCATCTTTTATTTCTCTTCTAAAAAAAACTCAATAATTTCCTGGATGCTGCTCCCTTGAAACCTATCTTAATTATACCCTCATTGGTAAGTTTTCTGTACATTGGTAATCACAGACGTCTATAATACTTGTCTAGTGAAAATGTCACAGGAAACTCTGTGTGATCTCTATTAGCACCACATAATTAAAGGTCCTGATATATTCTGGGAGGGTCTCTGTGATTTTAACCAGGGGCTCATTGGGCACACAGCTAGCTGAATAGATTAGGCCCTGCTAAGACTGAATACATCTCCATCACTGTTGAATGGATTAATGGAAAAATAATCAGCAATAAAATGCTACGGGGATCTGAGAAGTTAAATACATGGTAATAGTCATCCCAATAAAACTGTTCTGGCAATGACCAATGAATCACCTCAACTTAATAGTATCTCCGTCATGCTAGGAAAGCAACAGAAGTGGAGCCAATTCGTACATTAGAAGCTACTAGAAGCCTTTGTGAACTGGTGCCTTCTTGGGTTATTTTAGACAAGTTCATCCAACAAATATTTACTGCATGTCTGCCAAGTGCCAGGCACTGAGGGAGGTGAGGCCCTCTCTCCCGCTCTGTTCATGAAATGATGAGGAGTTTTATTTATTTGCCGTGGTTCAATCAGTTTCCCTACCTCAGAGCCCATATTTTAGAACTTGCAAGGGTTACTGAGGTCAGGAAAGGGACAGAGCTTGTCTCAACAGTTCCCCCCTCAACTCCCCAGCTGTGCTGACCACTGGACTGCAAACTTCGAAGGAAGATCAGCTTGAGCCTCTTCTACCTCCTCAGCCACTGTCCATGAAGATCTTCTCACTTAAAAGTTAACTTTAAGAACCCAGGAAGGAAATGCTTTCAACATTCAAGTCAAGAAGATAGAGACAGCAGAAGGGCCTCTTTAATCATTTACTTATTAAAAAAACAAATTCTGTGAGCATCAACTATACAGAGGTGCTATGTTAGACACAAAGAAATGAGTGAGCAGCACTCTTGCCTGAGAGAACTTAACAGTCTAAGGGGGGAGAAAGAAGTGCTGTAAGTAAGACCTTGCCTTAAAGAGGCAACAAAGCGCTTAGAAAAGAGAGAAAAAGAAAACAATGCTTAACTCGGCTGACAAGACGAGCAAGGATTCACGAAGGAGGGGCAGTCTGCACCGAGGAGACTTGAGGTGATGAAGGGATGACCAGGCCAAGGCTTGACAGCCCCCAAACTCCACTGGCATTTTGTATACTAAGCACATAGAAAGCCAGAGGAAGCGTTCATGGGATTTTTTTCCCCTTTCTGTTTGGCTTCATGTTTTTCCACAAGACCTTCCAAATGGGAATCTTAAGCACCATAAGATCATATTTCCATTTTTTCAGATCCAGGGAGATCAGGACTGACCTGACCACTGGGGCATTTTCAGTCACCTTTATAAAAGGCAGAAAAGCCACTTTGAGAAGCCCAAGCTCTAGAGGCTGGAAGGATGATGTCAGATTCCCAACAAAGAGTCAAAATCAAAACATAGAAGCTCTTTATCTCCTAAGATCCTCCCTGATCTACTACCTCTTATTCTCTCCAGCCTCCCTCTACTAAAAGGGTTTTGGTTTCTTCCTTGACTGCAACATAATCATTTTTATTGAAGCCCAAAGTGTGAGATGGCCAAAGGCTAAGAAGGCCATTGTGGACAGATTTTGAACTCTTACAGCCATCCTCACAAACCCTGCACCAACTTACCTAAGGTCTCCTCAGCAGGAGACTTGCTGTCATCCCTGACTTTGAATTCCTGGGGTGGAGGCCAGGAGCACAGAGATCCGTTATTTCCCAAACAGAACTAAGGAGCCTAAGAGCAAGGAGCAGCATGACAATATAGCCACCTGCTGATGGAACACAGAATAACCTCTCTGACCACAAGCTGGACAGCAAAGGCACCTTCACTCCCTTGAGGGCATCCCCTCAAACAGAGTGTGCAGGTGAGCTGCCTAGCACCCAGCAGCCCTCAATGCTTTTCCAATTCCTGGCTGCACCTGGGAACTTTGTAAAACTACCAAAACCCAAGCCCCACACCTGACTAATTAAATAAGAATATTTGAGAAATGGTGCTGAGGTGTCAGTGTTGTTTGAAAGCTACCCCAGTTATTCTAACTGAACCACCATGAGCAGTGATCCAATGGAAATGGACATATCAGCCCCTGAGAGGGTTCTCAGGCTTGAGATGCTCTGTCCTCCTTTCTCGTTAGTTTCCAGCAGCCCCACACAAGTAATAACATCACTGAAATGAAAGCCAGGAAGAGATCATTTGCAGCTGAAATCAAGACGTCTTGTTCCTTTGTAAGAGTCCACAATACCTAACCATGGCAGTGGTTGTGTAGCAGAGCAGACATAACTCTGGAAGTCAAGACTTACTGATCAAAAGAGAGAATGAAAGAGGAGGGATCCCATCAAAAGATACTCCCTTCTCTATTCTCTTTTAATTTTCTCTCCAGAGATTCTGATTTGATTGTGCTGGGGTGGGACTTCAGGTATATATACTTTCTCAAAATTCCTGGGGTAATTTTAATGTATGCTAGGGCTGATAGTCCAGCCTTAATGCACAATCCCTGATGCACGTTAAAAGCACGCAAATTTTCTCTACTACAGGAGTGGTCTCCCACAGCTCTGACTGTATCTACAGCTCGCCCTGCTGTTCAGAAGAGGTAGTCACCTGCCTCGAGGACTAATAATCCTGAGCAGTGTCTCCAAAGCAGGAAGGTATGAGGCTTCCCAAGACGTCCCCTCCTCTCCAATCAGACAGAAGATGTAATGCAACCATGGTCCTGCGTAGAATAATCAGTTTGACCAAGAGTCACGGTCACAATGTGATCTGGGTTTGGCTGTCACACATGTACAAAGAGCTGTACTTGATTGATTTCATAGTTTTAGTTCCTTCCCTGGAGCCTCGTGCATTAGGCACACATTCTCTGTTAATCTAGACATACATCACTGGCTGTGAGTCACTGGGAACAACACACGTCAGCACCAGGGTCCTCTGGACTTGAAACACTCTGCCCACATTGCTTATTTATTTCTAATACAAGCCCACAGACAACATCACTAAAATGAAAGCCAGGGAGAAGATCATTAGCAACCAGAAAACCTAGCTCCCTCTTGATAACCCACAATTGCATGTCACGGTGCAGGCATTACTGAGGTTGGCAGAAGACCAGGGTTCAAGCCCAGCTCTCCGATATGCTGGCTGTGTGACTCGGGGTAAGTGAATCTCTGCTAATGAGGCCCTCAGTCTCCTCATCTCTAAAAGAGACATCAGACAAGGTACTTCTCCAAAGGGCGAGACTGGATGAAGCAACATAAGGGAGAGCATTTTGTAAAACATTATTTCTCTACCTTTTTTCCCTGGAACTCCTTTCTCTCACAACGCATAAAAATTCAGTTTTAAAGATTTAAATTATTTCCTGCTGTGATATAATTCCCCCACAGATGGGTCCCATTTGATAACCCAGATACCAAGTTGCTGTAATCTAACACATATGAAGGAAGCAGGCTACATGCAGAGGCTACCAATTAACACAGGATTCAGGAAAAGGCAATAATGCAGTTAATAAGGAAACAATCACCATTCTCATTTCCGATTCTGTATGAGTGTTAGATTTTATCACAAGGGAAAGTGAAATCACGCAACAAGGCAGACTCTAAATATAAGACACAAAATAGAAAGGACCTGGGTTGTTGAAAAAAGTGAGACTATTCCATGATGCAAAGGCAACAACAGGAATGATAGAACAATGTTGTCCAGTGAGAAATGAAAAGGTCTTTATCAGCATAACGGGAGAGGCATGGTTCTTAGCTTCTTCTTTGTTACAGTTCTTCCAAGACCAGGGAAAGCAAATACATTCAGCTGTTGAATGAATTTAGCTGCTAGTCTATAAACCACCAGATTACAGAGAAGGAATATTACAAAAGAGACCTATTTCTACATGTTAAATGCAGGTTATTGAAAATGACGCAGAGTATAAAAATGATGAAAATAGTGGCAGGGAGGAAGATTTCTCCTAAATTACAGATAAAGAAACTGAGATTTAGAAGATAATCCTACCCTAGGCCAGTACTTCTACCCCAGACTCAGCTCTCTGCACCACACCACAAAGATGCTATGGAAGATATATTTTCAAACAAATAAAAATACTGGCACCATTCATCTGAAAGACTACTGTCAACCTCAATATAGCCCAAACATAGAGGTAATAGTTATTCACGTGCTGAGTGCATTCTATACCCCAGGCTCTCCGTAAAGTAACTGTCACATATTGACTCATTTAACTCCCAGCAACCCTCTGAGTAGATGCCATTATTTCACCATTTTACAGATGAGGAAAAAGAGGCACAGAGATGGTAAGTAGCTGCCTGAGATCACACAGCTAAGAACTGTCAGAGCCAAGATTCAGGCCCAGGCCGTTGTCTCCAGATACCACATGTACAGCCACTGTTTGATAACGAAGTGAACCACAGACTGAGCATTGATAATAACTAACTCAAAACTCTGATCAACATCCATGTCATGATTTCTTTTCTTTCCTGAAGTAGAGTTGATTTACAATATTATATCAGTTTCAGGTGTACAGCATAATGATTCAATATTTTTATAGATTATACTCCATTAAGTTATTACAAAGTAGCACCTATAATTCCTTGTTGCTGTACAATATATCCTTGTTGCTTATCTATTTTATACATAGTAGTTTGTATCTCTTAATCCCATACCCCTGTCTTGCCTCTCCCCACTGGTAACCACTAGTTTGTTTACTATATCTGTGAGTCTGTTTCTGTTTTGCTACATACATTCATTTGTTTTATTTTTTTAAGATTCCACAAATAAGTGATATCATACAGTATTTGTCTCTGTCTGAGTTACTTCATTAAGTATAATATTCTCTAGGTCCATCCATGTTGCTGCAAATGGCATTATTTCATTCTTTTTATGGTTGAGTAATATTCCATTGTATATATACATACCACATCTTCTTTATCCATTCATCTGTTGAGGGACACTTAGGTTGCTTCTGTATCTTGGCTATTGTAAATAGTGCTGCTGTGAACATTGGGGTGCATGTATCTTTTTGAATTAGTTTTCATTTTTTCTGGATAGATACCCAGGAGTGGAATTGTTGGATTATATTTGAGGACCCTCCATACTGTTTTCCATGGTGGCTGTATCAATTTACATTCCCACCAACAGTGTAGGAGGGTTCACTTTTCTCCACACCCTCTCCAGCATTTATTACTTATAGACTCTTTGATGATAGCCATTCTGATAGGTGTGAGGTGATTTCTCATTGTTGTTTTAATTTGCATCTCTCTAGTAATTAGCAGTGTTGAGCATCTTTTCATGTGCTTGTTAGCCATCTGTATGACTTCTTTGGAAAAAAAGTCTAGTCAGGTCTTCTGCCCATTTTTTGATTGGGTTGTTTGTTTTCTTTGATATTGAGTTGTATGAGCTGTTTATATATTTTGGAGATTAACCCCTTGCTGGTCATGTCATTTACAAATATTTTATCCCCTTCAGTAGGTTGTCTTTTTGTTTTGTTGATGGTTTCCTTTGCTGTGCAAAAGTTTTTAAGTTTAGTTAGGTCCCATTTGTTCATTTTTGCTTTTATTTATCTGCCTTAGGAGAAAGATCCAAAAAAATATTGCTATGATTTATGTCAGAGAGTGTTCTGCCTATGTTCTCTTCTGGGAGTTTTACGGTTTCAGGTCTTATATTTAGGTCTTTAATCCATTTTGAATTTATTTTTATATATGGTATATGCCATGATTTCTGAAGCTTCACTGAATCTTATTTAACGTCTACAATTCTTAACAAGCTGACAAAGCAGTCTCACATACAAGGCCACAAAATTTGGCCCCTGCCTACAGCTCCACCTTCATATTCTGCCATTCTTGCTCTGCTCCAGCCTCACTAGCCTACTTTAGTGCTCTCCTCAGGGCCTTTGTACCTGCCATTCCCTGTGTCTAGAATGCTCTTCCCACAACCCTATGCCTGATGACCTCCTAACTCAGCCTTCAGCTATCAGTTTAAACATTACTTCCTCAAGGGGGCTTAACACCATTCTACTTTTCCATAGTGCTTTTTATCAGAACGCTTAATAACTATAGATTTATTTATGTGATTACTGGCATTATACAGGCAAGAGTAGATACAATTCTACTCACCCCTGCACTGGCTGTGCCTAATATGCTCCAGAACACAATAGACATGGAATAAATGTTTGTTGGATATGTTAATTCATGACATTCTTTCACATAATTTTCATGCTAACTCTAGGAAGTGGGTAGTCAAGGGTATATTAAACTCATTTTACAGCTAAGGATATTTAAAACCAAAGAGGTTTAGGGTGATTTCCATAATCATTCAATGCTGCCTTTCATCCACTCCATGAGAGGAGTTGATAATGGAGCTGTCCTCTATTTTCAACAGCAAATAAGCTGCAGGCTCAGAGGGTCAGGCAAGGATGCTGTCAAGACCAGCTCTATGCCCATTTGCCCAGCACTGGGAAACACTAACGTTCTGTTGTTGTTTGATAGTTACGAAAAGTCCACAGTGTTCTAGGCACCATATAGAATAAGCCTTTGGTTCCAAACATTACCTAACAACATAAAAATCAAATTCAATCTATTTTGAGTTTCCCTTAGAGTTTAGTCCAAAAGCCTGGATGAGACTGATTCAGTGTTTGTTTGGAGTCAACAGAAACAGTAACCAAATTCACGGGAAGGATTGTTCACATGGCCTTCATCAGGTCATTGACCTTTCAGGCCCTCGGACTCCTCATGTGAAAAATGAAAATCCTGGACTTGGTGTCCTCCACAATTTCTTCTTCTCTGAATGCATGGTCTTCCAAACACACTTGTAGATTTGACCACTCACAACTTGACAGAGTAACTTTTTGAGATACTAATTATGATTTTCTTATGTTTTCACCTTTCCATTCAAGAAGGTAGAAATCAATGTATCTATCCTGTGGAGCAAACTAGAAATCAAAAGTTGCCTACATGCAATTCCTTTCCTAGATTTTATTTCCAAAAGAACCAAGACCATATAGGAGAAAAGAATTTGAGAGATGAAAGTTGAAGAGAAAGATGTCTGCAAATGTAGAGAGCAGATGGCTTGTAGACTGCTCCCTGGCAATGCCCAAGAGGCAACAGGACTGCCAAGAAAGAACCTCGTGGGCCATGATAAAGGCTAATCTTCTGGGTTGGGGGCTCCCAGACTCACCAAAGCTCACCACACACCAAGCACAACCCAAAAGAACCAGGTCAGCCAGATCTGAGAAGACCATGTGGCCTGGGACAATGGTGTTCTCACAGTTAACCACTTGTACAGAAGACAAATGACCCAAACAGGCTTGCAAACATCCTGGCACTTGCCTAAGATTGCAGAATGGGGGGTGGGAGGGAGGGCCCAAGCTGAAAAATTGAGTTCATTTCCAGAAAAAAAAATTTAATGCAGTATTTCCTGGACTTCTGAGTTAGTTAACTATAATTCCTACTATTCTCATATGATAACCTGTATCAAGACCAATGGATCTGGTTTCAGTGGAAGCCGTGCAGAGGAGAAAATGTCACAGACAGAGCAACCTGCATCCTCAGAACTGGCTGAAAACAGCAGAAAAGGAAGGTCCCCCTGATTTTTGTTGGGAGGGTATGAAAGGCTTTGACTGTTAACAACTTCTGGCTTTTTCTTCTAACAGAGTGTACAATTCGGTCATTTTTTTCTGTTGTCTCAGAGCCTAGCACTTAACAGACACATTTTAAATGATTCATTCTTTCTAATTTTTAGTTACTGGTATAATTTTTCATTTATGTTACATTACTATATTAAGAACTATCTCAGGAATATATTTTCATATAAATATATGAAATATATGTTCATATAACCATAGCTATTTTGGCCAGACTGTTTTTGGTATCCTATATTTCTCATTGTCAACTGAAAAAACACATCTTATAATTAAAGAGAAACTCCAACTAACATTCCCCAGTAAAGATAAATAACTAGCAAATGCATGAATAAAGTTTCTCTTTATGCTTTTATTGTAAAGAGTAATGACTTGAGAGGTGAATACTTTATATACCTTAAGAATGGTAAACATTTACATTCTATGCTCTAAAATTAACCCCCAAAACATCAACATGAATAAGAAACAGAAGCACAATCTCCATTTTATAAAACCAAGACACATATAACCCAGAGCCGCAATACATTAAGAGAGAAAAATCATGGAAGAATGGGTACAACCATTCAGTCAAGAAACAAGCTAACATATTTTTTTTTAATTCTCAAGAATTTTAGATACCTGGTAAAGCAGAAGACACAGGTGAGGCAACAGGTTGAAAAGAAAAAGATTATTTGGAAATGTGTTATGAGAAGCAATGAGGCCCCAGTTCCCTACCCAACACTAACAGATGAACACCTTCCCATTCCCTGCAGGAGATGGGCTGTATGCTGGGGGAAAATGAACAAAAGAAACTGCAGAAGTGAGGACACCAGACACAAAAAAGGTACTTAACCAAAACCAGTAACTACGTAATTTGAAAGTCTATATGCTGAACAGAGAGACCTCCCCCAAACCCTCTTTTTTGACCAGTTCCAGAATTCTAGCAGTCCAATCTTTACTCCCCAAACAATATATTGGAGAATATTTTCCTGATAAAGTTGAACCACCCCAGAATAAAGACCTACAGAGACTGACGTGTAAGGGTTTTCAACCTAAAAGCTGGATAATCAGTCAACAACACCAACACACACTGGCTTTCAGTCAGCTTCAAGCCACCACTAGTAAATGTGAATGATGAGCCACGGATCATTTGAGGCAAATAAACAATGCCTCCAACATGAAAGGTAAAGAGAAAATAAATAGACTAAAAAGAGAATTTGGAGAAAACAAGCAATGCAAGGAATGGGGGGAAAAACCTTTAAAATAAAAATAGCTATATTATCAGAGGGAAAATAAAAGGTATTGCATTCATGAAAAAGAACAAGATGCTATCTTTATAAATGATCAAAGAAAGGAAATAAATTTCAATATTAAAAATATGACCACCAAAATAGAAATTTCAATTAAATAGAAATTTCAATTAAATAGTGAGTGAGAAGGTAAAGTAAAAGAACTCTTCTAGAAAGTAAAAACAAAGAGACTGGAAAAAAGAACAAAAATAAGAAATTAGAGAACATCAATTCAGGAGATCCATCATATCCATATAGTAGAAGTTGCAAAAAAGAACAATGCGAGAAAATTTCCAAGTGAAATTTGATGAAAAGGATCCACTAAGTGCTCAGACTAATAAATGGAAAAGATTAGTGCTAAGGCATATATTCTGAAATTTGAGAATAGCAAGAATAAGGGGAAAAATTCTAAAAATTTCCAGAAAGGGTTCAGGAATCTGCATTGCATTGCATTGCATGTCCCAACAAGATCCTTAAAAGCTCTGTAGAAAACTACAGGGCAATTCTGAAGAGAAAATTAGTTTCTACCCAAAATTTTATACCCAGGCAAGTGATCAATTAAGCGTGAGGGAAGAATAAAAAAATTATCAGGTGTACAGTGTCAAAACTGTTCCTTTCCTTTAGCCTTTTCTAAGGAAACTACAGAAGGATATGCTCCAGAAAACCAAAGGAATTACCAAGAGAAAAGGAAAGCAAATGACTCAGCGAAATGGGGAACCCAACACAGAATAAAGCAAAGAGAGCTTCCAGGAATATGGGAAAACGAAATGCAAAGATAATAGTTGTGAATTAGAGCAAGCAAGCAACCAGTCTAGAAGGACAGCATGGAGCAGAAGGAGAGGAGCCTTGAGGAAAGATATCTACCAGATAATATGAAACTGAAATTTTATCTGACAAGTTTATGTGGAAACTGAAATAAGAGGTATTTTACAATAGTACTGGAGGGTGAGGGAAACTAACCCATGGTTTCAAATATATATAAGCAAATTTTAAAAAAAGAGAGGAAGAGCGAGGGAAAGGGGGGGAGAGAGAGAGAGAATCATTATCTCCAGGAAAAACAAAAGGTTGTAGTAGAAAGAAAATGCAATCACTTGACTCACTTGAATATAGACTTACCCAAACTATATGAAACAATGAGTGGATAAAAAGAGGGAGTTGATAAAGAGCTAAAATTCTCATCTTCCATAATAGGAAGTCAATAAATGTCTGAGACTGAAGACTAAAGAGACAGATGTAAACTATATTATTTGGAAATATGGAAATAAAGACAGAAGATATAGCTTAAAAAATTAAAGATGGATGCCTCTGGCACTATTTACAAAAGCCAGGACATGGAAGCAACCTAAATGTCCATCAACAGAGGAGTGGATAAAGAAGATGTGGTACATACATACAATGGAATATTAGCCATAAAAAAGAACGAAATAATGCCATTTGCAGCAACATGGATGAACCCAGAGATTATCATACTGAGTGAAATAAGTCAGACAGAGAAAGACAATATCATATGATATCACTTATATGCGGAATCTAAAAAAAGGGTAAAAATGAACTTATCTACAAAACAGAAATAGAGTTACAGATGTAGAAAACAAACTTACGGTTACCAGGGGGTAACAGGGGGGAGGGTTAAATTGGGACATTGGGATTGACATATACACACTACTATATATAAAATGAATAACTAATAAGGACCTACTGTATAGCACAGGAACTCTGCTCAATAGTCTGTAATGGCCTATATAGGAAAAGAATCTAAAAAAGAGTGGAAAAAAAAAATATATATATATATACATATGTATATGTATAAATATGTATATGTATATGTATAACTGATTCACTTTGCTGTAACCTGAAACTAACACAACATTGTAAATCAACTATACTCCAGTAAAAATTAAAAAAAAAAAAAGATGGATGCCTCTGGAAAGTAGATCAGCAATGGTCAGTGAGGATAGGTGTGAATGGAAATAAAGATCTAAAAAGAAAAATAATAAAATAAAATAGAAGTCCTTTTTGGATTTTATAAGCTTTTTATCATTATTTGATATTTTAACTATACACATTCATTCTTTTCATAAAAATACAAATTAAATTTTTAAAGACAGCTAATTCCAGGACTTGAGGTTAGTTCATTCATAAGAAATGTAATAATATGAATAAACTCCAAACTCACAGTACTTGGAAAACTTAAACACATTTTCCTTTAATTATGAAGACTACTCACTTTCTTTTACTTGAAAGATAATCTATGATTCCTCTTTAATGAGGGAAGTCATGAAATTACAGCCTCCTTATTGCTGCAATAAACATCAGCCAGACTAATGATCAGCAAACTTTGTTAATATTTTTTATTATTTTAAAAAGTAAACCATCTTTTAGGGAGCTTCTGAACATTTTGGAAGACCTTTGGAGCTATCCTATATATGGAAAAACTACCAGGATATATCCTTTAGTTACATCAATGTAAGGTAATTATCCAATCATTGCTTTTGGAGAAAAATGGGAGGCCACCTTGTATCTGAATGCAACAACAACTGATTGAGATGTTAACTGAATGTAATCATGTAAACTAAGGGTTTGTTTAACTGGACTATGCCCTTGAGGAGGGAAAAGAAAAAGATGTCCCAGAGGAGAGATTATTGGTATAATCTATAACGTTCTCCATGCTCCCCTCACCCGCATGAGACATACATACAATCACATAGGGTTATTTATGACTGGATGATCCACATTCTGAAAACTGTGTTGTGGACTATTGTGATGCTCAGTCTGGACGAGAAAGTTTACACTGGACCACGACTTGAGGCAGCTAAATAAGACAGCTGTGTTTGCATTTGGAGCAAACTGGCAAAAAAGGGATGAGCCTGGACACAAAAAGTTGATGCTAGAACAGTTCTTGATCTAGCATCCTGAGAAATGACTGCAGGACCAGAGTTATGGCAGATGGGGCCTCAACCACCATGGTGATTCCTGCCAAGGACAGAGTCTTGCTCAGTACTCTGGATTACCTGATCTTGGAGGTTACACTGTGTCCCACCAGGAGCAGAAATTGCAGCAAAGAGGCTGGACTCTTCAGCAGCCTGAACATTTTATTGATGGTATCCTTAACTGACTCCTTTGGACTTAGTAAGTAAACCTGGGGGGTCCCAGAAAATATCAGAGAAGAGAACTTCTGAAGCAAAATGAACTTTTCATATGTTAGGATGGGGAATACAAAGCCATATTCATTTGAATAGCAAATATGCTGTGGCTTTATTATATCCTAAGCTGATGAGGTGGAGGTATATAGCAGTTTATTTTGTATTGATGCTGTTATAGGTTGGGGAGGAGGGGGTATTTTTTTTAAGAACAGCTTTAATCCAGCCATGAAGAATCAAGCATTGTTAGTATTTGGGGATATTTATTTTCAGAAATGTTTCCTGCATAAATGTACAAATGCATATAGGGGCAGAGTTAATTCCTTCCCAAATGAGATAATACTATACAAACTGTTTTACAGTCTGTATTTTACTTGAAAAAATAATGTGATAACATTACATGTTAAATATAGGTCTATATCATTTAAAATAATTGAATTATTTTCCATTGAATGAATGTATCATACCTTTTTAATCAGTTCCATGTTAATGAATAAATGAACATCTTCAATTTTAAAACATAATAAACATTATAGAGAACACCCATTATGTCCATTCTTTGTATCACTACCCTCATTATCTCTTCCAGAACTGTTGCAATGGCTTCATAAATAGCATCATTTTGTCTGGTCTTGGCTCTTTTAAAATAATTCTCAGGGTTTCCCTGGTGGTGCAGTGGGTAAGAATCTGCCTGCCAATGCAGGGGACATGGGTTCAAGGCCTGGTCCGGGAAGATCCCACTTGCCACAGAGCAACCAAGCCCGTGTGTCACAACTACTGAGCCTGCACGCTAGATCCTGTGAGCCACAACTACTGAGCCCACGTGCCACAACTACTGAAGCCCGTGTGCCTAGAGCCCGTGCTCCGCAATAAGAGAAGCCACCACAATGAGAAGCCCACACATCGCAATGAAGAGTAGCCCCCGCTCGCAGCAACTAGAGAAAGCCGGAGCACAGCAATGAAGACCCAACAGAGCCAAAAATAAATTAATTAATTTAAAAAATAAGAAGAAGAAATAAAAAATAAAATAATTCTCTACTAAATAACAGCCTCTCTAGACCAGTTTCACTATGAAATAGTGTCCAAGTTACAAATAAGAGATAGAATTCTTCATGACCTAGACTCTGCTGACATTACTTATAATTTGATTTGGAGTGCAGTATTCTTTTTATAACCTGAAATGACGATCAATCTCTGTTTGGAGAGGACTACCCTTTCCATCATTGGAGAAACTATTGTATTCAGTTATTGAAGGCATCCATTAGTTTACCCAAGCCCACAGCATTGTTCAGTAGGGCCACACTCTAGGGCATGCAGGACGCTGGGCAATATTAGATTTTTAAATGTATTGTAAAATGCATGGCTTCACGTGAAGTACAGGGAATAATGGGTAGAGAAAGGTATTTAGAATTAACTGATTGTCCAATCGGTGCATGTGAAGATTCTTCAGAGTGTCCAGGCACCATTTCTTCCTGTTCAGGTCCATCATGTCTTCTTTTTTTTCACTGTCAAATGTGTCATGCCTAGATAATGTCCTATCTCCACCATGAGAAAAAGTAGCCACACACTTATTCACCATGCCCTATCTCTTCAGAAACTCTTTGTGTTGAAACAACATAAGTCATCTTGCCTTTGCAGTTCCCTAATACCATTTATTTAGTGTTGATTATTTCATTACTCATAACACTGCATTAGCCATTGCACTGCCCATAAAGCTGGTTTCTAATGATTCTCTCAAAGGTTGTTACTGTGGTTCACTGATGAAGACCATAAACACAAGATTTACCCAGAGTAAGAAGGGCAAATGTGGACAAAAATTTGTTTTCTGGCCCCATTAAATTTGCCATTCAAAATTTGATAGCATAAACATAGAACAACATATCTTCCAACCATGTCTTCCTGTAATCACTGCATTCTTAGAATGTGAACTCTCTCCACATTAACCACACACCTGCCCCCCCCACACTGACACCTATAAGGAGGATAGGCGGGGGCCCATGGGTGCTGGAAGAGGAGCTGACCCATACACACAAGGAATGTTCATCCCTTATGACCAACCTGAGAGAGCACAAATGTCACCATATCGATTGGAGGCAAGAAAGAACATGGATGGGAAGGTTCCACTGGTGTCACAGATCAAAGGTCTTGAAAGCCCATGGAGAACATAGATACATCATGCCTGGAGACTGTCTGACAAGTAGTGGAGCCCTCAGAAAAGTAGAGTGACCAACCTGGGCACTAATGGAGGGGCGCACCCAGGATAAAGGACACCTGGCCCCACCCCTGCCATGATTATGTGCTATAGATTAGAGGTGACACTATGGTCAAGACACATGGGTGAGCAAGAGAAGACACACAAGCCCACACACATGGCTCAAGCCCAAGGTGGACCGTTGGAAATTCAGACCAGAGCTCACTTTGAGTCTGGTGTGATGAAAGTCACCTAAAGTCAGAATGTCAGCATCATTCTGTTGGCACAATCTCATGTGATCTCGAAAAAAAAAAAAAAAATACTGCAACAGGAGCGATCTGCTGCCCTCCTGGAACCAGCCAGCCACAGGGCCCCAGGACAACTCCACAGGCATGAGTTCACTGGGGCATGTGGTCAATGCCATCTGTACCACAACCCTGGCCAACCCCAGGCCCAAGACGGTCTTACAAGTTTTCAATCAAGGTATTCTAAAGCATGGGGCCCTCTGAGGCCTGGGACCCAGGAAAGCACCCTACTTGCCCTAGTCTAAGGTGAGTATTGTTGTTCACATTCTATTACATATCTCATTCATTTCACAGTCTTTAGTTTAGTCACAAACTTTTTAAGTTTGCCTAGTTAAGTCAACAGATGAATCAAGCACAGCTAGTAATCTAACAAGCGTTACTGATACAAATATCTGTCCCAAATTTTAAATAAAAAATTCTGATCCTCCAAAATTAAACAGAGAATTACCATATAACCCAGCAATTCTACTCTAAGTTAAAAGAACTGAAGAGAGCTACTCAAACAAGTACTTATACATCCTGCTCATAACAGCACTATTCATATTCGCAATAGCCAAAAGGTGGAAACAGTCCAGATGTACATCAATGGATGAATGGATAAACAAATTGTGATATATACATACAGTGAAATACTATTCAGTCATAAAAAGGAATGTAGTACTCATTCATGCTACAATGTGAGTGAACCTCAAAAGCATCATCTTAAGTGAATGAAGCAAAACACAAAAGGACAAATATTATGACTTCATTTATATGAAATACCCAGAATAGGTAAATCCATAGACACAGAACACAGATTGGTGGTTGCCAGGGGCAAGAAGGAGAAGGAAATTGAATATAACTTCTTAACAGTTTAGGCGTTTCCTTTTGGGGTGATGACAATATTTTGGAACTAGATAGAGGTGGTGCTTATTGACAACATTATGAATGTACTAAATGCCCCTGAATTGCTTGCTTTAAAATGGTTAATTCTGGGCTTCCCTGGTGGTGCAGTGGTTAAGACTCCTCCTGCCAATGGAGGGGACACGGGTTCAAGCCCTGGTCCAGGAAGATCCCACATGCCACAGAGCAACTAGGTCCATGCGCCACAACTACTGAGCCTGCGCTCTAGAGCCTGCGAGCCACAACTACTGAGCCTGCATGCCACAACTCCTGAAGCCCGTGCGCCTAGAGCCTGTGTTCCGCAACAAGAGAAGTCACCGCAATGTGAGGCCCGCGCACCGCAATGAAGAGTAGCCCCCGCTCTTCACAACTAGAGAAAGCCCGTGTGCAGCAACAAAGACCCAACACAGCCAAAAATAAATAAATACATTAATTCTTTTTTAATGGCTAATTTTACGTTATGTGAATTTCACTTCAATTTTGTTTTAAATCTCAATCTTAAAAGATATTTATTTACAACATATTGATATTAAGTTGTTATACTCAAACACAGTCAAGTCAACTATGATAATTTGTGGTCATATTTATGATTATTATTTCTCATAGAACAAAATATCACTGAGAATATGCCCCAAAATACATCTAGTTGGGCTAGTTTTCAGAGAAAGGAAATAGTGCTGAGGTGAAACATTGCTGAAAAGAAAAATATCTGTAGGGAAAAAACCCGAAAAAAAGAAATTGTATTTGTTTCTTTACTTAAGAAAGATCTTTTTAATCAAGAATTTTTAATGTATCAAGGAAAAGAAGCACACTCCAGCAGTTGGCCTTGGGAACTACAGAATAATCAGAAAACCATTTTATAACCAAAACCTTAAAAATATTACCTTAGCATGGTGGTCCTCGATAAAGATAACTGCTATCTGTTCAACAACAAATACATTACAACCAAAGATTTAAAGCAAGCACAACCTACACATCTGCTGTGTTCTTTTGTACGCTGTTCAAGAGATATTCACTGGAGAGATGAAGCAGCAATATAATTAATTCATATACGAGTTTAATCTTATTACAGCCATTACCTTCTAAGTGGAGATATAATTCAAACAATGCTGTACTTCTTTTTAGACTGTTCTTATCAATTTCAGATATTAAAACGATTATTTTAAGCTGTTATAGCCCACAGGCAAAATGAAATAGCATAGAAACCATAAAGCTTTGTAAAACAAAACATGTAAGTAGTCAAACTGGGCTTATCACATCCCCGCCAGATAAAGAGGCTGATCATCAGTCAAGAAATAAACACATTAATCCTGAAGGAAGGAACATTTGCATTTCTATAATGCAAAATTACTCCTGCACTAAAAGATCATGTTGTTGAAGAAACTTAATGTATTTCTTCCCAAAACAATTTTTTAAAGTACTTCAATGCTGGGATTCTTTTGCACAAAAATGAAACAAAAATCATCTACTTTCAGACTATAATAAATTTTTAGGAGTAATTGTTCTTCAAAGAGATAAAAAGCTCCACTATTAATGTGCATGATTTTCTAGATAATATTAAAAGCAATGCAATTACAGTTATGGTAATTGATATGGTTCTTACCTGATAATGATCAGGGGTCAAGAGTTTAAAACATAAAGCAGAACATGCTTTTCACTTTTTAAAGTCAAGTAAGCAATTTGAAGGTTGGCTCTGCGATTGCAGACCCTGGACTCTCTCTTCCCTAACCGAGGTAGGAATGGGAGAGTGCTGCTAAGAAATTCCATGTCCCTTCTTCTCTCATTAAATGCTCTTATCTCCCCCAAACCAGAACTGTTCTTTCCTTAGGAAAAGAGTGTAATTCTCAGTTATCTAGGCAAATGAAAGTCATGCATAACAAGGATAAATTAATTTCACAGTTAATTTCAAACCCCAGTTTCAGCCCCATTTTATTAGTGTTCTACGCTTACTTAATAGATTGACTAAACAAAATCCTTAAATTAAGATAAACAAATAATCTTTTAATTCATTCAAAGTGATGGCACCTTATAAAACTGTGGAGCCCTCTCAAGGTCCCATTGTGCAGTTTTGAGCTTGCTGTTTTGTCCCTGCTGCTAATAGACCCCCTGACCTGGAGCCCTGTGCTACGCTTTCTGACAGTGGAAGCTGTACAGAGCATAATTTAATTGGACCATTTGGGTTTTCATTTGTTTGGGTATTTATGAACCAAATTCACTGGAGACAGAGAATTTACCCAGGTGTAAGAAATAAGGAGCAAGATCATTACCTTTAATGTGACAGATAACAGGAAACGCTAAGAAAAAAAAAAGCTTAAAGGGAAGTCAATTTTTCGACAGCCTGGAGATCACAGTTTACTGTGCTTATGACAGTATCTAGATCAATTCTGAGCCTTTAATGACACGATGTGATTCTTTGTATGAACCAGAAAAAAAACTATGGCATTACCATATTAAAACACTGGCATATTTAAAAATCAGTGAGTAAACAGGGAAATGTTAACAGTGTTTTTAATCAAAGTTATCTTGGGGTGCTGAGATTATGGTATTTTCTGTACTTGTCTGTATTTTTAATTTTTCCCCCAAATAAAATACATTGCTCTCATAAGTTTTTAAAAAAAACAATGATAATTTGTTTCTTAATTTTAAAAATCAGTAGCATGTACTCTCACTGACCCAGAATTTCCAACTGGTTCTCAAACTGTCTTTGCCAGGAAAGAAGCAGAGCATGCAGATATCCAGGCTCCTTATCCAAACTTCGGTTATATTTTCTTTAATAAAGCTTCACTTAAGATTTTTTTTAATGATTCCACTGATTTTTTTAAAAAATTGATTGGAAGCCATTAATCTATTTCAGATAGTTTCTTGGAATTTACTGTAGACAAAGTTCTGTGTTGAGAAAACTGTCACACAGAGGTTTTTTTCTCTTGTCCTCCTACTCCTCCCACATATGCCCCTCTATGCATCCACTTTTCTTTAAGCATTGTTCTTTTTCTTCCATGAGTAAACCTCAGCCCTCGCCTAGTTTTTCCAGTTCTTACTCATCTTGATTCAGCATCACGAAGTCAAGAAACTGAGCAGGCAGAGACAGAACTTTTATAGAGGATGGGAGAGGACGGAACACTATATATACTTACACATTAATTTACTACTTGTCTCCATTGTGTCCTTGGGTATTTGGGGGTGTGGGAGAGAGGATAGTTGAAGTCAGTTGAAAGGTTTTTGGTGATAAAAAGATAGATGGGGGGAAAGGGGTTTTAAGAAGCATGACTATAGGTTATAAAAAAGGATTCTTTTTGATGTTTTTGAGAAACTCTAAGATTTGATAGTAATCAATTGCAATTTTTTGTCAGACTGCTATCTCTTTGCATTTATACTTAATAAAGACTGGTGCTTAATAAAGACACGATGCTCCTGTTATAAACAGGTTCCAACCATATGGGTGGTAGGAGCAAGAATGAAAGAAAATCTAGATGGATCTGGACATAAAACTCTCTGGGTCCTCAGCATGCAAATGTCGCTAAGGAGACTCAGTGTGCCTCTAAATCTATTGTGGTTAGCACCAATATATACTCAGTACAGGACTTTTCTGTTATAAAATCTGAGGTGTGCCACTTACATTTGGATAATTTCCAATGTTCCTTTTAAGACAATGACTCTCTCATACAGACACATACAGAGATACACACACACACACACACACACACATACACACATACACACACACACACTTCGTCTTCTATGTGGACCAGGAAATGCTTATCTCTGTGTCTGGCTAGTTTTTAGGGGACAAAGAGTTGAGCTAATCATTCATGAGACAAAGCATGGAAAGTTGGACAGTCTATGTCCGGCATTGTCAGCAGGTTCAAGCCAAGGGGGAAAGGTCAGTGCTCTGCCTTGTCACAGGTGAACAAAGGAGTCATCTGAGAATCTTACTAGAGTCATGAGAAAGAGTGAAGCGTAGATGGCAAGTCGTATCTCAGTCATATGGAGAAGGTTGGTTCTTTGTGGCAAGCTGTTCCCAGAAGACAAAAGAGTGAGCGGTTATCTTAACTTCGGTGTTTTCAGGGCTCAGGCAAAGTTCAACCTTGCCAGGTTCAGTGAACTTCTGAAGGGGAAAATAATTGAGTACCTGAGACTCTCACATAAAAAACACAACTTCATTGTATCACTGGTTACAGACGCTGGTGTGACTAGTTAATCTCTGTAAGCAAAACTCATCTGAGTAATACTTGAGCATTTTACCACTTGTAGAATTTGAAAAAAATTTAGATTAATTCCTTTCCATTGCTCGGCAATAAAATGAATATGATGAAATCTGAACGTATCTAACAGGCAAAAAGACATGTTGGTGACCAAACTGCATTATAAATGTCATGCAGTCCAAAAAAAGTTTTTTAGTGGCACAGCATGGTACAGAAGAAAGAACACAGATGGACTTGGGTTCAAATCCAAGGTCCACCATTTATTAGCAGTGTGACTTTGGATGATTTAACCTCTCTAAGTCTGTTATGGAAAAAAGGAATAATAAGACTTACCTTGCAAGAGTCCCTTGATTAGAGATCATGAATGTGAAGCCCCAGTGAGAGCCTGCCTGAATGTTGCAGGTATTCAGTGATGGAACCTCACTCTGGCCAAGGCTGAGGGGTCCCACACTCAATCAATGAATGCCCTCACCCAATTTGAGGAGGGTTGTGTGTATGTGAGTATTTCATAAGCACTTGAGTCTATGCACATTAAGTCAAACTCTCTCCAGTGAATGAAATTAAAGATGTAAATCTTGGGAACTATCAATGGTCATATCTCATGACATATGGGGAAAGTCTGTGCTAAGAAAGATGAATGAAGCTGAACCCAGAGAAAAGTCGAAGGGAGGGACTAAGAGTCTTGACATTGTTCAAGTCCTTGGTTCTAATTATCCTTCTGTCCAGCTTCACCCTCCCTATAGCTTGGCTATGCTGAAGGCTGGGCTTCTGTCACTTATATGCCACAGAGTTCTAATCAATACAGGCAGCAATTATTGTTCTTCTAATAATAAGCAAAATGGCATAAGTAAAAGAACGACAGCTGAGAATAAACAGTCTCTTCCCAACTTTATCTCCTACTTAATAATTTATTCCATCACTAATTGTCTGCTTCAGACTGTCTAACAGAAATCAAAGAATATTAAATATAGTTGATATTTTTTCAAAAGATGTTTTTTCCTACATATTTGGCTTCACTTTCTTGGAATTCTTCTTCAAAGAGTAAATTTCATCTTGACTCTAGTTCTCATCTTCCCAGTGGAGCTTTTAAAATAAGCTAATGGTTTTGATGTACATCCAACTCAAGCTGCATAGTATACTATTATACAGCCTGTTCCATCTGGGAAACACTTAGAGATAAAGGAAATAATCTGATTATTTGCTTCATACTAATTGCTGCTCTGAAAATTAGTTTTTTAATGTAGAAAATAACACCATATTTAATGCTTCTTATCTGGCTTAGGTTTTTTAGATATTCAAAGGACTCCAACTGAATGTTGACATGTAGTAAAACAGTGCAGTGTATATAATAGAGAAATTTCAGACTATGCAAATAAGAATACATTTATGTTGCTATCCTGCATCTAGAGTTATTCTTAAGAGTTGTTTCCAGGGACTTAAGAACCTAAATAATCAGAGATAAGAATAAGGAACCTAAGAACTTACTAGGAAATTCTAAATTCATTCTGATTTTATATACTCTGGGTAGCACTAAACAGATAAGGCCAGACACACCTTCAACAGTAATTTGAACAGTGTTTCGTGGACAGAATGTACTGTGAGCTAAACCACTGTAAAAAAAAAAAAAAAAAAAAAAAATGTAGCCTACATACAGGATCCCAAAAAGAACAACAACAAAAACACAGATTTATATAACTGTACACCCCTGTCATGCATAAGATGCTTCTGAAATGAGAACCCTGCTATCAACAGTGGTACTTGGTTTTAAGAGTTTAAAGTTGTCTGGGTTTATACTTTTAGTTACCTTTAGAAAATGTTTAAGCAAAATGTTTTACAACTTTCAGAAAACTCATTAGAATGTCAACCTATTTTATAATTAAAATAAAATACATAAAACCAACAAAACTTTGCCTTCTTTGTCAAAAAGTAGTTACTGCTTTAATTCCTAGCCAGAAGAAATCAAGCATATGCATACACACACGGTTTCAAAGTCCTGCCCATATCCCCTTCACCTACCCAGAGGTCACTTGCAGACAGTTCCATTTACCACTATGGCTTCCTGCAGCATCTCCTTACTTGAGGGCATCCGCTGACCACGCACAGACTGGAAGTACCAGGAAGTAAATGCTCCAGGAGCAACCCTTAACTAGTGAGGGTGGGAGCTGCTAGAAAACCCAAAATTCCTCATCACTCAGGGTGACATTTGGAAGCTCATTCCATCCCATTTTGAAGGGCAGGACTTATCTTTCCTCCCTTCCCTGTCTCATTTCCCCACTCCATCACAGGACCTCCCACAGATGCTACTTGCACCCAAATCCTGGTCATAGCATGTGCTTTGGGGAGAAGCTAAACAAAGACCATCTCCAAGCAGCTATATTCACTCTGCATTGCTCCCTTCCCTTCTTACTACCACCTCCCTGCTTTAAACCCCCAATCGGTATAAAGAAAGCTTATCTCTACAATTCATTTTAAAAAATAGTTGATCTCTATTACACTGAGAAGAGAGACCCAGGAATAATGGACCATTCCCTTTGCTATCCAAGAATTTCACTTTTGGTAATGCACTCACACAAACACACACAAACCTGGAAGTCACATTATAAAATAGC
The DNA here is from genome assembly GCF_028564815.1 of Eubalaena glacialis. Classification (NCBI taxonomy): domain Eukaryota; kingdom Metazoa; phylum Chordata; class Mammalia; order Artiodactyla; family Balaenidae; genus Eubalaena; species Eubalaena glacialis. The sequence continues at coordinate 45,850,041 of NC_083724.1, forward strand.
AAGTAGATTCTTCTCATAAATATATGAAGACTACCCAACTGTATCTGTAAAGCTGAATTAATGATAAAGGCATTCCTAGACAGAGATGCTCAATCAATACTTATTCATGGATGAACAGATAAGAGAATGAATGAATGACTACCTTTCAATTGTAGAATTGAGCACATGAGTCATGAAAGCATGATAAAAATTAGAAAGGAACATAGAATTGAACATAAGGGCCCAAGCAGAAAAGCCTAGCTCCAGCTCTATCACTGACAATGTAACACATACAATGTCACAATCACATATGAGCTTCACCTCGAATCAAGAGTGTCAGACAAGCCAGTATTAAGAGCTTTGGCCCACAAGTCAGGACAGCTGGACCGGAGATCAAGCTCGCCAGTGATTTGACATTTGGCAAATTACAATCTCTACTGGAATAAATCCTGGAGTGATACTTATGCCTTACAGATTATTATTAAAATGAAAAGAAAACATAGCCTTGAAAATGTAATTAATTAGGTTCTATACCCAAGGTAATTACCTGAGGACCTTCAGTTCTATTTGTTTTCTTTAAAGAAAGAGGATAATGCAAACTCTTGGAATGGAAATTTTGGGGTTTTTATTACCAGTAGAAAGTTATTCAAACTGAACTCTTAGGTAGAAACCCAATTTATATATGTTCATTTATTCAATCAACAAATATTTTTTGTGAACCAGGCATTGTTCAAAGTACAGCAGTGAACACAATAGACATAAAACCCAGACCTTGTGGAATTTACAATTTAGAAGAAGTGCTCTGGCTGAAGTGTATTATTAGCTGGGAGAGGCAAGGGGAACAGTCCCTGGGGCTTTTCAGGATGCATAAGAATCATCTGGAGCACTTGTGTAACTCCCCCACCTACATTCCTCCAGCATCTGATTCTCTAGAGCTCAAGAAAGGAAATCAGAACACTCACCAAGTACTCCAAACTACCTGATGCAGGTGATACAGACCACACTGTGAGAAACACTGCCCTCAAGTTTCCTATGGCACAATTTACAAACTACATGCCTAGGTGATTTCTCTAGGAGCCAGCCTTTCTGTCTTGATTCTCAGATGGTTATCAATAAACATATTTGATGGATGCCCCCAGTGAACTAGAACCTGGGAAATTTATCAAGTTTAATAAGAGATATACTTTGTGCCAAAGTCATAGTTAAATAAAAACAAAGTACTTTAGGCCTCATATATCAGATCCTAAAAGTATTCATAAGAGTAAATTGGACAAATGAATACTTGTTAGTTGCTCCTCAACCGAGTTTCCCCAAGCGCTTGGCACATACGTTGTACACTTACCGTAAGTATCATAAGTATCTGTTTCTGCCAGTGTTTCCTACTCCTGAGTGGTTGTTCATCAAATATGAGAACTGTGATTTATGTTAGTCTTTGTGTCCACAGTGCCACCACAGTCTTGTTACATGGTAGACACTAAATACTTGTGAATAAATGAGGCAATAAATGAATGAACAAATGAACTGACAGGTAAATAAACTCAGCCTGGCTTGCATTAGTTTTCTCATCTGGCAAATGATCTCCTTCTACATGATATGTCCAACTTCCCTTCCAAATCTCTAATCCTAATATTGAAAGAAGAAAAAGCAGGAATAAAGAGAAAAACCAGCCAAATATTAACTGCTGCAATTAAACCTGCAAAAATTAAACCTGTAAAAATATATCTACTAAAGAGAAAGCTTGTTATAATAAGGCACTTTATAAGAGTTTGCTGGTCCTCCAACACTAGAGTTATACAAAGTTTCCATAGCACATCCTCCTTCTACTGCAAAAACTTTTAACCAATAAAGTAATTCCAAGAATTTGATAATGATGACGACAACGATGATGATGAGATGAAAAGAAAAGCCTCCGTTTTCTTAGGTATCACTGCCCTCTGCTGGATAGAATTAGAAGTTTCCACATAAATGTACATAATTTTCCAGACTCTGGCTAGTAAGGGACTTTTAAAGTTACCCTTATGTAGTCAAACCCAGGGCTAAGATGAGACTAAGGATCAGTATTTGATTTTCCTTTTTGCATAAGACTCCACTATGGCTTGGCATGCCATTGTTACTGATCCCGTCTTTATTCAAAATTGTGATATTTTGTTCCCCATGGATTATTCTGCATTAATTTCCGTTTTTTAAATATTGTATTAAAATATTGTTTATCTTGAGTATTGAGTCTTTTTTGTGTCCTCCTAAATGTTTCACAGAAGATGACTGCCTCACTTGCCTCACCCCAGTCCCAGCCCTGATTAAAAGTGCCTCCTCAAGGTGGTTGGCCAGCTGTGAACACTTCAGGGACACCTTCCCTCACTAGGTCAAGGTTCCCTAAGCCAAGCTCCCACAGGGCCAGGTACCTCTCCTTGCATAATTGCTGGATAAACATCCATCTCCCACTCTAGACTCAGAACTCTATGAAAGTGGGAACCACAGCTGGTATTTGTTCTAAGCATGGGATTTCCAGCCCCTAGCACAGATCTAGCACATCATAAACCTCCATAAATATAAGTTGAATGAAAGGATAAACAAATACCACCAAGGAAAGAAGGAAGAACTGTGTAGCAGACTTTTCCATCTTTGGAAGATCTTACCATAGAGCAAGGTAAAAGTAATAAGAACAACAACTGCCATTTACTGATTGCTTACTGCACAGCAGACACTGTGCTAAGTAATACATGATCTCACTTAATCCACACAACCCCCTATGATACATGTACCTTTATCACACACATTACAGTAGAGGAGGAACCTAAGACCTAGAGAAATACAGAAACCAGAAACCTTTCTTCTTGCAGTTTTCACACTGGTTCTAGAACTTTTCTTCAGTAACACTTTTATATATCACATAAAAATAATTCCAACTCCCACCAAAAAAAGTGTCATATATCTGTTGAAGGGCACTACAGTAAGATCTTCAAGGGATAAAAAGAAAAAGTAGAACACATTTCTCTCTGGGATCCTCAGTCTAGGAAAATGGAGAGGATTTTTTAAGTATGCAAATGATAATTTAAAAATACATAGCTCAGTAACGCCAAGGTCATAAGAAAAGGAATAAGTGTAAGTTCAAATGAGAGAATGGTTATAATCTGGTTGGAGGGATCAAGAATCCCTTCATAGGAGGTGGCAGCATGTCAAATATGCCTTGAAGGATGGATAAAATATTAACAGGCAAAATTAAGGGAGAGAGGGAGAGGGAGAGCAATTTATAAAGAGGCAAGAGTCCAAGCGCAGTGAGAGAGGCAGGAGCCTGTGGGTGTGTGGGTGTGTGGGTGTGTGTCAGAAGAAGTGCTCCAGTTTGCAGGGTGGCAGACTGGAGCATATTACCAAGGGCTCTCTGGGCCAGCCTGAGGTATCTGTATTTAAGTATTTCCTACTAGAAAGAAAGCGGATTTTTGAGCACAGCTTTCCTCCCCCACTGAAAGCTCAAACCGCCCTCCCCCACTGAAAGCTCAAACCGCCCTCCCCCACTGAAAGCCAGCAATTCAGCTTGCTAGTAGTTCCTTGGGCCATCCATCCCAACCATTGCTGTTTCTAGAATTTGCTACCTGTTGGGACCACAAAGGCGGGTGAAAGGGTCTGGAAGCACTGGTAGGATGGGTGAGGGTGACCCCGGTGGCCGCTTAGCAGACCGAGGCAATGGTGAAGGCAGCAGCACCTTCCCTTCCCCACACTGCTCCACCGGGACCTGGGCTGGAAAGCAGAGCAAGTAGGTGGTAGTCACCTTGGTGGTGGCAATGTGGGTGGGGCTGGGACTTGGGGTCTCCAGGTCCCATCATGTGGGAGGTGCTAACATCTGGATACACACCCATCCCAGGCACTTTTGGCTGCAACACAGCTAATGAGAAAGTCCTTGGAAAGACCTTGATGGAGTTCCTGGTATAGAATCATGGCTCTAAATGCAACATGATTTAGTCAGGGATAACCACAAAAACATTTTTTTTCTAAAATCAACAGACAATTTACAAATTATTAGAACTGGATGAACGATTTACACTAGAATTTACAGCACTTGTTTTATGGCATAAAGTTCAGTTAGAGAATAAGAAATACATTTCTCATCATATCTTGGGTCACAAATCAAGCCTTGGTAAATTTAAGAAAACTGAAATCGTATCAAGTATCTTTTCTGACCACAACGCTATGAGACTAGATATCAATTACAGGAAAAAAATCTGTAAAAAATACAAACACATGGAGGCTAAACAATATACTACTTAATAACCAAGAGATCACTGAAGAAGTCAAAGACGAAGTCAAAAAATACCTAGAAACAAATGACAATGAAAACACGACAACCCAAAACCTATGGGATGCAGCAAAAGCAGTTCTAAGAGGGAAGTTTATAGCAATAAAATCCTACCTTAAGAAACAAGAAACATCTCAAATAAACAACCTAACCTTACACCTAAAACAATTAGAGAAAGAAGAACAAAAAAACCCAAAGTTAGCAGAAGGAAAGAAATCATAAAGATCAGATCAGAAAAAAATGAAAAAGAAATGAAGGAAATGATAGCAAAGATCGATAAAACTAAAAGCTGGCTCTTTGAGAAGATAAACAAAATTGATAAACAATTAGCCAGACTCAACAAGAAAAAAAAGAAGACTCAAATTAATAGAATTAGAAATGAAAAAGGAGAAGTAACAACTGACACTGCAGAAATACAAACGATCATGAGCGATTACTACAAGCAACTATATGCCAATAAAATGGACAACCTGGAAGAAATGGACAAATTCTTAAAAATGCACAACCTTCTGAGACTGAACCAGGAAGAAATAGAAAATATGAACAGACCAATAACAAGCACTGAAATTCAAACTGTGATTAAAAATCTTCCAACAAACAAAAGCCCAGGACCAGATGGTTTCACAGGTGAATTCTATCAAACGCTTAGAGAAGAGCTAACACCTATCCTTCTCAAACTCTTCCAAAGTATAGCAGAGGGAGGAATACTCCCAAACTCATTCTACGAGGCCACCATCACCCTGATACCAAAACCAGACAAAGATGTCACAAAGAAAGAAAACTACAGGCCAATATCACTGATGAACATAGATGCAAAAATCCTCAACAAAATACTAGCAAACAGAATCCAACAGCACATTAAAAGGATCATACACCATGATCAAGTGGGGTTTATCCCAGGAATGCAAGGATTCTTCAATATACGCAATCAATGTGATATACCATATTAATAAATTGAAGGAGAAAAACCATAAGATTATCTCAATAGATGCAGAAAAAGCTTTCTACAAAATTCAACACCCATTTATAATAAAAACCCTCCAGAAAGTAGGCATAGAGGGAACTTACCTCAACATAATAAAGGCCATATATGACAAACCCACAGCCAACATCATCCTCAATGGTGAAAAACTGAAACCTTTGCCACTAAGATCAGGAACAAGACAAGGTTGCCCACTCTCACCACTATTATTCAACATAGTTTTGGAAGTTTTAGCCACAGCAATCAGAGAAGAAAAAGAAATAAAAAGAATCCAAATTGGAAAAGAAGAAGTAAAGCTGTCACTGTTTGCAGATGACATGATACTATACATAGAAAATACTAAAGATGCTACCAGAAAACTAGTAGAGCTAATCAATGAATTTGGTAAAGTAGCAGGATACAAAATTAATGCAAAGAAGTCTCTTGCATTCCTATACACTAATGATGACAAATCTGAAAGTGAAATTAAGAAAACACTCCCATTTACCATTGCAACAAAAAGAATAAAATACCTAGGAATAAACCTACCTAAGGAGACAAAAGACCTGTATGCAGAAAACTATAAGACACTGATGAAAGAAATTAAAAATGATATAAATAGATGGAGAGATACACCATGTTCTTGGATTGGAAGAATCAACATTGTGAAAATGACTCTACTACCCAAAGCAATCTACAGATTCAATGCAATCCCTATCAAACTACCAATGTCATTTTTCACAGAACTAGAACAAAAAATTTCACAATTTGTATTGAAACACAAAAGACCCCGAATAGCCAAAGCAATCATGAGAGAGAAAAATGGAGCTGGAGGAATCAGGCTCCCGGACTTCAGACTATACTACAAAGCTACAGTAATCAAGACAGTTTGGTACTGGCACAAAAACAGAAAGAGAGATCAATGGAACAGGATAGAAAGCCCAGAGATAAACCCACGCACATATGGTCACCTTATCTTTGATAAAGGAGGCAAGAATATACAGTGGAGAAAAGACAGCCTCTTCAATAAGTGGTGCTGAGAAAACTGGACAGCTACATGTAGAAGAATGAAATTAGAACACTCCCTAACACCATACACAAAAATAAACTCAAAATGGATTAAAGACCTAAATGTAAGGCCAGACACTATAAATCTCTTAGAGGAAAACATAGGCAGAACACTCTATGACATAAATCACAGCAAGATCCTTTTTGACCCACCTCCTAGAGAAATGGAAATAAAACCAAAAATAAACAAATGGGACCTAATGAAACTTAAAAGCTTTTGCACAGCAAAGGAAACCATAAACAAGACGAAAAGACGGCCCTCAGAATGGAAGAAAATATTTGCAAATGAAGCAACTGACAAAGGATTAATCTCCAAAATTTACAAGCAGCTCATGCAGCTCAATATCAAAAAAACAAACAACCCAATCCAAAAATGGGCAGAAAACCTAAATAGACATTTCTCCCAAGAAGATATACAGATTGCCAACAAACACATTAAAGAATGCTCAACATCATTAATCATTAGAGAAATGCAAATCAAAACTACAATGAGATATCATCTCACACCGGTCAGAATGGCCATCACCAAAAAATCTACAAACAATAAATGCTGGAGAGGGTGTGGAGAAAAGGGAACCTTCTTGCACTGTTGGTGGGAATGTAAATTGACACAGCCACTATGGAGAACAGTATGGAGGTTCCTTAAAAAACTAAAAATAGAACTACCATACAACCCAGCAATCCCACTAGTGGGCATATACCCTGAGAAAACCATAATTCAAAAAGAGTCATGTACCACAATGTTCATTGCAGCTCTATTTACAATAGCCAGGACATGGAAGCAACCTAAGTGTCCACTGACAGATGAATGGATAAAGAAGATGTGGCATATATACAATGGAATATTACTCAGCCATAGAAAGAAATGAAACTGAGTTATTTGTAGTGAGGTGGATGGACCTAGAGTCTGTCATACAGAGTGAAGTAAGTCAGAAAGAGAGAAACAAATACCACATGCTAACACATATATATGGAATCTAAAAAAAAAAAATGGTCATGAAGAACCTAGGGGCAAGACGGGAATAAAGACGCAGACCTACTAGAGAATGGACTTGAGGACACGGGGAGGGGGAAGGGTAAGCTGGGATAAAGTGAGAGAGTGGCATGGACATACATACACTACCAAATGTAAAATAGATAGCTAGTGGGAAGCAGCCGCATAGCACAGGGAGATCAGCTCGGTGCTTTGTGACCACCTAGCACAGTGGGATAGGGAGGGTGGGAGGGAGGGAGACGAAAGAGGGAAGAGATATAGGGATATATGTATATGTATAACTGATCCACTTTGTTATAAAGCAGAAACTAACACACCATTGTAAAGCAATTATACTCCAATAAAGATGTTAAAAAAATACATTTCTCGTTTTCTTATTCACTTATTTATGTATATAAGCATAGTAGTTGCTGTTTCAAACATCACTCAGGTTTACAGGCATTCATTTCCATGGAGACAGGGAACTGTCAGGGAGGGGCCTGTGCAGCAAATGAGGGTATACAAAGACAAACCTCCCTCCTACACAGTGGCTGACCTCACCTGGGTGTATCCATGGCCCTTAGCTCCTACCCCACTAACCTCTGTGCTACGATATCTCCAGCCAACTCCTCTAAGGCACATGTTGATACAATGTGCATCTAGTTTGCTTTTTCCTTCACAGGTGGAAGAGACTGTAACCAGAACACAAGAGCTTTACTGACTGATTAACTTACCTAAAGGTTAGGTAAGATGTATTCATTCATTTTAAGACATGTAATTATTGAAGTCTTGCTATGTGCCAAACACTGTGCTAGACTCTGGGGACACAATAATGAGTGACACATAAGTATCTAAGGAGGAAGGACCCCAAGCTAGCCTTAGAGGGTAGGAAAAGCTTTCCAGAGAAACTGCTGTCAACACTGAAACCTGAGAGATGAACAAACATTAGCTGGACTCTGGAACTGCTGGGGAGGAGAGAGGGAAGAAGAAAGGAGGGGAGGGAGGGAGGCGAAGGAGAGCACAACTGCTGCTCCTGCAGAAAGGACAGCAGTGCAAAGGCCTGGGACGGGGAGAGAGAGAGAAAAGGGGAGGGGGAGGGAGCATGGTTCCTTGGGGAACTGTGGTTGTTTCCAAGGCTGGAGCACCGAGCACAAGGTGGGGAGTAGTGAGAGCAGACTAGGGTGCCAAGCAAGGCCCAGCTCACAAAGGGCCTTGTGAGCCAATTAAGGGATCTGAGCTTCATCATGACAGTAATGGAGGGACACAGAAAAGACTTAAAAGAGGAGTGACATGACCAGGTTTGCATTTGAGAAAGGACACCCTAGTTGCAGCATAGGGACTACATGGGACACAGGTAGACTAGAAGCAGGGAGACAAGTAACGATGCGTGCTGTGGTCAATAGGGTGAAAGGAAATGGTGTCCAGAACTAAATTAATTACCACAGGAGTTGAGAAGTAGGTGTTTTAAACACTATTTTTTAGGAAGAATGGGAAAACCTTGATGATTGATGGATGGTGTTACTGACCAAATGTTTGTGTCCCCCCCAAAATTCCTATGCTGAAGCCGTAATTCTCGGTGTGCCTAGATTTGGAGATAGAGCCTCTAAAGAAGTAATTAAGGTTAAAAGAGGTCATAAGGATGACCTGATCTGATGAAATTAGTCTTTATAAGCAGAGACACCAGAGAGAGCTTTCTCTGCCTCCCTCTGTCTCTGTCTCCCTGTGTGTCTGTCTGTCTGTCTCTTTCTCTCCCCTATGTGAGCACACAGTGAGAAGGCAGACATGTGTAAGCCAGGAAAAGAGCTCTCACCAGAAACCAAATTTGCCAGCACCTTGATCTTGGACTTCCCAGCCTAAAAAATTTTGAGAAAATAAATTTCTGTTGTTTAAGCCCCCCAGAACCTAACAGAATACTGTGGTATTTTGTTATAGCAGCCTAAGCAGACTAATACAGATGGGAATTCAGGGAAGGGAAGGAGTCCAATGGAACATCTAGGGCTCTAGCTCGGTCACTGGATTGCTTGGGGTACCAGCCACTGATAGAGAAGCATAGGACAAACAGGCTTATGGAGAAGGATGATGAGTTCAGTTCTGTGCAGATAGAGTTTGAGAGATTACAGGATATGCTTGTGGAGATGTCCAGTGAGCAGATACATAAATATGGAGCTCAGGAGAAAAAAGCTCTACCAGAGATACAGATTTGAGAATAATCAGCATAAAGGTAATCATCAAAGCCTTGAAAATAAATGAGATTTCTCAGGAAGAATATGAGAATGAATGAAAAGAAAAAAAAAGAATTTAGGACATGTCAAAAGATCATCACTATTTAAGGAGTGGGAAAAGGAAAAAGAAGAGCTCTTAAGAAAGATTAAAAGAGAAAGGACAAATCCAAGAAACCATAGTGGACAAAGCAAAGGGGGAGGGAGATATCAACAAGGAGGGCATGAGCAATAGTGCCAGATGTTAATGGGAGATTAAGTTAGGCAAGGGCAGAGAAGGCATCCAAGGGTTCAGCAGCAAGGAGGATGCTGATGACCTCGAAAAGAGAATCTTCAGAGCAGTGGAGGGGGCAGCACCTGGGGTGCAGAGTTAAGGGCTGAATATGCAGAATAAACGCTGAGAGAAATGGAGGGAAAACAACGTGAGGAATAAGAGCAATGCATATTTGCAAATTTTTTTACACTTGAGTTGTAATTTTTTTAATAGATATAAATAGTAGGACAGAATTCATTACTAGAGGCATAAGGAGATGCTTCATTCATGCCATGCTATTTTTTAAATTAGGCGACTTGGCAGGTTAGAAATGAAGTCACATTTCAACCTCATGTGGAACTAGACTGGCATATTTTGTTCTGATTAGGTTTTTGGTTTTTTTTTTATAAGGAAGTTTTAAATTATTATTTATTTATTTATTTTTGGCTGTGTTGGGTCTTCGTTTCTGTGTGAGGTCTTTCTCTAGTTGCGGCAAGCGGGGGCCACTCTTCATCGCGGTGCGCGGGCCTCTCACTATCGCGGCCTCCCTTGTTGCAGAGCACAGGCTCCGGACGCGCAGGCTCAGCAGTTGTGGCTCACGGGCCTAGTTGCTCCGCGGCATGTGGGATCTTCCCAGACCAGGGCTCGAACCCGTGTCCCCTGCATTGGCAGGCAGATTCCCAACGACTGCGCCACCACGGAAGCCCATATTAGGTTTTAATAGAAACGAAGCTTCATGAATCTCTGAACTTTCAAGACTGTTACTTCTGTTTATTTCTGAAGTGGCTTGAGAGCAACTATAAATGTGTTCTGAAGCCAGGCAAATTCCAGGAAATTTATCTCTGTGTATTGTAATGTTGGTTGTCATTATTGTTATTTGGAGATAATAATATTCTGTACATCATTAAATGATCTTATTGACCCAGAACCTTACTAAACTATGGTTGAGATAGAAATCTCTGAGTCTAGGAAGAAACTCACCCCATCCCTCTCCCTCATCTTTTCTCTCCTTCTGTCCCTCATCCAAATGTGAAGAGCCCTAAATCAGCAGCTAGCCAGATCACAGCTACTCTGTTTACCTGTGCATTTTACCTCTGTTACCTGTGCATACTCTGTTTACCTCTGTTTACCTGAGGTGACTCTGTTTACCTGTGCATTTTAATTCCTCTGAAAGAAGTCCTTTCCTGCTCTTAAATCCTCAGATGAAATGAGGATTCTGTCACTCTCCTCCTCCCTCTAAATTCTAGAACGTGGTCCATCTCAGACCCACTACCTTCACGCTTTCCCTCTGATTCTCTTCTGTCCAACTCCAGGCAACGTTATCCAGTCTTTATGCAGGACACTTTTGTCTTTGCAAGGTCTTGATTTCAAAAATACAAGTTAAAATCAGTTGTGTGTCAGCCCATCCCCATGGCATGAAGGTGAATTTCATAACACATCAAGCCGACACAGAGGTACAAAATCTGTGGGGGGGAGGGGCAGGGTAGGGAGGAATATTAGTTTATTTCTCAAAATATTATCTTGCCACCTAAACAAATAAAAGAAGAAAGAAGGAAAGAATAGGGAAAAAGCAGTTGGATATAATACGAAAACCTAAAGCACCCATCAATCAACACCATAATCACTGGGGACAATTTTGGTATATATCTTTTCAGTTCATTATCTATTTATATGCACATGTATATATTTCTACGATTCCTAACTTTTGCTACCTGTAGCTTGCAACCTGCTTTATTAAAGTGAGCGAACAGTAATTTTTATATTTTCATTAATTTTAATGGGGAAAATTACGATACATTTCATCCCAACCTATAATACCCAGACAATTTTCACACTGCTAACTGAAAAATGAAAACAAGTTATATAAGCAATAGACAACAATATATGAAATGATATGAATATGGTTTGTACATTGGCTGAAATATAATAAAGATTTATTATTCTCACAAAATAAGGAAGAGTCTTGATAGTAGGTACTGACTGGGCACTGCTTGAGGGAGTCACTCTTTCAGAAGATGAATTCTCCATGTACCATTTTCTTTACCAGATTTTCAAACTTTGGGGTATTCATGGTCATTATTTTGCACTGAAATGGGACCTAGATATAACACTGAAAACCATTTTTCAGGCAAAATAAAGGCTAAATCTGCCAGTCCTTAGTAACATATGGAAAGAGCACACAGAGATGCTATATCTTTATTGCACTTGATTAGTGAACATGTAAAAAGCAATCATTTTGGAATCCCCAAATATGGTGCCCAATTCACTGTTTCATATTGTAGTATTTGATTAGAAACTATTGTGTTGAGAAAATTGGTGAGTGTTCATTAGCCTAAAACCATAATGTTTCTTATAGCATATTTATTTAGTATTGCTCGGGTGAAAAACAAATACTTTTTTTAAAGAGTTGTCTGAAAAATGTTAAATATGTTAAAACTGTTAAATAAATATGTTAAAAAATATTAAAGCTGTTAAATAGGCAAAAAAGAATTAAATGAACATCTTATGAAGTAAATCTATATATGAAAATATCATTTCATGCCAATAAACATTAGTCTATAGCAGTATTTTAAATGGCTGAAAAAATTACATTATGTACATTTACCATAACTTATTTAAACAATTCCCAATTGTTGGAAATTTAATGAATTTTTTTTTTGGATTTCATTGTTATAAACAACACAATTGCTGAACATTCTTGTTGTTAAGTCTCCTAGGAGGTTTTTCATGTGCAAGAAGTATCTCTGACCTGGAGCTAGATCTTAATTCTTCTGATTCCAAGTTAATATTTTTTTCTCTATGCCAAAATGGGGAGATTTAAGCCACATTAGATTTGCTATACACAGATTCTGCACAAATACAGAAACAAATATGCAGATCCCCATGAACACACACACAGAAGTTTATATTGATTGCCCAATTCAATTGAATGCAATTCTCACTCCAGAATACTCGACTGACAGTTTATTAAATAATATGCTTTTTGAGACATACAGTCAACAAAAAATGCAGTTCTTGCCTAACTTACATTGTCCTAATGGCTTGGATCGGGAATCTCTTCTGACTCAATGTCTGTGGGCCAGAGCCTCTTTAAGAGTTTTCCAGCTTTCCTTACTTAACCAAGTAGGGGGAGAACTGTGTTGTGCTCACACACACACCAAAAAACTGCCTGGCTCTAGTTCTTCTGCCTTTATCTTTGTCTCTTTATTGACTCATAAAGGTAATTAACATGGAAAAACTCTGGTGAACCATATGGCAACAGTGCTCAGCACTAATCATGTTACATACATACACACACCCACACACACACGTTACCTGGGTAACTGCACACAGAGGCGGAAATGAACCTGGTGACAAATGTAACTGAAGCAAGACTCCATGGCCTTTGAAAGGTATAATCTAGTATGAATAGAAAAGAAAACTGAATGTGTTTTCATATACAGAGAAATAAATGGCCTCAAATCCTATTTCCAATTCAGATGTAACATTTTCCTGATGAAGCATAGGTCCTGGCCAAGCAGAATGCTGCGTCATAAACAAGTTTTCTATAGATGCTACCAATCTATTTCAAATTAAACACCTTCCTTTAGCTTCTCTCTCCAGTAGTTCACGTAAAATATACAGCATATTAATACAATTTATCCCTCTTGTTCAAGAAGGATAGAGCAAGGTTTACATCAATTCTGTCAACAGAGTACAGAATTGGTGAGGTGAATTGATTTCCCATTTACTGTCTCTGGAGTTGATTTCCTTGAAAATGAGATGTGTTTGGATTTAACCTTCATAAATAGCAAATCAATGACCATTTCACTTTCCTTCATTCTCTTATAAGGAGGCAGCCTAGGGCTCCCCAGACATAGAAGCGGAAATGCCAAAGAGGTGCTACTGCTGCTTAAGGGACCGCTGGAGTTTGTAGTTTGCACAATCCCACAACCCTCACAGCAATCACCAGCAGCTTCCAGCAACCATCTGCTATTGTGCAAGCCAAAAACAGAAAATGTATCTTCTCCTCTCACTTCTGAATTCTCACAAATGCCTCTCAATGACAGAACCTAAGAGGAAGCCAGTTGGCAAAGGAGCCTGGGAAATGTAGTTTGTAGACTCCCAGATGCTACAGTACAGAACCAAGTATGCAAGAGGAAGTGTCCGGGTTAGGGACAACAGATAAGTAAGTGGCATACTTCTAAAGTAAAAAACAGAAGTGGAAAAACAAAATAGAATTAAGGAGTTCAGAGGAAACAAAATACAGGGAACAGGAACCAAAACAACAATTATTAAAATAATAATTAACAACTTCAAAAAAATAAGAGAATGTATAACCTTCATACAACAGAACTCTTAAAATAAGGGAACTTTCAAAAAGAAAATGGAAGAGTTCTTGAAAAATTAAAATCGTCATAATCAAAATTAAAAATGAAATTCAAAAGAAGGCTGAGAAGGTTAAGTCAAAAAATTTCCCGTTAAGTTTTTTTCTTCTTTAATACTGATAGAAAGTAAAGACAGGAAAATCAGAGTATATTTTGAGGAGTTTGTCATCTGAATAATAGAAATTCCAGAAAAAGAGAATATTAACAAAAAATAGTGAAGAGGAAACTATAAAAGATTTAATAGAAGAAATTTTCTCCGAACTGAAGAAAATAAATCTACAGTTTGAAAAGGCCCATGAAGTACCCCAAAATACCAAGACACTTCATCATAAAATTTAGCATACCAGGGATAAAAAGATCATAAAAGTTTAAATAGAAAAAAAAGGAGGATACATCAAAGATTCAGGAATAAGAATATCATCAGACGTCTAACAAGCAAAAATAAGGGAGGAGGGGGGCATAGAAAATGTCATCAAAATTCTGAGGAAGCAATTCTTTCCAAATTAGAATTCTTTCCCATCTACATTATCAAACAAAAAATAAAATAAAGACTTTTTAGAATATAAGGTACTCCTCAGATAATATATCTCTCAAGAATTGTTTCCCAGAAAGCTATTATAGTGTAAATTCCAGTCAAAAAAAAAGAAACAAACCAAGAAGCCACAAGATCCAGAAAACAAGGAGTTAAACAAGGAGAGAGGTGAAGGGAATTTGGAAGAGAGTGGTTCCTGGATGGCAGCTAATAGATTATCTGATGACTGTGGCTATGCAAAAAAGACATTTACCATTCTGACAGAACGTTTGGGGAAGAAGTAATGATAGGCACATATGAAAAAACACAGCAATTATAAACTTCAGGGAAGAGAAAACTGTAAGGAACTATAATCATATACTTTATGATGATTTGTGAACAATATTTACATGATCAAAATAATGTAAATAGTGAATATTGATTTCACTAAAAATGTATAATATGACTGTATTAGGAAGATGGGAGCAGAAGCTTAGATGGGGTTGATGGGAGCATGTGTTAAGGGAGTACAAGAGAGAGAAAACCTCAACTTCTCTAGTAGAAAATCGGTAGAATATATTTAAAACTGAAAAACTAAGGAATATCATTTAAGCATGAGGATCCATTTTACCAATAATAAAACAAATTTTTTTAAGTTGTAACTTGCCATAGGTTATACTCATAGTAATGATGGTGGCAGAATTCCAATCTAAGTCTGTTATGCAAAATCTGTGCTTTTAACCCCTCTACATGCTGATTCTGCCTCTTTGGCAATGTCATCTTTTATATCTCTAGTGTTTAAGTTCTAAATCCTACTCCACAAGATGTGCATTTCTAACACCACAAAGTCTCAAATAGCATCATCTTAGGGATATTACTCAGAAATTAATTGCAGAGAAGAATTGTACCAAACCATTTGTGAGCATAATATGCTAACAACAAAAAGTAGCACATCCTTTGACCCACATTCTCTGAGAATTAACTGTAATACTAAGATCTTATAATTTTAGGAAATCATTTTAAAATAGATTCTCATTGAACAGTATGGAGGTTCCCTAAGAAACTAAAAATAGAGCTACCATGTGATCCAGCAATCCCACTCTTGGGCATATATATGGAGAAAAACATGGTTCAAAAGGATACATGCACCCCAGGGGCTTCCCTGGTGGTGCATTGGTTAAGAATCCGCCTGCCAATGCAGGGGACACGGGTTCGAGCCCTGGTCCGGGAAGATCCCACATGCCGCAGAGCAAGTAGGCCCATGCGCCACCACTACTGAGCCTGCGCACTACAGCCCGCGAGCCACAGCTACTGAGCCTGTGTGTTGCAACTACTGAAGCCCACGCGCCCTAGAGCCCATGCTCCAAAACAAGCAAAGCCACCTCAATGAGAGGCCCGCATGCCACAACTAGAGAAAGCCTGCACGCAGCAATGAAGACCCAACACAGCCAAAAATAAAATAAATAAAATAAATTTATTTTTTAAGAAATGATCAAAAAAAAAGGATACATGCACCCCAATGTTCATTGCAGCACTATTTACAATAGCCAAGATATGGATGCAACCTAAATGTCCATTGACAGAGGAATGGATAAAGATGTGGTACATACATAAAATGGAATATTACTCAGCCATTAAAAAGAATGAAATAATGCCATTTGCAGCAGCATAGATGGACCTGGAGATTATCATACCAAGTGATGTAAGTCAGACAGAGAAACACAAATATCATGATATTGCTTTATGAGGAATCTAAAAAAAAATGATACAAACGAACTTATTTACAAAACAGAAACAGGCTCACAGACTTAGAGAATGAACTTATGGTTACCAAGAGGGAAGGGTGGAGGGGAAGGATTGATCAGGAGTTTGGGATTGACATGTACACACTGCTATATTTAAAATAGATAACCAACAAGGACCTACTGTATAGCACAGGGAGCTCTGCTCAATATGCTGTAATAACCTAAATGGGAAAAGAATATGAAAAAGAATAGATATGTATATGTATAACTGAATCAGTTTGCTGTACTCCTGAAGCTAACACAACATTGTTAATCAACTATACTCCAATATAAAATAAAAATTTTAAAAAATAGATTCTCATTCCTGACCTCTTAAAAATAAATAATCACTGTTAACTTTATATTAATGATTCAATCCACTGCTTTTAAAGTCTCATAAAAATGCCCTTTTTCAGGCATTTCGAGGCTACTTTGGAGGAACTGTAAAGTAAATGGCAGGTCTGAAGTAGTTCTTTGCCAGCTATAATTAGAATCACCTGGTGAGTTTTTTAAATCACTGATCCCTAAGTCCCACTAGAGACTGATTAAAAATCAGAATCTCTGAGTGTTTTAAGAGCATCCCAGGTAAATTTGTAACGTAAAGCCAGTGTTGAAAATCAGAGGTCTAGAACAGTGATTCTCAGAATGTTGTTCCCAGATAAACAGCACCAACATCTCATGGAAACTCGTCAGAAACGTGCATTCTCACCGCTGACTCACACCTATTGAATCAGATAATCTGGGAGTGGGGGCCAGCAATCTGTTTCAACAACCCCCCCAGGTGAGCCTGGTGCACACCTGTATTCATTCCCTGGGGCTGCTAGGAAAGCAGTGACATTTATTTCCTCACAGCTCTGGAGGTGTCAGCAGGACTGCCCTCCCTCCGAAGGCTCCTGCTCCTTGCCTCTTCCAGCTTCTGCTGGCTGTTGACATTCCTTGTGGCTGCATCTCTCCAATCCCCGCTTCCATCTCTGCACGGCCTTCTCCCCTGTGTGCCCGGGTCTTTTCTCTGTCTCTTATGAGGACACCCATCATTGGATTTAGGGTCCACCTGGAGATCTTTCACTTAACTACACCTGCAAAGACACCTATTCCCCTCACATTCACAGGTTCTGGGAACACATCCTTTAAGGAGACCACCCTTCAGCCCACTTCAACACTTAAATTTGAGAAGCACATTTGAGGGAGAATGAATGAAAAAATTCCACATCAAAAGATACTCCCCTTCATTTCACATGAACCTTCCACTCTCTTTTCCTTTTCTCCTCTACATAGTCTTGCTCAATCCCTTCTCTTCATTTATCTGTTTGATTGTTATGTTTTTCTATTTATTTTCCACTATTTAACTGGTTTCTCTTTCCTCATATTCCCTGAGGAAAAATCTTTCCATTATTCTGAATCCTTTTCCTTATAGTTTTATTCATACTGGAAACTTTGCAGATTTTAGCAGAAAATGCAGGGTAGCCCCCAAATAAAGCTGCCTTTCTCAGACTAAATATCAGAAATCAGATTGCACATAAAGTGTGATCAAAGCTGATTTTAGAATTAATACTACAGATATCAAATTCTGGATATAATTTTTTAGGAATTCTAATTTTTAATCATTGCAACTAGTGCCCTCTAGTGGCCAATGTCAGAACTTATAATAAAAACTGAACATTTTAATCCTTTTTCTTGCTCACTGATTAAACATATACTGAGCATCTAATATATCATACACTGCAGATGTCTATGTGATATATCTAGACAAATAAACTCTGTATCCTGTTCAACTTTTTCTCAGAGTTGGCTTGGCACTTGGGGTTTGGCTGACTGGATATACTGCATTTCTGATCAAGCAGAGCATTTACAGGGACACAAAAGATCTAAGTTTCAGTTTGCTGACGTGGCACCCCAGGCAGTTGCAGCTCCATCTTGGGTGCAGAAATTTACTTCAGTAATTGCAATACAAATCAGAAATCCTGGTGTGATTTAATGAATCATGAATGCTGATATGGAAATTTGAACTCTCTGACATTAACCTATAATATAATTATTACACACCTTTTCTTCCTTTTAAAACTAGCAGTGATGGCTAGTTTTCAAGATAGCTAGCCAAGCATACACATTTCTCTCTCTTTCCTTCCCAATCACACTGAAATAATTAAAGAAATATAAACATGAGAATAAATCTGTAGAGTTGAATAATGGGAAAGGTGACATCAGACCAAAAGAAACTGCAATTTTGACAAAATGTACATGGTAAGCATATAGGTGAGTTACTGGAACAATCAGTGGTTTTTATCTCTAAAAGATACAAGTCCTTATACAGTTACTATTTGATCAAGTTTGTGACTTATCTTGAACAAAGGGATCAGAGCTTAGACAGTTTGTCTTGTAGTCATGGTTTGGTACAAGTTTATCTGTTTTGCAAATTATGGTACAGTTTTGCAAGGTGTGGTTTCTGTTTCATTTCTCACTACTCAGAACCTCTTTGTGCTTCCCTCAGTGATCTCAGATACAATCCAGAGAGCTGATATGGTAAGTGAGCACTGTAACACTGTAGAGTGATTATGCTTACTTTCTGGGTGATTCCAAAATTCCTTATCTGTTTACGAACCATCATAATCCTTAGAATAAAAAGAGGCAACTAAGGTCTGAAAAACTAAATGTTCAACACACTCAATTAACACAAATTTACTTTTTCATGTTAACTGAGATCCAAACAGCGGGATTGTATTAACAATTTAGCTCAGAAGTTGAAAGCAGGGCTCTGGAGTCAGGCAGATCTTGACTCAGTTCACATCTTCCTAGCTTATTAGTTATAGGATCTTGGGCAAATATCCGGATGGGAAGCAGGTTAAAGAATCATCAGACCCATCCAGCAGAATTCGGGAGAGAAGCAACTCTTGCCAACAATTGCAGTATGTGCCGCTGAGGAGTAGTTACTGGAAGAACCATCCTACAGAACCTCCATGTTTGTGTCAAGGTGAAAAGTCTAAAGGTGCCATAAAAATAAATGCAAAAGGAGATATACAGAAATTGATCATGAAAAGACATGACATCTATTGGTTGGGGGGCACAGGAAAGTTGATGTACAAGCCACAGTATTTTAAAGCAGAAGAAAAGGAGATGAGTCTGGGAGGAACGTGAACTTAGTGGCAGTTATGCAATATCCACAAAACTCTGCCTTGGGCATGCAGACCCAGGTAAGAGCCGGTCTTGGCACACTCATGGGAGTGCTTGTACCATTAGGCTGGGAAACGGCTTTAGTGACTAAGGGTGAGGCAATCATAACACTGAAAATCCCCATGTCCACATAGATCATTCTTACAGGAAAACTGTCTTATCTTTATAAGAAGAATAATTAGAATCTTAACACGAAGTCACCAATGAACTTCTATGTTACCAACACCAGTTACCACCCTCTGTCTTAAATCTTATTATTTCTTTCAGTAGCTTTTCACACAATTAACCTATCCTCTCCTTCCTTTAAATGTTTTTCTCTCTTAGTTTCAATTACTCCACACTCTTCTTGTTTCCTCCTCTCTCTGTCTACTCCTTCCAAGTTAGTTTCCTTTGCTGTCCCTTCTCCTTGACATCACCTCTAAAGGTTGGAGGTCCTCAAGCTTCAGAAATGGCAACCATTCTCCTCCCATAGAACTAAATACCACCTATACCACCTATACACTGATCACCCCCAAACGTATATCTTAAGACCAGAACCTCTCCTCAGAGCTCCACCATCATATATCTAACTGCCTGACATCTCTGCTTGTATATTTCACATATCTTATATTCAACATGTAGACAATACATTATTTGATTCTGCCCCTACCCACACTGCTCTTGTGCTCCCATTGCACCCTGAAATCTGTTGTTCTTTGAGTCTTCCCTATCTCAGTAAATGACGAATCACCATATAACCAGTTCTCCAGTCATATGCTCAAGAATAATGCTTGACTCCTACTTCTCCCTCAATCCACCATATCCAATCTTCATTAACAAGTTCTGTTGAGTCCACATACAAAATATATCTAGAATTCATCTACTACCTACCTTTTCACTGCCAGAACCCTAGTGCAAGCTACCCTGGACATTGCCATGGTCTTCTGAACAGTTCTCCCCATCCCTACCTTGACAACCCTCAATATACTCTTCACACAGCAACCACTGTAGCTCTTCTGAAAAATGATTTGTTTTTCATACACATGTATTTCCATTTTTCCTCCCTCAAAGGACTCAAGAAGAAAAAGAGTTACAGAATTCTTATTCAACTGTAACAACAGCTTAGGTATCAGACCTTACTCTTTCTAAGAGGCAATGTTTCTGTTCTCATAAATCTTCTTGTCTTACTGTTCTTTTTTATATGTCAGTAAAATGCCTAAGGAATATATCCCCCACCTGCCCAGGGAGTCCACTTTTTGACATGTGTGCTAGCCAAATGAGCTCCATAGTGGTCTTCTTATAAAAGACAGATCAATTCATGTAACTCTTCTGCTTAAAACTTCTCAATGACTTCCCTTTGCATTTAAAAGAAAATCTAACCCTTTACTGGGGCCTATAAGTCCCCCGCAACAGCACTTCTCAAACTATCTATGGTAAAGACTAGTTTCTTTTTTTTTGTTTTTTAATTTCCAATCCGTCTCTGATAGATACTTTTATAAGATATAACGGAAATGAATTACTAGAAAAAAAATACCAGAAAAAAGGACAAAAATACAAGTCCAAATTTTTATTAGATTTTTATAGATGTAAAACCACTTGTCAAATCATTTTAAAGATTTTAAGTGCTTTTTTTCATTTTCTGTATTTATCCCTTTGTGGGGCAATTCAAGGATTGGTACTGAACTAGATAATCTGGCTCCTTCCTAACTGTCCAACTTTGTCTTAAGGACTCTCTCTTTCACTCTCGTCCTGCCCTACTTTCTATATCTTAAACAGAACATGTTCTTTCCAGCTTTAAGGCACATTCCTTTCCCGGAATCTGAAAGCTTCACCATCCCCCACTCCCGTCTAGAGAGATCCTTCTCATCCAGTCTCATTTTAACTCCATCTTCTCAAATGAGTATTTCAACTGAAGTAACTAGACCTGTTATTCCCTAACACAGCACCTAATCCATCCCTGCATACCACTTATCATAAGTCATACTATTTGTTTGTTTATATGTTTACTGTTTGTCTCCTAAACTAGACCTCAGTTCAGTAATAGCAAGAACCATATCACCTTTATTCATCACCAATACCTGGCATATATTAGGCACTACATAAATATTTGTTGATTGATTGACTGAATGAATGAATAAATGAGTGAGCTTTTCTGACAAAGTCCATCAATAGCCGTGCTGTCTATCCTTGAATACTGAGCACTTGGGCCAAGCCAACCTAGTCAAAACAAACTACAAAAGCATACCATTATTCTGTGGGTTTGTTCAACTGTTTATTTAAATTCAAAATACCCTGAAGGATAGTACTAAACCCAAAATAATTATATAATGACACAACTGTCTGCAATTAACTGACCTTAATAGCGCTTTTGTGCAAAAGAAAAATCATTCTGAGTTTCTTCCATCCTTTTGAGTAACTTCATAAATACTCTTTTACTCACTTAGTATTAAGTATGTGGCATTTACACTCCATTCACCCACAGGGGACAACATTTAAAGTTAAGACTTAAAATAGCACAACTAGGGTAGGAGGAGAGACCAAAACTATGATTTTTTTGTTTGTCTCATGGCAGTTTTGTTTCATGATTTTTTAATTTTGTCTTTTATTTGTTGGCTGTTGTATAATAACCTGAATATGAAAAATAAGTCAATCAAAACCAAAAATCTTCTCCAAGCATATAAGAATCTTGAAGCCTTTGTAGAGAAAAAGGCTCGATAAGCAGGTGGTGCCCTAGCTGACTAACTGGAAAAAAATGAAATTTAATTTCTCCACTGTTTTCCTGGAGAAATTCAATTAATTTTTATGCATGCAGAAAATATTTTTCAAGATACAACCATCCACATTTGAAACATTAAATAAGGGATTAGGAGATCCTCAATTTAGAGGGTGGGGGTTAGAGAGAAAGTGTCAGACATAAATTGCAGAAGCCTCAAAGCCAAAGCTAAACAATGAGCATGAGCCAAGAATTAGATTTCAGAATCTCTGACCAAATAACAAAGGAGTTGGAGAACTAGGAAAAGGTGCCTCTTTAGCACTCCCTAGAATGTCTAATATTCCTTTTTCAGGGTCAAAGGGTCCGGGTAGGGATGACGGAGAGGAAAGGGGTTGCCTCTAGATCCTGAAGAGTCAAACATGCTCACTAACCAGTGTCAACAAAATGAGGCAGATCCCAGCTCTCATTTCCCATAGAAACAATGAAAAACAGGCAGAAACTGTCAGAACCACATTTGTCAGAACTGTAGCAAACTAATACTGAGTCAAAAAAAAAGGCACTTCAAAATGTTAGGTACGTTTTCTAATTTTACTTGTCCATGCCAGGCAGTGGTTTTGGTCTTTAAACAGTGGATACCTATGTTCCCAGAATGGTACACTTGTCCAGGAGGGAGCAGAGCAGACCTTATTCACAAATTGTGTACGTCTGTTCTAAGTCTACAGGGCTTAGTCTGGAGTTATGGGACGGACCGATGTAAGGCAATCTTCTCTGTCTTGCCTAACTCAGAAATCAGGCTGGCAAAAGGCATAGCACTGCTCAAAACCATTGTAAGCCAAACAAACAACTCACAGATACCTGGGGCAAAAGATCACAGTCGAAATGTACAATAGACTGCTAAAGGCAAAAGCTAGGGAAAGTGTTTTGGGATATTAGGACATTCAAAGCATCTGGGTACACTGGGATTTAGAAAGCTATGCATGCCCAGGACAAGACACATGCAGAGAAAAGACCTTAGAAGACCCTAAGCTTTCACCTGGGGCTGATCCATGGCCAAGTTGAAGGAGGGCCCCAGCACAGAACCAAACTTATAAAACTGTAAGGATTGGGATAGGTGATTTTTTCCTTTCCCTGTTTTTTGTGGGGTTTTTTTGGCTGGTTTGTGTTATTTTTAGCTCCTAGAATTCAAGGAAATCGGTCAAAACATTAGTTGAACACAACAAAGGAAAAGAGACTTCAGTGACTTCACACAACAGAGAAAGACAGTCTTGGCAATAATATTTTCAAAAATTCACTACATACTACTATAGCCTTCAACAACCAAAAACAAAACAAAACCAAAAACAAACAAAAAACCCCACAAAGCCAACTCTAGGGAAGGAAGCAAATCTGATTTCAAGAGTTACCATGTTATAATATTCAAATATCTGGTTTTCAACCAAAAAAAAACCAAAAAACAAAAAACACAAGGCATACAAAAATAGCAAGGAAAATATAGCCCATTCAAAAGGAACAAAATTGACAGGAAATATCCTTGAGGAAGCCCAAACATCAAACTTACTAGACAAATACTTTAAACAACTCTCTGAAGTGTGCTCAAAGACCTAAACGAAAACACAGACAAAGAACTAAAGGAGGGATTTCCCTCGTGGTCAAGTGGTAAAGAATCCATCCTGCAATGCAGGGGAAGCAGGTTTGATCCCTGGTCGGGGAACTAAGATCCCACATGCTGCGGGGAAACTAGGCCCGCGAGCCACAGCTACTGAGCTCATGCACCTCAACTAGAGAGCCCCACATGCCGCAAACTACAGAGCTCACATGCTCTGGAGCCTGCACACCACAACTAGAGAAAGAAAACCCACACGCCACAACTAGAGAGAAGCCCACACACCACAGCGAAGAGCCCGTGAACTGCAACAAAAGATCCCACATGCCACAACGAAGATCCCATGTGCCACAACTAAATACT
This sequence comes from Eubalaena glacialis, assembly GCF_028564815.1. Taxonomy (NCBI): domain Eukaryota; kingdom Metazoa; phylum Chordata; class Mammalia; order Artiodactyla; family Balaenidae; genus Eubalaena; species Eubalaena glacialis. Next base: position 45,874,273 of record NC_083724.1, read on the forward strand.
GACACAGCCAAAATAAATTTAAAAAATAAAAACAAAAATAAATTTAAAAAAGAACTAAAGGAAATCAGGAAAATGATGAGTGAATAAATTAAGAATATCAATAAAGAGAAAGAAATTATTAAAAGGAGTCAAACAGAAAATCTGGAGCTGAAAAGTAAAATAACTGAAATTTTAAAATTCACTACAGGGATTCAAAAGCAAACGTGAGCAGGCAAAAGAATCAGCAAACTTGAAAGTTTTACAATTGAAATTATTGAGTCTGAGGAGCAGAAAAAGAAAGAGTGAAGAAAAATGAGCAGAGCCTAAGGGACCTGTGGAATGCCATCAAGAAGACCAATATATGTATTACAGGAGCCTGAGAAGAAGATAGAGGGAAAAAGGCAGAAAGAACATTTGAAGAAATAATGGCTGAAACTTCCCAAATTTGAGAAACTCAATCAACTCCAAGTAACACACCCAAAAAAATCCACACTTAGACACTTATAATCAAACTGTTAAAAGACAAAGAGAGAATCTTGAAATTAGCAGGAGAGAAGTGATGCATCATATACATCAGATCCTTAATAAGCTTAACAACTGATTTCAGAAAACATGCAGGCCAGAGGACAGTGGGATGACAGATCTAAGTGCTGAAAAAAAAAAAACTGTCAACCATGAATTCTATATCCAACAAAACTGTCCTTCAAAAGTGGTGGGGAGGGGCTTCCCTGGTGGCGCAGTGGTTGAGAATCTGCCTGCTAATGCAGGGGACACAGGTTCGAGCCCTGGTCTGGGAAGATCCCACATGCCGTGGAACAACTGGGCCCATGAGCCACAACTACTGAGCCTTCGCGTCTGGAGCCTGTGCTCCGCAACAAGAGAGGCCACGATAGTGAGAGGCCCGCTCACCGCGATGAAGAGTGGCCCCCGCTTGCTGCAACTAGAGAAAAGCCCTCGCACAGAAACGAAGACCCAACACAGCCAAAAATTAATTAATTAATTAATTAATTAAAAAAAAAAAAACGCAAATGAGTTAAAAAAAAAAAGTGGTGGGGAAATCAAGACACAACCAGATTAACAACAATGAAGGAGTTCATTACCAGTAGCCCTAACCTACAAGAAACACTACAGAGAATCTTTCAGGTAGAAATGAAAGGACTCTAAACAGTAACTCAAAGCCATATAAAAAAAATTAAAATCTCTAGTAAAGGTAAATACATGCGTAAATGTAAAACCAAATATTATTGTAGTTTTATCAAGTTGTATTATATTGAAATTTATAACTACAATTTTTATTTCACACAGGATTAAAGGCAAGTGCTTTAAAATATATAAACTTATGTTACTGGACACACAATGCATACAGATGTAATTTGTGACAACAACAACATAAGAAGAGGATGGATGGAACTGTATAGAAGCAGTTTGTGTATGCTACTGAAGTTAAGTTCTTATCAATTCAAATTAGATTGTTATAAATTTAGGATGTTAGGTGTAATCTCCATGGTAACCTCAAAGAAAATATCTTAAATAAACACACAGAAGGAAATGAGAAGAGAATCAAAACAATCCACTGCAAAAAAGTAAATAAATAAATAAACACAAATGAAGGCAGTAATGGAGGAAATGAAGAACAAAAAAGATATAAGATGTACAGAAAACAAATAACAAAATGACAGAAGTCCTTCCTTATCAGCAATTACTTGAAATGTAAATGGATTAAACTTTCTACGCAAAAGGCAGAGTTAGCATAATGAATGAAAAACTGTGATCCATCTGTATGCTGACTACAGAAGACTCACTTTAAATCCAACGGTACAAATAGATTGAAAATAAATGGATGGGAAAAAACACCCCATGCAAATAGTGACCAAAAGAGAGCTCAGTGCCTATACTAAGATCAGACAAAATAGACTTTAAGTCTGCTAAAAAGAAACAAGGAAGGATATTATATATTGATTAAAAGGGTTACTTCATCAAGAAGATATAACAGTTATAAACATAAATGCAACATAAAACAAGAGTCCCAAATATATGAAGCAAATATTGACAAAACTGAAGGGGAAAATAGACAATTCTACAATAACAGTTGGAGACTTTAATATACTTTCAATCATGGGTAGAACATCTAGACAGAAGATCAATAAGGAAATAGAGGATTTGAACAATGCTATAAACCAAGTAGATTTAACAGACATGTATACAACACTCTACCTAACAACAGCAGAATACACATTCTTCTGAAGTGTACATGGAACTTTGCAGAATATCTCTCCAGGCTACAGCATGTGATAAGCCACAAAACAAGTTTTAATAAAGTTTTTAATGGAAATCATATAAAATATCTTTTCTGATTACAATATTGGAATGAAGCTAGAAATCAATACAAAAGGAAAACTGAAAATTTCACAAATATGTGGAAATTAAACAACGCATTCTTAAATAACCAATGGAACAAAGAAAAAAATCACAAAGGCAATTAGAAAATACTTGTAGACAGATGAAAATGAAACAAAACATACCAAAACTTACAGAATGCAGTGAAGGCAGTGCTTAGTGGGGAATTTCTAGCTGTAAAGAATTACATTAGAAAAGAAGAGATATGTCTAGTCAATAACCTAAATTTATACCTTGAGGAACTAGAAAAAGAAGAATAAATTAAACTCAAAGCTAGCAGAAGGAAAGAAATAATAAAAACTAGAGTGGAGAAAAAAGTATAGAAAGATAATAGAGAAAATCAACAAAATCGAAAGTTGGCTCTTTGAAAAGATCAACAAAATTGACAAAACTTTAGCTAGACTGACAAAGAAAAAAGAGATGACATAAATAACTAAGATGGAAATGAATGCACAAGATCAACACACAAAAATCAGTATGTTTCTTGAACAATCCAAAAAGTAAATCAAGAAAGAATTCCACTTACAATAGCATCCAAAAGAATAAAATACTTAGGAGGTAAAATAAATCTAACCAAGGAGGTGAGAGACTTGTACACTGAAAACTATAGAACATTGCTGAAAGAAATTAAAGACCTAAATAAATGGGAAGACATCCCAGGTTCATGGGTAGGAAGACTTAAAATTGTTAAGATGTCACTACTACCCAAATCAAACCACAGATTAATGCAATCCCTATCAAATTCCAATGGCCTTTTTTGCAGAAATGGAAAAGTCAATCCTCAAATTCATATGAAATTTCAATGGACTCCAAGTAGCCAAAAATAGTTTTGAAAAAGAAGAACAAAGTTGGAGCACCCACATGCCCAAATTTCAAAACTTACTACAAAGGTACAGTAATCAAAACAGTGTGGTACTGGCCTAAGGGTAGAATAGAGATCAATGGAATAGCACTGGGAGTCCAGAAGTAAACCTATATGTGTATGACCAATAGATTCAAAAATCTATGAAGGAGTGTCGTATCAACGGGGAAAGAACAGGCTTTTCAACAAATGGTGCTGGATCAACTGGATTTCCACATGCAAAAGAAATGAAGTTGGACCCCTACCTCACAACATATATAAAAATTAATTTAAAATGGATCAATGATCTAAACATAAGAGCTGAAACTACAAAATTCTTAGAAGAAAACATAGTGGTAAATCTTCATGACCTTGGAATTAGCAACAAAGTTTTAGATATTATACCAAAATTAAAATCATAAGCAGCAAAAGATAAAAATAGATAAATTGGGCTTCATCAATATTAAAAACTTTTGTGTATACCTGAAACTAACACAATTTTGTAAATCAACTATATTTCAAAAAAAAAAAAAACTTTTGTGCATCAAAGGACATTATCATGAAAGTAAAAAGGCAAATTACAGCATGGGATAAAATATTTGCCAGTCACATGTACGTAAGGTTTTAATATCCAGAATATATAAAGAACTCCTAAAAGTCAATAAAAAAAGACAAACAACCCAATTTTTAAATGGACAAAGTACTTGAATAGACATTTCTCCAAAGAAGTATACAAATGGCCAAGAAGCACATGAAAATATGTGCAACATCCTCAGTCATTAGGGAAATACAAATTAAAACCACAATGTGATACCACTTCACACCTACTAGGACGTCTATAAAAAATGGAAAATATAAAAAATGGAAAATAACTGTTGGTGAGGACGGGAGAAACTAGAACTCTCATACATTGCTGGTGGGGATATAAAACAGTACAACTGCTGTGGAAAAGATTTTGGTAGTTCCTTTAAAAAGCTAAATATAGAATGACCATATGACCCAGCATTCCTTTCCCAAGTATAATATCCAAAAGAATTTTAAAATAAGGACTCATATGGATACTTGTATGGCAACATACACTACAGCACTATTCACAAGGAAGTTCTCATACATGCTACAACATAGATGAACCTTGAAAACACTATGCTAAGTGAAGTAAGACAAACACAAAGGACAAATATTTATGATTTCACATAAGAAATATTAGAATAAGCAAACTCAAAGAGACAGAAAGTGAATTAGAGGTTATCAGGGGCTAGGAGAGGAGGGGAATGAGGAATTACTTCCTAATGATTAGAGACTTTCTGTTTAGGGTGATGAAAACATTTTGGAAACAGATAGTAATAATGGTTGCACAACAATGTGAATATAATTAATGCCACTGAATTATACATATAAAAATGGTTAGGGACTTCCTGGTGGTCCAGTGGGTAAGACTGCGCTCCCAGTGCAGGGGGCCTGGATTCAATCCCTGGTCGGGGAACTAGATCCCGCATGCAGGCTGCAACTTAAAAGTCCGCATGCCACAACTAAGAAGCCCAAATGCTGCAACTAAGAAGTCTGCATGCTGGAACTAAAAAAAAACAAAAACAAAATAAAGCAGAAACCTGCATTCCACAACTAAAGATCCTGCATGCCGCAAGGAAGATCCCACGTGCTGCAACTAAGACCTGCACAGCCTAAATAGATAAATAAATAATAAAAAAAAAAAAGACAAAGATTCAGAGGACTAACTGTAATCCAGATTTAAGGTGGATCCTGATTCCAAGAAAATTCAAATAAATAAATATTTTTTAAAAAATAAAAAGTGAATAAATAAAAATGGTTAAAATGGTAAATTCTATGTTTTATGTATTTTAGCACAGTTTAAAAATATATATAAATAAACACATGTACACTAACGAATGTGAGCAGACATATATCCTGGGAATATGTGCCTTTTAGTGGGGAACTATATTTATTGAACTAACATTTCCTCCTGGTCCAGACTCTGTGCTAATGCTCTGGTCAACAAACATTACAACAAGGTCCTTGACCTCAAGGAACTTACAATCCAGTAGAAGAGGAAGATATGCCTAATGCCAACCATGATAAATTCAGGGATAGATGTAAACTTGGGAAGCCAGGCCACACACAAAGAAGTACCTAATCCAGACCAGGATAGATAAAGAAATAAGACTAAAAAGGATCAAAGTATTCTGGGCAAGAACAACAGCTTTTACACGGCTGGAGGTGAGACAAGCACTGTACATTACGGAGGAACTGCCAGTGGTTGAGCAAGGTTGGAGCAGAGTTGGGGAGGCAGTGGTGGTTATAGAGGGGCAGTGAGGTGGTAATATAATTATGGGCCGCTCTATTAAGATGGATTTAAGGGTGGTAAAACTAAAGTTTAAAGGAGAAATCTTCAGCAGACAGAAGACCTATCAATAATGCCCTAAAATCACAAACTTTTGATAAATTCTCTGTTGGTGAGGCTTTGGGTAAACAGGCATTCTCACACATTACTGATAGAGGGCAGTTATCCTATCAGGGTAATTTGACAATATTTATGAAAACTTACGTACGTATTCAGCAGTTCTTCTGGGAATTCATCCTACAGATAGGTATGTTCATGTATAAAATGACATACATATAATGTTATTTATCACTGCACTGTCTGTAATCATAAGAGATTGGAAATAGTCTAAATATTCATTAGTTGCAACCTTGTCAAATAAATTATGGTACAGCCAAACACTGGAATACTATTTGATAATAAAAAAATAAGTGATAAAGGTCTCATGTATACATAGAGAATAATTGTCACGATAAATTTTTAAGTAATAACAATAATGAAAACAGAACAAACTCCTCCCAAAAAGACTGTAAAATATGACACTCTTTATGTAAAAAAAAAAGAAGAGGGAGGGAGGATCTAAATTTAAAGAGAAAATGTTATTATCAAAATAAAATTTTAAACAATAACAAAAAATAAACAAAGGAAAAATAAGTTACTATTTGTGTAAAAACAAAAGAAAAAAATCTTGGATTTAAGAAGAAAAATGCTATAAAGGACATTAGTAAGACAATTGGGGAACTAGCATGATAACAATGTTAAATTTCCTGAATGTCTTGATTGTGTTGTGATTATATAGGAGAATGTCCTTCTCTTCTATAAATTCACTATTTGCTTTATAATTCCCTCCATAATTTTGGCAATGATTGCTGTAAAGCCCATTTACCTATAGTTTCTGCAATTCAACTCACTATATTCTTCTTTGGAAAATAAGGACATTTGCTGCCTTCAAATTTATGCCTATTGGAGAGATAATAATGCCTATTGTGCAACTGACTCCTAGCAATATTAGTCATTCAACATCCAGTTCTAAATTTCCTCCTGACCATCTGTCTGACATATTGATTAGAGTCCTATGGGTTTCTCATCTTCTCTGTGTTTTAGGAACATCCATAAGAATTAATTTTAAAAGTGGGCTCCAGACACAGACCTTACACCCTTCACAAAAATTAACTCAAAATGGATCATAGACCTAAATGTAAAATGCAAAACTATAAAATGCCTAGAAGATAACATAGGAGAAAACCTGGAGGACCTTGGGTATGGTGATGCCTTTTTAGATACAACACCAAAGACACAATCCATGAAAAAAAAAAATGATAAGCTGGACTTCATTAAAACTAAAAACTTCTGCTCTGTCAAATACAATGTCAAGAGAATAAGAAAATCCACAGACTGGGAGAAATATCAATATTTCCAAGAGACATACGTGATAAAAAGAAAAAGATGTTACCCAGAATATACAAAGAACTCTTAAAATTCAACAATAAGAAAACAAACAGGGGCTTCCCTGGTGGCGCAGTGGTTAAGAATCCACCTGCCAATGCAGGGGACACGGGTTCGAGCCCTAGTCGGGGAGGATCCCACGTGCCGCTGAGCAACTAAGCCCATGCGCCACAACTACTGAGCCCGTGAGCCACAACTACTGAGCCATGTGACACAACTACTGAAGCCCACGCCTAGAGCCCGTGCTCCGCAACAAGAGAAGACACTGCAATGAGAAGCTGGCACACCACAACGAAGAGTAGCCCCCGCTCGCCACAACAAGAAAAGCCCACGTGCAGCAACGAAGACTCAACACAGCCAAAAATAAATAAATAAATTTATAAAAAAGAAAACAAAACAATTCAATTTAAAAAATGGGCCAAAGACCATAACAGACACTTCACCAGCGAAGATGTACAGATAGATGGCAAATAAGCATATGACAAGATGCTCCACATATTCAGAGAAATGCAAATTAAAACGAGATACCATGACTCGCCTATTACAACGGCCAAAATCCAAAACTCTGACAACACCAAATGCTGTAAGAATGTGGAGCAACAGGAACTCACATTCATTGCTGGTGGAAATGCAAAACAGTGCAGCCACTTTGGAAGACACTTTGGTAGTTACCTACAAAACTGAACATACTCTTACCATACAATCCTGTAATCATGCTTCCTGATATTTACCCAAAGGAATTAGAAACTATGTCCACACGAAAACCTGCACACAAATATTTACAGCAGCTTTATTTATAATTGCCAAAACTTGAAAGCAATGAAGATATGCTTCAGTAGGTCAATGGATAAATAAACTATGGCACATCCAGACAATAGAGTATTCTTCAGTGCTAAAAAGAAATGAGCTACCAAGCCATGAAAAGACATGGAGGAACCTTAAATGCATATTACTAAGTGAAAGAAGCCAATCTGAAAAGGCTACATACTGTATTATTCTAATTACATGACATTCTGGAAAAGGCAAAATTATGGAAATGGTAGAAAGATCAGTGGTTGACAGTGGTTGTCAGGGAAGGGGTGATGATTAGGTAAAGGACAGAGGATTTTTAAGGCAGTATTACTGCTGTACAATACTCTGTATGACACTATAACCATGGATACGTGTCATTATACATTTGTAAAAAACTATAGAATGTACCACACCAAGAGTGAACCCTAATGTGGAATTTGGATGATTACAATGTGTCAATATAGGTTCATCAATTATAACAAATGTATTCTCTGGCAGAAGATGTTGATAATGGGGAAAATTATGCATGTGTGGGGTCAGGTGATATATGAGAAAACTGTATTTTCCTCTTAATGTTGCTGTGAACCTAAAACTGCTCTAAAGAAATGAAGTCTTAAAAAAAAAAGGTGGGGGGGGGCACTCCCCTGGAGGTCCAGTGGTTAAGACTGCGCTTCCACTGCAGGGGGTGTGGGTTCGATCCCTGGTCAGGGAACTAAGCTCCCGCACGCCACACACCACGGCCAAAAAAAAAAACTGGACTCCAGACTAAAAAATAAATTCTAAAGAGCACTTAGGAATCTTTGAGTTCAAGGTTAAACATTTAATGGCATTTTTCCTCATTTATAATGAAATATATTCCTTAATTTGAAAGCCTGGATCACAATGCATAACCTCCCTCATCACACCCTTCAAAGAAATTTCAAATAGAAAAAACTTCCTTATCTTTAAAGTGTAGAACTAAGACCAAATGATTTACTATAAAATTTTTCCAGTTCTGGATTTTTTAATTTTTACTTTTACTTTTTGTGATTGTGTGAACTGTGAACAGATACATCTTTCAGGCACAAAATTTCTAGATCAGCAAGTAAACTATTATGTCTTACATTCTCTTTTATGCTCTAGTTTGACCCATGGTAGATAATTGAAAATGAAATTTTAAAGATAATGAAATTAAATTTCAGAGAAGGAAAGAAGGCAAGAACTTAACATTTATTAAATGAATAATATGACTAGCATTTTCTGTACATTATCTCTTGACATCTGCATAACCATTTTGCTTGGTAGCCAATAGTATCCTCATTTTAGAGATGAGGAAACAGGCTCAGAGAGGTTAAGTGACTTGCCTGAAGTCATTCAGCTAGTTTGTAGCCAATCCAGGACTAAAAATTCAGCTCTCCCTGAAAATGAATGTCTTTTTCTCTATGCCATAATTTGTAAAACATACTGCCTTCTGTTAGTAAAACGGGAAGTCAGAATGTCTTGCACTATTTTGACTTTTTCCAAGAATGTCTTGCTCTATTTGAAATTTCTGAGAATGTCTAAAGTGACGACGTCTTAAGAAATCTATACTTAAAATGTTCTGTATTTCTGAATCATAGGGAATGATTCTATCGATGATATAAACTGACATTTTGTACCTCTTGATATAAATAATATAAACAAGCATTTCAAAAATGGTCAGTTGTATATAAATCACAAACAAACAAATCTTTATATAAGTCCTTATATTTCCTTGATTTGTAGTGTCAAGCCCCTGTTTGGGAAGCAATTATTTGACTTCAGAATCCAAATAATATTGATCATACCTCAGTGACACCCACAACTAGCCAGAAGTAATCCTGTTTTCCTGAAATCTGAAAGATCATTGTATGCCTATTTTAGAAGTACTCATTATATATATACATATACAATGCAACTTGTATATATAATTTAATGTATGTATAACATATACATTAATTATATATAGAGAGAGAATACATAATAAGAAATATACATTTGGTGTCCCTCCCCTTTTCCTGGCTCACAGTTCCTAAAACCCTTGTAACCTCGGAAGTGATGTGTCTTTTTTGTATGCTAATGAGATGACTAACAGCTGGGGGATCCTGGAAAGCCTCAGGATGAGAGCTCTTTTAACCAGGGAAACAAGCCTCCCCACCTCTGGGAGGAAGGAGGGACTGGAGGTTGAGTTAATCACCTATGACCAATGATTTAATCAATCATGCCTGTGTAATGAAGCCTCCGTAAGAAAACCTAAGGGAAAGGATTTGGGGAACTTTTGGGTTGGTGAATACATGGAGGCACTGGGAGGGCAGCCCACTCAGAGAGAGGTGGGGACTCTCCCAGTACTTTCCGCCACACCTTGCCCTATGCAGCTCTGTTAAACTAGTAAACATTTTCCTAAGTTCTGTGAGCCACGTTAGCAAATTATCAAGCTCAAGAGGGGTCAGGGGTCATGGGTATATCTGAATCATAACCACCCAGGTGCACAGGTGACAACCTGGGCTTGTGATTGGCATCTGAAGGGTGGCCAGGGGCAGTCTTGTAGGACCGAGCCCTTAACCTGTGGTATCTAGCCCTAACCCCAGGTAGAGAGTATCAGAATTTAACTGAATTATAGGACACCCGGTTGTCCTCTGAAGAGTTGGAGAATTGCATGGTGGGGAAACCCACACATTGGTGTCAGAGTGTGAACAGTAAAGGAAACGAGGGTTTTCCTTCTCAGCCTCCACTGAGGCCTATCCCAAGTTTTGCTAACATAAGGCGGTCCATAAGACCAAGCGGCTGAAACCATGGTGACTATGTATTCATCGACTCACTGAAAAGGCACTTGCCTGGTGGCTGGTGCGCTGCCCGCGCTGGACGTGGAGGCCTGGGCTCCAGTCCCCCAGGGCGAGGGGCCAGCAGCCTGGGGACTCACCCTCGGAAATGTGGCAGCAGCAGGGGTGCTCGCTGCCCCGGTGGCAGAGGGCGCAGCGGAGCACGCGACACAGGTCCGGGGAGACTTTGTGTTAAGAGGCGCTAAAACCACAGCTGCCCAGCGACGCCCGCGCGGTACTACACGTGGTGGTGTGAGAGCGCCTAGCCCAGATCTCGCGAGATGACCCCGCGCAGGCGAGAGGGTGAAGAGCAGTATGGCGAGGGAGGGGCTGCGGGTGCTGCAGAGATCCGGCTGCTCTGTCGCTCCGGTCCGAGTAGTTGTGCTTCTGCCTGCGGGTCCCCCGCCCCGGCGGGTAGACGGCATTGGCCCGCGCGGACCCCATGCTACTCCGGAGGGGTGAGCCCTGCGTGGAGACCCTCTGGACCGGCTGCTGAATGCTTGCGGAAAATCGCGGATTTAGAGGTACAGCTTGGTTATCACCCAGGTGGTAGCAGAGATCCGTGCACCTGGGCCTTGGGTGTGTTGCCAAAGAAATGTAGATTTCCAAAGTAAATGGAAAAATATTTGAAGGACAGGTAAGGAAATCATGGGCCCAAGAAAAGGTCCATGCTGCCGTGGGAGGTTAGAATTCAAGCACCTGTTCCATTTCTGCTGCTTCACCCCCTGACGAAGACGGAAATAGGGGGAGAAATCTGATTTGCTTTCCATTAAAAAAAAAAAAATCCAAACACTTACTAAACGTGTACATAAATGTATATGGCTTTTCAAAATTGCCAAAAACTGGAAACAACCCAGATGTTCAGCAACAAACTGTGTTACATTCATGAAGTGGAATATTGCCCAGCAATTTTAAAAAATGGAACTGTTGATACATGCAACAAATTTGGATAATCTCAAAGGCATTATGCTGAGTGAAAGAAGTTTGTCTCAAAAGATTATATATACTGTGTGACTCCATTTACATGACATCCTGGAAAAGACAAAACAGGGATGGAGAACAGATCAGGAATTGACAGTAGATGGAGTGATTGGGGTGGAGTAGGGGGAGGGTGTGACTAAAAAGAGCACATAAAGTTATCTGGGGTGACGGAACTGTTCTGTATCCTGATTATGGTGGTTATACAAATATATACACGTGTTGAAATTCATAGAACTCTACATAGAAAAGGGGAAAAAATCAATTTTACAGTATAACTTTTTTTTTAAAGCACTTACTCTGTGCCAGGCGCTATGTTATCTGAGGCAAAAACAATGAGCTCAATGAGATAAGGAGTGAATATAAACACAAAGTAACTATGGCACAAAAATATTTGATATATGATAACTGAAAAGTAAAAACAGCAAATGTTACAGGAAATTAAAGGAGAAAGAGATAATTTCCAGCTTAAACTGAACAGAAAATGCTTCAGAGCAGAGGTTGCCTTGGATTTCAGTTTCAAGAGCAAGAGAGGACAGAGGATCATTCCCTATGGAAAATGGTCAATTAAATAATCATGTCAATAGTGTGCAGGAAGGAACGGAACAGAAAGTGCCTGAGTGCAGAAAGTGAGTCTGGTTAGATGGCAAGGAATTTTGGGAGAGCCTGAGCTGGGAAAGTGCCTGAGCGTAGAAAGTGTGCCTGGTTAGATGGTAAGGCATTTGGGGAGAGCCTGAGCTGGGGTGCTGGCCATATAGCACAGCAAGCCTTTCTAGGCAGCTAGACCCACACCTGCAAGGTACCCTGGAGACCATGTATAAGGTTCGTCTGGTCCACATCTTCATTTTATTCCCACCAGTTGAGTTTTTTGCCTCATTTACAAATGTGGGGCACATCTTCATTTTCCTTGCTGCAACTTTGGCTCTTCCTAATTATAATTATGCTGTCTCTTACCTGCAGTTTGTCCTCAAATCCCCAAGGACATCCCTTTCCAGCTTATTTTATTTACCAGCAACCTCTACTCAGATGCTACCCCCAAAACAGTGTCACAAACTCCTCCTTGAGAATCCAGGCAGTAGTAGTGGAAATGGAAAGGAAAGCACAGATTGAGAGACATCATTTTGGAGTTAGGATTGACAAGGGTTGTAAATTGGATGTAAGGGTAAAGGAACAGGGAAGAAAGAACAAATACAGGTTTCAAAGTTCTAAAAGGATGAAATGTAGATAGTGATAATTTTATTATTATCCAACAATTGCATTTAAATATTAGTTTGCTTTAATCAATATTTTAAAATGAAACCAATTTTTCTTCATTAAAAAAATACATGCAGGGCAATAAAAAAATGTTCAAGAACAGGCCATTCCAACTTCAAATTAAAAACTTAAAGGTATTTTAAGCAACAGCCTGATGTAATCCAATTTTTTAAAAAATCATAATAGACAATCCCTCAGATCACAATTAAAAACTCCTTACTGGTGTGGAGATGAGAGAATTTTCATGGATTTTATAAAATACAGAACAAGAATATAGTATATAATCAAAGTATTCTTTAAAAATGAGTATTGGTGACTTTTCTCACAATAAAGGAATTATGTTGAAAGAGAAATAAAAATGACATATAGAGAATAAAGTTTGTTACACAACTTGCAGTAAAAAGGAAAATTTGATAGTACTGGATGTATATTGTTACGGTTTTAGTACTAAACCACAATTGTATGCAGCAGAAGGGATCCACAAACTAATTTGAACACAATGAGATTTTTCCTATTGGTATGAATTTACCTGAAATCATTACTAACACAACAATAAAAAATACATGCAAGCCATTAAAATAAGCAAGGCACATCAATAAAAACTGAGAAAGTGAAACTGGCCTTTTATTCTTACTCGAAGTCATTACAAAGTTTACTGGGCTCTTGGTTCAAAGGAAACATAATACACACAAATATTTACCTTTTTACCACGGCTTCATTCTTAGGATTCCTCGGTGGGTCTAATGACAATGCTGTTAGACAAGTACTAAGTAAAACCATTCAACATATTTAGTTATTATTCTTCAGCTTAGAAGGAAGCACCTTAAACGCAAAAGTGTTATCAATATTTGCTGAATATTCAGCAATATTTATTGCTGATAGATGAAACAGAGAGAAAGCACAATGAACACTGATATTCTGTGATTGGACATACTCTATGGAATTGAGTCATTTTATTGTAGTAACTCAGACACCATAAAAATTAGGACACAAGGGTTTCAACTCCTTTTCATCTAGGATAGGTAGTAGGGGCCAGCCACAAAACACAGATGATAAATTCAATCCTTTCAGATTTCATTTTGGCTAGCATTTCCATTTCTTCCCATACTAACCTTTTATCAGGAGATAAAATTTAAAAAAAAAAAAAAGTTGATTCAATCAGGCCCTTCCCATTCCCCCTGTGTGTGGCTAAAATGTAGTTAGAGAAAAAGAAAAGCGGATGGAATGTCAGAGCTGAAGATAAAGAACTTGGAAAATCCTCTAGAGGAAAAAAATGCCTGAAGTAGGAAAACAATCTCTCACACAGCAACATGATTTAGAAAGAAACACCCATGGCAACTATTTCGAATCCTCTGCATCTGATTCCTCCTTGGTGATCAGCTCTGCCATTAATTTACTGTTTCTAATTAAGACGTCACTTCTGGGCCTCAAGCTCCAGCTATTAAGAAGTGGAGAGGGGCCAGAAATTAGACTGAATAAATAACATCTGAGGAATGTTCAAGGATGCAATTTAAGAACAATTCTTGTACAAAAAGTTTTCTTGCTGAAATTTCCCAGTGGGAAATAAATGCTAAATAATCAGATGTAGTGGTAGTAACTGAATTCACATAACAGTACAGAAGAAACCATTACTAACTAAAAATGAAAAATGGAGAGAGAGAGAAGGCACAATTTCCAATTTTAAGAGAAGAAAGGCATTCACAAATTTGATACAGTATCTGTAAGTAGTGACCAAGTGGTTAAAAACATGGAAATCGACGCAAGAGGGAAGAGATATGGGGATATATGTATATGTATAGCTGATTCACTTTGTTACAAAGGAGAAACTAACACACCATTGTAAAGAAATTATATACTCCAATAAAGATGTTAAAAAAAAAAAAGTGTAAATCACATGACTCATAGAAAAGCAGTATCCCCAGTGCTGATGAATGCAGATCTAAAGATAAGCAAAAACCTCCCACTACACCACACCACACTCATACTTAGCTGGGTTGAAGACCTCCAAGTGCCCTTTCATCCTGAGATCCACCATCTGAACCCCAGTTCTGAGATTAAGTGCAGGGGTTCTTCATGTATCCTGCTGCAGATCAGGGGGTATCACATAATGGAAAACTGACACAGCAACCACAGTGACTTATGCTGTAATCTGAGATTACAAAAATCTCAAAAATTACAAGGATTACAAGGATCTCAGAAATCAGGTCCTTGATTGAGGTCCTCTAAAAAATTGCATCAATGACACTTGGCATTCACACAAGGAGCCAGTGTCACCTGATCCTCATTACAGGGGCATCAAGGGGCCTGGCTAGTGTCACAGCGCACAGAAATGACAGGACAAGGGCTACAGGCCAGGTTTCCCTGAGTCCTGGTGTCATAGTGACAAATCCTCTCTACCTGAGAGCTTTTCGGAGCTGTGGACTTCTCTGAAGCTATTTCTAGTTTCAGTCAATGACTGGCTTCGGCTGAGTCTCCACACCACCCAGTACCCAAACAGGCCTCGCTTCTACATCTGAAACTTCCTCTTGGAATAAGAAGGCATTTTCCTTGTGGCCCCGACAGTTCCCCTCCTGGAGTGGCAAATGATGAAATACCCAATTTAGTCCTTATGCTATCACCTTCTTGTTCAAAGTTAGTGAGGATTCTATGATACTTTACTTCCAGGTGTCTTAGATTCTCTGTATGTCACTGACACTGGGAGACCAAATTCTTGAAGCTTAGACATTATGGGGGAAACATACAAAGCTGAAAAGCTTATCCATTTAAATAGACACATTGTTCCCATTTTGAAGGCATACAGAAGAGCAAGATGCTAACACCAAATTAGAAATTATCCAATTCCAATTACAAATCACCACATACCAAATATTGGACATATGGTCTTTCAAGCCCATCAAACCACTCCAAAGCAACAATATAAAGCTGAAGCAGTGGCAGAGACATTTTCCCCACTTGATGTTTGAATTATTTTAATAATAACAGCTAATTACCAGGTCTTTTTCAAGTTACACATCTCTTCCTGTAACTCACAGAAAGTATATTTATCTTGAAAAATGCTACTATCACAAGTAAACACATCTCAATGACTGTAAGGAAATAACATTGTCCTCCACCCATTTTAAAAGCATTTTAGGGAATCCCACTCTTCACAATAATGGTGCCTTTGAAAAACACTGTTAATACATTCTTCATCTGCACACATCTATTTGTTTTTAATGAAAACTTCCTCATTCAAGCTTATGAGTATAGCCAACATTTATTTAGCAGTTACTCTGCCAGGTACTATCCCAAGTCATTTACATAGATCATTTTATTTAATCCTCTTAACTTTAAGCAGTAGGTACTATTACATCCCCCATTTTACAGTTAAGGAATCTTGAGTGTTTTAGGTAACCTGTCCAGGTCACTCAGCAACAGGCAACAGAACCAGACTTGAATCCAGAGAATTCCACGCCAAAGCCCATACGCTTAGCCACTTCTTGAAGCATTCTTATGATTTCATATCAGAACTATGGGTAATTTATGAAAGGTCACCATTTCTCCTTTGCTGTTTAGTCTCTTTCCTCCTTGTCTCTTCTTCCATCTTCCTTCCTGCTTCCTCTCAGTCTGTCTAACTTGCACCTTTAGATTCCTCAGTTTTCTTTTCCAGCCACAGCTAGGAACCTGGCCTCACTCCAGCTCCTAGTTGGCAACAGTGCAAGTTTAGGCGGGAGCCTGTTGGGAGCCACAAGCAGGTGGCCATTGGCAGAAGACACAGCGGAACTGCCTGGGAAGCGTGAGGTTACCTACATGTCCATGATGACCTCCCACACTTGGGTAAGAAACATTCTCCGACCCTTCCCAGGGACGCATTTGTTTTCATGGTGAGGTGGAGATATGTGAGGAGCCCTCAGACTCTCTGAGGGAAATGTTGAATTTAGCAATGCAAACTCAGAGCAAGATGAACAGCTGCTAATCTAGACTTTCCTTCTTTAATACTCAGTCTGCTAATGCATTGAGTTGGAAATTTTGGAAACTTAGGGGTACAACCTGCTTCATTAAATCATATTTCTTCAGGGTTACTGGGAACCAAAAAGTTTTGCCAAAATTTTTCTGGGGGAAAAAAAAGGAGATCCTTTATTAAAAAAAAAAAATTTTTTTTTAGAGGGTTGGTTTAAATAACACATTCAAT
This sequence comes from Eubalaena glacialis, assembly GCF_028564815.1. Classification (NCBI taxonomy): domain Eukaryota; kingdom Metazoa; phylum Chordata; class Mammalia; order Artiodactyla; family Balaenidae; genus Eubalaena; species Eubalaena glacialis. The sequence continues at coordinate 45,891,282 of NC_083724.1, forward strand.
TACGTTAGCTCAATTTATTAGATACTACATCCAAAGCTTGAGTTGGAAAAGGAGCTGGTCTCTGTCTACATATTTTTCTGGCAGCATGTGAATGGCGTCACCTGTCAGCTGCAGTAGGCAGCAGATGCATGGGCTCAGGAGTCGGCCAGACCTGCATTTCCACCTTCCAGCAGTGCGACCTTGAGCCAGTTACTTAACTTCTTCAAACCTCAGCTTCTCTGTAAAAAGGTAGGGGCATTAATGTTCGCCGCCCTGGGGGTTGCTGTAAGGATCAAGTGACATCAAGTCTATGAAAGTACCTAGCACAGAACTAGCAGAGTAGGCATTTAATAAATGGTTGTTTTATTTAATTTTATGTCATTTTAAGGGAGGAGAAGATGTACAGACTTGTTATTAAGAAATAAGGAGACAGAAACCGTAAATTTGTGGTCTGTAATTTTTCCTTCACTTAAGAAAACTGTTCACCAAAGCTATACTTTCAGTTAAAATAGACAGAGCAAAATCTTTTGCAATACCTCTCCCACCAAAACCTCAACTTTTAGTAATCAGACACTTCAAAGTTTGACTGCACAATGTATGGCTATCTGTGTATTACTGCTACATACATATTTACAACATAAAATTCACGAGAACAAACACAAAAAAGTCAACAGGGAAATGCTGATGGTCAGATGTAAATGTTAGGCTCTTGTAGCCTATCAGAAATCATCATTTACAAAGAAAAGATGAAAAATACGTGATTCACAAAAGAAAAAATATCAGTAAATCAGAAATTCTACACAATAAAGAACATTTATGAGGAAAGTTTATATGGAAACATTATGTTTTCCTCTGCCTAAAATTATCTCAGATTTCATTTTTAGCATTATTTCCAGTTTGATTTTTAAGATAAAAAAAAAAATACGGTCACCACTGCTTTGCTCAACATTTCCCTTTGGGTAACAACATAGCCAATCCTATTTTTAAAAGCAGCCAGTGGGGGTGCTCACTGAAGAAACAGAAACTGACAACTGTAATGCATGGCAGTCTAGCAACAAATAATTTGCAAGACACCAGTCCCAGAAAGAAACTAAAATGGGAAACTATGATAAAAACTGTTCTTTGCATGAGGTTACTGGGCCTATAGCTGGACAAGTCTCCCACTGCCCAAGGGGCTGAAAGGCATTTTCTATGTAAAGGATGCAGTGTCTGGGAAGGAGTTCAGGCCACAGTGACTGTCGGAAAGCTCGGGTTACAGCAAAACCTTCAAAGTCATTTCTAGAATATAATCAAAGCTCTCCTCTGCACAGAGTCAGAGTGGTGGCAAGTTCCTGGAACTGAATTTTTTTGCTGAGTTCAGCATTAAACAATCTCTGCAAAAGCTCAGATAAGCTAGACTGAATAAACAAGCAGCAAAGTAAATTTTCCCATGGAGTTTCAACCACAGCCAAATGCATTGTGCTGTTTCAACCAAAAAAGTTGTGCATATACCTAAGTCTACCCTCCACTGCCAAAAAAACTATACATAGTTGGCCAACTTTCTAGAATTCTCTTAGTTTTGATAATGTTAAAAGCAATGACAGTGAGGCCTCTTTTCCTCAAATACATTATAAATCTACAACAAGCACGTAGTATTTTCATTAAAATTATCTATATTCCTACAAACTGTATTATCTCTACTGATGTTAAAAAAAAATTGAGCGCTTAGTTGGCATCTATCCTGATTACCCCAGGTCCAAAGTACACAAGAGTAAAAAGTTAGAGATTTCCAAAAGCTTTTTGTTAAGGCACAAGCCCTATTTTAAAAAACAAATCCTTAAAAGGTTCTGTGGGAACAGAATTTCAATGAGAATTTCATATATTCAAGTTTATGCTTATGAAGCAATAAAAATGTTTAATTAAAATTTACACATTTGTTTTGAAAATAAAATACTTTTTTACTAATTTCAGATTTTGTGCTCATCTTTTGCTGTTACTACTTGTACAGATGTCTTTCTACTAAAATTTATTTGGGGTATTTGATAGACCTCTACCAGGCTTCTCAGGGTATCCTTTCTCAAAGCACCCACAGAGAGAAAAGCCAAAGTCACAGACAGAGGAAACTCCTCTAGAGGCAGTTATTCATTTCCTGAGCTAACCCACTTCCTTCTTCAAACATTTTCTTCTCTTCATCAATGTGTTTTTTTGAAATCAGCATCAAAGGCTTCTTGCAAAATATACTTCTGGGTCTGGGGCCTGGAATCCAGGCAAATGCCAATGGCTGTGTCATTTTTAATATCATCACTGCAGTGATACAAAATTAGAATCTCAAATGAAGTGTCACTTCAGTAGTACAGAAGGCTCCCTGCAATGTTAAACTGATGTTTTAGCAAAAGAATCCAGATCATTACGAGGTAGAGCCATGTTCAGAGAAAATAATTGTCACCAGAGTGAAAAACTGAATGCTACTCCATTATGGAAAATTATAGCAGCTTCCATAATAAGGAAATCAATTTTTTAATCTTTTAAACCTTAAGCAAACTTTAATGAGTTGCTGGGTTTCTTCACATTAAGGACAACATTGGAGAGAAAATTGAAAGTCTCATAATTATTAAAGTTTATATATTTTATTAGAAATGTATCTCCTCAATGACTGTTGTCTTCACTTTAATCAAAGCAGATATAGAAGGCTGAACAGAAATTTGGCTACTATGCCAACTCGATCCCCCAAGACACTGAGAATCTCCCGACCTCCACATGGTTTCCATCCCAGACCCCCTAAAGAAGGGGAGGGGCTTAGGGAGCCCTACTTTGTCATGTACCGTCAATAAAGTATACTGTATCCAGAAAAAAAAAAAGAAAGAAAGAAAATTTGGCTACTATGATTCTTCTGTGCTAATAATACAAAATGTTATTTAAAAAATCAAATCAGTCTTTATCTAAATATAAATATAAAAAGCTTTATTTACCAGCAAAGAGTGATACCACAAAACAAAGGAAATAAAGTCTCTTAAAATGTTTATTTTTGTCAGAATAGCTGACGATTTTCTATTAAGTCTTTCGGTTTATTATTATAATAAGCATTCCCCCCTTGAAAAATCCATTCAAAATATCTCAATCCTTGAGGTAAAGAACTTGAAAAAAAAAAAAAAATCCCGATTTTTTTAAAGAAAAAAATTCTTAAAATTCCTTTAAGCTTGATAAATAGAAATAATCTCTTCTTGTTCTACTCTGGTGAACAAAAATGTACTTTATACAGCAAAATATCCAGTCACTTATTGGCAAACTGAAGGTGAGAACTATTCATTTACATGTTTTATTCAAACAGTGCAATACTGCCACGTTCATATAGACTTTTTTTTTTTTTTTTACAGTTACCAACACTCTTCTGGCAAAGACAAGGCTTTGAAATGGCAAAAGCAACACAAGTTTTAGATCTCAAAGCTCTGGAAAGGAATTAATCTGAGTCTTCATCATCAAGATAGTCCTCGGCATTGCTTAATGTTCGGACTGCATCTAAAAGGAATGGGGGAAAAGCAAAACAGAGAAATTACAAATGGCTCAGATTTTGTTTTCACTTTCAAAGCTCCTAACAATTCAAAACACTGTAATCTTCCCTCAGACCTAGGGGTTGTATTTTCCCCAAGGATAGTTTTCTACTTTTGCTTTCCAGTCTAACTAACTGATTAGTTTCTGTTGCCACAGAGGCTGACAAATACATTTGTCTGCATGTTACCTAGACATGCAGAAAAGTAAAGCACATGGTGTTGAGGTACCATTAGTCTATCTCAAACAAAATACGACCAGTCACATGCACCATGACCAATGTGGAACACACCAGAAGCCCGTCCACCCTGACAACTGTGCTTCCAACCTCCTCTCCCAATGACAAGTGCACAGGTGGCTCCAGTCAGTCGACAACCTGTGGCCTTACCTGAGGGCAAGGTCACTGGGTAGAAAGATAACTAATGAGGGGGGGAAAAGGAAAAGAAAGAGAATGAAAACACAAAAGCTTCAGTTTCATTTTAGAAAACATTGATAAAGTATACTCAGAAGCAAAAGAAACTGAAATGAAAAACAAAAGTTTTAAAATAGAAAGAGCTGAACCCCATCAAATGTTAAGTCAACTTTAAACAGAGTTCAAAAGGAAGACATCTGATCTTTAACTGTTCACCTGTCCAGTCAAATTCAAACTGTCTAGTCAAATTCCTATAGTAACAGGTTACACGAGGTATAGTTTTAAGGGGAAAACTGAAATGCAAGTATAAGCACACTGTTAGAGCTCAATAAATGTATGTTATATATAGCACCCAGAACATGGTCTCTAAATACTATAAGCCCATGCTCATTGGAGATATGACTGATTCCAAGTCTGGGGAAGAAACTGTAAAAGATAGACCTGAAACCTCTTGTTATGCCATTAAACAAGGATCCTAGCAAAGACAGCATCATTTTAAAAGGGCTCAGGATCCAACCAGAAGAGGCCTCCACTAGCCAAAGATAGGCTACCAGTAAGGAAACTATGCTGGATTAAAACACAGCAAATATTTCAACACACACCAAAGAGAATTCATTGGCCCCCTTCGAAAAATAATAGGGAACCAGCAGGTTATTTTGAAAACTCTTAAAAGGCAAAAATCAAGCCTTTATTCTGCCCCTGATATACAAACTATTGCTCTAGTAACCAAACAGTTGATAAGGGGAAATTTTTCTTTATAGAATGTTCCAACTAATAACCAAGAAAGGAGTGACAAAATTAGAATATCACCATTTTGCAACCATTAGTGAAATAATGAATCTAGACAATGATCATCCATGGATGCTAACATTGCAGGACAAGTGACAAACAGATATTATGCGCCTCTGATAGAAGAACACAATTTACTTTATGAAGTATTCTTCCCTCTATCCCTAAGATAGATAGATAGATAGATAGATAGATAGATGGATAGATAGAATCCAAATCTAATCAAACCTCTAGATGTAACACCAATTGACAAAAATACAGAAGACAGAGGAGCATGACAAATAACACTGTGGGAATGCATGCATGCAATGTCTACACTGGGAAATTCAGGGAAATTGGCCCAGTTTCTTTAACAAATAAACTGCAAGGCTAAACAAAGAGGAAAAGGAGAGGGAAAGGAAACATTAATTGAAAAACAAAGAAACAAGAGACATAGCTATCAGTTTGGACCCTACTTAAAAAAACATAAATAAATAAGCAAAGAATAAACAAACATGTAAGAGAAAATGATTAATTTAGACCATCACAAGATGTTTGATGATACTGTAGTTTTTTTTTAAGTCTTTATAGGTTTAGAAAAATTATTGAAAAAAAAAGGAAGGGGCAGGGGAGAGGGCAGGGATATAGAAACCGATTTATCTTATACAAGAGAGAGAAAGAAAGGTAAAAGAACAAGTGGCTTTACGCAGAACAGAGGTGGGCTTCAACGACTTCACACAAGCTTCCAAACTATTAGAAGTCTCCGGGTTGACTGTACTCTTCTCCATTCTCCTTAAGAGGAGATCTGGAGACCTGGGAGGAAGGAATTTTGTTCTATTCCATACACACCCACAAACTTCAGGACTGGCCATGAACTTGGTAAAAGTAGCCTTTTAAGCTAAAGACAAAAAGACAAATAGCAAAGCTCTTCCCTTTTCTACTTTGCTACTACAATCCTGTGTTTTTCGATATTGGAGATATTCTTTGTCCTTCAATGGTTACTTCGGCACTTTGCTTTAAGCAAGAGAAAGATGACTTGCCACGGTGCAAATTCTGACCAAATAGAAAGTGAGAGCCAGGCAAATAAACTCCTTCTCCTTCCTTCCTTCCGTGGACTGCTCTGAGGCACAGTTTCTCTGGAAACTTCTCACATGGCCAGGTGCTGATAATGAGCTGTATCTTCATAGCCTGTCTTGGGGCATGACTATCATGGTAATGTATCCCCTAGTAGTGCTTCCCAGCCTCCCCTACCTCACTTCCATTTTTTTCTCAATCTCACTGCTCTGGATTTACACGTTCCAAAGCACCAGAACTTAGATAGACAAACAAACAAATAGATAAACAAATGGTGGAGGGATAAACACAGTAACATGTATAAATCTCATAGACGTGTTACGTGAAAGAAGTTAGACACCAAAAAGCACATACTGTTTGATTCCATTTATATCAAGTTTGAAAACAGGCAAAACTAATCTATGGTGAGAGAAGCAGAGGATTCTGAGGGAGGGTTCTCTTGTGTGGGAAGTGTCCTCTATCATCTGGCTTGTGGTTAATAAGTTTAGGCACAGTGGGAATTCCCTGGTGGTCCAGTGGTTAGGACTCTGCACTTCCACTGCAGGGGGCTCAGGTTCAATCCCTGATTGGGGAACTAAGGTTCTGCATGCCGTGTGGCACGGCCAAAAAAAAAAAAAAAAAGGTTAATTTCAGTGTGGATTAAATCAGGTTAATGAATTTTAAAAAAAGTGTAAGCACAGTAAAAAAAAAATCACCAAGATGTACACTTAAGATTTATGTACTTTACTTAATGTAAATTACACCCTAGTTTTTAAAAATTGGAAAAAGAACTTAAAGGTTCACTCCTCAAGTATGGCTTGACCCCACCCTATATCCTAAAGTTACCCTTCATGGTAACTGTAACATGTAAATTATTTTGTCCCTATAAGAAATTCAAGATGTGCTTTTAAAAGTGGACAACGATATCCGAATATACCTTTTCTGGTTTAGAGTTCATGCTGGCAATTTGCTATATGGCCAAATATTCAAACTCTCATTCCAGCTAGGATCAAAATACAAATTAAAATTTTTTAAACTGGATAATTGGGCAAATGAAGAAAAAAAAAAACAGAGAAAAAGGTAACATGAAAAATGAAATACGAAAATTCATTTCTTGGCTCTGTGTGCCAGGCCCCAAGATTACCTCATTACTGAAATCAGTATAGCACAAATTTAGGAAGGTGAACTAAAGAAACTTGGAGTAAACAGAGAAACAGAACACCAACGTCCCTGCCCTCTTCTACAAAGACTACAGAAAAATGAGGAGAAAAAGAGAAGCAGGTTTGCCACCTGCCTCTTCCAGCCAGTTGTTCATGTGGAGGCTTCTGGGTGTAGCTCTCTGGGGTCTGAGCAGGTGTGATAGTTTCATTGTCTATCACCGTCAAACTCATAGTGTGCATGAGACTCTGACAACCTTTAGCTCATAAGAAATCTTACTCCTCAGTCAGGATGTTTTGGAGGTACCCATAAAGCAACAGGAAGTCAGTGGCAGAGAAAGGAAATTAGGTCATAGTCCTTCTTCCTGACCCAACCAAGGCAGCAGGGTGTGAGAGGTCCACCTCAAGTAAAAGTGTTTCTCCCACGTGGCTGCAAATACGGCTTCTCAGTCAAAATGTAGCTAGGGAGCACCACTCAGCTGGTAAACACTTTCTCACTCATTTGGTAGAACCTATACACATCTATGCATGAGTAATTACTTTAAAGGAAGACTTGCTCTGCCAGCAAACATTCATGGCTTAAATAATTAAGAAATCCCTAACTGCTTAACAGTTTACGCTATACCTGAACTGAGGTTAAATAAGAATCTGGAACAAACACTTATCTGAAATAAGGGACACACGGAACAATGGATTTGTGAGGAGAACTATGATGGGAATTTGATGATAGGTAAGGAAGATGATTCTGGGAAGTTCCCTTGGTAAGCCTTGAAGAGAGGGGGGCTGTTTGCTTTCTTTAATTAACTAAAGCAGGAAACCAGGGGACTGATGTACTTCGTTGCTTCTGCTAGAAATGGAATATGGGACAGCATAATATTGACTTTTCTCATAAATCAAGGGATACCTGAGGGAGAAATAAGTCTTCCAAGGGTTCAAACATTAATGGGAATTTGATTCAAATGATAGAAACAGAAATGAGTATCTCATTACCCAAGTTTGAGAACTCTGAAAATGATAATACCCTAAGGATAAAATGAAAACACATGAACTTAGCCTCTATAATGGAAGTTTCTAAAAAGTTGTCTTGGTGATTCTCCACCAACATGAATCAGTCTAAACTTCAGACTCTAAAGCAATACTAAAAAAGTCCAGAATGATGAGTAGCAATGCAAAGACTTGCAAAAGGTGAATCCTCCATTATACTAGTTCCTTTCTAGAAAACGGCAGTAAAAATGTATCCATTACAGGCTTATACTTCAAAGTGGAATTAAAATGCCAAACATGAGATAATTAAGTAGAATAAGGCTTGAGGAGTGAGAAAAAAGAGTTCAAGTGTTCCCTCCAACCAAGCATCTTCCACCTTTCTTTTTTTCTACCTCTCTGGGTTTCTCATGGGCCAGGAGGCTGATGATAAATGAAAGAGGGACAGAGGAGAGGTGGATGGGAAGAAGAGTTCACACCCTCCCACTCCCAGTACTCCTTTCTGGAATCACCATGTTAGAATGAATCTAGGGGAACACATTCAGCAGGCTACATACTGGGAAGTCAAATCAACAGCCAATCTCTGAATAGCAATCATGAACTGTGCAGATGTGTTTAACACCTTTTCTTTCCTTTAACACCTTTTCAAAACCACCACACAAACTCTTCATTTTTATAGAATTGCATGTGAACTTTTCAAACCTCTTCTCCCACGTCAATAGATAGTATCTTTAAGAATATACACTCTATCTTCAGACTTCCCTGGTGGCGCAATGGTTAAGAATCCACCTGCCAATGCAGGGGACACGAATTCGATCCCCGGTCCGGGAAGATCCCACATGCCACGGAGCAACTAAGCCCGTGCACCACAACTACTGAGCCTGCGCTCTACAGCCCGCGAGCCACCAACTACTGAAGCCCGCGCGCCACCAACTACTGAAGCCCGCGCACCTAGAGCCCGTGCTCCGCAACAAGAGAAGCCACTGCAATGAGAAGCCCGCGCACCGCAACAAAGAGTAGCCCCCACTCGCCGCAACTAGAGAAAGCCTGTGCGCAGCAACAAAGACCCAACACAGCCAAAAATAAATTAATTAAAAAATATATATACACTCTTATCTTTAAGAAACCACGCATAGAACTGTGAAGAGATACCGATACATTTACAAAGTCTAGAATAATTTTGATTACAAAATTTTGATTACAAATAATTTTGATACCCTCATTTAAAATAGAAACAAAATATAATCATAAAACTCTTGAATGCATAATTAAAAAAATATTTAGCGATAACCACTCATAAAAACAAATCTGAAATGAGAATATGGAAACAATGGTTCTCTGATAAGGACTGTAATGGAAAGCAAAGTAATTAGAACTTGATTGCAAGGAATAAAAGAAACACACTAATCACAGCAAAAAATCGGTGTCTTTTCAAATTTGTTTGCATAAAGGTATTCTTCCATGTTGGAAGTTCTGATTCAGACCAAGGATATAAAATCTAACTTTAGAATCACCTGAAGAATTTACCAAGAAAAAATTTTCCCTAATATTAAATCTATAACTCTTAGTCATGATGGCATCAGGAGGAAGGATTAAAATAAAGTACCTGTTCCCTGTTTCTTTTTCAGGAGAGATGCACAGGCAGCATTAGTAGCCATGTCCAGGGCCAGCTTCTTCTCATTGTTTCTTAAGTCTGTTCTAGCACCTTCCCCAACACAAGAAAGTAAATTAGGTGTTTTGAAGACTCTATAGTAGCAGCCAATCCTTCTTTTTTTTTTTAGTTTCTTTTTTCTCTTTTTCTTTTCTTTCTTCCAGTTATATTGAGATATAATTGACACACAACACTGTATAAGTTTAAGGTGTACAGCATAATGATTTGACTTACAAACATCACGAAATGATTATCACAGTAAGTTTAGTGAACATCCATCATCCCATATAGATACAAAATTAAAAGAATATAAAATTTTTTTCCTTGTAATGAGAACTCTTAGGATTTACTCTCTTAACAACTTTCTTATATAACAAACAGTAGTGTTAATTATATAGCAGCCAATCCTCTTTCCATCAAAACTAATCACTTTTGGCAGAACTAACTAGAGAACCATTCTGGCCCCGAAGTAGGCTCTTTCCAAACAGTAAAACTTTCTCAAAACAGTAATAGCATATTTGGCAGCTTTAATCAGGGAGCTTATTGCTGCACCTGTAATAATTATACACAATTAAAATATAGCCTTCCTTTCGAGTCCTTATAGAATTGCATGTGACCTTTTCAGTGAGAAGTTTACTGTCCCTGTGGACAGTAAATCAGTTAGACTCAACGCGCCTTGGCATGAGTTTTTGGAGATTAAATTCAATACACCCTTTGCCTCTTCTTTTCAAGAAGGTCTTTAGAAAAGACAATGTAAGTTGAGCTTGAGGAGATTAATATTTATCTTAAGTATACTCTCATGCTTATTAGCAGAATTAGTAACACTAAAATCTAGAGGCAATCCATTGTTCCCACAGCCCATCTTCTACTCCCTTTTTTCCTTGTCTTTATTATGTGATAAATTACATCAGAATTCATAAATCTTTCTCATTGTCAAAGATTCAAAAATACAGATGTATGCTGATGGGCCAGGAGGCTGGCCCATTTCAGCCTTCTCATTTCAGCCTTCAACTAACCCCTTCCTTCCCCATCTTCTACCTTCCCCAGAGGTGACCATTCTCAACAAGTGGGCATCAGTTCCCATCTCCCTTATGTGCAAGAATGCATTCACAGACATATGTGGACATATACACAAAATCATACTCCATGTACTAGTCTGTAATTTGATTTTTTTTTTTTGCCAATGATATTTTCCTTTTTTTTTTAGTTGATGTACAATATTTATAAGTTTCAGGTATATAACATAGGGGTTCACAATTTTTAAAGGTTATATTTCATTTATAATTGTCACAAAATATTGGCTATATTCCCTGTGTTGTACCATGTATCCCTGTAGCTTACTTATTTTATACACAGTAGTTTGTACCTCTTAATCCCCTACCCCTATCTTACCCCTTTCCCTCCCTCTCCTCCCTGGTAACCACTAGTTTTGATTTTTTTAACTTAATAATATATTATCGTATTCATTCCTTAGTAGTACACATACTTATAACCCAATCTATTTAAATATTTATAATTATTCCATTTTGTGGGTATTCCAAAATTTATTTAACCACTCCTCTATTGAGGGGCGTTTAGGCTGTTCCTAATTTTCATTATCACAAACAATGCTGCCGTGAACCTCCTTGAACAACATCTTTGTTTATATGCATTTCTGAAGGACGCTTTCTTAGAAGTGGTGCTGAAATGTAAGGATATGTATGTTTTCATTCTGCTAGCTACTGTTAGACTGCCTGCCAAGAAGGCTTACCAATTTACACTTTCTGCCCCAGTGTTTGAGAGTGCCATTTTCTCTACACCCACATCCTCTCCAGTAAACAAAATATAAATGTCCTAAAACTCAAAGGTACAAAAATACTGTCAAGAAAAAAATAGTATGTTTAATTAGGAATACGGTGACCGTGTGTGAAAATCTCTCATGAACAGATTTAGATATCCACAGCTGGGGTTATAGGGAAAAACTCATTCTCTCGCTGTACTACAGGTCAAAAATCCTGCGGGTTCATAGTTCTGTGACTAATCATACCTTACTTTACACTTGAGAACTCACATACATGATTTCTGTCAGGACGGGAAATGTTCAGAGACAGGATGCTAGAGAAGAAACTCAACCATCTCCTGTGTCCCTCTCAACCAGCGCTGCCCAGCAGAAAATTAGGTGAGCCATAGATGTAATTAAAATTTTTCTAGTGGCTACGTTTTCAAAATGTGAAATTCATTTTAATAATATATTTCATTTAACCCAGTATATCCAAAGTGTTATCACTTCATCATGCAACCAATATAAAAATTATTGTGATATTTTACTCTTTTTGTTTCTACTAAGTCTTCAAAATCTGGAATTCATTTTACACTTACAGCACAACTCAATTCAGACTAGCCTCATTTCAAGGGCTCAGTAGCACGTGTGCTTAGTGGCTGCCAGAGCAGACAGTGCAGATGTTGGCGTACCTTTGGGGGGCACTACAGTGGTCCTCAAGGTGTCTGATCTTTTGCACCTGGAGTTTACATCATAAACATCCTTTAAATCAAAAACATTTCCTCTCATATAACCCACAACATTGCTCCAAGGATCCCTAATGATAGTGCATCCATGTGACATGTAGGTTGGGGATTCCAGCATCCTGTATTATAGCCTTCTGGACCAGGGTGCAGTACGGGGTGATATCCCTGGCCTTCTATAAGGGTTAACTAATATTTGTGGGACAAATAGATGAATGGATGGTGAGTCCATAATTTCACTGTTGCTTCTGACTTGTGTAAAAACAGGGAATCAACGTATCTTCTCATTTTCTGTACATCTGGCATCTGCTCAGCTCAAAGCAGGACATAGCAGCCACAGCATTCTTTCTTATCTATCAAGCTTTCCTGTGAGAACAAGGGCCGCAGCAACTTTACCCATACAACTTTCTTAGAGAGATCTCCTCTGTATGTGTGCATGCACATGTGTGCACATGCACACATACACGCACACACACACCCCTTCCTTCTGAGGCCCTTTAATCCTGCAGAAATGTACAGTAAATTCTTACTAAGGGTAATATATGTGATTAAAGCTTACCAAGCTTTTGAGTTAAAATTAAAAACTTACACAAATTACCTCAGTTTTATCTTATCCTAAAACTCTGTGATGCAGACAGAGTAGAGATCAAAATTCCAGTTTTAAAATAAGAAGCCTATTATTTTCCCTACTATTTCAAGTGGTATAAGTGGATGTAGCCTATTTTTCAGGGTAAGCAAAGACCAGATAAACTAAGCACACTTTACCTTTTGCCAGAAGCAACTGGACAATATCTGCATAACCCTTCCAGGCAGCAGCATGCAAAGCTGTGTCTCCCAACTTGTTCTATGGTGATATAACAAGAGAAAGCAGCATTTGAAAAAGAGAGTGTGGATTGAAAACGCGCATGACTTTAGGTTTACTCTAACCTAAGTAAATCTAAAATGAAAACGAAGTTATAAAATCATATAAAATTCCAAAGAGGGAAAGGAGACTCAAGAGATGAGAGGTGAGTCATTTGGGGAAAGGGAATGGGATGGAAGAGGAGAAACTGACTCGGCAGAGCACAGGTGGAAGTGCAGATGCCTGCAGAGGGAGACGCCAGGAGGAAACAAGCAGATTTGTCTCCGCAGAAACCAGCATGAATTAGGAACTGGAGATGCCTGGAGACACGGGAGCAGGCATGAAGCATGGGAGTGAAACCAAGAGTACTGGGTGAAAGTGTTTCTCAGGAGTAATTAGAACCCCAGAACCCCAGATCACCTTCCTTTCTCCCTGCTGCCAGATGACCCAGTACAGATGGTAGAATTACCCTGTTGAGAAATTAACCAGATAGCTTCCAAGCTCATGGAACTTGCAGGCACAAGAGAAGGTGGCAACTAGGCTAGGAACTAAAAGCAGGGGGCTAGCTGAAAAAGCTACAAACTGAGCAGTAAGACCCCTCTCCCAGCTGCCTTTACCTACCCCAGTGCCCCAGTGTGTACAGTCTAGCATCTACGCCCAGGGAGGAGGCTGGAGAATACTTCTCTGGGAGAGCTGAACAGTCCCAATGCGGGGGAGGAAGGGAATATTTTAACTGGCATCTGGGTATAAGCCAGCAGAACATTCAGGACCTCACCACTTCACCCTACGGAGAAAACTACCAGTCAATAAGCCCCACAAGCACACAGAGCTTTCAGTCATACTCAAACATGAATGGACAGACAAAGGCACTATATATTTGAGGACAGCCTCCAATATCTGAAGAAAGATCAAAACAAAGCTAATGGATCTCAGAGGAAAAAGACACAGTGTAGTGAATAGCAGAAAATGTTTTAAAATATGTATATAATTAATATATCAGAGATATAATATGACATTATGTTAGGAAATGAGAAAAAGATGCTATGTAAAAGTAAAAATAAGAGTAAAAGGAGGAGCTTGTGGTAGAAAGAATTCTAAGACAGCCCTCAAGCTCCCTGCCCCCTGGGATACACCTCCCTGTATAATTTCCTCCCCTTGAGTGTGGGTGAGACCAGTGAATATAATAGGATATCACACCCATATTTTCTAATCAGTTTATGTTAAGTTCATCAAAAGATATTACCCTGGGTGGACCTGACCTAGTCAGGTGGGCCCTTATAAGGAAAGGCATAGCACCAGCAACACAATCTCCTGCTGGCCTTGAGAAAGAAAGCAAATAGCCATGTTGTGAACTGTCCATCAGGAGCGGTGGTCTCTAAAAGTTGAGGGCCTCAGTACCATAGGTGCAAGAAACACAATTCTCCCAGCAACATGAATGAATTTGGAATAGGACTCGAGCTCCAGATGAGAACCCCACTCCAGCCAATACCTTGATTCCAACCTGTGAGACCCTGAGCAGAAAACCCAGCTATGCCACCCAGAATTCTCACCTATAGAAAGCATAAGGTAAATGGGTATACTTTTAAGCTGCTAAATCTGTGGCAATTTGTTACACAGCAACAGAGATCTAATACAGTGCTCTGGGGAATTAAGAAGGTGACCAAAATAAAACATAAAGATGAGAAAACCTCTGAGGAAAACTAAGAAAATTAGAGGCTCAATCTGAGAGGTCCAACATAGCTACTAATGGGCATTCCAGAACCAAAGAACAAAGGAAACAGTCAGATAAAAATATATAAGAAATAATACAAGATATTTTTCCAGGCTGAAAGAGTTCACTACCATTTTCAGGAAAAGACCCATTCTAAAAGCACATCATTGTGAAAGTTTGGAAAACCACGGATAGAGTAAAATTCTAATCATGAGAAAAAGCAGGGAATTTCCTGGCCGCCCAGTGGTTAGGACTCTGCACTTTCACTGCTGAGGGCCCAGGGGCCCGGGTTCAATCCCTGGTCAGGGAACTAAGATCCTACAAGCCTCGCGGCACGGCCAAATAAAAAAGGGAAAAAGCAGTTAACACACAAAGAATGGGACTCAAAAAGGCATCAAACCTCTCAAAAGCAACCCTGGACTAGAATACCATGGAGCCATGCCTGCAAAATTCTGAGGGAAGTCATTTTCAACCCAGAATTCTATCAGCCAAATAATCAAGCCCAAGCTCCCCTTTCTCAGGAATTTACTTGAAGGTATTCTTCAACAAATGGAAGACAAAGGATCCAGAAAAGTGAGGACACAACACAGGAGAGAGGTGAAGCGTTTCCCAGGAAGACAGCAAAGGGTAGTAGAGACCAAGTTGCTCCGATTAGAGAATGAAGATGGAAGGCGTCGGTATGATTCCAGGAAGTAAAAAAAGAAGGCAATTATCTTATACAATTTAGAAAAGTATATCAAGAGAGTATAAAACAGTGTAGAGGTCTTTGCGAAATACAAAAAAAAAAAAAAAAGCACTAAATAAAAGTCAATAAATACAGAAACAAAAAAGTTACACAAGCAGTGAACGATATTTAAATAGCCATAATACCATAAGCATTATATAGTAATATAACCAAAAACTATGCTATGTATGATACATTAGGAGGACCAAAGGAGGAAAGATTGGGCGCTGGGTGCTGGAAGATGACAGCTGGGCGCTTGACAAGCGTAAACCTTCACCTACCAGATAGGATGCCAAAATACTTTATGAAGATGATAAATTATGAGACAGCTCCACAAGCATATTCCTTAGTAACATGAAGGTAAGAGGAAAGCACTAAAAGCTGAAAGTGATGTACGAGGTGGAGTATGGCAGGAATTTGGGGCTTTATGCAATTTGGACTTTAATGTAATAATAATTTTTTAACTATGTGCTTGTTGTATTTTGATTAAAAGTTTTATGAAAGATAATAAATGGGAAAAGGTGAGTTCCAAGACACCAAGGTAGGATTTTACACACACATAAGCTGTACCAAGAGAGCAAGGTAGGTGGGTTAAATGACTTCTGCATAAGCAATCTCACCTGTTGGTTCAGTTCAATGTTTGGTTGAGTAAATAGCATTTCCACTATATCTGAAATTCAAATAGAAAAGATCTTTTTAAAGAATGAGACTAAAAGTCTGACAAGACTTGGCATAATAATTTTAAAAGAGAGGATTCTTTTTAGAAGAATCATCAAGAAAATCGTTATAACAAAGTTTTCAACATTTATGTAAATAGAAGACCTAAGACTATAAAAGGTAGAATTACTTAGGGAAAATTTTTTTCAAATATTTTGGCTTTTGTATTTTCACATGACATCTATGATAGGAATATTTTTACATTTGCTGGGGCACTTAATATTCATACCACTAATTTGTGTTTAAATTTTCCTCTGGCCATGCTATTTAATTTGTTGGATTCTTTGTTTCTCATTACTGCTGGGATCATTTTCTGTGCGTTGTAGAGAGAGGGAGAAAGAGAATGGGTGTGGTAGATTCTCGGCCAGGCTGAAATACATCTAGAAATTCCATTTGTCATTATTATTGATTATAACAGAGGAAGTTATCAACTGAATCACTAACTCAAGCAAATGCTGTCTCTTTCCTAAATCTTAAACTTAGAATGTAAATCATAAAAGCTTCCTGGGAAAAACTAAGTCAGAGGAATCAATTCTGGTCCTTTCTTCTGTGAGATTAGACAGTGGGGTTTGTTTTTATATTACTGTTGTTTTCCTGTAACCTTTGCAAGTCTGAGAGAAGAAAGGAAGCTTCCACTCTTTCAAGTGAAAAGGTCCATGTAGTGAGGCTGACCAATCACATTCTACCTACTGTTTTACAGAGCTTCCAGGGACTGGGCTTTTGGCTGACGTTGTGAAAAATTTTAAAAGAATAACCAATTTTTTTTTTCATTTGTGTAACTCTGGCTCCCTTAGATGAAGCACATTTTCAGTAGCACAGACATCTATGATAACAAACAAAATGTAATACCTTTGTGACCCCCGTGACAAGCCCAGTACAGGGCGGTGCTTCCAGCTTTGTCCAAGCCATTAACACCTACTCGGTTGTCCAAACACTCTCTCAACCAACTCAAGTTGCCTGAAAACATTTTACATTTATAAAAACACATGAAAAAGGTTTTTAGTTTTTTTCATTTTGCTTTTAAATCAATTTCATCCTGCATAAATTCGCATTTGCAAAGGATTAATCAGCAAGTCTGAAATGAAAACCTGCCCCATAACGCATTCTCTATGGTACATTTTGACTTCCAGTTTATTAATGGAAAGCATTAACATCAATTTTTAATGGTAGGTTAATGGGAAGAGTTGCCTAAATGGGTCCATTTAAGGTATTTTTACTCTGTAAAAAAAACTTTTTTTTCCTTTGTGAAATCCTGGAACTTTGGGGAAAAATGTCAAACCTAAGAACAAGCAGACACTACTCATATTCATATTTAAAACACATTTTCAGTTCCTACAAGAAAAGAAAAACTAAATAACCTACTCAAAGCTGCTGCTCTTATATGATAAAGTATAACTATTCATTTAAAATCCTCTGGCTAATGCCCTAAATATCTAGTTTACAAAGAATTTTTTAAATTTCTATTTAGTAGTTCTACTTATGTACAATCCTAAACCAATAATTTCCTTTTGCACATTCAGATTTCAGAAATATCTACAATTAAAGGAAAGAGAGCTTACTGTGGCCTTACAAAAAATTCCCCATGATCTACAGCAGGGTTTCTCAACAGCGGCCCTATTGACATCTGGCGCTGGAGGATTCTTTGTTATGGGGGCTGTACTGTGCACCGCACGATGTTTAGCAACATCCCCAGCCTCTACGCAAAAGGTGCCAGCATCCCCCCAGTTATGACAGTCAAAATGCCTCCAGATACTGCCAAATGTCCCAGGGTTTGCAGAGAGGAATTACCCTCTGTGGAGAACCACTGACCTACGGGACAAAGCCCCAAGTACAAGCCCCATCCCTGGTGCTCCCTTCCTCCCCAACTCCATCCTCACCATTCATACTTGCAATATACCAACACTCTCCCAGATGCTGGACCCCTGAGAAGCCCCCACCCTCTGCCCTCCTGTTACTCATTCTGGCCTCTATAGCCTGTTTAACTGAAACACACTTCAACCGCTATACTTATCACACCATCTTGTAATGATCTGCTACACACATCTCTCCCCCGCCAGACTTTGAGCTCTGTGAGTCACAGAGCATGACTTTCCACTTGCAACTAAGCACAGGGCAGGTAAGACTCAAAAGTTATTTGTTGACTGACATTTTAAAAATTAAAATCACACATTTCTGTAGAGTGAAAGAAGGCCAGAACAGAGATTGCCTCTGGGGGAGGCAAGGATTTAACTGGGAAGGGAACTTTCTGGGATGATAGAAATGTTCTGGATCTTGATCTGGGTGTTGGTTACACAGGTATATGCATTTGTTAAAAGTCATCAAACTACATAATTAATATGTCTGTGTTTTACTGTACTGTTTATCTCAATCAAAAAGAATCAGACCTACCTCTTTTTGCAGCTTCATGCAATGGATTGTCAATGGATTCTGCCTGCTCAGCCACTAGATCGAAAAAAAAGGTGCAAATCAATGTTGAGAGGACCACCCAAAGGATTCCCTGAAGCCAATTCAGTGTCCCAACTTCAGAAGTGCCAGGACCTTCCACCATACAGCTTCCCTTACTTAATGTGAGTGTTAAAAAATGGCAGAAAATCAAAAGTGATGTTTTGTGCTTTGAAAGAAGCTGAATTATGTGTCAAAAGAAACCAAGCTAAGACAATAACACAGCAATTAACTGGGAGTATAAACAGAAACAAACATAGCAATTAACTAGAAGTATAAATAGAAACAAACAGATCCAAGGTCTGCCTACCAGTTTGCTCAAACATTTCACCAACAAATTTAGTCAGGAAACTGCAAAAGAAAGCATTTGAGGTTCGTTTTTACATTCTATAAAAACACCCTGCTTTGAAGATGGCTGAAAATAATTGTTTCCCTTGTGTGTGTGGATATGAAGGGTGAGGTAAAGGAGAAATATTTTGCTTTCTATATTCAGAACGGGCAATCAGCATACCTACCTGCCCCTAAGGAAGGTGTATTCCCTGCTGTCCTAGAATCAGTAGGAGTGACCACATGAAGACTGTTGTTCAAATGAGACTTCAGACCCACCCCTCCCACCATAAAGGGCTGTAACTAGATACTCCCTTGGCTACCAGGGATCTAGCAACTGAGAAACATTTTGTACCCTCAGTCTATGACCAGCTGGAGAAGTTGTTTATTTGGGATTTCAAAGGTTAGAGGAGTGTAGAAATGCTTAAAGTCTTTTAAAATCCAGAATGATATGGCCCTTAGACTAGGTAAGTAGGGCCCATGTGTTGAGCCCCAGGTCTCACTCATTTCCCTCCCCCCCCTTCCTCTCCTCTCCTCCACCTCCTCCCCTCCCCTCCCCTAGGAGCTTTGAATTGCCTTCCTTGAAATTTCTAAGTCCCCTTCCAGTGTTTGGAACTGGTGCCTGATGTCAGCCCTATTGGTCTAAGGATGTATCTAATGCTAAAGTCCAAAGGAACCTTGGAAGTGATTTAAATCAAACCCTCTCTTAATACAGATGGAGAAACGGTCCCAGGGGCAGCAGTTAAGTGCCCTAACTAAGGTCCCTTGTTGTTAGAAGTGGAAGAAGGATTAAAACCCAGGACCCTTGTTTATCAATCCTGTGTGCTTTTTACTTTACTCTGCTGATTTCTACGAAAGTCTGCTTTGTCCCCCTTCCAACTAGAAGTGGCTTCCAGGCAGGGCCCACATCTCACTGTTCAAGCTCCTCAAACTGCCCTAATATTCATTTAATGAACATCACTGCCCCAAACATTAATTAACATAACAAGGCAAGGTTACTTCATCACAAAAGAAAGGGCTAGTCTAAAAAAAACAAAAAAGAAAGAAAAGAAAAAGAAAAATGTTCTAAGCGTTGAATAAAGTAAAACCATAAGCATTTCCCTGGAAACCTTAGGTTCTTTCAAGAATGTTACAATGCATTTTCTTAAGCCAAGGAGTCAAGTTCAAGTACATCCAGCATCCATGGCCACTCTATTAAGAGGAGGCTCAGAGTAGAAAATGCCCTAGGCTGGCAATGACTCCATTGATTTCTCAGCCACAGCCGGAAGCAGAAAGGCCTCAGGAACCAGATAACTGAAAATACACAAAGTACAGCCCAAGTAAAGCCACTGCGGCCATACTTACCATAGTTGCTTGGGATTAGTCCTGTCCTGCCTTTGGAGGTGCCTTTCCACCAATTGGTATCACTCTGGTGAAAGAAGAGTTAAATTAAGTGGCACCGAATCCAGTTTACATTCAGTCATTTTTAAAACCATGTGGCTCATATTGGCCTCATTTTGGCCTTTTCAAAGGTAGAGCAGTTGACATTTTTTGTTTTATTTAAGATAAAATACAACATACTTCCAATTCAAATGCAGAGTTACTGCTTTACCAAATGTCCATCAGCCCTGGTCACATTGATCAAGCTTCCTCACTCCTTAGTTATGGATGTCCATTCCCCTTATCATTAAATTACAAATATACACACATCTGCCTGCAACAAATCAAAGACACTTCATCATAGAGATTCCACATTCAAACAAATCAAACAGAGATAATATGAAAGAGAAGGGAAAAAACTATGTTTAGTTTAGACTATCTGTAGGATTTTTTGGTCCAGAGTCTAATTTCTCTTAGTCTCAAGATATGCATATATTTGGTTTTCTAAAGATCTCTTTATTTCACCTTTGCTTTTTTGGTAACTTTTTATCATAGAAAAATTCAAACCTATACCAAAGTAGAAGGAACCGTATAAGGAACCTACACATACCCATTTCCTAACTGCATGAACTATTTACTCATGGCCAATACTGTTTCATGCATATCCTCACCTACAACCTCCCTCCCCTTCAGATTATCCTGAAATAAATTCTAGACATCATATTCTTTTATCTGTAAATATTTTAATATGAATCTCTGAAAGATAAGGACTTTTCCATAATAATAACACCATTATCATGTGTTATTTTGTTTGCTAGCTTAAAATTTTCTCAACAATAATTCCTTAATACCATCAAATATTTACAATACTCAAAATTTCCAGTATGTCTTATAATAAAGTCCATACAGTATGATTGATTGATTTGCCTCTTAAGTCTCTTTTAGTCTATAGTTTCCCCCTTCATTTTTTTTTCACTCCCTCACAATAGACTTTTCAAAGAAACTAGTTTGTTCCGAAGAGTTTGGAAGAGTCTGGATTTTCCTTGTTGCATCCCTTGTTATAAAAAAATGTGTTCCTCTGTTCCCTGTATTGCCTATAAATCGGTCATTAGTTCTAGAGGCTTAATTAGATTCAAATTCAATTTTTTAGCAAGACTATTTCATGTGTAGCATTGATTCTTCCATCAGGAGACACACAATGTCTCTCTTTTTGTAACATTAGTAACCACTGATGAGCATTATTTGGATCCATTATTTCATAAGGGTTGCAAATGGTGACATTCTAATTCTATCATTCCTTCTTCATTTACATAACTAGAATATTACTTTAAAGACGAACTTTCCCTCATCAACTCTCAGGTTACCCAGAGATAAAGTTGATGGAGAAAGGCAGAATAAATACTGATTCTTTTCCTTTAGAGTTGTCAGAATAAATACTGATTCTTTTCCTTAACAGTCATCAGAATAAAAAGTTGGTTCCCTAGCATTCTCTCAGGTTGACCAATGATGTTTGTTTTTGTTTTTAAGTATCATTAGGAGCTCATGAATTTAAACAGAGCAGATTTGTTTCAATCCTTGGGATTGTTGCCCTAACTGATTGCTCAAATTGTCCTATCTTTGACCAGTGGCAGCCTCTTCAATTTAGTTCTGTGTCTTTCCAGTGTGACCCTAGTAGTCTTTGGGAGCTTTCTTGCTTTCTAATAACGAGATGTCCTGGGATTATCTTGTACCTTTCCTGCCCCCAACCTGGTACCAGACATTTCTCAAAGGAACTTTGTTCCTTTTAATGGGAAATAACATATTATTATTAGGTTGGTCTTTTTCTTTTTTTTTTTGGCCTTTTCAAAGGACAGAGCAAGAAATCTTTTTGTTTATTTTATTTTAGATAAAATACAACATACTTCCAATTCAAATGCAGAGCTACTTAACTTCATTGATCTTACATCTATCTGTACATCCTTTCTTGCAGGCTGAAACTGCCAGTTTTCTACATCATTGACTTAATGACTCATTTGCTCTAAACTGCAACACACATGCAGCAATCTCAGAATAATAATACCAACACTTCTCCAACATCATGATTAAAAACTGTTTATAATTTGTGGGTAGAAGTTCTTTTTGTTCTTCATATTATTCTACTAGAGATATTCAGTCAAAATGCTGAGTTTTAAAGTCACTTGGAATAGTTCCTCTCTGTGTGTCATGCCAAATACCTGGGGTACAACTAAGTTCATTTGATTCATTCTGCTTTTAATTTTTAGGGATTGCTTTTTATCATTTAATTTAATTTTATAACTATGCAAAAGTTTACATGATTCCAAAGACAGATCTCCAAAACAAGGTGTAATTTTTTAAAAGTCTATATTCCATCTATGTTTCCTCTACCCTTTTTCCCTTCCTTTCAGAGAAGAAACTACTTTTTAAAAATTTATGACTCCTCCTTTGACTTTTTATTTTAAATTGAGGAAAATAAGTATATGTATATCCTCTCACCCTTTCTTACTTACATAAGTAAAGGCACACTATCCACATTTTTTTCACCTTGCTTTTTTTCACTTAAATTACTCCATAATATCATATAGAGATATTCCTCACTCCTTTTTAGAGCTGCATAATACTCTATTTGTAGATATAGCAAAGTTTATTCAACTATTTTCCTATTGATGGACTAAGGGCTACTTCCAATCTTACGTTATTACAAATTATGCTCAGTGAGTAAACTTGGGTATATGTATTTCTATACAGATATACATGTAAATAATGTACAATATTACAGCTATACAAAATAGTCATATATATCTTTAGTTCATGTGTGGTATGACAAAATATTGGCTGGGCTTACCATGTCAGTAATGTAGATAATATCACCTTCTTCAAAGTACAATTCATCTGGCTAAAAAAAAAAAAAAAAAATTAAGTTTTACTCCATGTGATTTTTTCATGAATTAGAATACAATGATGATGATAATTATACAAATTCCAGATTCTAAAATCCTTATAGACAGCGTAGTTTTTATATACTTAAATCTGCACATAAACCATATAACAAAACATCATTGACAAGCTAACACATGCATAGAAATGTGAATTTTCCCATGATAAACTTCAAAGAATTAATATAAGAAATAAGAATTCCCCCCCCACACACACACCTTATTTTCTTCCACAATGAAAGCAACGCATTTTTATACCAAAATAGAATATTAATAAAACTTTTTCATTGTAAAAATTTCAAAAGGTGATATATATTTTTTCATAAAAGGATAAATGTCTAGAACTAAAACCATGAAAAATAGCTAGAAGCTTGGCTCTCTCCTAAACGATTAGCCTTCAATCCTTAAAACACTTTCATATCAACATCGCTCTCTACTTATTTTGAGAAAACCATTATCTTAACTCTTCATGTTCAGAGAAGATGAATATCTTATATATGAGAACAGTTAATACATAATTCAACCATTAATAAGGCTAAAGAGCTGAAAGATATGAAGCAGTAACTCATTCTAGACCATAAGCAAGCTCTAAGGGGTTAATTAATTACACAGACAATACGTGCTCTTATACCAGCCAAATGTCCTACAAACTCCCTGAGTAAAGCCAGGCACTTTAATTAAACATCTTTTTCCCATCAGTAGATAACACTTATCAGCATAACTGTATGAGTAAATAAAATGTCTAGGGAGTTCCCTGGTGGTCCACTGGTTAGGACTCAGCGCTTACAGTGCTGTGGCCCAGGTTCAATCCCTGGTCAGGGAACTAAGATCCTGCAAGCCGCGCAGTGTGGCCAAAATATATATATATGTATATTTATGTCTACTGATGAGCAAGTTTCAGATATTGGGAAATGTTTACATTGTCATGCTGAGTGAAGAATGTAGGGCACAAAATTTTACATAGGATAAGATCATGAGCACATATTAGTTTCATAATGCTGGTTGGAAAAAAAGTTTTTTTTAAAGGCTTTGATATTTGATTCCAGTTACTGCTCCACACAAATAAAAATTATGCTAGTGAAACAAATTATTTCATTCTTTCATTTTCCTTTTGTTTATCTCCTCCTCTCTCAGCTGCAGACTAGGGCAGTAAATGTGACTCTACAACAGTCATTTATTTAGTTTCAAAGATGATCTCTATTATTTTTATAACTATTTCCCCGTGAATATAAATGAAGACTATATCAGCTATATGACGCTTTAAGCAACCACAATTCATAAATATTTAGATGCAATATGCATTCAAATATAAAAATTAGCAAATGATGATTAATGAAACTAAAAAATGTGAGTTCCTCTAAAAAGCACTTTCTGAAGCATTTCTTAATTTACACTTCGATCTGCAGAGACTAGACTTACACATAGCATATCTATGCAAAATTAGTTGAGCCTATGTAGATCAATGACATACATTTTAATATTATTGGAAATAGGCATTTGGAAGAAAAAAAGTAAAGCCTTCTAAGACTTTTCTCAATTTTTCTCTAAAATGTCCTGATGGTCTATGATCATTATTACTACCAATATGTGATGGATATAGAAAGTGATTAGGGAAACAAATTGTTTACTTTAGCACTTCCCTGCTGTTAACTGGCTCACTTCTCAGAGGCCAGAAAGGTGACTCACTGCCACCATAGCATCCCAGCTGGTGGGATGGAGTAGCCATCCTTACAACAGAAAGGTTGGCCTTAGCTGGCAATTTGAACAGCATCTGACTATCTCTCCTTTAGATGACAGTAAGGAGTGGGTGGGGAGAATGAAGCAGGATGTAAGAAAGTAAAGAAAAGAGAATATATGTCAAATCTTAGCATTTTTTTGGAGTGACTGAGTTTCTTGGAGTTTTGAAAGAGTTCAATGTCTTGAAGAGAAGCTAACCTTGCCCATTTATGTCTAACAATGAATCCTCCTCAATCAGTGCTTACATTGAAGTGAAGGAGTCATCTCTAAAATCACTAAAGTCAAGTTTGCCTGAATTTCCACTCTTAATAAGATGATTCACCCTTGAAACAAAAGGCACATTTTGAGAAAGTACCAAACACATAACTTAAAAAACAAAGAACACACACAAGTCTCTGTAATTAGTCTTCCTCATAAAAAGGAATAAAGCCTGGAAGAATGGGAAGTCAGTGTTTAATGGGTACAGAGTTTTCTTTGGGGACAGTGAAAATATTTTGGAACTAGACAGAGGTAATAGCTGCACAACACTGTGATTGTACTAAATGCCGCTTCATTGTTCACTTTAAATACAAAAAATGGTTAATGCTGTGTTATGTGAATTTTACCTCAATTTTAAAAATCATATGGTATTTGTAAATAATTCTTTTCTTTTGTGGTTTGGTAAAATGCATGATTTGGAATATGTCACCAAGTACAGTCATTTCAAAACTTCTTGTGCTGTTTCGGATTTTAAATTAACGGCTGCTGTTCAATAGCGGTGCCTGCCTCAGCTACCTATTAGATCAGACTTGTTTTTCAACTAAGGCAGCAACAATAGGCAGTCGATTTCAGTCAGGTAAAAAAAGGTCTCGCTAATTTTTCATCCTGAGAAAAGAGAGTGGGAGGTTTATTTTCTTTTTAATCAATAGCTCCCAGACACACAATGCTACCCCCGCTAAAATATCTTCTTCCAAAGAAGCTAGGGGTGGTTTTTCCTAACGTCGTTTACCAAATTCTTCACACTGCTGGTGGCAGTATAAACAACAAGGTAATTTCACGATTTTAAAACTTAGATAGATTTGTACCTCCAGTATTCACACTTTCCATTAAGAAACCACTTGCAGGACACAATGTAAATGTTCAGTGAGGATCGACTTTTAAATTCCTGGCATTGTATTCATGGACTATGATGGGAAAAGAGTGACACAATCAAGTAAGCACTTGTCTATTTCTAGTCTGTTCTTTGGTTTTTAACCACATTCTTCTTCTCCTCTCTCCTTGAAGAACCACAAGGTATCAGAACAAGTAAATTGTTGGCCACTGGGATGTTATAGGGATGAGTACGCACTTGGTAATGTATATCCTGTTCCATATATTCTTGGTAACATGTAATTCTCAAGGCATTAATTTTGGTTGGTTTATGCAAATATATATTTTATGAAAAATTTTGGAAAGACCGTGACGTCCTTTTGAAATTTTCCACATTTGTCAACCTGGAGCCCTGAGAATTAATAAAAAGAAAAAAAAAAATCAAATTCTCCACAGATGTTTTCATTTAGCACTTTATAGTATTATCATGTGCCAGGCACTGGTCTGGACACTTACAATCTCACAGCAACACTGTGAGGTGGGTGCTATTCTTATCATCACATTATAGATGAGAAACTTGTCCAAGGCCATACAGCAGGTACATGGTAGACCCTAAACTTGAACCATGACATTCAGATTCTGGAGTCCCTGCCCTTCATCACCACCTCTGCTTTCTCTCATACAGAAGGGTCATGCATAGCCATTACTGGCTGCCATGGTGTCATGACCAGGATAAAAGGCAATGGCTGTGGAAAATATCTGTTGTTTCTCTCTTCCCCACCCCAACATAATGCAATACAACAAAATCAACAGCAGTGCCTTATACTTGCAAAGCATACTTAACGTCATTTGATCCTTACAACAGCCCATTAAGGCAGGGCTGGGTCATGGGTATAATCTCCATCTCACAGCCAGGCTCAGAGAGGTTGAAGAACTGGCCACAAATCACACAGTTAGTGAGTGGTAGGGCTGGGCTCCTACTTCAGCTTTTGGAATCCCATCCTAGGGCTCCTTCCCCTACATATAGTGCAATAAACCTAGAGGAGTCCAGCAAATGTTACATGATAGAGGAGGATCCTGCTGGTTTCCTTGCAGAAATCAATATACCTCCAGCACACAGGAAATACTGTTCTCTCTCCATCAGTGCAACTTTACACTGGTCTATCCAGTCTTACCAGGCCTCTCTATGACACTTTATTGGATTGGGGGTTGGGTAAGAAATAAGAACCAAACAGGGCTGGGTGGTGTCAGGACTACCTTGCCTTCATGCACGACAGAGGAGAGAAATGCACTGACAGGAAGAACCAGGAGTGACAAGCTTCCCAGTGGATCACCAAGACGAGTTGGGTATTGCTGTCCCTATCTCCTGAGAGGAGTATAGTAGCTAACAACTGGACCCAGGTATTTCTGGGGTGCTGTACATGTCAGCGATGGTCTCACAGAGTCCAGCTCAGCCCTTCCAACTTCTTTGTCTCAATGACTTTTAGGTGAGTTTAGGATATACTGGGGTACACCCATCCCACTAGAGAAGACGGCCACTGGGCTCAGGGGAGAAAGACCAAACTGAGCTTGTCCAAAAGAAATTCTCATTCAGAAAAGAATGTTAAGATGAACCTAGTTCTAGGATGATATTCAAAATACTGAGCAACTGGTACAGCATGGGCACTTAAGCAGTCAGGAAGACCCCTGGGACCTGATCAGCCAGACACCTCCCCTTTAACATCTGGATTGAGGGGAGATGGAGAGGAGCAGAGTGTGGGAGCAGCAGGGCATGAGGTAGCCATTACTGACCATCCAGCACACACAGGATGAATTAGCGGCACTGCTCTACAGCCTAGGATCCTTGGGACCATGGATATTAAAAATAGCATTTTAAATGTGGAATATTCAAAAAACCTAATGAATTAAATGTCTATTTTCTCCTGTGCATTCAATAATAACCAAGACTTGTAAAAAGCAGTAGAGGGACCTCCCTGGTGGTGCAGTGGTTAAGAATCTGCCTGCCAATGCAGGGGACATGGGTTTGATCTCTGGTCCAGGAAGATCCCACATGCCACGGAGCAACTAAGCCCGTGCGCCACAACTACTGAGCCTGCGCTCTAGAGCCCGCGAGCCACAACTACTGAGCCCACGTGCCACAACTACTGAAGCCCGCGCGCCTAGAGCCCGTGCTCCCCAACAAGAGAAGCCATCGTGATGAGAAGCCCGCGCACCGCAACGAAGAGTAGCCCCTGCTCGCCGCAACTAGAGAAAGCCCTCGCGCAGCAACGAAGACCCGACGCAGCCAAAAATAAATAAATAACAGTAGAGAGACTCCATCCTGGAATAGAACTGGAGG
Organism: Eubalaena glacialis; assembly: GCF_028564815.1. Classification (NCBI taxonomy): domain Eukaryota; kingdom Metazoa; phylum Chordata; class Mammalia; order Artiodactyla; family Balaenidae; genus Eubalaena; species Eubalaena glacialis. The sequence continues at coordinate 45,919,507 of NC_083724.1, forward strand.
TGAATTAAAGTAATCAATACATCAACCAATCAAAAGTATGTGTTAAGAGTCTATGAATATAGCAACCACTACTCCTTCTAATAGTAACAATGACTCCTTAATAGTAACAGCAGCTTTACACAATCTCACTTAATTCTCACTAAAACCCTATGAGATTATTATTATTTTCACTTTACAGATGAGTACACTGAGGCACAGAGGTTAGGTAATTTCTGAATTTACCAGGTCACACAGCTGCTAAAAGAGGCAGAGCGGGTCCTAAAAGCTACTGTAAGCTCTAAAGCCCTGTGTTCTGCACCCTAGAAACCGTGCTGGTGAGCAGGACTGCAATGCCAAGTGCAGAAGTTCAGAGGCGGGAGAGACATCCCACCCCTCCCTGGGGTGATCAGAAAGTCTTTATGGAAGAGGAAGTGTGTAATCAAAGCTTAGAGAGGTGCAGAGCCATGAGTCTAGAAAGAGTTCAGAGATGAGTTATACTGTGCACTGAATCCAGACTGGAATGGTCCACAAGGGGAAGGAGCAGAGGACAGCAGGACTAGAAAGGGGGCTGGACCACAGAGGACTCTGTCCTTAGTCAAATGAAGGGTTGAAGCAGCTGATGACCATTTAGGACAGAGGAAGTATCTAAATGAAATCACTTTTGGTTTTTATGTCAATTTTAAAGTGAAAAACTGAATACTTACAGTTCTGGGTTCAAACGTATAAAGAGCTCTGAACACTTTAACTTGCCCTGAAAGAAAGGAAAGAAAAAACACATGATCAATTCTTTCATTTCTAAATTTGCTGTAAACCGTATTTTCCTTTCTATTCTTCAGAATTCCTTAACTAAAAGCCCCTGTGAGAAATTTATTTTGGAATTAAGTGTTTTTTCTGCATAGGAGGTATTTTTAAAATATTTGTTAAATGAAAGTATGAATAAACACATACCTTCCCCCTCTCAAACAACAGGAGCTACCAAATTATTTGTACTTAGCTTCTGTCCTATGTAGAACCTCTCCAACCCTAAGATCTAAGTTTAAAAACAGAAAGGTGAGAGTTTAACATAAAGAGATACTTAATGGGACAATCAATTGATTGAATCAATTGATTCAATCAGTATTGAATCAATATTCAATAGTTGAATATTCTTAAATTAATGGCTTAGGATTTTATATTTTCTAAGAGAAAAGAAAATATCAGGGAGAAAAATTGTACCTGTTGGAGAAATCTGTGATTCCATTAAGTCCCACAACAGAGTTCAATAACTATCCAAAAATGAGTCATGTTCATGAGAGCTGTCCATTCTGCCAAACCATCTCTCTCTTTATATGTCCCTTTGCTGCATTTCCATAACACCTGGTATCAGAATAACTGATTTGCTGGCCTGTCTCATTTGAGGGCAGGAACCCTGACTTGTTCAATCTCCTGGCACCTACCTGACATATAGTACGAACTTAATAAATGCTTGCTAAATAAATATATAAGTATAAGAACAAATTCAAACAGTGTCGGAAAAAGCCTACACATATCAAAATAGAAGAACTACCTACTTAAGATGCGATAACAGTTCAGTTTCAGTACTGGACGAACCTTTAGAGATGACCACCTCGTCCAAGGGCATTATTCAGAACAGTGGTCCCCAGGGTGGGTGGGACACAGGAAGACTACTTCAGAAATTATGTATATTTTTATCTTATTCATTTTCATTCCTATTTTAACATGTTTTAAAATATAACAGCATGATTGGGACTTCCCTGGTAGTCCAGTGGTTAAGAATCCACCTTCTAATGCAGGGGATGCAGGTTCTATCATCTGGTCGGGGAACTAAGATCCCACATGTCACGGGGCAACTATGCCCGCATGCCACAACTACTGAGCCCACGAGCTCTGGGGCCCATGCGCCACAACTAGAGAGAAGCCCACGCACCGCAACGAAGAGCCCAAGTGCCGCAATGAAAAAAATCTTAGTTGCGTGCCGCAACTAAGACCTGATGCAACCATAAATAAATAAATAAATAAATATTGAATAAATAAGTAAATAAAATATAACAGCATGATAGAATACATATACAACTTATAAATACATTTACTGGGAGTAGTCAAAACCTTTTGCTGATAGAATGTTAAGCATTATGAGGGTAGGTGTTTTGTTTTATGAATGATATATCCAAGTACCTAGCACAGTGCCTGACACATAGGAAGCACTTAATAATTATTTATTGAATGAATGAAGAATGGATGAATAAAGGAATGGAAACATGTACTCAAAAAAAAGTCTGAAAACCAGTAGTTTAGAACAGCACTGCCCAATACAACTTTATGCAATGATGGAAAAGCTCTACATCTGTGCTACTCACATATAGCTACTGAGCACTTGAAATATGGCTATTGAGGAACTGACTTTTACACATTATTTAATTTGAATAAGGTTAAATTGCCACAAGTGACTGGTGGCTAGCATACTGAATGACACAAATTTAGAACATCAGAAAATGAGAAATGACATGATGTCCATTAAGAGGGGACTATGTAAATCAACTCTGATTCAACCTTATGATAAAGTCATTTAAAAAGAATGCTGCAGACAGACCCACAGACACTGATGTAGCAAAAAGCCTGCAAAATATTCAGTGGGGAAAAAAAAAAAAAAACACGTTATAGAACAGTATGCCAAGTACCATCTATTTATGTTGATAGCACACAAACATCTTGAGTGAAAACACCAATTATGGGAATCTTCACATTCTACTTTACACGCATTGTTTAAATTTATTACACTGAGCGTGTATTACTTTTATTATCAATGAAAACAAAGATACTTTCACTGGGGGTATGGAGGGGTGGGAATCATTCTTTCTTCTAAATGCCCTAATATAGAAGAGCCCCTCAAATCCCCTGTTACTTAGTGTGGCTGCAAGAAAACATTATTTTTGCGATCTGAATTCTAGTGCCACTTCTAGAAGCAAAAGTGAAAACTCTTTTTTGTTTGGAGTTTGTTTTTTACCCCACACCCTTAGGCCTAAGAAAGGAAACATTAAATGGAAGGAGGAGCTGCCAGGAGAAATATTTTCTGCTGACCTGTCTCTCTGAGAGGAGAGATTAACTATCTTGATTACGTCAAACTTTCCAAAGAGAAGTTACACAAGGAAGCATCCACTGGTGACCAAACTCAATAATGACAGAATTTTCTTGCTCCTTTGAGGGAAGGGCAGGGATGAGACAGGCTATGTATGATTTTGGAAACAAGATCCAATGTCAACTTAATGAGCTTAGATAAAATTCAGTATAAATTTTAAAACCTGGAAAAAGAAAACTTGGAGTGCGACTAAGCCGCTGATTTTTGTAACTGTATCTTTTGTGATTGTCTTACTTAAAATGTTCACAACTTAAGAGGAAGTTGGAGATTTATTTGCATCTTGATTTATACTAAACAGAGAACATCAGGCAACCCTCTAGGCCATTATACGAGGGAACACTCTCTTTATGTAATGCTGTAGAAAACACTTTCACATACACGATCCTTTTTATCAATTAATGTTGGGACATTAGCCCCTTGTGGGTCCCTTTTAACTCATATATTATAAAAGTTCTAGGCCTTAATTTATTCCATTCTCAAAGCTGAGTCAAGTAGAAATGAAAGAATACAAAGAAGCAGGCAGAGGTTATGAAAGAAGAGCATAAAGAAGAAAAACAGATGACTTTCATGATTAGTTTGCCAACCCTGGATATAGCCTCTCAAGAGAACAGTAATTAATAATACTTAATTCACTGATCATTTTTACATCATATTTAATTCAACTGTGTGCAATATTCTATAGCACAGGTTTACACAGAGTACTAAAGGGAAAAAAATCAGGGTACTCTGTGTTTCTATAGTATTGTCCTTGCAGACATCCAAAAGACAAACAAAAAAACCATCTTAATAAATCATCAAGAGCAGGCGCTGATCAATTCCAAACATACTTAATGAAGGCAGATTCACAACGTAAAATAGTCGTGTTCTGGTATATGCAGAGAGGCTAAATTAGATGCCTTCTTCAGATACCCTCCGTCTTGATCATTTTCTCACAGAAGTCTGGTTACATACAACGAAGGGAGAAAGTGGAACTGAGAAGATGGCATGAATTACCTGAAGTCACCCTGGAATTCACCCTGAATTAAGACTGGAAACAGGCCCAATCCTTTGCCTGATGCTTTATGCGACTCTCATAAACATGAACTAGCATGTGAATGGTGTTAAGGATTTCAGTAGGGCTGGCCTCCTAACATAAGCAAGATAAGCAAATTCCAACAGCAGCTGGCTCCTCTCCTTGCCAGGCACACCCTTCTCTTTTCTTTGAAACCCCACCTAAACCCTGTAGTGAAAGGCTGAGTCCACTAGTCATCAGCCAAACACTATCTTCCTCTGGAGTTAGGCTGACTGCTTCCCCTACTACCACCTCCCAACCTCCCATCACCCCCGACTTCAATAAACTAATCCTTGTCCATAGCAGTTGAGGCTGATAGAGGGAAGGGGATCTGGGATGGGGTCTCGAACAGGCAACGAGTAAGAGAATTTGCTGTTTCTGAGGTCTGCAAAAAGAATATGTATTGTTGCACCACCAAGGCCCTGAAGTAGCACGTAGAAGGACTTGGGGCTTACAAACTCAAACATGCAATTTCTAATCTACTTTATTCTCTGTTGGTGGAAGAGTGGAGGAAAAGCTTCTACAGTGAGCCACTACGACAGCATTAAAAGCGGACTGCTCACCACAATGGATAGACATACCATAAATGGCAAGAAGAATGACTATTCAAAACATCAGAACTTAGTCATCTGTAACAGATCGACTATTTCATTTACATTCTGCTGAAAAATGTTGGGAGGCATGAGACATTTTAGATGGACTTCATTTAAAATGGCTATGATAACTACTACACACCCACCACGATAGTTAAACCTAAAAACACTGACAACGCTAAGTGTTAAGAAGGATATGGAACAACTGGAATTCTCAAACATTACCAGTAGGTGTGTAAACTGGTACAACCACTATAGAAAATTACTTGGCAGTAGCATTAATTCATTTTTTATGTCTTAACATGTCTTTGAGATCTTAAATGCATTTCTGAGGAAGAAAACCATCCTTACATTGCATACAAAAATGACCCCTCCCAGACAATGTCACTATCCCCAGAGTACAGTGAGTCTCAACATTTTTAAACTATAGATCATGACATATTAGTAGATGGTAAAACTAATTTAGTGGCTTTTAAGAATATTAAATAAAACAGAAAAGACCAGAGTACACTGTAAATAACAGAAATAATTATGACTTTGTGAAATTTTTGTTTCACTAGGAGGACTGGACAGATGGATGCAGAAATGAATGTTTATTTTAGAAATTTACCAAATACACATTTCGGCATAATGCCAAATGGCCAAATATTAAAATCAACATTTGCCAAAGCTAAATGTTGCCTTTACAGAATGAACTACTGGGAAAGAAGAATAAATCTGAAATTTTATTCAAAAATTAATTATGATTACAATTTTATTATTAAAAATCCTGGTAGACCCATATTTAAAGTTTGATATAAAAGGGCAGGAACCATAATTCCTCAGCACTGTCAACTGCAGCCTGATAAAACTTCTGCAAAACTAAATAAATATTCTCTCTAAAATGAGGTCTGTGTAAAAGCAAGATATTATGGTGCTACTTCTGCCAGTATAGCTGTTTCTGATGATGATTTTGCCACCAAGTTAGTAAGCTGTCCTTCCTCCCTAATAGAAACTGACTGAGGTCAAGACTTACCTCCTCTTCATCTCCTGGGCTTGAAGATTTGCTCAATGCTGGTGATACAATTTCATTGAAAGCAATCCCACAAAGGAGACAATTGTTTCCCCCAAAGTATTAGGGACTGTATTTTCTCAACATTGTCAATCCACACCTATGATTTTTACTATTTATATAATAACATTTGGACATATAAAATTCATAGCCTCACAATCATCATTAATTATCACAATATTTTATTCTCCAATAAAAAAATGTACATTTATACTTTCAGTTGACTGAGAGAATTTTCATATATAAAGTACAAAGAGGACATTTGAATTAAGTTACATTTAGAGTATGTACCTATCTTTCAAAGTGAATATTAAGAGAACAGTAAATCCAAATGGCATGCCTTGTTTGCATCACAGGCATGGCATAAGGGATACCTATGCAATCTACAATCCTTGATCAAGTACAAGTCTTGGTGTGCCAAAAGTGACACTGAAGTAGGCATTCCATCATTGGGTCAGTCATCCAAAGCTGAATGGCAGACTTTGGAAGAAATATGAGGGGAAGGTAAACTTCTGTGTACCCCTATGCTCGTGTGTGTGTGTGTGTGTGTGTGTGTGTGTGTGTGTTTGAATGTACCAGGTCATTAAGTAAAACATATATATTTCTTATTGGAGGTCAAGGTCAAAGAAAGTTTGAAAGCCACTGCTCTAGACTATCTGATCAAGTTAGAAATTTGCTACAGGACTCTAAAGAATGGGTAATACTCTTCTACTTTATGAATCTCAAAATTCAGCTAGCATATAAAATATAATATTCTCCCATCACCCCCAAAAGCAGATATTATAACCAATTTTAGATAATTATAACCAATCAAAATGAAAGATGAGGAAGAGAATTATTTGAACAAGGAAAAATTATAGAAAAATAAGAATTTACTATGTACATATATTTCTCACATTTATCTAAGCGAATGCAGGGAGTATTAATCTTAATTTATATCCTGTGGATATGAAAAAAAATGTATCTCAGGGTAAGTAAAAGTATTAATGTTATTTCTACGAGGCATATTTAAATTATTCCATTAAACAAGCATGATGAAACAGGATGTTTTCTGCTCAAAAACAAAACAGGAGTCTATGTGGTAGTATCCAAGAGTCAAGGTCATCATTTCCATTGCTGGGGTGAAAGGAAACAGCTGGGCTCTGTTAGGCCAACACGGGGCTCCCCTGGGCTTTGTGGATTCCAACGCCCATAAATGAGGTGGTCAGCTCAGAACAGGCTTCAGGGTGACGATCTCTATTCATGTCAGTCCACAAAAGCCCAGTGCTCTTGAAAAATAAAATGTTTTTCTTGCAAAGAAAATCACCATGTGAGTAGAGCAATGTCCAAGAGTTTCCAATGTAAAGAATAAGTTCCTTCCCTCATACTTATATTCTTGGATGAATTAAATCAAATCCAACGAACTCTATTTGCATATACCTTTAAAGGCTATAACTAACAAAAAAGACTATGAACATAATGTTTTCATCTCTCCTTACTCCAGTACCACCTCTTCCCTGCTTCCACCCTATGCAATCCAAAGGGGAAAAAAAAAAACACTAAAGAATTTGAAACGTGTCTTGATTGCAGCTGCAGGAATGGCAGACTCATTAAAAACAGTAGCCAGTGTGTTTTCTGACAAGAGGGTTCTGTTTATTAACAGTGTGCCTTTCTTATCCATTTTTTCCTTTGCTTATACTTTGCAGTGCCTTTCGGCAAACTTGGTTACTTTCACATCTTGAAGGGCCATATCTGCTGGTTATTTTTATTTCTTCTCTGAGGTATAACATAGAAGTCCCTAAGAGCAGGGTTCAAAATTTCAAAAGACAAGCTCACTGCCAACCATGTCTTGACTGGTTAAAAATTAGACAAAAGAGCAATGGCCCGTAAAACCCTTCACCTCAAGACACCCTGCTTGCAGAGTCAGTTTGACAAGGAGACCGGGGGGAAGAATGGAAGAAAACTCTTTATTTCAGTCCTTGGAATTTAAAGAAAAAAGGCCACAGCACCTTCTGCAAAAGGGCAAGATGAGTCTGAGGGCTGACTCATGACAGCAATACCTGTTTCTGTACAACCTGTGAGCTAAGAATTAAGAATGGGGACATGTGTATGCATATGGCTGATTCACTTTGTTGTACAACAGAAACTAACACAGTATTTTGAAGCAATTATACTCCAATAAAGATTTAAAAAAAAAAAAAAAGAATGGCTTTACATTTTTAAATGGTTGAGAGGGAGGGAGGGAGGGAGGATCGAAAAAATATTTCATGACATATGAAAATTATCTGAAATTCAAACTGCAGTGTCCATAAATAAAAGTTTTCTGGAACGGAGCCAATATTTGTGTATCCTCTACGGCTGCTTCCCCATTCCAATGGCAGGGTTGAGTGGTTGTAACAGAGACCATCTGTGGCCCACAAAGCCTAAAATATTTACTATCTGTACCTTTACAGAAAAAGTCTGCTGCCCTCTATCCCATGGTCCCCCTTTTCCTGTGAAGGACAAGTCAGACCAAAGAAGCATATGTCACAGCCTGAGGAGCTGTGGGTCTGCCTCTCTCTGGCCCCGCAAGCAGTCTGGGGCTCGGCCTCGGCCTGTGGGAAATGAGTCCATACATCCAAGATTGAAATAGAAAATTCCCTAACACTGGAACCTCTAATCTAAAAGGGAATGACCCATTTAAGCTCACATTTATGGGACACTTACCACGGACCAGACACCATGCAAAGTGCTGACTTGCAGCAACTCTTTTAATCCTCAAAACAATCCTGGGACATAAATACTTTATTAAGACTATTTTACAGCTGAGGAAACTGAGGTTAGAGGGGGTAACTAGTCCAGGTCTACACAGCTAGGAAGCGGCAGAGATGAGGTTTAAACCCATGCTATCTGGCTCCAGGGCTCATGCTCTAAACACTCTGGATGTGGCTCCAAAAGATCTGAGCTTTCGGGGACTTCCCTGGTGGCACAGTGGTTAAGAATCCGCCTGCCAGTGCAGGCGACATGGGTTCGAGCCCTGGTCCGGGAAGATCCCACATGCCGAGGAGCAGCTAAGCCCGTGCGCCACAGCTACTGAGCCTGCGCTCTAGAGCCCACAAGCCACACAACTACTGAGCCTGCGTGCCACAACTACTGAAGCCCGCGCGCCTAGAGCCCGTGCTCCACAACAAGAGAAGCCACCACAATGAGAAACGCGCACACCGCAATGAAGAGTAACCCCCGCTCGCCACAACTAGAGAAAGCCCGGGTGCAACAGCGGAGACCCAAAGCAGCCAAAAATAAAAAAAAAAAGATCTAAGCTTTTAATGCTGGCACGCTGGGATTAAATGGGTTTAAACAAATTTATATATGTAAAGTACTGAGTGCAGTTCCTGAGGTGTTGTATGTGCCCATAAGTGTTAGCTTTTATTAATTACTATAAAGTTTTACCTTATTACTTATTCCTTGAGTTTTTATCTTCACTGGCAAGATGGCCTTATCAAAACCCTATATATTATATATATCCTGTATATTAGATATATATATCCTATATTATATATATACCCTATGTATCCTGTATATTAGATAATTTATCATTTACAAGGCCCCTGCAGAGAAACTGAAATGATTTTGTTAAGCAAACAAGGCATAACATCTAATATTATATCCCTTAGTGGCTATTAAAAAATTCAATGAGAGTTTTAAGTTGTCATTTTTGAAACCTATAGTCATCATCCTCAGTCAGCTCAGGCTTCCTCAACAAAATACTATAGACTGTGTGCTTAAGCAGCAAACATTTATTTCTCACAGTTCTAGAGGCCAGGAAGTCCAGAATCAAGGTGCTGGTCAATTTGGGTACTGTTGAGAGCACTCTTCCCGGCTGGCAGATGGCTGCCTTCTCACTGTGTGCTCACATGGCCTTTCCTCTGTACAGGCACAGATAGAGAGATCTCTCTTCCTCATCTTACAAAAACACTAATCCCATCATGTGGGCCCCACCCTCAAGACCCAATCTAACCTTAATTACTTCCCCAAGGCCCCATCCCCATCACATTGGGGGTTAGGATTTCAATACATGAATTTTGGGGGGGACATAAACATTCAGTCCGTAACAGCAATGAATATAGAATTACAGAAAAAAACAGAAATGCACGAACATGTAAATATATACATATGTTGTTATACAGGTTACCACAGCAATAATAAAAAAAGGATTTATCATGACCTTTAAAAAAATTAGCTTTGAGGGGATATGCTTATGTTATGTAAATATAATGTCACTGGTGGTAATTTATACATACAATCAGCTATGTAAAATAAAGATATTCACAGAAGAAAAACTGGGAGGAAACAACATCACAATGTAATCTCTGGGTGGTAGAACTATGAGTCATGTTTATTTTCTTCTCTATTTTCTTAATTGTCTACAAAGAATACAAATCCCATACATAACCAGGAAAACATGGTCTCTTTTAATGCCCTATTGAAGGACAACCTAAAAATTATGTGTGCTTTATTTATCGGCAGAGTATTTATTCACATGAGTCCTTTTCTTTTTTTGGCCACACCGCGCACGGCTTGTGGGATTTTAGTTCCCCAACCAGGGATCGAACCTGGGCCCTCAGCAAGCAGAGCACAGAGTCCTAACCACTGGACCACCAGGGTTCTTAAGAACCTAGGGGCAGGACAGGAATAAAGACAGATGCAGATGTAGAGAATGGACTTGAGGACACGGGGAGGGGGAAGGGTAAGCTGGGATGAAGTGAGAGAGTGGCATGGACATATATACACTACCAAATGTAAAATAGATAGCTAGTGGGAAGCAGCTGCATAGCACAGGGAGATCAGCTTGGTGCTCTGTGACCACCTAGAGGGGTGGGATAGGAAGATGGGAAGGAGACCCAAGAGGGAGGAGATATGAGGATATATGTATATGTATAGCTGATTCACTTTGTTTTAAAGCAGAAACTAACACACCATTGTAAAGCAATTATACTCCAAAAAAGATGTTAAAAAAAAAAAGTCCCTATCCAAAATTATAACAGAACCAAAACAAGGAAAGTGAGTTCAGAGAGGCCATCTATAGGAAACCAACAAGATGTCTAAGACATTCATTCCTTCCAAGATCAGCTACTCACTAAGACAACAGCTTTTAAACTGGAAATTGTTTCCCTAATTGCATCCTTTCTCAAGTCACACAACAGTGCTCCTTCAAAAGGTTTATGAAGTATTCCGAAGGGTCACGTTCCTGGCATGAAAGTGGTGAGCCTTGATCGGTGGCCCCAGAAATGTTGGACATGACACCTCTAGTGGAAGCTACGCCCATCGGCCATTCCAGGGCCAGACCTGGCATTGTTGAAGACTCAGCCCTGGCAAGGGGATGCCCTAGGTGATGAGTTCCTCTGCCCAACTCACCTGGTCCTGAAAGTCAAGATTGTCTATGGAAAGGAGGGGCTACAACTGGAAGGTCTGGGAAGACCCAAAGAGACCAAGTGACTCCTGGAAAAGGTCAGGGGAGAATCTTAACCCCAAGAAATGTTCAGGTATTTTCCCAAACCAGATCAGCTGTTGGGAGGAGGAAGAGAGGAAGAGAGAATGGAGTCCTTAGGATTTCCCCTAGAGAAGGACAAGGCTAGAGAAAGACAAACAAAAAGCTCTAGTTTTCTGGGGTTATAATTAACATAGGGTAATTACAGGACCATTCTTATGAAAATCTCCCTTCTACTCAAGGCCTTGGGCGGGAGCTGTGATAACATTCCTGAGGGTTCTACACTTACTTTCAGTGACTAACCTCAGCCACTAGAAGGCCCAAGGCACCTTTCACACCTACTCCTGAGATTGCAAATTGCTCTGGACTTTTTCTTAACTCTTTTTCATTAATGGATGCCCAGAAGATCATTTCTCTTTTTTATTAACACAGGGTCATGGGGGAAGACAAAGTATTGAGACATTGGAATTTGTTCTTAAACTTCTAGGAATACCGCTGGTCCCCTCCCTTGAGCTTGCAGAACTATTTGTTGTTTACAGTGTGGATGGGTAGACAGTGAAAATAACCTCTCTGCCCACAGGGACAGAAGAGGGAAAACTCCATGCTCTCTAGGGCAGTGGCTTTCCACCAATATGCAGCGGTCATCCAAATTGCAGGCTTTCATAATAAGTACTAGGAATTTGCCCTCCTTCAGTACCCACCGTCCAGATGCAGAAGTACCCCGCCTTCTCTTGTCATCTGTCCTAACAAATTGAAGTTCTTTACCTATAGTCTTAAAAGATGTTTAGTGGAAAATTAACACTCAAGAGCACTATAATAATTTTTAACTATGAACCAAATTTTTTGTGTGTGAGTTCTAAAGTTATAGCAATAAAACTTATTCCCATCAGTACAATTCTATGTTCTTAACACTGTCATTATATCAGAAGCCCTGTAAGCATGTAAATGTTATTTTCTTTAAAAAGTTGGTTTCTTGTGTGAGATCTACATAACTGACAGTGCGAAGGGTGGGCTGAGAACCACTCTCTTAGAGGAAGACTATCAATCCTCTTTTAGAGAGAAGCATTGAAAACCCTCCTTCCTGGAATGAAATGTGAGAATTTCTATATGGCGAGGTCTGAACTTGAATTCATGGCTTAAAACTATCACCTCCAATAAAGACAGGAAAAAAAACAAGGAGAAAAGGGATTCTGAACAGTATTTTACACAGAGAATTAATTTCTGAAAACTAGCCAAAGGGCTTCCCTGGTGGTGCAGTGGTTAAGAATCGGCCTGCCAATACAGGGGACATGGGTTCAAGCCCTGGTCCAGGAAGATCCCACATGCCTCAAAGCAACTAAGCCCGTGTGCCACAACTACTGGACCTGCGCTCTAGAGCCCGCGAGCCACAACTACTGAGCCCGCGTGCCACAACTACTGAAGCCCACGCACCTAGAGCCCGTGCTCCGCAACAAGAGAAGCCACCACAACAAGAAGCCCACGCACCACAACGAAGAGTAGGCCCCCCTCACCACAACTAGACAAAGCCTGTGTGCAGCAATGAAGACCCAACGCAGCCCAAAAAAACAAAAAACAAAACTAGCCGAAGATATATTCTTAGATCTCAAATCTATGGAGCTGATATTATTGAGTTATAATTAATGTTATACATTTTCCAAACATAAACGTCCACATGATGGCTACATTTTGTGAGGGTCTTACTGGAATCCGTGCATGCAGACCCCAGACACATTTCTGCAGAGCCATCCCAATGTTGCCTTCTAGGCAGCTGCAAAAAAAAAAACAAACCCAAAACTCCACTGCCCTGTGTAGCCAGAGACCTAACTGAAATAGATCAGACCTAATTAAGAATACATTATGTCCCCACCCTAACCCACTTCCCATCCTTCTCTCTCTCTTTCTCTCTCTCATAGAAATCTGGATTTATGAACTGCCTTTAAAAAGTATTTAATTCCTCCATGTTTGCATTCACGTGGCACTGAACACTGGAAGTAGCAGGAAGATGGGTAGGGCTTATCGAAAATGTCCCGGGGCTCTATAAAAAGCACAGGATGAAATCATGTAGAAATTTGGGGAATTATCTGAAAAGTCAGTCTAAGGCAATAAAGATTCAGAATCAGATTTAGAATCAAACGAAAAACTGAGGCCCAGAGTAGTCTAGGGACTGCTTATCAAAGTGACCTAGCAAGTTAATAAAAAAAAAAAAAAACTGGGACCAGAACTTCACTCCAAAACTAATGTCCATTTCCCATTACTATATTCTGCATCCCTCTCCTCCAGATCACAGCTTGGTCCTAGAATATCTGCCCTAATTAGCCCATCTTTATGCTTAAATTCCTATTACTAAAGACTAGTTCATTTGAAAAGCGAATTTCTCTCTCAGGAATCTTACTTTTAGCTTTTTTTTTTTTTTTTTGTCATCATATAAGTTTAACTGCTGTCATTCTTTAATTGTATTTTATTTATCTATTTTTGGTTGTGTTGGGTCTTTGTTTCTGTGCGAGGGCTTTCTCTAGTTGCGGCGAGCGGGGGCCACTCTTCATCGCGGGGCACAGGCCTCTCACTATCGCGGCCTCTCTTGTTGCAGAGCACAGGCTCCAGACGCGCAGCCTCAGTAATTGTGGCTCACGGGCCTAGTTGCTCCGCGGCATGTGGGATCCTCCCAGACCAGGGCCCCCGTGTCCCCTGCATTGGCAGGCAGATTCTCAACCACTGCGCCACCAGGGAAGCCCCTAGCTTATTTTTTACTGTAAGCACATTGGGGAAGGGGATTTTGATAAATCAATGATTGGTTTAATACTGCAGGTGAATTTGCTCATCAGATGTGAAGCAGAGAGTTTATTCTCAGAGGCCCGTGGAACTAAGAGAAGAGGAAACCAAGTTCCAGGTGATGTCAGCAACGAAAACCAGGATGGTCCTGAGCGGGATATTATAAGGCTCTCTGGGCATGTGGCCCTGGTCCCAGAGGTACCAAAATCAGAGCTCCAACAACAACTGGCTATGGCACTCAGGTCTGCCAAAGGTTAGGTCTGAAGGATGGGCGCCCCAGGGGAAATCCATCTAAGAGCAGACACAGACCGACGCCAATCTTAAGGTCACAGCATGTTGGAAAGGCACGGGTGTGTTAGCCAAAGGGCCGTACAACATGGAGCACGTGTCCAAGCAAGCTAATGACAAGGGTTCAGGGCAGCAGATATCCCAGTGCCAGTTAACAAGAGAGTGCCTGGTTAGATGTCAAAACATCAGAGAGACCCAGTACCAACCAAGAATCAGGAAATGGGCAGGAACCCATTATGGAGAACAGAGCTCCTACTAAACCAATGTCAAGTCCTAGGGACCATTTAGAGACCCAATATTTAGGTATAGAACTGGCCCTCAAGAGTGGCAAGGTGTTAGGCAAGAACTAGAAGCAGCCCTGTGGATGGGACAGACTCCCTGAAAGAGGAAGTGGGCAGTCACCATAAGCGGTTGACTCCCACTTCACGGCTCTGCTTAACGTAGGCCCAGGTTGTGGTTAGCAGCTGCTTGGGCGTCTTAGAGTTAGAACCTGAGTACAGACGAATAACAGAGAATGATTTACTCCTCAACCGAAAAACAACGTTGAAAACCATCTCGGGTTTGCTATACCGTTCAGAAACGAACTCTGGAGGGAATGGTGTCTGTTGCTATGTTTCCCAGCCAGTTTCTTTGCCTGAAAAACCAGTTTAGGTCCTCCCAGGGCTACTGTCAACAAACTTGCACTGACTCATCAAAACAATGGGCCCAGAAAGCAGCCCCCAAACCCTGTAAACATGGATAGGCAACATTTTAGAGATAGTCCTAAGAGTCTGGTTTCCAAGAAAGGAAATATGAGACTCTGTGGAATCTTCCAAATCTGGAGTCTTGAGATACCTGCCAACTGTGCCAAAAGCCTGGAGGAGCTTCTCTCCGCCTCTAGCTGCCCTCATCTATGCTCAGAGAGCTGGAATTTGGAGGGGTCCTCCCCCTAAGCATGGATTGGGTCAAGAAATTCCAAGAAGGTACAGCCACTCCAGAACACTCTCCAAGTGGAAGTAATTTCCTTGTCTCATACAAGTGAGTTGAATCAAGCCTTTCCTCCTAGATGAGAGAATCCTGAAATAGAACCCATGAGTTTCTCAGAACCTACCAAAATCCCTGGAGTGTAGGGATGCCAGAAAGACTCTCTAGGGCTGCTTTCAGATCATAGTAAGAGGCTGGAGGCAGACCCTCCAGCAAGAGAATCAACTTGGTCTAGAGACCCTAGATGGGTCTCTAGGGTCTTCCTGAATTTGAATTTAAATTGCTTTTAGGTTCCCTGGGAAACAGGAGCACCAGACTAGGAAGGAACCCTCAGATCCCTCCCCCCAAGCCCGGGACCCCCGGCCTCTCGCCACCCCACTGTCCCCTCTGTGGCTTGCCCTCTTGCTGCGCTGAAGACCCCTGGGGTGGGGGGCTTCCTCACTGTCCTGCCCACCTAGCCGCAACTGGAGCCAGGCACCTACATCCTCCACGCCCTCTCGAAGCTGCTGCTCTGCCCTCGGCCCTGACACTTGGAGGGTGAAGAACAGCCTGTCTGCTCGCCTGCTGACTCAGTGCTCTACTGGCTGAGCCCCCTCCGGCCTCCTGTCTTCTTGGCTTCAGGCTGGCAGGGCCGCCCATGCCCCCTGCCCCTTCCTCTCAACCTGCAACTTGTACCCACTCTGACCTGGCTCCTCTAATAAATTCATGTCCACAGGGGGGTAAAAAAAAAAAAAAAAAAGAAAAGAATGAGTACATTCTTTCATTCCAAGAATATAAAACCAAGGTAATTTATCAAATTCTAAGGAATGTTAACAAGTTGAACATGCTAATCAAAATGCACAAATACAAAACTCTCCCCTAACTCTTACCCTGAGAGTAAGTTGAGGGATTTGCCTTGTAACTTTCTAAAAATTCTACAGATACTCAAACAGTGAGTGGGAAACAACTGGCAAGAACTAATAAAAAGGAGGTGACCTCAGCTGTCCCACCAGTGACTTGTGTAAGTGAGTTGAAGCTGTGGCCCTCTTTAACTCATTTCTGCAAACTACCACCCACAGCTCTTGTTAACACTCTAACAAACAGATAAGCACATGAGTAGATGGCTCACATGTGGACGTTCAAATACTTGCTTTCTGTGTGGAGCAATACTGTTTTCCACAACCTGCTACACTAGGCAAACGGCTTTCTCTTTAATTCAGAACAAATTTCTCTGGTTCACAGTTCCACACCAAATCCCCCTGGCTTCTGTGAGAGAAGCTCAGCTCCTATGCAGTCAATCAAACGTGGGCAGGACATCATGTCAAGTTATTTCATTTCTGTCCACGTCAAACGACTTTCCCCTCTTTTCTGCCTACCAAATTCTTACTCAGCATTCAAGACCCTGCTTAAATTTCCCCTCTTCTGTGACACCTTTTCAGCTTCCTCAAGCTCCTTGCCTTGTACTTCCTAGACCTCTGACCACACTTTGATAATATCTCCTATCACATGCGTTGTAATTTTTCTGTGTAAGGCGTGCTCACACATTTTTGGTAGGGAAGTATATTAGTACAACCTCTTTGGAGAGCATTTTGGAAATGTCTGTGAATACGGCAATGCATATACCCTCTGACACAACAATCCCACTGCCAGGACTTTGTCCTGTGGCTATACTCACACAGGTAAGCAACAGGGTTGTTGTAACACTATTTGTTATAACAAAAGAGTGGAAACAATAGAAGCACATTTTAATACGGGTCTGGTTAAATAAATACAATAGAGTACCATGCAGTAAGAATCAGAAATCTCTCTCCATACTGGTGTCTGAAACTCTTTTCCCAAAGTCCTTTAATTTATCTGATAGAGAATCTTTTTTCCCCAGCTTTACTGAAGTATGAATGACAAGTCAATAGAGAATTTTGACTTAATAGCTCACACCAGCCCACTAAAAGGGTGTGTCTGCCCCCTCTCTCTCTCCCTCTCCTCACTCCCATGTATTTTGCTTCCCCTGGCCATTAAGCAAGTGAGGACAAATTTGGCGATGGTCTTCATTGGACGTGAAGTATGAGGTGAAGGGGATCAGAAAATGTCAACCCAAAATATGCCACTTTGGCATAAGGATTATTTTGAGTTGAAGGCAATTGAGAAAAAGCAGACACAGGAAGAACTCTGAGCCCTCCCCATCTGCCTGAAAACAAGACATAAATTCCTCATGAAGGTATCCTCCTCCTGTAGGTCCCCCATTAAAGACAGAGGAGAAGAACCCTTATCACCAGGGATAGAGATGGCACAGAGATGAGTCTGCATAAGTAAACCTTACTAAAATAACTCTTATTTTCCATTAGTTTCCCCATATCTCTACCTTCCCCATATCTTCTACTCCCCCATAAGTTCAACGCCTCTTTCCTTTTAGTCACTTCTCTACAATGTGTTGCCCTTTGTTAAAGTGGTATATAAACGTCCAAGTCTAACCACTTCTTTGGATTTTCACTTCTTTTCTGTATAGCCCTTACACACATAAAATTAAAAACATCAATTAAATTTGTATGCCTTTTCCTCCTGTTAATCTGGCTTTTTGTTAGTTTAATTCAGTTAATTCACAGTAACTAGATATCAAACCTAAGAGGGTAGAGGAAAAGTTTTTTTCTCCCTTACAGAGGCATGTCAGAAAAGCTCATCACTTAGTCCCATTGAAGTCAAACCATGGGAATGCTGAAAACACAAGAGGGAGGAGACCTCTCTACTTCCAGAAGTCCTGTTGATGGACACTGCCTCCAGCCTTTGCTATTTAATGTGAAGCTACAAGATATGCCCAATCACAGTCTCCCCTGCTTTCTTCTAGACAAAGACTTTATTATGTATCAAGACTTTTTATGTAACTGCCACACATACAAAGTTTAGTTGCTGTGCAGTTACAAAGAAACAAGAGACTATTCTACTCTCAAAAAGTGTCAAATATTGTTAATCAACTATGCTCCAATATAAAATTAAAAAGCAATTTTAAGTGTCAAATAGTCTAATACAGATCCAATTAAAGAGGGGAGCTACACAAAGCAAATGCAAATAATACAACTGCATAAGTTAATAAAGGTGGCTGCCCAAGTAAACCCGGTCCAACCTAATAGAATCCTCACAGGTTTCTCTGCCCAAAATGCATAGACTCCAGTTAAGGCTTTTGTTCCATTCCCAGGCCAAACCAACCACTTCCTAGCTTTGAGAACTTACAAAGTTTATTTAACCTCACTAAGTCCTATTTCATCCATAAAATGGGGATATTAGGATCCACCTCATAGGGAAATTAGAACAATTAAATGAGACAGAGCATACAAAGTACTTGGCACAGCGCCTGACACTCAGGGCCAAATAAATGTTAACTATTACTATTATAATCGTCATCATCATTCTGGAATTTTCAAGATGTTTCTCAGACTTTATTCTGCCATCAGGTATTAACAGAGCATCAAGTTTATGAAGAAAAATTATTCATGTGCACACCTTGAGCCAACTCTATATCTCACCTTTAACTAATTCATTTATTCAGAGAAGAAAAAATTATACAAAACTTCAGATCATTTTAGGTGAAAACCTTTTCCCTCTCAAAGGTGTTATATAAGCAACATATGTGTGACATCTTTGAAGTTTTATGATGTTTTTACTGTAAATATGAAAGAACCCAAAACATGGACATATGCTTCTTCAAAGTCCCACTAATTTATTTTCCCAAGACAAGTGAAATATTTATGCCACTTTACTTCCACCACCAAAATCAATAAGCCATTTAAAAGAATTGGTCAAGGTCATACATCAGGCTTCCAACTACAGGGGAAGGTTATCAAACGTGCTTAGAATGAGAGGATTCTAGGCCAAATCTCATTCAACATCTTTTGGCCCATCTTTACCTCAAGACTCAGAATAAAGTCTCTTTTTAAAAAGTCTTTGTGAGGGAGCTCCTCGGTGGCCTTATTGGTTAGGATTCCAGGCTTTCACGGCCACGGCCGTGTGATCCCTAAGCCACACCTGGGCAAACACACACATACACATCACGTTGATGTCCCTCCAGCTACAGCACAGACATCACTTAACGTCTAGAGATGAAAAACCTCATGAACGGCTTCTCAGGACCTTCTTTGAAATAAAGTACTCTGTTTAGCTATCAAAGAACAACTCTTCTTTGTTGGTTACTTGAGGTCCTGATTTACATCTGAGTTTAGAAGGCTGCTGCCTCCTACAAACGCACTTAAAATGCAAATTCCTCATCAGCCTCCATATCTAAAGAAGCACAGAGCCCACTTCTAGCCTTTCTCCACCATTGCTCACAGTGGAGCCAAAGTCCCAACAAAGTCACACTCAGTCCAGCAAAATTTAAGTCCTCAGTGAATGACTATGCCATATATGTGAGTATGTACATAATTTTCAAATAAAATGATTTGAAACTACCACTGTATGATGGTAAAGGAAGAAAACTGGATAATCATGAAAGTTGAAGTGCTTGACTAAAGTTTAGAAAAATCAAGAAAAAAATTAATCACTGAAATTACTCCTTCCTAATCAAGGTTACTTCGAAATTTGATGTAAATGGATAAATTTCAGCCTGTGCTATACTGAATGAAGTTGCATGAGATTGGAAGAAAAAAGTTCAGAGTATGTAAGAGCCACTTCTCTTCCATTTCCCACGTTTTCAGTAACTACCTACTCAATGAATGCACGAAAGAGTTTATTACAGTGTTGAACTGAAATATCTCAGTCGCTTTTAAATTCTCCTTTCTCCATGTCCCAGAAAATATTCCAAGGATCGAATAAAAAATGAACAAGGACTATCGGCCAAGAAAGCTGCTTGAGGAAGTTAGTAAGCTCACCCTCTCCAGTTTAACTCGCCTAATTCACTGAGGGAGTGGAGGCAAAAGACTTGTACTGCAATGATAAAGTGACACTTCTGAATAGTAATAGCTGAGATTACTCTGCCGCAGCCTAGATTCTTCTAGTCAGGAGCTCGAGTACAGTTTTCTAAAAGCTTTTCCCAAGATCTCGAGGTCAATTTGCGGAGACTCACTCACCCACCCCACCCTACCAGCAGCGCACTTCCCGTTCGCTTTGGCCGGTCAAGAACCCAAACTTGACAGCGACACACACTGAAAAAAAAAAAAAAGAGGAAGTGGCTAAAAAAACATTTCAAGACATTTATTTAATTTTTTTCCTAAGGGAGATCAATGGCCCTGTCTTCCAGGAAATCTCAATGGGACGTAGCCATCACGTCGACTGGAAAGTTGCAGCGAATGACAATGCTGCAAAACCGAGGGTGACTCCTCTTTAAAAGTAAAATTTTTAAAATTCCTCGAAAATCTTCTTGCTATCCAAAACGATCCGTCCCCTGCAGCGAACGCAGCAACGCTAACAACTCCCACCCTGGTGGGTGGCATCGAAAGCGAGGCTCGGGGCCGGGTACGTGCCTGATCTGCCCTGCCAAGTGGCAGAGGGAGCGCAGGGCACGGCGGCGGCCAGGGGACCCAGCGAGCCACCTTCCTTACCTGGTTTGACCGGTTTGGGTGGCGGCTTCGACATCTCTCTTCCTGGAGCGGCTGATTCTAAAGACCACGCACGACAAGCCAACCGAACGCCCCTCCAGCCGGCACTGCGGGCGCCTCAGAGTTTCTTTTTGTCTGGTTTGCAGTGGTGCGCCTTCAAGGACCTGCGTCCACCCTGGGCAGCCGGACGAGCAGAGGCAGGCAGAGCAGCTCGGCGCAGTGCCCCGCCCCGCGCCGCGGCCGACAGAGCTGTCCGGAGCGCGCAGCCGGGCAGACGAGGAAGTAGCTGCAGCCTCGCCGAGCGCTAATTGGCTCCCCGGCTGCCAGCTTCGCCGCTGCAGGAGCGCGGGCGGCGCGCACGGCGGCGCGGCGCGGCCGAACCAGCGGGAGCCGAACGGGGGCGCCGCAGGCTCGCGCCGGGGCCGGCCTGGCCGCGCGCGCCCCGGACGAGAAAGGGCTGGACTGGGCAGGAGCGCGCGCGCGTGCAACCACGCTCGCCGGAGTCCCGCCCCATCCAACGCTGGCCGGAGCTGGGTGTCGCGTCCGCTCAGGGTGGGACAGAACCTTAAGTTGGCCACCTCTACCCTGCGCCGCCTCTCACCCGGGAGGGGCACGGGGGAAGGGGCCGTGGGCCTCTCGGTTAACGAGCTTCGGGGGTTGCGGCGGGTTAGTGACAGGCGCGCTTGGCAATCGCCTGTGCCGCTTTGCTTGGGAGCACTCGAACTGGCGCCCGGTGAGTACCTGCCTGACGCCCCGCCGCGCAGACTCCTTGGGGTCTGGAGGTGTTTCCAGGGTGTTCCTGCGCTGGAGTCCGAGCCCCGTTGTGTCTTGCAAGCCCTTTTGGGACTCCTACCACCCTAAATGGGCTGATAAGTGGCCTGCCAAGGAGGACGTGCACTCGTGATGGTGTAGTGCCCTCACGCCCCCTTATAATCCTGAAAACGGGACTCTGCCTTCTAGAGACTGGACAGGTGGTTGGGAGAAGTCACTGAGGTCAGGGTCAGGTGTTGATCCCTGCCAGAAGAGACAGCCTGACTCCTCTAGCGTTGAGGTTGACTAACTGCGGCCCTCCTGCTGCCTGTTATTGTACAGCCTAAGAATGGTTTTCAAGTTTATTTTAATGGCTTAAAAGAAATCAAAAGAAGCAGATTTTGTGGCACGTGAAAATTATATGAAATTCAAATTTCAGTGTCCATAAAGTTTTATTAGAACAGAGCCACGGTCATTTGCTTATGTATTGTCTGCGGCCGCTTTCACTTCCTAACAGCAGAGTTGAGCAGCTGTCCGTAAAGCCAAAAACATTTACCATCTAGCACTTTGCAGAGCAAGTTTGCCGACCCCAGACCTAGCAGAATGAATTTCTACTGAGAGGCAAGGGCTGGAGCAGACAATAAA
This sequence comes from Eubalaena glacialis, assembly GCF_028564815.1. Lineage (NCBI taxonomy): Eukaryota > Metazoa > Chordata > Mammalia > Artiodactyla > Balaenidae > Eubalaena > Eubalaena glacialis. The sequence continues at coordinate 45,941,676 of NC_083724.1, forward strand.
TGCACCGTGCGTAAATTAAAATAGCACAGGCAATATGATAAATCGCTTGTATGTTTGGGGGAAGAAAAATTGAAAAGAAAAACTTTACGTGAGAGTCTATGTAAAATGAAGCTTCGAAGTTTCTACTAGGGGTTAGTGACAGAGTGATTCCAAGAGAACTGGGCAAGGGTTGTGTTTTCAAACACTCCAGCCTTGGCATTTACCAAAAAGGAGCAAAGTTTAAAAAATAGTAGAAAAAGACTACCCTGTCACATAGAAGATAATCAAAATATTGAATTAAATAAATGAGTGAGAAGTCCTGAAACCTTTCACTCTTTTAGAATCCAAAATGTACCATATTTAGTAGTGAAATAATTTAAGTATAGTAAACACATACCAGTTATGAAAAAAGGACTCAACAACATATTTTACTTAGGGTTAAAAAAAGTATAAAAAAATTGAAAGTACTCATTTTGGATTTGCTGTTTGCCATCTTCATCTGTTCTCCTCCTCCTAAGCAAATTCACTCTGCTGTTGAGGAAAGTCTTGCAGTTACTGGGAGAATAAAGTACAGTTGACCCTTAAACAACACAAGTTTTAACTGCATGTGTTTATTTATACTCGGATTTCTTTTTTTTTTTTTTTTTTTTTATTTTATTTTTGGCTGTGTTGGTTCTTCGTTTCTGTGCTAGGGCTTTCTCCAGTTGTGGCGAGCGGGGGCCACTCTTCATCGCGGTGCGCGGGCCTCTCACTGTCGCAGCCTCTCGTTGCGGAGCACAGGCTCCAGACGCGCAGGCTCAGTAGTTGTGGCGCACGGGCTTAGTTGCTCCACAGCATGTGGGATCTTCCCGGACCAGGGCTTGAACCCGTGTTCCCTGCATCGGCAGGCAGACTATCAACCACTGTGCCACCAGGAAAGCCCCTATACTCGGATTTCTTTCACTAAATTCATACTGCAGTACTACACAATCCAAGGTTGGTTTAATCTGAGAATGCAGAATGGTGGATACAGAGGGCTGAGTAAAGTTATATGTGGATTTTTGATTGTGAGGAGGTTGACATCTCCAACCCCTGAGTTGTTCAAGGGTCAACTGTACATAAATATCCCACAAGATTGGCAGTGGTATGTACTCCTAGTAATTGGATGCCCTGGATTGATGAGGTTGGAAAGTCCAAATGGTTGTCTCTCCGGAGACATCCAGTGATTTACAGTTTGTAGGTGATGGAGATTGTGTTTCATTCATTGAAGTCTACTGCTACGTATTTTTGGAGCCTGGCACCTCTCGAGTGCAAGCTTTTTAAATGTGATTTTAAAATAGTTCTTAAAGGGGACAACAGGCAGTGAAATAATAGAACATAGTGTGGAGATGGACAGTGCCAGGGCTGAACTTGGAGTTCACCTGAAGCTGCCCTGTGCATCCAACACTGGTTTTGAAACACATGGCTTCTGGGATTGCTATACCTATCCCACACCCTAGCCACTCAGCCCAGCCATAGGTCTTGCTTCTGCTTCTCTCAATTCCCTAACCTCTCACCACAGTGTCACCTGTTCATTGCTAATGGACTGTGCCCAATATTTACCCAAACACTGTCTTGGAAAGGCTAAAGCTGCTAACTAATATAGAAGTGAGGGTTCCTATTTTGGTAAAAACTGGCATTTGACCGTGGGAGTTCTCTCCCGAGCCCAGGAGATTTCATAAGAAGACTCTTGACTCCCTTACTGTTAGTTTCTGAATTGTTAGATTTTCCACCCAAATAACCGCCTCAAGCCTATTTCCAGTGCTTCAGCCACACTTCCTTGTTATTTACATGCTATGTAATCAGTACAACATCCTCATGTGTACGCATAGATGTGACAAGAAGCACAGGAGACTAGTAGTCCTTGCCACTCAGTGGATACAGAAAATACCCCATCAATAATACATCAATAAAAATAACATCTATTATACATGAGAGCCTCACAATTAAGCCAGCACCTGTGCAACATCCTTTCTTTGCTCTTGGTAATAAAGTGCTTTTTAACAGCTTAGAAAGATGGAAAGAAGTTAACTCACTTGGTTTAGTTTTGTTTCTAGTTTTGTTTTGTTTTTTGGCCACACCTCACGGCTTGTAGGATCTTAGTTCCCTGACCAGGGATCGAACCCGGGCCCCAGCAGTGAAAGCGCCGGGTCCTCACCACTGGACCACCAGGGAACTCTCTCTAGTTTTCCATTTACTATCTGTGTGATCTTGAACAAGTCACTCCATTGTCTGGGCCAGTTTCAACTTCTGCAAAATGAAGGGGTGGACTATGTGATATCTAAGGCTATATTTCTCCAGGCTTGAGAATTTATGCTCTGATAAATTATCCAACAATAGGTGAGGTGGAAGCAAGGAATAACAAAGTTTCATGAATTTTTTTTCTTATTTTGCCAAGTGAGGACATCAATCTACTACTACCTACTGCCAACATGATTTCATAGGAGAAAGGACATTTAGCACCAAAAAATGTAAGCAAGCTACCATCTCAGGATAAAGGGCAACCTTTCCTTTCCCAAAAAAGGATAGTTGGCAGCCTTGCACTGACATATTAAAAATAATAATAAGGTAAAATATAATTCAAAAGCAGAAAAATTACAATGTAAAAATTTATTTTACAATACTCATTATATGTAATTGTTCCCTTGATACACTGTGGCAATTTGGATGGAGATAAATATTCAACAATGCAGCTCCTGGTGAAACTCAGATGTCCAACTTGATATGTTATTTTATTTCTATCACAGTCACATTCTTGTCTCATGTAGTCTAGTAAATGAAAGTGGAACCAAACCTTACTAAATCGCACTCAATTTGGAATACAGCTGTTCCTTGGTAAGGGGGGTGGCTGTGATTGGACAACACCCCCCAACCCAGGAATACCAGAATCTGCAGGTACCCAAGTTCTTTATATAAAATGGCAAAGTATTTGCATATAACCTATGCACGTCCTCCCACATACTTTGAATCATTTCTAGATTACAGGTAATCCCTAATACAATGTAAATGCTATGGAAATAGTTGTAAATACAATGAAAATACTATGTAAATAGTTGCTGGTGCAGCAAATTCAAGTTTGGCTTTTTGGAACTTTCTAAAATTCTTTCCCCTAAGTACTTTCAAACCACTGTTTGTTGGATCTGCGAATGTGGAACCCTCAGACATGGAGGGCCAACTGTGTTCTGAAAAAACTGAGGAGAAGCCGAGGAACAACACCCCTCTCTCCACCACGCTCTTCCCTACTACCTCCCCACAGGGGACACAGGATAGGAACTGGGAGGGTGGCTGAGAGCCTCCAGCTCAGCCACCACACACCCCAAGTGGAACAGCTTAGGTTCCTGGTCACCCCACCAGAGCAGTCAGGAATAAAGAGCAGCGTCAGTCAGAGGCAACCTTCTAGAACTACTATGCTAAGGTTCCCTGCAGCTGAGCTTCATCTTTTCACTTAAAGAGATGACAGTGGTCCTTGGAATATCCACAGGACTGCTTTGGTGAACCTTAGGGGGCCGTGCATGAAGCTGTCCTCTACCCCCCCCCGTACCAGGGGTCAATAAGCAATGGGCTGCAGCTAAAACCTGGCCCCCTAGGGACTTCCCTGGTGGCACAGTGATTAAGACTCCACACCCGGAGACCTTCAAGATGGCAGAGGAGTAAGATGTGGAGATAACCTTCCTCCCCACAAATACATCAAAAATACATCTACATATGGAACAGCTCCTACAGATCACCTACTGAACGCTGGCATAAGACCTCAGACTTCCCAAAAGGCAAGAAACTCCCCACATACCTGGGTAGGGCAAAAGAAAAAAGAATAGGGATGGGACCTGCACCTCTGGGAGGAAGCTGTGAAGGAGGAAAAGTTTCCACACACTAGGAAGCCACTTCACTGGTGGAGATGGGGGGTGGGTGGGGGGGAAGCTTCGGAGCCACGGAGGAGAGCGCAGCAGCAGGGGTGCAGAGGGCAAAGCGGAGAGATTCCTGCACGGAGGATCAGTGCCGACCAGCACTCACCAGCCAGAGAGGCTTGTCTCCTCCCCCGCCGGAGCAAGTGGGGACTGGGAGCTGAGGCTCGAGCTCCGGAGGTCAGATCCCAGGGAGAGGACAGGGGTTGGCTGCGTGAACACAGCCTGAAGGGGTTAATGCACCACAGCTAGCCGGGAGGGAGTCTGGGAAAACGTCTGCACCTGCCTAAGAGGCAAGAGACCACTGTTGTGGGGTGCGCAAGGAGAGGGGATTCAGAGCACCGCCTAAACAAGCTCCAGAGACGGGTGCGAGCCACGGCTATCAGCATCAGCGTGGACACCAGAGACGGGCATCAGGTGCTAAGGCTGCTGCTGCAGCAACCAAAAAGCCTGTGTGCAAGCACGGGTCACTATCCACACCTCCCCTCCCAGGAGGCTGTGCAGCCTGCCACTGCCAGGGTCCCGTGATCCAGGGACAACTTCCCCGGGAGAACACACGGTGCACCTCAGGCAGTTGTGACGTCATGATGGCCTCTGCCGCTGCAGGCTCGCCCTGCATTCCGTACCCCTCCCTCCCCCCGGCCTGAGTGAGCCAGAGCCCCCGAATCAGCTGCTACTTTAACCCCGTCCTGTCTGAGCCAAGAACAGATGCCCTCAGGCGACCTACACACAGAGGCAGGGCCAAATCCAAAGCTGAACCCCAGGAGCTGTGCGAACAAAGAAGAAAAAGGGAAATTTCTCCCAGCAGCCTCAGGAGTAGTGGATTAAATCTCCACAATCAACTTGATGTACCCTGCATCACTGGAATACCTGAAGAGACAACGAATCATCCCAAAATTGAGATGGTGGACTTTGGGAGCAACTGTAGACTTGGGGTTTGCTTTCCACATCTAATTTGTTTCTGGTTTTATGTTTAGCTTAGTTTAGTATTTAGAGTTTATTATCATTGGTAGATTTGTTTATTGATTTGGTTGCTCTCTTCCTCCTATTTTTTTATATATATAGATATATATGATTTTTTCCTTTTTCCCTTTTTGTGAGTGTGTATGTGTATGCTGCTTTGTGTGATTTTGTCTGTATAGCTTTGCTTTTACCATTTGTCCTAGGGTTCTGTCTGTCCGTTTTTTGTTTGTTTGAGTATACTTTTTAGCACTTGTTATAATTGGTCGATTTGTTTTTTGGTTTGGTTGCTCTCTTCTTTCTTTCTTTCTTTTTTTCAATTACTTTTTAATTTTTTTATTTTTAATAATTATTTTTTATTTTTTATTTTAATAACTTTATTTTATTTTATTTATTTTTTTCTTTCTTTCTTTTTTTCTCCCTTTTCTTCTGAGCGGTGTGGCTGACAGGGTTTTGGTGCTCCAGCTGGGTGTCAGGCCTCTGCCTCTGAGGTGGGAGAGCCAAGTTCAGGACAGTGGTCCACCAGAGACCTCCCAGCTCCACGTAATATCAAACACCAAAAGCTCTCCCAGAGATCTCCATCTCAATGCTAAGACCCAGCCTCACTCAACGACCAGCAAGCTAGAGTGCTGGACACCCTAAGCCAAACAATGAGCAAGACAGGAACACAACCCCACCCATTAGCAGAGAGGCTGCCTAAAATCATAATAAAGTCACAGACACCCTAAAACACACCACCAGATGTGGTCCTGCTCACCAGAAAGACAAGATCCAACCTCATCCACCTGAACACAGGCACTAGTCCCCTCCACCAGGAAGCCTACACAACCCACTGAACCAACTTTAGCCACTGGGGGCAGACACCAAAAACAACGGGAACTACAAACCTGCAGCCTGCGAAAAAGAGACCCCAAACACAGTAAGTTAAGCAAAATGAGAAGACAGAGAAACACACCGCAAATGAAGGAGCAAGGTAAAAACCCACGAGACCAAACAAATGAAGAGGAAATAGGCAGTCTACCTGAAAAAGAATTCAGAGTAATGATAGTAAAGAGGATCCAAAATCTTGGAAATAGAATGGAGAAAATACAAGAAACGTTTAACAAGGACCTAGAAGAACTACAGGGCAAACAAACAATGATGAACAACACAATAAATGAAATTTAAAATTATCTAGAAGGAATCAATAGCAGAATAACTGAGGCAGAAGAACGGATAAGTGACCTGGAAGACAAAACAGTGGAAATAACTACCACAGAGCAGAATAAAGAAAAAAGAATGAAAAGAATTGAGGACAGTCTCGGAGACCTCTGGGACAACATTAAACACACCAACGTTCAAATAATACGGGTCCCAGAAGAAGAAGAGAAAAAGAAAGGAACTGAGAAAATATTTGAAGAGATTATAGTTGAAAACTTCCCTAATATGGGAAAGGAAACAGTCAATCAAGTCCAGGAAGCACAGAGAGTCCCATACAGGATAAATCCAAGAAGAAACATGCCAAGACACATATTAATCAAACTATCAAAAATTAAATACAAAGCAAAAATATTAAAAACAGCAAGGGAAAAACAATAAATAACATACAAGGGAATCCCCTTAAGATTAACAGCCAGTCTTTCAGCAGAAACTATGTAGGCCAGAAGGGAGTGGCAGACATATTTAAAGTGATGAAAGGGAAAAACCTACAACCAAGATTACTCTACCCAGCAAGGATCTCATTCAGATTCGGCGGAGAAATTAAAACCTTTACAGAGAAGCAAAAGCTAAGAGAATTCAGCACCACCAAGCCAGCTTTACAACAAATGCTAAAGGAACTTCTTAAGGTACAAAACACAAGAGAAGGAAAAGACCTACAATAACAAACCCAAAACAATTAAGAAAATGGTAATAAGAACATACATATCAATAACTACCTTAAATGTAAATGGATTAAATGGTCCAACCAAAAGACATAGACTGGCTGAATGGATACAATAACAAGACCCGCATATATGCTGTCTGCAAGAGACCCACTTCAGACCTAGGGACACATATAGACTGAAAGTGAGGGGATGGAAAAAGATATTCCATGCAAATGGAAATCAAAAGAAAGCTGGAGTAGCAATTCTCATATCAGGCAAAACAGACTTTAAAATAAAGACTATTACAAGAGACAAAGAAGGACACTGCATAATGATCAAGGGATTGATCCAAGGAGAAGATATAACAATTATAAATATTTATGCACCCAACATAGGAGCACCTCAATACATAAGGCAAATGCTAACAGCCATAAAAGGGGAAATCAACAGTAACACAATCATAGTAGGGGACTTTAACACCCCACTTTCACCAATGGACAGATCATCCAAAATGAAAATAAATAAGGAAACACAAGCTTTAAATGATACATTAAGCAAGATGGACTTAATTGATATTTATAGGACATTCCACCCCAAAACAGCAGAATACACTTTCTTCTCAAGTGCTCATGGGCCATTCTCCAGGAAAGATCATATCTTGGGTCACAAATCAAGCCTTGGTAAATTTAAGAAAATTAAAATCGTATCAAGTATCTTTTCCAACCACAACGCTATGAGACTAGATATCATTACAGGAAAAAATCTGTAAAAAATACAAACACATGGAGGCTAAACAATACACTAGTAAATAACCAAGAGATCACTGAAGAAATCAAAGAGGAAATCAAAAACTACCTAGAAACAAATGACAATGAAAACACGACGACCCAAAACCTATGGGATGCAGCAAAAGCAGTTCTAAGAGGGAAGTTTAGAGCAATACAGTCCTACCTCAAGAAACAAGAAACATCTCAAATAAACAACCTAACCTTACAGCTAAAGCAGTTAGAGAAAGAAGAACAAAAAACCTCAAAGGTAGCAGAAGGAAAGGAATCATAAAGATCAGATCAGAAATAAATGAAAAAGAAATGAAGGAAACAATAGCAAAGATCAATAAAATTAAAAGCTGATTCTTTGAGATGATTAAAAAAACTGATAAGCCATTAGCCAGACTCATCGAGAAAAAAAGGGAGAAGACTCAAATCAGTAGAATTAGAAATGAAAAAGGAGAAGTAACCACTGACACTGCAGAAATACAAAGGATCCTGAGACATTACTACAAGCAACTATATGCCAATAAAATGGACAACCTGGAAGAAATGGACAAATTCTTAGAAAAGCACAACCTTCCAAGAGTGAACCAGGAAGAAATAGAAAATATAAACAGACCAATCACAAGCACTGAAATTGAGACTGTGATTAAAAATCTTCCAAGAAACAAAAGCCCAGGACCAGATGGCTTCACAGGCGGATTCTTCAAACATTTAGAGACGAGCCAACACCTATCCTTCTCAAATTCTTCCAAAATATACCAGAGGGAGGAACACTCCCAAACTCATTCCACAAGGCCACCATCACCCTGATACCAACACCAGGCAAAGATGTCACAAAGAAAGAAAACTACAGGCCAATATCACTGATGAACATAGATGCAAAAATCCTCAACAAAATACTAGCAAACAGAATCCAACAGCACATTAAAAGGATCATACACCATGATCAAGTGAGGTCTATCCCAGGAATGCAAGGATTCTTCAATATACGCAAATCAATCAATGTGATAAACCATATTAACAAATTGAAGCAGAAAAACCATATGATCATCTCAATAGGTGCAGAAAAAGCTTTCGACAAAATTCAACACCCATTTATGATAAAAACCCTCCAGAAAGTAGGCATAGAGGGAACTTAACTTCAACATAATAAAGGCCATATATGACAAAGCCACAACTAACATTGTTCTCAATGGTGAAAACCTGAAACCATTTCCACTAAGATCAAGAACAAGACAAGGTTGTCCACTCTCACCACTGTTATTCAACATAGTTTTGGAAGTTTTAGCCACAACAATCAGAGAAGAAAAAGAAATGAATCCAAATCAGAAAAGAAGAAGTAAATCTGTCACTGTTTGCAGATGACATGACACTATACATAGAGAATCCTAAAGATGCTACCAGCAAACTACTAGAGCTAATCAACGAATCTGGTAAAGTAGCAGGATACAAAATTAATGCATAGAAATCTCTTGCATTCCTATACACTAATGATGAAAAATCTGAAAGAGAAATTAAGGACACACTCCCATTTACCACTGCAACAAAAAGAATAAAAAACGTAGGAATAAACCTACCTAAGGAGACAAAATACCTGTATGCAGAAAACTATAAGACACTGATGAAAGAAATTAAAGATGATACAAGCAGATGGAGAGACATACCATGTTTTTGGATTGGAAGAATCAACATTGTGAAAATGACTATACTACCCAAAGCAATCTGCTGATTTAGTGCAATCCCAATCAAACTACCACTGGCATTTTTCACAGAACTAGAACAAAAAATTTCACAATTTGTATGGAAACACAAAAGACCCCGAATAGCCAAAGCAATCTTGAGAAAGAAAAATGGAGCTGGAGGAATCAGACTCCAAGACCTCAGACTATACTACAAAGCTACAGTAATCAAGACAGTATGGTACTGGCACAAAAACAGAAAGAGAGATCAATGGAACAGGATAGAAAGCCCAGAGATAAACCCACGCACATATGGTCACCTTATCTTTGATAAAGGAGGCAAGAATACACAGTGGAGAAAAGACAGTCTCTTCAATAAGTGGTGCTGGGAAAACTGGACAGCTACATGTAAAAGAATGAAATTAGAACACTCCCTGACACCATACACAAAAATAAACTCAAAATGGATTAAAGACCTAAATGTAAGGCCAGACACTATAAAACTCTTAGAGGAAAACATAGGCAGAACACTTCATGACATAAATGACAACAAGATCCTTTTTGACCCACCTCCTAGAGAAACGGAAATAAAAACAAAAATAAACAAATGGGACCTAATGAAACTTAAAACCTTTTGCACAGCAAAGGAAACCATAAACAAGACGAAAAGACAACCCTCAGAATGGGAGAACATATTTGCAAATGAAGCAACTGACAAAGGATTAATCTCCAAAATTTACAAGCAGCTCATGCAGCTCATTATCAAAAAAACATACAACCCAATCCAAAAGTGGGCAGAAGACCTAAACAGACATTTCTCCAAAGAAGATACACAGATGGCCAGCAAACACATGAAAGGATGCTCAACATCACTAATCATTAGAGAAATGCAAATCAAAACTACAATGAGGTATCACCTCACAGCAGTCAGAATGGCCATCATCAAAAAATCTACAAACAGTAAATGCTGGAGAGGGTGTGGAGAAAAGGGAACCCTCTTGAACTGTTGGTGGGAATGTAAATTGATACAGCCACTATGGAGAACAGTATGGAGGTTCCTTAAAAACTAAAAATAGAACTACCATACGACCCAGCAATCCCACTAGTGGGCATATACCCTGAGAAAACCATAATTCAAAAAGAGTCATGTATCACAACGTTCATTACAGCTCTATTTACAATAGCCAGGACATGGAAGCAACCTAAGTGTCCATTGACAGATGAATGGATAAAGAAGATGTGACACATATATACAATGGAATATTACTCAGCCATAAAAAGAAACGAAGTTATTTGTAGTGAAGTGGATGGACCTAGAGTCTGTAATACAGAGTGAAGTAAGTCAGAAAGAAAAAAATACCGTATGCTAACACATATATATGGAATCTTAAAAAAAAAAAAAAAGGTTCTGAAGAAGCTGTGGGCAGGACAGGAATAAAGACGCAGATGTAGAGAATGGACTTGAGGACACGGGGAGGGGGAAGGGTAAGTTGGGATGAAGTGAGAGAGTGTCATGGACTTATATATACTACCAAATGTAAAATATATAGCTAGTGGGAAGCAGCCGCATAGCACAGGGAGATCAGCTCAGTGCTTTGTGACCACCTAGAGGGGTGGGATAGGAAGATGGGAAGGAGACCCAAGAAGGAGGAGATATGAGGATATATGTATATGTATAGCTGATTCACTTTGTTGTAAAGCAGAAACTAACACACCATTGTAAAGCAATTATATTCCAATAAAGATGTTAAGAAAAAAAAAAAAGACTCTGCACCCCCAATGCAGGGGGCATGAGTTCGATCCCTGGTCAGGGAACTAGATCCCACATGCATGCTGCAACTAAGGAGCCCGCATGCTGCAGCTAAGACCTGGCACAAGCAAATGATAAATAAATAAATAAATATTAAAAAAATTTTTTTTTCAATAAAAAATTTAAAAAAATAAAACCTGGCCCTCTGCCTGAACACCTGCAGTCCATTTTGTAATAGGGGACGCTCACTCTGATATCCAATAAATGAAATGTTATCCCAATAGAAAAGGAATTCTATTCTTCTCATTTGTAGACATGCATTACGGAAAAAAAAAAAAAAAATTGTACTCAATTATTATTATGTTTTGATCTCCATCAGAAAGTTTATGGAAATGTTTTCTCTGTTATTATATAAGTAATAATAATAATATTATTATTATATTATAATAAGATGAATGGATAAAGAAGATGTGACACATATACACAATGGAATATTACTCAGCCATAAAAAGAAACGAAATTATTTGTAGTGAGGTGGATGGACCTAGAGTCTGTAATACAGAGTGAAGTAAGTCAGAAAGAGAAAATAATATAATATTATATTATAATGAGATTATTACATAATAATCTTGATTTTGTCTCTTGGCCTGTAAAGCCTCAAAGATTTACTAACTGGCTCATTTTTGAAAGTTTGTCTACCCTGGCCCTAGGGTGAGGAAATAGCATACTTAAAGCGAATTCACTTCCTCTTGCCTCTGGCCAGCAGTGACTGTCTCCTCATTTCAGAAGGAGAGAGAGGCCATCTCTGCCACTTCTCTGCCTTGGGGGTAATGGGTCATCCCTGGGTGACTGAGTCATGCAGGTGACAGGCCACCTGCCTGAGGGGAGCATGAAACTCTGTAGTGTGCCTTGTGGCTCAGCAACTCTTCCATGCCCTTGAAAACAGACCCTCAAGGATGTATGCTTGGCCGTGGGGGTCCTTTTAGTTCACTTGACTTGCTTACAGGCCTTGAGCACTGCCAGCTGTTGGCACGTAGCAGGAGACTGTGGCAGAGAGAAGCCAGTATAGTGTGAAGCTTTCCCACAGAATGTGGGTAATCCTAGGGGGCTAACCCAAAGATCACTGACATCTTTCCCCCTCAGCTGGCCCTTGTAAGTTAGGACTCTTATCTCTTTAGACACCTAAGTGATGTGCCTTCGATTTTTTTTTTTTTAATTTTAGGAAGACGTGATTTTCAAAGCTAATTATGAAAACATTTGTCATTGGAATCGGTGGGTGAGTAATTTTGCTACAAACAGCTGATCGAGATACTCAGGATGTCCAAAGGGTGTTTCCATGTGGATGTGGTGGGGAAAGGAGAAGCAGTGAGAAGGATTCCTGAGTCCCAGAAAAGAGAACAGGACACTTGAATTTAAAACAGCGGAGCATCGGCTACGTAAATGCCAACAGGAGACGAGAGAGTTTCCTATAAACAGAAACAGGGGAGTCGGTACACAAAGTTTACCTGCTTTACTGTTTGTTTTCTAAAGCTAACACCAGAGGCAAGGCCTGATCTGATGCTACATTGGTTTAGGGTGATTTATCGTTCTCCATATGGCTGCTCCTCCAGTGTGACATAGGAGAAAATCTATCATTTCTTGCCAGTTATGCCCAGCTTTGGACATGTGGAATAAGGAACCACCTCACCTCTACCCCTTTTCCCCATACTTTTCATCTTGAGGTAGTCCTTATTTCCCTGGCATGATTATTAATCATTCACCCCTCTCCCTCTCAGAAGTGTCCTAAATTATATGGTCACCCTACCCATGGTACCAAGAAGTGGGCATTCAAATAAGACAATAGCAACTTAAAAGGACATTATTTGTTTTGTTAGTGTATTATGTTCATCTTTCTTCTGAGTCCTTTCACATTATGTGTAGTCTAGTTAATAAAATATTTAAGACTATTGAAATTAAAAGTTTATAATTTGGGGGAGATCATCGTATTATTGCATTACATAACTATAGTAAGTAATCAATTAGAAGTAACATTGAATGAATTAAATGCCAGAACTCTGCCTTGACTTGCTCCCATCTAATCAGAACCAAGTTCAGTTTTTCTCTGCGTTGCTTCTCGTCCGTCTTTTCCTTTCCACACTCACTGCCACCATCCTAATTCAAGCCCTCATTCCCTAATTCCAATCTCCTCCTCTTAATCTTTCTTACATACCTCTACCAGTTTAATCTTCAAACAGAATTTTTAAATTTTCTCTCACCTGATGAACAGTATTCAGTGGTTCCCAATTATTTAAAATGCAGTCTAAATTTCCTGATATATGAGGACCATCCAAAAATAATAACATGTATTAGCTTCAGGGGTGGGCAGATAGGCAGGGTACAGGAAAGATTTGATACAGGAGCTTAGTGGTGTCACCAAAGACTCCATTTCTCTCTGCCTCTTCTCTGTGTCTTCCTCCTTTTGGATTCATCCTAAAGCTGGCTCCATTTTTTGGTCGCAAGGGACTGCTAGCAGCTCCTGGGACCTCATGCTTCTTCTTAGCCTGTCACTAGGGGGAAAAAAGTGCTTTGCTTCCCCTAGGCCAAGGGTCTTTGACAGGACCACCTGGGTCACATAGCCACAGTTAACTGTGGCAAAAGCGAGGGGATTGCCTTGATTGTTTTAGGCCATTGGGTCCCTGCTCTGGAGTTGAGAGCGGGGTCAATCCCAACCAGACCTTGGAAACAGGGGTGGAACCTGGGGAGGCCACTACCAGGTCCACTACAGAATCCAATCCGACTTCTATTCTGCACGTGTGTGAATAAATTCCCCTCATCTCAATATTCCAGTATAATGCCCTCTGTCTAGAAACCTGTGTCATGCTTTTTTTTTTTTTTTTTTTTTATTTATTTTATTTATGGCTGTGTTGGGTCTTCGTTTCTCTGCGAGGGCTTTCTCTAGTTGTGGCAAGCGGGGGCCACTCTTCATCACGGTGCGCGGGCCTCTCACTATCGCGGCCTCTCTTGTTGCGGAGCACAGGCTCCAGACACGCAGGCTCAGTAATTGTGGCTCACGGGCCCAGTTGCTCTGCGGCATGTGGGATCTTCCCAGACCAGGGCTCGAACCCGTGTCCCCTGCATTGGCAGGCAGATTCTCAACCACTGCGCCACCAGGGAAGCCCTGTGTCATGCTTTCTTGCCACGTGCATTTGGTTCTATGCATAACTTCCTAAGAAAGCCTCTCTTCACTGTCTCTTCCTCAGCAAGTGCCAGGATTTCATTTTAGTGCTGCTGCTTCTGCAAAGCCCCTGCCAGACTTAGCTGCAGTTCCTGCCTTCCTTTCTCCAAACTCACTGTGCTGTATCTCTCTCATGTATTTACCACTTGCTGCCCTATGAACTAAATATTCAGTTGAGACTGCAAGGAATAGTAAAGGTTCTAGAGGATTCAAGTGGCATCCATGAACCTCCTGAAAACTTAATGCATGTATGAAGATGTTCATTTTTCTGGGGAAAGATTTTATAACTTTGATCAGATTCTCGCAAAGTTCCTTCCTTAATGTTAAAAAATGTAAACTCCATGGGTGTTAGAGTTGGACTCTGTATCTCATCTCCATTACTTGCTAGTTGTTACCTTGAGCAAGTTTTATGAGAATACAGCTTTTCAACCCTTTCCTCAACTGGACAATGGGAAAATTATTATCTACCTTGGACGAATGGATTGCAGAATGGATTCTCCACTTGTTGGAGTAATTACAGACAGCCTTTTTAACTTCTCCCTTCCCAAATACCATGTTCCAAATACAGTGACCTCTCTTTTCACCTGTCACATAGAAAACAAATGGACTAGGAGTTGTGCATTTATTTGGGTGTTATAAACAAAGGAGCAAGTGGGCCCAAGGAGTCCCCCATTTCCTTCCCTAGACCCCAGGGTAGAACATGCTCCTGTCTGGACACTCTGGCCCCAGGGTTGGAGAGCACATGCATGAAGCTGTGAGCCTGCTGGTGCATGGTGGGTATGAGCATGCTGAAGGAGAAGGGTTGAGTCTTAAGGTGTCACCTGACCTGGATGGTGGCAGTCTAATTACAGGTCCTAGGCTCAGACTTGTTACATACTTTTCCCCCTCCCTCATCTTTCTGACCTGGACTGCCTTCTAGCTGGTCCATCTCTACTAAGTCTACAAAAATGAGGTGCTTATTTCTCATTGGCTCTAGCTAAGTCAGTGAGAAGGGATCTAATTACTGTTGGTTCAATTGCATGATCTTAACTAAAGAGGTAAGTCTAGAAAATGATACATTTTCTAGCCAGGTTGCTCATACTGTAATAAAGTTATCCCTGTTTACTGTGTATTTTAAACCAAAATTCAATAATCAAACTATGGGTATTCAACATGGATTACAGACATTTTCAGTAAAGGGGGAAAAAAATTCTTCTAACAGTATTTTCTCAGTGCATAGGGTAATACCCACCCACTTTTCCATTTTTAAGGAGATTGCCCATATCCTACCCAATTGTGTGATCTAAGGTTAAACAGAAAAAACAAAACAAACAAAAAAATCCCAAAAAAACAAAAAAAGTGTGAATCAAGTTTCTTCTATTAATACTTTGTAGGTGTAAGATATTTGGCTAATAATTGAATTATATCCAATAAACAATTTTGATGAATAAGTATTAGTTCCTTTCCCCTTTCTAGATTATAAACATACTGCAATTCATCTTACCTCGGAGTAAGCACAATTCATGTGCAGTCAGAAGTTTTTTGTGCTGTAGACATTTGGTGGTATGATGAAGTCTTGCTTTCTCCGAGTAGTGGTTTTAAATGCACAAAATAAAATACAGAAATACAAAGGAAACCAGTTATGATAATAATATAGTTATAAAAATATTTTTAAAAGCAAATTTGTAGCATTATGATACACATGCTTCTTTGTTAACTCACTAAATAACAGTGTCCTGTGGTGAGTCTAAAAGCTGCTGTAAATTTGAAGTAATAGAGTGTCAGTGATACTTCAAGATGTCTTCCCAAAGTGCAACATGATATGAAAATACCTGTCTGTGATTTCTGTTGGTGAAAAAGCCACAGGTACTATTAATAATACTGTTGCTAGTGACTTATATTTTAATTAAAGGAAATGCCAAAATTCTGTTAGAATTTATTGAAAATAAAGATATAACATCTTTCAAGTTCACAAAGACCCCGAATCTGTCCATAGACTCTTTGGAAGTACATAAGCCCCAGATTTAAAAAAAAAAACTCTTTGAGTGACTGAGTGGAGAAGTGCCTTCCCCCCAACTATGCGTGGTTCTGGGTACTGGAAAACTAGATACATACACAGAGGAGTTGGTCAGGGTCGCCATTCTCCTTGATGTCACAGTCCAGCCAGAGGGGACAAGTAACTGACAGGATTTGATAAGCTACAATGGACCTCCCAACCAGCGCCAAAGTAGAGAGAGATTGGGGAAAAGGAGGCATTCCAAAGGAGATGAAAAGTCATGATAGGTGGGCTTGTAATAAGCCATTCCTCCATTTTTCTTCACTGTGCATTGAAACAAAATCACAGTGACCAAGTGCAGTTTTATATACTTGCACTAAAGTGTGCTACTCATATTCTCTGTGTGGCATGTGAACCTTGTGAATGTTTCAGCGTAGACAAAAAATTCTTTTGCTTCCAATACGATAGCTGTAATATGTCTTAGTATTACGCAGTTCACTTGCCCAATATTAGTTACCTTTCTGCTCCATCCTTTCCAGCTTACTTCTTTTTTTTTTTTTTTTTTTTTTTTAATTTATTTATTTATTTATTTATTTATTTTTGGCTGTGTTGGATCTTTGTTTCTGTGCGAGGGCTTTCTCTAGTTGCGGCGAGCGGGGGGCCACTCTTCATCGCGGTGCGCGGGCCTCTCACTATCGCGGCCTCTCTTGTTGTGGAGCACAGGCTCCAGACGCGCAGGCTCAGTAGTTGTGGCTCACGGGCCCAGTTGCTCCGTGGCATGTGGGATCTTCCCAGACCAGGGCTCGAACCCGTGTCCCCTGCATTGGCAGGCGGATTCTCAACCACTGCACCACCAGGGAAGCCCCCAGCTTACTTCTTATCATTTGTTGCATCAGACCTGCTTGAGCCTATGATTTTTGCCAAAAAAGTCCTATCTATGAAAGAAATAATTTTTTCTTAGATATTACATATTGTTTTAAATATCCTTTTTCTAAGATCAATTTAAAGTGTTTTATGTTCTTTTAATGCATCTTGCTTCTTGGTATTTTCTTTCTTTGTTTTCTTTTTTTGTTCAGTGTGACAAACGGTGGGAAGACAACATTGGCTAAGAATTTGCAGAAACGCCTTCCAAACTGCAGTATCATATCTCAGGATAATTTCTTTAAGGTATCTATAAAAATTCTCAGATAATTTATTTAACCAAAAGAAGTTATAGTAGCAAAGTTAATTGAATTACATCCAAAAGCGTTTGCTGAGTGATTGAGCTTTTGTAGTGAAGGGAGGCTCAATGCAGTAGTGTTAGTTCTCCACTAGATGGCACACTTATGGGAGCTAATCTTTGATTTTATTTATCCTCACCATCCAAAGCATTTGTTGTAATAAAGGTTTATCAACTCTTCATTCTATGATTGTATTATTTCTGCACTGCACAGTTTTTATGGGTACTTTATTATTTTTCCAGCCACAGTCTGAGATAGAGACAGATGAAAATGGATTTCTTCAGTATGATGGTAAGTAGATGAGCTTACAAAACATTATGCAATAATGTTTGTTTCCTTTTCCAAACCCAAATAACTTTGCTATCTCTGAAGAGAGTCTCAAAATAAGTTTAAATTATGTTGCTGTACTTTAAGCATGCTTTTGTAAGGGTTTCTGATTTATGTTCAGCTATTTAAATAAATGAAACCTTTTCCCCACTTTTATAGTTAAAACTGAAAACATTGGAAAATAAATTTTTCTTTTGAAGGTGGGGTAAGGTGGGTCTCTGTTAGTCTATTCCTCTCGCTTGTAGCAAACTTTAGGGCTATCTATCTTCTGAGCTTACTTTCTCAGTGACCAAGGTACTGAGTCTTTTCACTGCTCAAAAAGAATAGTGAATATTTTTTAGATGGATTCACTTTACCCTCTTGCCCAGGCTAACAGTGCTTTGAAGCCAGCGGAGTAAAGTCCATCAGAAAAACATCTATATAGACCTGTAAAGGAATGTCATACTAGTAAACTATATTTAATGGTCTTATCAACATTTATAATTAACAAGATGATCATTGAGTGCTTATGCAAACTAGCAATAGAGAGAGCTCTCTTAAAGAGCCATAAAATTTGTTCTTTATTTTTAACTTTGATAACCTTGGAGGAAAAATGTTGTGTAATCAGTTCTTACAGAAACATGATAGTTTTAAGAGAGGCAAAATCCTTGACTGGCTATCTATTCTTGCGTCTTGAGCTGCAGCCAGGATATTTTTTTCTTCTCTCCCCCTTTTCTAAAGGTTATTAAGGAAGATTATTACAAAGTAAGAGTTAAACAAGGAAAAACTGTTTTCAACAATTGACGAAGAATTATTCCTAATCTAAATAAGTTCTTACAAACTGATAAGAAAAACACTAATATCCCAGTTGAAAAATGTCCAATGATGTGAATAAGTTATTCACAGAAGCAAAAGGTTATATGATTAATAAATGTACAATAAAAAGTCAACCTCAAAAGTAGTCAAGGAAATTCTCTGGCGGCCCAGTGATTAGGACTTGGCGCTTTCACTGCCAGGGCCCGGGTTCGATCCCTGGTTGGGGAACTAAGATCCCGCATACTGCACAGTGTGGCCAAATTTTTTTAAAAATTTAAAAAAGAAAAAAGAAAAGTAGTCAAAGAATTATAACTTATTTTTTCCTCACTTACCTAATAAACAGATTTTTAAAACATTAATAATTAGTAATGGCATAGGCCAAATAAAACAAAAACTTATAGATGGGAATATAAATTGGTACAACCTTTTCTGGTAAGGAGGTTGAGCACATGTCCCAAAGACGGTAAAATATTCATGCCATGTGTTCAAGTGTCCCACTTCCAGGAATCTATCTTAAGGAGAAATCTGAACTTTTTAGGTAAATGTACAACTTTAAGGTAAGTCAAGGTAATGTTGAAATCTTTGTGATAACTACCAAAACAATAGTTTTAAAGTATATAGCTATCGGTACTTCCCTGGTGGCACAGTGGTTAAGACCCCGCACTCCCAACGCAGTGGGCCCGGGTTTGTTCCCTGCTCAGGGAAATAGATCCCACATGCATGCTTCAACTAAGAGTTTGCACGCCACAACTAAGGAGCACGCCTGCCGCAAATAAATAAAATAAATATTTTTTAAAATAATAACAATAGTAATAAAGTATATAGCTATCACATTTATAAGTAGGTAGAATCATTAAACTATACCTGATAAATACAAAAGAAGTAAAAAACAGAACTAAAATATCAAAGGATGGTAGAAAAATAGAAGATGATAGTAAAATGATAGCTTAAATCAAACATATCAGTAGCTATATTAAGTTAAATTAACTAAAATGAAATACTCAAAAGTTGTCAGACTGGATTTTTTTAAGAAGCCAACTATAAGCTCCTTATAAGAGATATATTTAAACATTAGGATATAGAAAAGTAAATAGTAAAAGCTAGAAAAAGATATACCATGCAAATACCTACTGAAAGAAAATTAGTATAACTGTACTAATATCAGACAAAGTAAAATTTAAGGCAAAGAGTATTACTAGAGATAAAGAGAGCTCAATGAATCAATTCAACTGGAATATAAAACAATCTAAAATTTGTATGCACTTAATAATATGACCTCAAAATACATTAAGCAAAAACTGACAAAACTAAGAGGACAAATAGACAAATCTATAATTATTGCAGGAGACTTTAATACAATTTCCTCAGTAACTTATGGAACAAACTGACAAAAATTATGAGTCTAACAGATTTGAACAACACAACAAACTTGACCAAACTAACATATATAGAACATGCACCCAACAACAGCAGAATACACATTTTTTTCCTCAAGAACACATGGAACATTAACCAAAATGGAAGGCATACACAAGGACATGAAACAAGTCCTAATACATTTCAATGTATTGAAGTAATATAGAGATATCTTCTAATCACAGAGAACTGAATTAGAAATCAATAGCAAAAGAGTAAATACTAAATTCCCAAGTGTTTGAAAATTAATCAGTACCTTTTGTCTGATTCTTAAAAACTTTTTCTTATGGAAAATTTTAAACATATACAAAGAAAGGCAGAAAAGTATAATGAACTCTCATGAATTCACCATCCTGCTTTTAAAATGATGAACTCTTGGCCAATTATATTTCATCTATACCCTCACCCACCTGCTCCTTCTATATTATTTTGAAGCAAATTCCAGACATCATCACATTTTATCTGAAGCAAAACACTTCTGTATATCCCATGGGTCACAGAATAAATCACAATGAAAATCAGAAAATATTTTTAACTGAATGATAGTGGAAATACATTAAAACTGATGGTACTTCTGGTTCCAGCCAAGATGGCTTGGCCCCATTCCTTGCTATTCCTCCCTCTTATAACTAAAAACCATGGATGGAATACAACAAAAAGGAAAGACTCTGAATGATGAAGAGAGCAGACTGACTGGGGACTTTGGACCTTGAGGAATGACATAGCTGTGAGTTTCCTGGGGTTTTTTTGTTTTTTGTTTTTTTGTTTTTTGTCTGTCTCTCATATATCTGAAAGGGGGTGATTGGTGATGGAGAAGGGTACAACATGGAACCATCAATAGGTGCAACCCAAAACTCCCAAGAAACCTGTTCCCTATAGTCAAAGGACTAGAAAAATGGTGACCTAACAGAATAGAAAATTATGTTGATAATATCCACCTTACTGTAGGCAAACAAAAGGAAGAACCAACTTCCCCTCATGGTGTTAGCAGGGCCCAGTGGAAGGCTAGACTTTTGGACCCATCAGCACCAGCAAGGTCTGGTGAGTTGGCTTTCCACATCGTCATAGGGATCATATCAGTGGTGCTGAACGGAGCTGAACTTCCACACCTACCTGGCAGCAAAGAGACCGAATAAGGCAGTGTGAGGTGGTGCTAGTTGGCACTCCACTTTCCTTAACCGGGCAGTGTCAACTACTGTCAGCAGGACCCACTTGAGAGCTGAACTTCTATCCTCACTGAGCTGTAATGAAGCCACACCCACATGCTGCTTTCCTCTTTTCCCCCCACAGTCACCCCCCCCACCTCAGTATTGGTGAGGCCCAGCAGGCAGCTGAACATCCACCCCACCTGGACCTGCACACTACACCTAAACAGGGACACTGCCTGCAAAAAAAAAGATTAAATAGGATCCAGAGCCTCATAGCATAATACCCAAAATTTCCAGGATGAGACTAAAAATCATTTGTCATATTAAGAACCAGGCAACTTTCAACTTGAATGAGAAAAGACAATTAGACAGTAACACTGTGATGACACAGATGCTGGAATTCTGACAAGGATTTTAAAGCAGCATTCATAAAAAGGCTTCAGTGAGCATTTGTGACCATTCTTGAATCAAGTGAAAAATTAGAAAGCCTCAACAAAGAAAGAGAAGATGTGAAAAAGAACCATATATAAATTTTAGAACTGAAAACTGATACAATAATTGAAATTTTAAAACTCACTGGATGGGTGTAACAGCAGTATAAATATGACAGAGGAAAGAATCAGTGAACTTCAAGACAGAACAATAGAAATTATTCAATCTGAACAAGCAAGAGAAAGTAGACTGAAAAGAAATGAACAGGGGGACTTCCCTGGTGGTGCAGTGGTTAAGAATCCACCTGCCAGTGCAGGTTCCAAGGGTTCAATCCCTGGTCCGGGAAGATCCCACATGCCGCGGAGCAGCTAAGCCCGTGCACCACAACTACTGAGCCTGCTCTCTAGAGCCTGCGAGCCACAACTATTGAGCCCACACGTCACAACTACTGAAGCCCACACGCTCTAGAACCCTCACACTGCAACTACTGAGCCCATGTGCCACAACTACTGAAGCCCACGTGCTCTAGGGCCTGCATGCCGCAACTACTGAGCCTGCGTGCTGCAACTACTGAAGCCCACGTGCCTAGAGCCTGTGCTCTGCAACAAGAGAAGCTACCACAATAAGAATCCTGTGTACCTCAACGAATAGTAGCCCCCGCTCGCTGCAACTAGAGAAAGCCCACGCGCAGCAACGAAGACACAAAGCAGCCCCCCCCCAAAAAAAAAAGAACAGAAATGTGGGACAATAATGAAAGATCTAACATTTATATCATTGGAAGCTCAGAAGGAGAGGAGGAGTGTGGTGCTGAAAAAGTATTCAAATAAGTAATGATGTAAAACATCTCAAATTTGGCATAAGACATAAACCTACAGATTGAAGAATCTGAGTGATCCTCAAAAAAATTAAACAAGACTGATCAATAAAAAAAATAGAGAAGGCACAAATTACATATATCAAAACCAAAAAGGTTAATATCACTACAAATCCTACAAACATTAAAAAGATGAGGATATTATGAAGAATTTTATGCAAATAAATTTGAAAACGTAAATGAAATTGACAGTCTTACCAAATGCAAATTAACCAAAACAAACACCAGAAAAAAAGAGAAAATCTTAATAGCTCTATATCTTTTAAATGAATTAATTCATAATTTTAAAACCTTCCACTAAAAAACCTTTAAGACCAGATGGCTCAGTTCAGTCATTCTGGAGTGGGGCTGAGAATTTGCATTTCTAATAAGTTCTCAGATGATGCTGATGCTGCTAGTGTAGATAGCATGCTTTGAGAATCACTGTTATAGGGTACTTTTCTAGCATTAACAACTGTAAACTCTAAAGGTATGCACATTTTAGAATTTGAATGTGACATACTTGTATCCTTTGTAAATTCTTTTAATGATTTTCCTCCTCTTATTTATCTGTAAGAGCTCTTTATATATTAAAGATATCCATTCTTTGCCAAATACATTGCAGGTATTTTCACCAGTGTGTCATATCTTTCAAACTAATTTATAAATATTTTGTCATCCAAAAATGTTAAACTTTTATATAGTCAAGGGGGAATAGAAGTTATAAATAAAGCAATAAGTTTATAATTGTCAAAGCTGGTAATGGGGACATGGAAGTTCATTGTACTCTATGCTCTACTTTTGTATATGTTTAAAATTTTCCAGGAGTTTCCTGGTGGCGCAGTGGTTAAGAATCCGCCTGCCAATGCAGGGGACACAGGTTTGAGCCCTG
Organism: Eubalaena glacialis; assembly: GCF_028564815.1. NCBI lineage: Eukaryota > Metazoa > Chordata > Mammalia > Artiodactyla > Balaenidae > Eubalaena > Eubalaena glacialis. Next base: position 45,964,853 of record NC_083724.1, read on the forward strand.
GTCCGGGAAGATCCCACATGCCGCGGAGCAACTAAGCTTATGCGCCACAACTACTGAGCCTGCGCTCTAGAGCCCAAGAGCCACAACTACTGAAGCCCGCACGCCTAGAGCCCGTGCTCCGCAACAACAGAAGCCACTGCGATGAGATGCCCACGCACTGCAACAGAGTAGTCCCCGCTCGCAGCAACTAGAGAAAGCCCACGTGCAGCAACAAAGACCCAATGCAGCCAAATATAAATAAATAGATAAATAAAATTTTCCAGAATGAAAATATATCAAGCATACCACTTTATCAATATTAGAGTTTATATTTTTTGTCTAAATATTTGTTAATTAGGTGTTTTTTTAGTCTTAGCTGCAGCACACAGGCTCTTAGTTGCGACACACAGGCTCTGCATTGTGGTGCGTGGGCTTCTCTCTAGTTGTGGCATGCGGGCTCCTCTCTAGTTAGAGCACGTGGGCTCAGTAGTTGCAGCACGTTAACTCTCTGGTTGTGGCGCGCAGGCTCTAGAGCGCTCAGACTCAGTTGCCCTGCAGCATGTGGGACCTTAGTTCCCAGACCAGGGATCGAACCCATGTCCCCTGCATTGGAAGGCAGATTCTTAACCACTGGACCACCAGGGAAGTCCCTAATTAGGTGTTTTGAAGGGTAAATATAATAGTATTATTTTATATATTTATAGACCACTGGCTATACTCATCATAAAAAGCCACAGCGTAAAACTTTTGTTGTATTGATTTCATTTTTTTGTGTGTTTGTTTGAAGTGCTTGAAGCACTTAACATGGAGGAAATGATGTCCGCCATTTCCTGCTGGATGGAAAGCGCAGCACACCCTCTGGCATCAACAGACAGGGGAAACACTGAGGAAATTCCCATCTTAATTATCGAAGGTTTCCTTCTCTATAATTATAAGTAAGCATTCCCCACTCTAATATTGACTCTGAATGAATGGGGAAAAAAACTTTGTGCACTAAATATGCTGTTAATTTAGGCCCCTTGACACTATATGGAATAGAAGCTATTTTCTGACCATTCCGTATGAAGAATGTAAGAGGAGGAGGAGGTAAGTTTTGACATTGCCTTTGTGGATTGTAATTCAAAAGACAAACTTTAGGAAAAACAAGGAAACAGCATTATTGAGCAATGTGTATATGTCATTTTTCAAGCAAGGGAAGCCTCAATTCTTCATACAAAGAGCAAGACCTTTTTCCATAAATGGTCACCCACATGGAGTAATGCAAATTACTTTTCTAAGAAAAGGCTCTTGTACAAGCTATTTGGCTCATCTTTCCTAAATCTTCATATGAAGCAATCCTATGTTGATTATGGTTTTAAATTAGGGGGCCTGTATGCTGCTACAGCCACAGAGAACACCGATTAAAGCTTACTACAACATATCAGTATCTCTATCATTATTTACATTAATATTTGTCTCTCACTTCTTTTATAAATCACTAGGGGGGGAAAATAATTATGAATGGTAGTCAGTGAATTACAGAGTTCATTTTTTAGATCAGGGGACTAAATCCATTGGGTGTTGTCTTTGTAACTGGCATTGAGTCTAAAAAGTGTAGTCTTAATCCTGTTTAGACTCAGTCTCTGGGTGATTTCCCCGTTGTCCTGACCATTATTTTACTTTATCAATTGTGTTTATGTCAACATAAAGTTTCCTATGTATTTTGATAGTACAAGGATCTACGAGCCTCCAGACACCCCAGGGTACTTTGAGGGCCACGTGTGGCCCATGTATCTAAAGCACAGAAAAGAAATGGAGAACATCTCATGGGAAATCGGTAAGTGCCTTTTTTTCCCTCCACGGAAGGCTTTTTACTTGTCATTGCCTCAAAGTACACAAAAGAAAGGACTTTAGAAGGCATTTTCTCATGTATTAGATTATCAAAGGACACTTTAAGCTAGAACACTCTGGGCTCCACCTTTTCCACACTGGCTCTCCTGCCTTCTGTTTCTCTCTCTATGGCTCTTGTCAAAGTTTGTCAACTTCTAGATGGTCATTCATTCAACAAATATTGATTGAATGCCTTCCGTGTACAAGGCATTGCCCTGGTGATATCAAGGGAAATAAGGCAGACTCAGTCTCTACTCTTATGAACCAGCATTCTATCAGGAAAATGGATGTTAAATGGATGATGCACAAGATTATCCTTTTTAGCTGTGCTGAATACTGCGACACTGAGCTTCAGGGGGACTGCCCAAGTCTCAGCAATCCAGGAAGGCTTCCTTGAGGAAGCCATATTTAAACCACATGATAGATTTAACTGGACAAAAGGAGGTAACTTGGGGAGATAGAAGGTTACCCCAGATGTTGGGTATGGTGCATGAAAAGACCAGGGGGCACCAGAAGGAAGGTTGTGGTAGAGAAAGCCAAGGCAAGAGGTGATGTTGCTGATACAGGAAGGGTCCAAACCCTGCAAGGCCATAGACCAGTTAAGGACTTAGTTCATTATCCTAAGGAAAGTGGGAAGCCCTCTACAGAGAGGCTTTATACAAGGATGTGGTAGATATAAAATTTTTGTTTTAGTAAGATCCCTCTGGCTATGTGAAGGGTAGATGTAGAGGGTGCAATATTGGACATATGTACTCAGAAGAACTGCGTGATAGGATAGACATGGAGGGTGCAGGCAATTGAGGTGGCAAGGACAACAGCTTAGGAATTGGCAGGCATTATTTCAGAAAATAGGAAAAAGTGAAGGAGTCGCAGATTTGCAAGGAGGAATGCGAGTCTGTTTTGCACGTAATGAAGTTGAGATGCCTGAGGGACTTAAAGCAGTGATTTAGAAATAGATATCTGGATCTATGGGCCTGGGCCAAGAACGGATCCTTGGGATATAGAGTACCACATGGAGAAGATGCAGGATGCTGGAGAGAGAAGGGTTTTGGATGGGGTAGAGCAATCAAAACTGACGTATCTTTTCAGAATAAAGGGAGTTGCGTATATTGTGAGAAGCCTCGTGACCTCTTTGGTAGCTACAGAAAGCACACAGGGCCTCTCCATGATCTGGCGGCTCTTATGATCCCGTCTTCAGTCCAGTTCAACCCCTCTTCCCCATCCACAGAGCCTTTCATGACATTCTGGCCACACCACTTCCAACATGGACCATTGGTTGCAGGGATGTCTTCTTCTTACTACCCCTCTCTCTCTCTCCATCTAAAATGCAAATCCAACCATGCTCCTACCTTGCTTAAATACCTTCGAAGAGTCTCCAGCCCTTCAGGATAAAATTCAAACAGCCAGACCTCAAGGCCACTAAAGACTAAGGCACAGCTCTAAAATCTCATCTCTATACTGTTCCTGCCTCCCCACATTCTAGCCTTTCCACACTGAGCATCTTTTCCTTAATAGACAAAGTTCCTCTTACCTCCCTACCTCTGCAATTTTCTGCCTAGAAGGCCCTTTCTTTCCTTTAACCTACATAACTCCTACTTTTTATCCCAAACTGACTATGCCAGTTTTGTTAAAAATATATATCTCATGGGCCTGGAGAATTCAGATTCAGTACACATGTGAACTCAGACCCCTGCATGGTTTAAGAAGCTTCACAGGTGATCCTGATGTATAAGTAAGTTCAAGAACTACTCCCTTAAGTGATTTCTTTTTCTTTCTTTTTTTTTTTTTGCCATGCTGTGCAGCTTGTGGGAGCTTAGTTCCCGGACCAGGATTGAACCTGGAGTCCTAACCAGTGGACTGCCAGGGAATTCCATAAATGATTGTTTTGAGAAAGGACCTCTTCAGTGCTCCTAAAGTGCCATATGCACAGTGCCACTTAACTCTGTTTCTTTCTTTCTTTTTTTTTTCAATTTTCACATCAGCTAGTTTGAATTTTCTCTGCAATAAATCAAAATTTCTTACCCGTTGTACCTGGATGTGATATATTTCTCTCTTTAATGGCTATTAATTCTTTTTAAGTTATATTCCTGGGTTCTTTGGTTAAACCTATTGGTGTTCTCAAGAGATGCCAAGTGCCAGAGTAAGCATCCTGTATTAATAAGCCTGTTAGCATTTGAACTGCTCTCTTTTCCCCTTCTCAGTTTACCTAGATGGAACAAAATCTGAAGAGGACCTCTTTTCACAAGTGTATGAAGACCTAATACAAGAACTAGCAAAGCAAAAGTGTAAGTATTGTCCAATCAAAGTGGACTGTGAAGGAGCAGCCGGGAGAAATAGTTCACTACATACCCAAGAATGGTATACCAGAAAGCTAATGTAGGAGTGATTGTATCTATTCATGCATTGCTTTGAAGATAGTACAGAATCAGACACTCTGAATGGGTCTAGGGACTTGATTACTTTGTGAGTTTTTTTTAAGGGTGAAAATATTCACCCTTTGTTATGTCTCTTAATGATATTTATGTTATTTAGTTTAAAATTTTTAGTAGATGGCTGTTATTTCAATGGGACTGAAATTATCCTTTGAGTCTAGTGAAGTTAAAATGCTGGTGATCTTCTTTTAATATGTATAGAGTTCCCTTTCTCATTTATTCCTCCTAAAGATTTTTCATAAATTCTATTTCCCAAAATAAACAAAAGATTTAAAAAATTACTTACTGAGTGTTTCTTCAAGGTTTTCATATCAGACAATACATTTTGCAAGTGACAGAAATCCTCCTAAATCTGGCTTAAGCAGAAAGAAAGTACAGGAGTGGCAGTGGCTTCAGGCTCAGCTGTATTAAGGAGCTCAAATGGGGTCCTCATGGTTTTGCCTCAGTTTCATTTTCTGTTTGGGTATATTTTGAAGTCAGTCTCTCTCCACTGACAGATATGATGTCTTTTGGAAGCACCATCCTCCTAGGTCCAACAGCCCCAGTAAAAAGACAGTTTATTCTTTTTCAAGATTGTCTATGAGTTGATAAATGTTGAAGCTGGGTGTTGAGTACAGGGGGGTCTATATATTATTCTCACTAGTTTTGCATATGTTTAAAATTGTTTATTTTGAACATTTTTTAAAGCAGTTTTCCATTTTAGCCCAGCTGAAAATTCCCAGGAAAGATTTTGATTGGTCCTGCTTGGGTCACATGACTTTTGCTAAACCAATCACTATGCCTGGGGAGATGGTTTATTCTGATTGGCTAGGACTGGATCGTGTACTCATCTTGTAGTTGAGTACCTCTCCTAAGGCCTCCTGACTTAAGGGGAGAAATTCCCCAAGGGAAAGCAGGGCAGGAGGTAGAAAGCAGAAGAAGAAGGATGACAAAGTGTGCCGGGAAAACAAAACTATAGATCTAGCTGTTTCATTGGAACTGTTTGAACTAAAAGGGTTTTCATGGCTAACATACAAAATGCAATCATCAGCTGGCTCAAGAGATGACAGTATGAGTCACTTTGGCAGTGAAGAATATTACATGCTCTTTTGGTGAGAAGCAAATCCCCCAGTCCAAATCTCAAAATCTCTCAATAAGAATTAGATTTCCTATGCCCTCAGTAAATTCCTATCTGACTAGCAGTCTAAGCCCAGCCAGGCAGCTCATTGATCCTGACACACTCCCAATTTCAGGATCAGCCCTTCACGTAGGCATGAACCTATTTAAAGAAATTTCAGGACCATATTAAAATTTCTTCCTTTAAGTGGAACTTAAAATCCTTGCCAGGAGCTGATTCACTTTGTTATAAAGCAGAAACTAACACACCATTGTAAAGCAATTATACTCCAATAAAGATGTTCAAAAAAAAAAAAAATCCTTGCCTGCTCAGGTATGCCTGCTCACCCCTGCCATGTTACTCTGATAGACCTCCCATAATGAAGCTCAGGCACCAGCATAAGTGCATACAGAGTGTAGGGTGAAGACAGGGGCTCAGCGTTTGTAAACGATAGCACCTGAGCCAGAGCCACTTCTCTGAGAGTTATTGGCTCCCTTGCTGACCTTGATAAGATACTTATTGGGTGTTTCAGCAGTTGGACACCTATACCTTTCCATCCTCTCAATAATGGCTAATACTTGGGTCCAATTTTCCTTTAATGACCAAGTCATACGTTGAAGTTTGCCCTTATGATCCACCTGCTGATAAAAATAAAGGATCCTTGGGACTTCCCTGGTGGCACAGTGGTTAAGAATCCGCCTGCCAATGCAGGGGTCATGGGTTCCATCCCTGGTCTGGGAAGATCCCACATGCTGCGGAGCAACTAAGCCCCTGAGCCGCAACTGAGCCTGCGCTCTAGAGCCCTCGTGCCACAACTGCTGAAGCCTGTGCGCCTAGGGCCCGTGCTGCGCAACAAGAGAAGCCACCTCAATGAGAAACCCGCGCACCACAACGAAGGGTAGCCCCCGCTCGCCGCAACTAAATAAATTTATTTATTTATTTATTTATTTATTTATTTATAAAAAAATGAAGGAGCCTTGATCGTGTAGCTCAGGCAAATTGCACCTAATTCCATACCAAGTGCCAGCTTGTGCCATCTGGTCCAAGGCCCAAGAATAGCTGACATGTTTTGATGAGGGCTGAAAGCCCACAGGAAAGTACATTTCCATGTGTGTGACACCCTCCTCTTTCCTTGCCTACATCCTAGAGGTTTGTAAGGAAGTATTCCTTGTAAGGCTATCTTGCTTGTGTTCAAGATATTGCATAAAGCTTAAAAAGAAAAACATAATAGCAAAATGTTAGAAGAGACGTAAAATCCAAAGAAGATCAGCTTTTCCTGCCTCCAAGATCTATGTTCGTTTTTTTCCAGTTGCATAAATAAGTTACTGCATTATTCATAACACATCACATTTCCCAGTTCTTCCAACCACAGTACCTGCCAAAGCCAGCCTGGAGGGATCCTCAGCGTAGCCTGATTTAACCCTCAGTATGGGTCTGAGCTAGCCAGGAGACCTTTCAAATGTTTCAGTTAACTACACCTCAAGCTTCTGATAGCATCTCATAAACTGTTTAACTAATTTTCTATTCTAAGCATATAGAATCATAATTGTGATTAAGTAATAATAATGAAAGGCAAACACAAAGATTGAATTTAATTATTAATGAAACAAATGACCCAGGAGAGTAAGTTTATAAAGTTATATGTTTAATTTAATCCTTATTTAAATCCAGACTTTGAGGCAAAATTTAATCATTACCTATTCTCCCTATGACAAGGCAGCTCTAGCTACCAGGAACATTCAAACTCCCTTTAAATAAAATGTTTATTTTCATCTCATTATAAAAACATAATAATTTTTAAAAAATTTTAATCTTTTAGGGAGAAAATAATCACCTATATTCCCACCAATCATCACTGTTAACATTTTGATAACTACCTATCCAATGTTTTTGCTATTCACATCAGTCTTTTATATGGTTACATGGTTTACATAGTTAATTGCCATGCTTACTTTTGTTTTTAAATTAGTATTTAATATTTAATAAGCTTTATAGAGTCCATTATGTAATGAAACTGAATAAAACTAAATAGTTCTCCCAGTTGAAGGATTCAAGGCTGAGTTCTGTTTTGCTCGTTAAAAGTAAATTATAAGACCTGACAGTGACATCTTACTACAGAAGAAAGATGTCAAATCAAAGGAACAAACATTGCAAAATAAAAATTTAATAAAATGAATTTGAGGGGATATTTTTCTATATTGAATTTAAAATAGTTTCCAGTTATAAAGTAATAGTAGTATAATTATATAGTATAATATCCAAATTAACAAAATTATTGAACCATTTCCCAATTGTTGGATATTTTGTGTTGTTAAAAAGTTTTTTATATTGGCAAATAACATGCGGTAAAAATATCTGCACAAATTGCTGGTTTTCTTCTTCTTGAATTATATTAAAATTTTTCAGAAGTAGCACTTGCTTGGTCAAAGAGTATAATCATTTTTATATTTTATATGCTTCAAAGATTAAATAGTATCCTAAAATAGGTGTGCTTTTCCAGCATGAGATGTGTAATAAGAATGCGGTAGGCTTATCACTGAGTTTCTAAGCCAAAGTCACTAAGTATTCAGCAAGGCTTCCTTACTTTAAAAAAATAAAAAAATATTAAAAAAATAAAGATTGAAGGTAAGAATACTTCTTTCCTCAAACCAAGGATAACATTCCAAAACAAGAATTCGACTGTACCAGCCACCTTTTGTGTTATTCTTCTAGTTCTCAAATTATTTCATTCCTTGAAGTCAAGGATTATTATACCAATTGCAAATGATATTGGATATCTGATAGCTGAAAATAGGCTTGAATTTAACGCAAGGATTAAATGAATGAGACTTGGACTCTATTTAGTTCTTTACAGAAAACCAGCATTTCTTGCCCCAGAATCCCTGTAATCTTAACACCCTTAGATGTTAGTGTGAAGATTTAATAAAATGACAATTGGAATTCTCCATTAATTTCTTTTCTATTTATAATTATTCCCCAGGTCTGCAAGTGACAGCGTAAAGTTGGAATGCACTGAATCCTTCCTGGAGTGAATTAGGAAATTCAAAGGAATCTATGCAAGAACCTTAACCAAGATACAATGTGTACTTCGGTACGATGACAGCCTGTTGTTTTGTTTGTTTGTTTCTCTGTTTGCTCTATCACACATGATTTCCTTAACACATGGAAAAGTAAGTAGTTATCCATGACAATGGACAGGAATTTACCTTAACTTTGTTCTCACTCCAGGAAGTACAAGATACAGCATAGCTCACAAAGAGTGAGTCAGTTTCTCTAGACCAGGGATTGTCAAACTCTTCTGAATGGGACCCAGAGTAAGGAATAAGTTATAGATCACAATCCAGTATATATGTAATCTATTGATGTGTGTGTTTGTGTGTATGTGTCTATATGTGTTGCATGTATCATATCAAGAATCATAAAATATTTACCTCACATACAATGTACTCTTGATATTTTTCTATTTTTAATTTTTTTAAAATATTGGTTACCATCCTATACCAATGCCCACCTCCTGCAAATAATGGGATTACCAGGAGTAGTCATATTGGTAATCATATTGAATAAATCAACAATTTGCAACAGTATCTTTTTTGTGTTTTGTCCTTGTTGCTGCTGTTACTGTTTTTTATATGTGTCTGAAACCACTGAATCATTTGTGTCACTTATGTTGAGACTTTGTTACAAATAAGGTTTTTTATGTGCATGTTTTATTTTGTTTTTGTCAAACCATTGGTCTAAAATAGCAGAAATAAGTTACAGTTACTTCAGTGATATGTAATACAGGGGAGCTTTCATTGAAAAGCACAACAGGAGATCTGTATAATCGTATAATTTTTTTGAGGCCTCATTCAATGCTGGAATTTAAATTAGTGATCAACTTGTTATTTATTAATAATAGATAGATTGCTCACACCCTCGCAGTCCTTACAAATATAAAATATATTCTTACATTAACTTTAAACATTCTCTACAGACTCATCTGATCAGTACTCAGAACTTAGAAATGTGTAACTAGCTTGCTCTCAGTGATGACTAGGGGGTTTTTTGGTCACACACACTGAAAAACAAAAAAATCTGGGCTCAAATTACAGTTCATCCTTTTAATAGCTATATGTCTTTGATCAAAGCATTTAAAGTCTATATTTCCTCTTTATAAGAAGGGGATATCAACAGTGCTTAGTGTGGGTTTAGTGGAGAGTAAGGATAAAGTTCACAATCCTTAATATGGCCCCCAAGACATTCCCTGATCTAGCTTATGAGTGCCTCTCTACCCTCATTTCCAGTCACTCGACCCACTGCTGTTCAGCCATTGGGCCCTCCTCTCCTCAAACTTACCAGGACCCTTCCTGCTTCACAGCGGGCTCATGTGCTGCTCCTGATACTTAGAGCAAACTTCTACAACCCTTCCCTCCAATTAGTCTGCTAACTCCTACTCCTCCTTCAGCTCACCCCTAAAATGCTGCTTCTCAGAGGATTCCCTCCTCCTTGCCCCGCCCTCATAGGTGCTCTCAAAGTTCTGCTTTTCCTTCAAAGCGTTAATCACAATTGTAGTTATACTGCTGCTTACAGAATCACTTATTTAGTGGCTGTCTCTCCAGCTAGACTGCAAGCTGCTTGAAGGCAGGACCTACCTCTGTGACTTAATTACAAACACACCCCTGCTAACTAGCACAGTGTCTGGCACATAATGAACACAATAAATGTTGGGTACTTGTTATAAATTACTACTATGTCAGGAATGAATTCACATGCAAGCAACGTGTTACTTGACTAATAGTAGCTTATTGGGGTTTATTCTTTTTACATAACCAAGAATTATGGGTTAGAGTTAGAGTTAGGATTAGGGTTAGAGTTGTCAGATTTAGGGGGAAAAAACCAAAAAGAAAATTAGAGGGCATACAGTTAAATTTGAATTTCATATAAATAACTTTTTAGTGTAAGTCCCAAATATTACATATTGAAGACCTGTTTTTCTGAAATTTAGCAACTTGAAAGTGTTATGGAAAAGCCAGGGTCTTTCATCCTTGGCTGCGGAGCTACCCCAGGAGGTCACAGGAAGGCAGCAGAAGCTCCCCACACAGTGTCAACTATAAAGGCAGGAAGCTGGGTAGAGGATGCACAGCCAGCCGCAGGCCTTCCAGAGTCACCCAGCAGTGACCCCAACAGCCAGAACTACCTCCATGGCCACTTCTCACCGCAAGAGAGGCTGGGAAGAGGCGTTCTGAGAGGTTTGAGCTCATTGTGTTTCATTGTCTGGGGATGTTGCCACGGGGAAGAAAAAGCTTTTACTAAGGAAGGAGGAGAAAATAGGTAAGCAACAGCAAGTATTACCACAACCTTTTTTCTGCTTATCCTCCCTGGCTCTGATTTTAGCAAGCTTAGATAGATGTAATTTGTGTTATCAAAACAAGAGGATTTTTTTTTTTTTAGTGTAAAAGTCTAGATATGACTTTTCAAACTTTATTATTTCCAAGAATTTCTGAAATACCATCCCTCACAGAGGGCAATTGTTGATTGAGAAGCATCATACTTGACGGTCATTTCCCCCCATTTCAGCATGTGAAAATAGCTCAGAGAAAGACTCTTTATCTTGAGAAAAAACAAAACTTTAACAAACATTAAAAATGTAAACGTTCAAATCATTTTGGGAAGAAGTAAACATTTTTGCTTACTACTATGAGTGAGAAATAAGGAATTTGAAATAAAGAATACTAGTGCTTCATTTCCAGTGTGTGCTTTCACATTTAGTTACTCTTATCAAAGCAGTTAATGGGATAGATATCTGTTTAGAAAGACACATGCTCTTTATTTATTGAAAAGGAGCAAATCTGCTGAAGACTTCACTTTCTATGTATAAATAACCTCAGTCCCTTTAGGATGAATTTGCTGTAGGAAGGTTTCATTGTGCTTAATGTTAAACCCAGAAGAGGGAATTTAGAAGAGGGCCTCATGCACAGACTGTTACACTAAAGGGTGAGATTCAAGCCCACCAAGTTACCTTTTAAAGATACGCTTGTGGTAGTGCATAGAATCATAAAATGTTGGAGCAGTATCAGCTTGTCTAATGCTCTATAGTTATGTGTAGAAATTAGAGCCAGAGTTGGTGACCTGCCCAACCCCATGCAGCTAGTTATTGGCAGGACCAGGGCCAGGACATAATCCCTACACCACACAAACATGCACACACATATTTTTCATTTTAAAGCAAAAAACGGCAGAAAACTATCTTGCTAGCATACATCTCACCATCTTTCCTTCGAAAGGAGCAAATTGGAAAGGCAAAGGCTGTGTCAGGGGAAAATGAAGCTTTCTGTTCTGGGCTATTGGAGCTTTGTCAAGGAGGCAAGCCAACTCATGAGGTTATCTGAAGGGCAAGGAACAGTGGTGAGCTAATGTGAGCTCCATGCCACTATCTGCTATGCTGACCTTAGGTTTGTGGCTCTAGCTATTCTTCCAGTAACTGCAGTCATGGTGGAGACCTAGGGAAAAGCAAGGGTATGGAAAATGTAGAATGGGCATTACTCTCCACTTCTGTGTACACACAGAAACAGATGAAAATTGCAATAGCAGCTTTGGGGCCCGCATCAAGGTAGCATGACCTGCAGATAAGAGAACATCAAAAACAGAATTTCTTACCAAAGTGAGCATAGCTGATGCATTCATGCCCACGAGTCCAGAAACACATCATCAATGTAAAAGTAGAGATTAAAATATTATTTTCCGTGCTAGCTTCCAGATCCCAGAGAAGTTAGGTTGTCTTCTTCAAGATTAAAAATTGAGACTAAGGACGTCCCTGGTGGCGCAGTGGTTAAGAATCTGCCTGCCAGTGCAGGGGACACGGGTTCAAGCCCTGGTCCAGGAAGATCGCACATGCCGCGGAGCAACTAAGCCCTTGTGCCACAACTACTGAGCCTGCACTCTAGAGCCCGCGAGCCACAACTACTGAGCCCACGTGCCACAACTACTGAAGCCCGCATGCCTAGAGCCCATGCTCTGCAGCAAAGAGAAGCCACCACAATGAGAAGCCTGTGCACCGCAACAACAAGTAGCCCCCCCTCGCTGCAACTAGAGAAAGCCCGCACAGCAACGAAGACCCAAAGCAGCCAAAAAAAATAAATAAATTTTTTTTAAAAATTGAGACTAAAACTCATACAAATAAATCCTTATTGACTCTTCTCTTCGTGCCCGCACAGCAAGTTCCTAGAACTTACTGTTATAACAGTGCTTCTCAAACCTTAGCATGCACCAGAATCCTTTGCAGGGTTTATTAAAACAGAGATTGCTGGTCCCCAACTCCAGAGTTTCTGGTTGAGTTAGTTTGGGGTAGGGTGCTAGAATCTGAATTTCTAACAAGTTCCCAGGTGATGTCGATATTGCCTACTCAGGGCCCAGGCGGAATTACTGCTCTATAGTGGACAAATAAGCACCTTGCGGGCCCAGGAGGGCCCAAACTGGCTGTTATTCAGACACTACCCGCCTGAAATTATCAGTATTGTCAGCTCCTAAAAATATTACAGAATAACTCTTGCATCAGTTATTGATTTTATTCACTCTTAGCTCCAAATTCTCCCTTTTTGCTTTCTCTGTGAAAATGAATCTGGGCCTTCTAAATAGTTTTCCTTTGCCGAGTGGAACAATGTTACGCATTGTCAATAGAGGGCACTGGAGAGCCATTGCAGGAAAAGGATTTTGCTTGTATGTTCCTGTGGGTTGGCAATGTAGCAGAGTGTCTCTGGTGAGACATCTCCTGGGGAACAGCTTTTCCATGGCACCCTAGAGGGTGGATTTCCCCAAAATTCCAGGGGATAGATTTCCAGCAAGTTTTGCCAGCATTTCACCACAGCTGCTTCCTTGACACTCAGTGAGCCGTGGCAGTGCCTTCTCCAACAAGATCTGGCTGTCATTAATAAGGGGGGAAGGGGTGGGGGGTGAATAAAACCTCTTCCTTTGGACTCAGACTGATAGATACAACCACTGGATATACTATTCAACTGATTTATACAAGATGAATTTGGGCAATTGCGTGGCTGCTTTTTTTTCTTTTTTTACCTTTGTAATGTACGGCATAAGGAATACAGTCAATAATATTGTAATAAATTTGTATGGTGACAGACGGTAACTAGGTTTATTGTGGTTACCATTTTGTAATGTATATAAATATTGAATCACTATGTTGTACACCTAAAACTAATATACTATTGTACGTCAATTATGCTTCAATTTTTAAAATGTCAAAAAAAACCCAAAAAACACACACACACATTTTGGCCAATAAAAAGGGCCATGATCTGCAATTCTATGATCTTTACCTTACTATCCTTTCTATAGCAGACTTTAAATGGATTTCCTAAGGATATCTTGGATATTCTCAATTTGACAATAAAAGTTTTTCATGCAGGAGGAGGGGCTTAGTTTTTTGAATGAGGCTTTCAGGAAATTTTTTAAACACGACTTGTCTTTTTTAATAGATCTATCATCTGTAAGTATGAAGGTTATATTGGAGGACTTTCTTAAAACTTCAAAGTGACCACGATGAAAAAATCCAACAGGGAAGAAATTTCCAACAGTGACGATGCTTCTGTAAAAGTATGGTATTTATTTTACTGTATGGGCATTTGGACTTCTATCTAGTGGCCTATAAATTTATAGAAATAACTAACCTTTATTGAACACCTACCGTGTTTCAGGTATGGTGTCAAGTATTGTCAAGAAAACTTTCCAAAACTGGGAAATAGGCAAAAGGGCTACTGCATGTCCTTTCAGAGTTATCTAAGCATTTTCTAGCCAACCCACCTTAGCCAGTTCTCTGGGAGTGTGTATCTTTGTTTGACTCGCTATTTTCTCTTAATTAGCATATTTTAAATTTCATAAGAGTAGATGTTAACTTGTAGAAATTGATAGACAGGGTTTCTCAAGCTCAGCACTATTGGGATTGGGGGCTGGAAAATTCTTTTTTGCGGGGGAGGGCTGTCCTGTACGTTGAAGGATGTGTAGGACCATGCCTGTTCTCTACCCGCTAGACGCCAGTAGCACTCACACACACCCTCACCCCCCAGCTATAACAACCAAAAATGTCTTCAGCCATTGCCAAATGTCCCCTGGAAAGAGAAATTACCCCCACTTGAGAACAGCTGATGATTGTGATGAAAATGAAATTTGTTCACTAGAGATGCAAATTATTTATCTGGTAAAGAAGACAACCCCAAAAGTTACAGTTTTATTGCCCTGTACATTAACCAGTTTTGTATCTAAATTAGTCAGCTTTTTCAAGCCTTTTTCTTTAGCCACTGTAAATACTTTGCTCTCTCCAATTTTCTTTAAACCATCTTGTCAGTTCTCTCATTAACATGTGAAATGAATCTTTGACGCATGCTCACTTTATATTTGTATGAGAGTCATGTTTTTAACTTTTTGGGAAGTATGTTTTGACAGTACCTTACATACATTACTTTATTTAATTCTCATAACAACTGTATAAATCTGAGGCTTTGAAAGATAAAGTAACTACCCAGAGTCACACTGCTAACATTTGTTGGAACTAGGTTTGGAACCCAAGACTTTATGACCCCAAATAGTGAATCACCGTGCTACTCTGTATTATGAGGCTAGTCCTGAAACTCTGGGACTCGGCTTGCTGTTGTCATTATGCTTAGCTTGCAACTATACCTCTGCAGCTCTTGGCCACCCCATTTATACACTATGAAAGGCCTTCATAGTTAAAAATCCAAGAACCAATCAGAGTAGCCTTCTAACTTTGGACCATTCTGTGCTCACTTTATTATAATATCACAGATGTCAACAAAATAGGAGGCTGACAGAGGAGACCTGGAATCTGTAGCAACTCAACTCAAGACTCCATATTCAACACACTTCTTGAACTTATCTTTGTGAGTGAGTTGCTATGCACCTTCTCCCTCTCTCTCCCTCCCTCCCTCTCTCTCTCTCTCTCTCTCTCTCTCTTTCTCCCCCAACCCTGTAAAAGACGCAGCAGGAGACTCTGTTGGAACTTGCTTCCCCTGGTAATCACTTTTTGTCCCTTTCCCTGTTTTAAAAATGGGGGATGCGGTAGAATAAGGCAGAAAGGCGTCAGGGATTCATGACATCTACACTTAAAGCTACTTTGTTTAGGTCTATGCTGATCTTCATGTCTTCTCTGTCTAGTCCAATAATACAGATTACAGTAGGCAGCATATAAATGTTTATTTGACCCACTGGTTAAACAATCAGTTGCCTGAGTCTTCAAATTTTTAGGAGGTAACCTAGCTTTATGAAAAATACATGCAATAATAAAAATAGGTATCACCTGTATAGTGCTTACCATATACCTGGCATCATTCTAAACTCCCTACATATATTATCTCATTTAATACTCATTAAATCCTACTAGAAGATAGTATTATTTTTCAGATGAAGAAACTGAGGCACAAAGAGGTAAAATAACTTGCTCAAGGCCGTACAAGTAGTGGCAGAGCCAAATCCAAATTTGATTTCCAATTTCATGCTCTTAACTACTATACTCTACCATAATAACAGGAATGCTTGAGTACCTGACTGGTAGGACTGGAATGAGGGGGTTAAGGGATAAGCCTTCATTGAAGATATGACTGGCTGAGTATCCTGTAAGCCAGGATATATAGGGTATGTAAGAGGAGAGAACCTCCAGACCTCTGTTTTGATGTGGTCCTTACTGAAGCAAAGGTTGTACAGAGCTCAGAAAAGGTGCTATGGTCACCCTGACAATATTGGATGGAGGACATATTGCCTAGCTAGCCTACAGCTGCTAAAAATAGCAGATTTATTTGGTGGGAGACTTGACATCTGTTTTGGATTATCTCAGGTAATACTATTGCACATTGCTTTTAGTAAGCCACAAACAACATGGAGGTGTAATTGCATATTTATAAGTTAGAAGAACAGTTAGAAGTTTGAGGCCATTAGTAATAGAGATGATGTTTACCTCTTGAAAATCATTTATTTCACTCAAACACATGTAGGAACACAAAGTACATCTTATCTTTCATGCCACCTATCCTTCCACACCCATGAAAGTTAGGCCAACCTTAAGAAATATTACCCAACTTGACAACAAAGGAAAATGAGATGCCAAGATGTTATTTGTGGCCACTCAAGTTGTCTGCTTTGGAGACAGATTTTTAATAAAAATCAAACGAAGGTAGACATTCCTAGAGAATTGGATTTTTTCAGTATAAACTGCAAACTAGGTATCTTTTCTTGTTCAATACATTTTTTCTCTGCCTTTCTTTTTTCATTCCAATAGGCTTGTAATGAAGTGGTCACCAAAATAACAAGGCAGAACAAAACCAAAAAAACACCCTTCTTAGGGTACTATAAGTCTGGGCCTGCAATTTTTTTTTTTTTTGAATTTTTGAATTTTATTTTATTTATTTTTTATACAGCAGTTTCTTATTAGTTATCCATTTTATACATATTAGTGTATATATGTCAATCCCAATCTCCCAATTCATCCCACCGCCACCACCCCCCCGCGCCCCGGCCTGCAATTATTGAGTCCTCTGTCTTTTGGGGAATCCCATGCTACCATAAGATGAAGGTTAAGTCAAGGATGTAGCATGTGGAGAAAGTAGCAGCAGTGGTTGTTATGTTGGAAAGGGAAGCAGCCAAGTGGAAAGCATGTAGGACTGTGAGAAGGAAAATCTGGGTTCTCCTTCTGGCTCCAATGCTCGGCTGTGGGCATGTCATTTAACTTCTCTGAGCCCAAGGAAGCTAAGCCTCCCTCAAAATTGAAATTACTAATATTGACCTCATGGTATTTGGTTTAAAAGTTTATGAATATGAAGTATCTAGTCAAATGCCTGGCATTTGGTGGGTGTTCACTATTATTAGCTCTGTCTTTCAGCCTACAAACCTAACATTGTTCTTAAGATCAAATAAGATGTTATGAAATCATCCGAGAAACTCTAAAGGGATCTGCAAATGTTAAAGGCTTATTAAGACAGATCTAAGTCTATTACCATAGTTAGAGGTGAGTCATAACCCTTGAGGTTTTTAAAATTATTATACTTTCCCCTTCAAGCCTTCCCTTGATACTCATTTTAATCATTTTCACCCTATAAACAATGAATGGGTGTGTTGGAACATATGGTATGTTTGCTCTAGGATGGTCCTCAGCCTTTGCGACAATAGACATCCCACCTGTGATGATCCCCCTCCTCCTACTCAAAGACACCTTCATCCAAGCCATAAAATCGTATCAAGCTGCTTCAGCCTTGTTCTCTTGGATTGCTTGATCTGGGGAAAACCAGCCAATAAATTGTGAGAAGACTCAAGCAGCCCTGTGCAAAAAACCTGTGTGGCAAAACAGTTTGCCAGCCATGTAACGGAGCCACCTTGGAAGTGGGTCCTCCAACCCCAGTCAAGCCTTTGGATGACTGAAGCCCAGTTGACACCTTGATTTCAACTTCGTGAAAGACCCTGAGGCAGAACCCCAGCTAGGCCACCCCCCAAATCCTGATCAACAAAAACTGTACAAGGTGTGTTTTAAGCTGCTAAGGTTTGAGTTGGTTAATTTGTTATGCAGCATTAGATAATAATTCACAACTCACTCCAAATTGTGGCTGAGGCTGATTTGAGTTGCTTTTTTGCTGCTTTCAGTCAAAGAAATTCTGAATAATATGCCTTCCATACCAGAATCACTTGGGATGGGTCTTGGGCATCTGTAGTTTTTTAAAGCTCTGCAGATAAACCTTATGTGCAGCCCAGTTAAAAACCTTATGTGCAGCCCAGTTAAAAACCTCTGTTTTATTGGGAAGTATGAATGTTTAACATGTAATTATAATCCATTGGCTTCAAATCAGCTAAACTCCCTTCTTCCCGCCATGATGCACTGTGAGGTCAGCTTTTAGGTCAGTGGAAGCTCAGGTAGGTTTCTCCAACATTAGGAAAATCCGAGGTTTCTTCCTCTCCTCTATCTCTAACATAGAAATGAGCAAGAAAGGTTAAACTTCACTGCTTTCATCTTGAATTTCCATCTTGGCTTCACTGTTCCAGGTTAAGACCAGAGCCAGTTTATTTGAAATACTTCTGGCCATGGGACAATTTGCAGTGGCTTCCATCCCATTCTGTTGTCTCCCTTGCCACTGACTCAGACATACTAACTCTTTCATGCACTATTCCACAAATATTTGTCAAGTATGTATGAAAATTCCCTTTTACCCAGTGAAAACGAGGGCTGTGATGAGATGCTGACTTCTCTCTCACTCATAGATACAGAGCAAAGACGCTGAATTTCCAAACCTGAACCTTGAAAACAGGAGTAAATAAATGGTCGAAGATCTCTTTCTTCCCCTCTTTCTGTATCTTTTTGTCACAAACATGCAAACAACCTCTTATTGCAGCCACACACCAGCATATTATTTTTTTTTAAAATCTTATTAGGGAATCTGAATTACAAAGATCTTGGCCACCAATTGACAATGGAGTCAACCATCTACCTGATATCCTAATATCCTAGTAATTATCCTCAGTTCCTCTCTCACCTCATTTCACTCATGGAAACAACTCCCCAGATCCTATTCGTTTTACTTTGGGAATCTCATATTCAGACTTTCACACCCATCCCTACAGCCACAGCCTTTGTTCAGACTACCTTCATACCCTGCCTAGTCTATTACAACCGCCCCTTAATTGGTATCTTGACAACAACCTTCCTTCATTCCTGTTTACTCTGCACCTCACTGTCAGAGTTATCTTTCGAAATTGTAGATTTTATCAGGCCACTCCCTTGATTAAAAACATGCCATTTACATCATGTACTCCCCAACATGGTGCACTGGGAAGGGCTCATCACATCTGCGGTATTCTTGCCAAAAATGCAGAGCCTCAATCTAAACATGAGATAAACCCAATTGAGGGCCATTGTACAAAACAAATGATCAGTACTTCTCCAAAGTGTCAAGATCATGAAAGGAAAAGAAAGACTGAGGAGCTGTGACAAACTGGAGAAGACAAAGGAGGCATGATGAGTAAATGCAATGCTACATCCTGGATTGGATTCTGGACCAGTGGAAGGACATAAGTGGAAAAACTGATTAAATTCATATAAATTCTGTAGTTAATGCTACCATACCAACTTCTTAGTTTTGATCATTGTACTATGATTAAGCAAGATGTTAACATGAGAGGAAGCTGGGTGGAGAGAATACGAAAACTCTCTGTACCACTCTTGTAACTTTTACAAAGTGAAAAATTATTTCAAAAGGTAGATAAAAAAGAAACCAGAGGGACTTCCCTGGTGGCGCAGTGGTTAAGACTGCGTGCTCCCAATGCAGGGGGCCGGGGTTCGATCCCTGGTCAGGGAACTAGATCCCACATGCATGCTGCAACTAAGAGTTCGCATGCCACAACTAAGGAGCCGGTGAGCCACAACTAAGGAGCCTGCCTGCCGCAACTAAGGAGCCCATGTGCCACAACTAAGACCCGGTGCAACCAAATAAATAAATATTAAAAAAAAGAAAAAGAGACCAGAAGAAAAATCATATGCTATTACAACAAATTCCAATTAACTATAGAAGCTTAGCAGAGAGGGAGAGAGGGATAGCTGGAAGGAGGAAAGGGAGAAAGAGAGGCAGAAAGACAGAAAATGAATGTACGTTTGGCAGGTACCATGGGATAAGACATGAATTTATAAGATCTCCCACTAGTGCCTCACATACGCATATAGTATGAGCATCCCACAATGCTAAATGTGGTTCACTCTTTAGAAAATACACCCCCTAAATGCAAGCCAGTTACTTCATCTGGTGCTCAGCTGAAGAAACAGTGATCTGTTCCAACAGTAGAGGAAAAACTGTGCTGATTTATTGAATGTGGCAGAGAAAGCCTCCCAATTTCCCACTGCCCCTCCTTTAGCAATAAAAATCCTGGTTTTTCAGGCCAGAGCATTGTCACCCAGCTATAAGAAATTTAAGAGATTATTTATTTGGAAAAGAGTATAATGTGGTAGTGAAAACCAGGGCTTGGTGTCCATCACATAGAGCCGAATCAAATCTAGCTCTGTGACCTCAAGCAAGTTATTATCTATGTTGAGGCTTAGTCACCTTGTCCATAAAATAGAGATAATGATAATGATCAATTTACTTTATAAATTTGCTGTGAAGATTAAATTTTTAACCCATGCAAATGCTTTACACTTAACATAGTAATCTGGCACAGAATGTGTGTTCATTAAATATTCGTTATTATTTAAATTTATTTTTATTTATTATTTAAATATTAGTTACTTAGAGAAAATGTCTAAAATTTGTAGCAGTGGAAGGTTAGTGACAAGACATTCAAGTATGACTCCAAATGCATGCTCCATCAATCCAGTAATCAATAGTTTTTAAATTAGGAGCTGTTACTCAGCTTTCTTTTTCCATTCTAGACTTTACTCCTTCAGTAATTCTCACAGTCTCTGTATTCTATCCACCAAATCATTGAATCTCTCTAGCTTCCTAAAACGAGGAATCCATCCTCTGATCTAGTGACCAGAGAAGGGAAGCTAGAAGGGAAGATGAATCTCTTTGCCTGAATGCTAATGTGAGTCCCATCCCCCATCAAGAGATAGCTTTACCTCATGTACTTTTCATCTTTCCTCTTCCCTCTTTTCTCTTCCCTCTGCCTATGTATAATTAGTACCCCCAATTGAATAGTCCTAATTACTAAGATTATATAAATAAGCGTTTATTTTTTAAACAGCTGACAGTTATAAATAAGAATTTCAGAATTCTTATTTATATGTATATGTGTACCACATCTTCTTTATCCAATCATCCGTTGAAGGACACTTAGGTTGTTTGCATGTCTTGGCAATTGTGAATAATGATGCTATGAACATGGGAATGCAGATATCTCTTCGATACCCTGTTTTCATTTCCTTTGGTGGGGGGGGAAGTATTTCAGCTGTATTAGGGCACTGTTAAAAGTTGCTTAAAAAAAAAAAAAAGAACATCTAGTCTAGAAATCTGTGTTTTCAACCTGAGGGTGAAAATAAGTACATAATTACTAACAAGTAGTGCTGGATTATATAAACTAAATGTGAATTAGGGTATCAATAAGTAAATTTCTTTTATTTTTAATTTAATTTTTAAAAATTTTTATTGGAGTATAGTTGCTTTACAATGTTGTGTTAGTTTCTACTGTACAGCAAAGTGAATCAGCTATATGTATACATATATCCCGTTTTTTGGATTTCATTCCCATTTAGGTCACCAGTAAATTTCTAATGAGAAAATTTTGTGATTGTAAAAACAACATCACTTGACAAATCATGACCGTTGGACTTCTTATGCTTATTTTACCATTTAATATTTTTATATGGAATCACATATGATGGTGGAGTTAGGTACCATAATCTTTCAGTACTTAGACCCTTTAGCAGTCTATATCCAGGCTACTGAAAGAAATCGTAGGCTAAGAGAGCAGGCGGGGGCATTGGGAGAAAGGGAAACCCACTCTCCTTATAAATTTCTATTAGCAATAGTTTTGTAACTCTAGCTACAACCTTTGTCATCCCTTCTGATTCTTCTCTTCATCCCTGTATTCAATTTAGTCTTTTCTTCGTTGGAAAGTAATATCTAGATTTACCTTAATCTCTTCCCTTCACTATTACTGTCTAGCATAAATCTTTATCATGTCATTTCAGGATTATTTGAACAATCTCCTCATCTGGTCTTCCTGACAACAGTTTAGCTACTGGCTCTTGTCTGATTAATTGTTCTGTAATACTGTTTTTACCATATCACTCTATTGCTTCAGAATCTAAAATGAATCTCCACTGCTTAGTGAGTCATTCAATCTCTTCAGTCTGACTTTTAAAGGTTCTAATAATTTTATACCACCTGAATTATCAAAATTTTCCTCTGTTTCTTAATATGGATTATAGTCAGACTGGTCTTTGCTTTCCTTTCCACCTTGCTTATGCTGTTATTCCCCCACCACGCCAAAGATTGTTATACTTTCCTGTCCAGAATTGATCTTACCTTTTGGTAACATCGTTCAGAATTTCCTTTGGGAATCATCAGACTCTTACCTTTGGTCCATAGTTTGCATGTGGCTGACTCCACAGCCAGCTCTAGGGTGGACATGTGACCCAAGCCCGGCTAATCAGAGGACCATGACCCCTTGGTCACAGCAATCAGTTCAATAAAGAACATATGACCCGGGGCTTCCCTGGTGGCGCAGTGGTTAAGAATCCGCCTGCTAATGCAGGGGACATGGGTTCGAGCCCTGGTCCGGGAAGATCCCACATGCTGCGGAGCAACTAAGCCTGTGCACCACAACTACTGAGCCTGCGCTCTAGAGCCCGTGAGCCACAACTACTGAAGCCCACACGCCTAGAGCCCGTGCTCCGCAACAAGAGAAGCCACTGCAATGAGAAGCCCACGTACCACAACAAAGACCCAACTCAGCCAAAAAATAAATACATAAGTAACTTTACTGAAAAAAAAACATATGACCCAAGCTGGCCCAATGTGAGCCTTGCCTGAACCTTCAGTAGGAACTTTTAGAAAAAGTAGTGCTTGACAAAGCCAAGAAACAGCAACTGACAGATTCCTGATGATATAATTGAGCTTCTCGATCTACATATGACTGATCTCTTTGGTAATAAGAAACAATTAATACTTTTTTTTTCTGTTTTGACTTGAACCAATTTGAATTGGTTTGCAAAGAATACTCCCACCTCTTTGCCTCTTCAAGTTAAGTTTACCCTTTAAGATCTAGCTCTCATGCTACTTTCAAACTGTTCTTCCCTTTCCTTAACTCCCATTATACCTTACTTAATCTACTGCTTTAACACTAAATCATCTCAATTGTTTAATATTTCCTAGTTTTACTTCCCCACTGTACCATAACCTTCTTGAACGCTTGGACCATGAATTACATTTCTCTTGTGTTCACAACACTTAAGAATTTTTTACACTTAAGATGCAGATTGACTGATAAATTATTGGATATGTTATTCTTCTTTAGAAATCAGTGGTTAGAATCTCAAGAACAAATGAAAACTGGGCAAATTGTTGCTAATCAGGGCCTAGCTCTTTGGGTAATTCTGTTCCCACCTTACTGATTTAAAAACAAATATGGCAAGAAAGAAGGGGAAATGATATCAATGAGTGTGTTATAAAGACACATTTTGTACCACCTCCTGAAGATTTTTTGGGGGCCTTTGGAGGATCCTGATAACAGCTCCTCATTTTAAAATGTAGGTTTTATTATTATTCAGGTATGGTGAGACCAGGAGATCAGGAGACAGATGCCATTGACAAGATAGTTTTTACTTCAAGAAGAGGGGCATGCTTCACCACATAGGGCCATACAGGGAAGCACCAGGATCAATCAGGAGATGGGGGTGGTCAAGGGGAAAGCGTGGGCAAAAGCATTTATTGTGGTTTCCACAGTAAAGGCAAGGCAGAGTAAGCATGCTTAGGACTGGCTAGTCGGAATAATTTCAGCAGGCTCTGGGGTGTAGGGACTGTCTCCAGTTATCTAGTACCTGGCGCTGGGTTGATTAGGGCAGGGGAATATTGACTTGGTGTGTGAGAGTTTGATAAAGAAGGTGGTTGAAGGATGGATGTGGGTTCTGGATTGGTCAGTTTGTATATGAAAGGTCCAGGGGATTTGTTAGCTATTGGACAATTAGCTAGCCCTGAGAGGAGCAGTCTCTCCCCAGTCAGTGAGGCCCCAGGTGGCAGAGCATCAAGAATACGGAAAATAAGGGGCAGGACAAGGACCCACTGCACCCTAGACGGCCAGGGACCATGGGCAGTGCCTGGGATCCCCACCTTAAAGGGAATTGTTCCTGAGTGGTGCCTTGGGCTTTGCCAGCCTGGATTTATGGGGTGAGCTTCCCTCCTGGAGCCCTGTGAGGATTTAGCCCTCCTTTTTGATTGTGGTTACTTAAAAAACAAAAAAAATTTCATTGCAACCACCTATAAATCGTATTTTACAAATTGCAGAAATGAAGATACAGAGGACTGCCACTCACTGAGCTAGGCATAGACACCAAATGTCTTGGTTCCCATTCTTTTGTTTTAGAGGTGTGTGCCTACATGTTTAGGGGCGAAATAATGTGGTATCTAGAATTTGCTTCAGAATAACGGAGAGTGGGAGGTACAAAGGAAACAAGATTGGCCGTGAGTGATGACTGTTGAAGCTGTGTGGTAGTTCTCATTGCTATTCTCAGTACTTTGTACATGTTAGAAATTTTCCATAATAAAACTTAAAAAAAAAAAAGAATACAGAAAATAAGAAAATATAGTTACTACACTCCCCTCTTTCCCACCTGGGTTCAGAACAATTGAGCAATAAGACAAAGCAGAGGCAGATGGTAGTCCAAATATCCCCTCTTTTACTGATAAAGCCTACCTTGGAGAATATATCTTTACACGAGAGTCAAATGGGCCTCCTAACTCCATTCAGAATTAGACTTACTCATATAGTCATAGCAGTATTGGACCAGGACAACTTTTCCAGCTGGGAAGGATTTTATGGCATGAGTAACAGAGAAGAAATTGTGCTTACTATAAGCAAGTTTACTCCCAAGAGGGGCGAAATAAATAAGGCCCGGAGCTGAGTTGAGCACGCCCAGTTTATTCCTCCCAAATGTTCCAATCAGATGAGACACCCCACCTTCCCCAGGCAGAGGAGTAGAGAAAGTCAAGGGGTATTGCTTGACTGAACTCCCTTTTCGTAGATGGACAGGTCAAGAGTGGGAAAGAAACATTACCTCCCACCAAAAAACATTGATTTTTCTGGAGATTTTAGTAAGATAATGGAATTCTGCCACTTCCCTAGCCATGATTCCAGCTTGTAAGTTTTCATTTCTTCATCTTCATCTATTGGATGGCTCTAATTCTGCAAAAGAAACTCTTCTATCTTCAGAACTTCAGTTTTCTGCTGTATGACATCATACTCTTATTCTGCCTTTGGCTGAAGGTAAAAAGGCTTTTTTTTTTCTCTCTCTCTCTGAAAAGACATTAAATCTGAACATGGACATCACATCCACCACGGATACTTCCTTCTTCTGCAGGCTGATGCCTCCTCCCACCAAGATTTTTTATGTCCATCCAAAATATTACAAGCTTGTTTACAACATATTTTTTATTAAGGCACACTTTTAGTAAAATGCTGATATAAAACTTTTGGTATAAAATTTTGTAGAAAAATTAGAAAATTCAGTCATGCAAAGTGAAGAAGATAAATGAGCTCATATTCTGCTGGGGAACCAGATATTTTAGCAACTAATTACAAAGGAGTGTGAGGCACTCAGTAACAGAGGAAGGAGAGCTCTGAGATCATAGGGGAAGGAGTGATTCTTTGTGGGTGATAAGGTGAGGGGATGGGTGGGGACTTATAGGACATAACTGGAAAGATTGCCTGTGGCCCACTGGGAAGGATGTTATATGTTATATGTTATGTTAAAGAACTTAGACTTTATTCAATAAGCAGTGGAACATCACTGCGGGATTTGAATCAGAAGAGCAACATAATCAATTCACTTTTTAAAAATATTTATTTATTTACTTATTTTTGGCTGCGTCAGGTCTTAGTTGCGGCATGCGGGATCTTTTCTTGCAGCACGCAGGCTCCAGAGTGTGTGGGCTGTGTAGTTGTGGCACGTAGGCTCTCTAGTTGTGGCTTGTGTGCTCGGTAGTTGTGGTGCACAGGTTTAGTTGCCCTGCGGCATGTGGGATCTTAGTTCTCCAACCAGGGATTGAACCTGCGTGCCCTGCATTGGAAGGCAGACTCTAAACCACTGGACCACCAGGGAAGTCCCTACTCAATTCACTTTTGAAAAAGAAAACTATTTATTGAGAAAAAAATCATTTGAAGTCTCTCATATACCTGGGGCACTAGCATATGTGAGGGAAATCTGGAGGCTAGCAGATAAGTTAGGAAGTGTTGCAATAGACCAGATTCTTGACCTCGGCCAAGCCCTGCCCCAAATAATTTTTATGTAAGCCTATTTATTAGCAAGTAAAGTACATACCAGGATTCATTTGGCATACAGCATAGAGTACAATAAAAGAAACTAAAGCCAAACCTTAATTATATATACATATTAAGTTAGTTATGCTTATAGTATGGGTATATATTAAATCAGAGAGGATTTGTTCTTTGAGAGGATTTCTGTCACTCCTACTTTATTTCTTTTTTCTGTTTAAACATGAAGATAAAGGTCCTGTTATTTGCCTTCTTAGCAGCAAACTCCCCCCATCCCCACCTAGCTTAGAGTGTTTAGTTTTCTTCTTGATAAGAGAGACCTGATAGGTTTAGGCCAAAATAAAAATTCTGATTGTATTTCAGGATTATGAAGATGATATTATTTAGTCTAAGCCTGTCCAGGTAATTCTATATCTTTTGTCTACTGTTAGTTTAGAAATGGGAATGTGAAGCACTATGGGAAGTCTGCTGGGTGGCTTCCAGGAAAAGTGTTCCTGTTGAAGAAAAGAGACACATATAGGAGGAAACAGGCTTTCTTTGCTGAATTTGTTGTATCTGGGTGTGATGCCTTGAACTGTGGCAACCATCTTACGATTGTGAGGGAGTAAGCTAGCATGCTGAAAATAGCCGAGCCCAAGGATGGAAAGGACTGGGTTGATAATCTGGAGCTGATGTAGCTTGGAACTTCATGTTTTTTTAGATAGTAAATGTCCTTATTTAAGCTAGTTTTAGTTGGGTGTTCTGTTCATATCACTGAGAGCAGTCTACCTAATATAGGCTCTCAGAGAGAAAGAGACTATGAGACATTTATCTATCATCAGTAAAAGGACTCATATGTGTATGTTCTGTGTTGTTTCTAAAGCAGTGCTTTTCAAATTTTAACGTACCTATAAAACACCTGGGGGTATTGTTTAAATGCAAATTCAGTAGGTGAGGCCTGAAATACTACATTTCTAAGAAGCTCCCAGGATTTGTCCGTGGTGCTGGAATAGGGTCCACACCTTTGAGCAGCAAATGTAGACCACAGCTATAGCTCATTAAAGGTTAGATAGATGGGAAACCTCCAAGTGACTGATAGGATTTTTAAAGGGAGAGCCAGGAGTCAGGATGAGGTACAGTAGTGACTGCTAATTCAAACAGATTAGCCCAACATTATTCCTTATTAATACTGATAATTTCAGAAAAGATAAGGGGCAGATAGGTGCCAGGGGCAGACAGAAACCAGGACAAGATCTTAGAGGCTGCCTCTGCAGAGAAGAAGGAAGTAGAAAGTGTCTTTCTTACTTGTAGGAGGTGCTCAGACAAAGCACAAATTCTTGGTACTAGCAGGTCTTTTAGATGACTTTTATAGGCCTTTTGCCTGAAAATACTGCGGTACTCCCATCTTTACCACCATAGGTAATTTAAACCACCACCAACAAAATAATCTGTAAAATAAGTGTAAGGAAGTACAAATTTTGATTTTCCTCCACAATGACTACTCTGACACTTTTTTGGGGGGGGGAAATAATAGATATGTTACTCTTCTTAAATTTTTGGTGGGGGTACATTTGCTTGACTGGTACCCTAAACATGCATGGGTATGCCAATAGGGTCGGTTGGCCCTGGATTTCTGGACAGGGAAGCATGGAATAATGTCAGTTTAAATTATTCTTTTAACTTGAAATGTTTCCCAACAACAACAACAAAATGATTTAGAGCTTAGAGGATGGGAAAACTTATTTGTAGGGCTAATTTAGTGCTTCTGGAAAGAAGTAGTGACTCCTAGCAGTATGGTAAATAATCTATGACTTATTTTCCCAAGTTTGAGAATAACTATTGAGAGCATTAAAATAATGTGTACACAAAGATTGCAACTGGAAGTGGCTCCTGTGATTAAGAATATAAAGATTCTCTAAAGGTAAAAAGAGACCATTTATAGGAGTCATATCTTTAGTTCCACAGTGGAGAGTATCGTCATTATTTAAAGACAAATTATGGTATTCTTAGCCTAAATCCAGGTATTAGAACAAAGAATACAAAAGCAAAACTAGCTAGTTCTCAGTCAAAGACAGTACTCATAAAGAGCAGACTGAATAGAGGGATTCCAAGAAGAAAAACTGTAAACCCCAGAATGATGATGATTATAAGGGGACCCTGATATTAAGCTGAGGAAGTCCCTAGCTGCTGTCCCCTTTTTCCATGAGGTCCTTAGATCAATAGCAATTTGAATCTTTGTTGATATAAAAACAAGATATTTAAACATAAAGAGTAATAAATAGTTTATCTCCATAAACATATTTCTTGAGCGATCTAGTCTATTGCTTTTCATAAGTAAAGTATACATATCTTTTCTCGCCCACCTAGAATGTCAAATTGCTGTAAATAACAATTATTTGCAAGGTTTACAAAAGTAAAAGGACTTCATGAAACTGATGTAAGAATAAACAAGATCAACTTCAGTAGAGGCAGTAGATCCAGTGGTTCATAGTATTTTGGGCTTTGTCTAGGAGCTGTATGCTTTGATAGCATTACTTAAAGTCTTTAAATTACAGTGGTTTCATCTGTTAAAAAAAACCCAGGAATGATGATACTATTTTAAGTACTAAGTTAAAGGCAATGATGTATGTAGTGTTTAGCACAGTGCCTGGCACTTGTAAATTCTTGTACTCAATCCATAAACTGGTTTTACAAAATCTTCACATGCCAGACACTGTGCTGGATGTTGGGGATATGGTCTTGAACAAAACAGATCAATATATGCATCTCGCCCTCAAAGAACTTAAGAGTCTAGTAGGGAAAGCAACTGGTTAAAAGGTAAACCAACATAATATTTAAGTGCCAACTTTCAGTGAGATATCCACTTGGGGAACATGAGGCGAATAGAAATATACTTATGATTAACAGGTGAATAGGCCTGCTGATTTCTAAGCCTTTATTTATAAACATTTATTTATTATGAAACAACCTTGAGAATAATGAAGGCGTAACTTTGTTGGTAGGACTGGGAAAACTAAGGGACGCTTAGTATGTTTTGGTTATTAATTCTTGGAGGTTAATTGACCTTGGGATGAAAACATTCCCAAACTTTCAGCCCAAAGGGCTCTATTGTTTGGGAAGATTTCTATAAGAGAAACTCATTGCAAAGAAGTTAGGAAGAGGAAGTCTTAAGAAAAGTGTTTTAAAACAAGGTCAAAAATGTATTCTGAAGAGAAAATATTTATTAAGCTGATATACTAGGCATTTCTTGCTCTTTATCTCATTTATTTCTCCCAATGGCCCTGTAGGAAGGGTAATATTACATCCATTTTAGAAACAATACAGTCGAGACCTCAAGTAACTTTTTTAAACAGGTCACACTTACTAACTGGCAAAGTGAAAATGAGAAGTCCATGTTTCCACTAGCTTCTAGCTGCCTTTAGCTCAGTGCAAGAGACATAGGAGGCAACCAACACATTTGCTGGAAAGAATGAATGAATAAATGTACTTTAGCTCTGCTATTTATGTGTCCCTGGGTAAGACAATTTTTCTGAGTCTGTCTTCATTTCTTAAAGGAATATAACAAGACTTACTTCACAGAGTTGAGGTAAGGAACAAATAAGGTGATACAATAGGGAAAAACAATTAAAATATAAAATATTAAATGTTAGCATGATATATGTCACAAATTATGACATGTATAATTTGTGTGTGCATATGAAAACAGCATTGGTAACAGTTAATATTATGAGGGCTTCCCTGGTGGCGCAGTGGTTGAGAATCTGCCTGCCAATGCAGGGGACACGGGTTCGAGCCCTGGTCTGGGAAGATCCCACATGCCGCGGAGCAGCTGGGCCCGTGAGCCACAATTGCTGAGCCTGCGCATCTGGAGCCTGTGCTCCGCAACAAGAGAGCTGCGATAGTGAGGCCGCGCACTGCGATGAAGAGTGGCCCCCGCTTGCCACAACTAGAGAAAGCCCTCGCACAGAAACGAAGACCCAACACAGCCATAAAAAAAAAAAAAAAAAAAAAAAATGAGAATTTATACATAACTTCCAAACACCAGACTCTAAGAAAAAAGGTACTGGATAGAAAAGTTGGAAGAATAGGCAAGGAATTGATATATTGTGTCTGGGACGGGGATATTGGAGGTTAGGGACAGGGTAAAGAAACTTTACATTTGTAACCCTTTGCATTTTCCTTTTGAATTTTGAACCATGTATTACTGCATTACTATTCAAAAAATAAATAACTTTAAACTTTATAAAAACATTGTATTAAAATGTAACATTAACACAGAATAACCACAGTACTTTTTTTTAGCATTGCCTTTATTTCAGTTATTAATTTAAATTATGAAAATGAAGCCACTTCATTTTCTTTTTCTTTTTTGAGAATTTAAATATTTTATTATATAAAGTTATACCCAAAATTGTGCTTCATTTTTTCACTATATACTTTAACTCAAGAACATTTGTAAAAGCAGTACATTTTAGAAATCCTGAAAGAAATTCCACTAGCTATAGGCTATTTATTTTATTATTATTTTTTTTTTAAAGAGTTCTGACGTAGATCTTTATTTATTTATTTATTTATTTATTTATTTTGGCTGTGTTGGGTCTTCGTTTCTGTGCGAGGGCTTTCTCTAGTTGCGGCAAGCGAGGGCCACTCTTCATCGCGGTGCGTGGGCCTCTCACTATCGCAGCCTCTCTTGTTGCGGAGCACAGGCTCCAGACGCGCAGGCTCAGTAGTTGTGGCTCACGGGCCCAGTTTATAGGCTATTTAAATACTGCTTACAGAAAGTATTTTAAAAAAAAAGGGGGGGAGTACAAATGCACTTATTTACAAAACAGAAGTAGAGTCACAAATGTAGAAAACAAACTTATGGTTACCAGGGGATAAGGGGGGGAGGGATAAATTGGGAGACTGGGACTGACATGTACACACTACTATATATAAAATAGATAACTAATAAGAACCTGCTCTATAGCACAGGGAACTCTACTCAATATTCTGTAATGGCCTATATGGAAAAAGAATCTTAAAAAAAAAAGCAGTGCATATGTGTATAACTGATTCACTTTGCTATACACTCGGAACTAACACAACATTGTAAATCAACTATACTCCAATAAAAATTTTTAAAAAATATTAAAGAAAGCCAGCACCATATAAACAGCATACACTTAAATAAAAGAGATGAATGCTTATCATACAGAGTAATTTTTTTTGTTTTTTAAATAAATAAATTTATTTATTTATTTTTGGCTGTGTTGGGTCTTCGTTGCTGTGCGCGGGCTTTCTCTAGTTGCAGCGAGCAGGGGCCACTCTTCGTTGCGGTGCGCGGGCTTCTCACTGTGGTGGCTTCTCCTGTTGTGGAGCACGGGCTCTAGGTGCGCGGGTTTCAGTAGTTCTGGCACACGGGCTCAGTAGTTGTGGCTTGCGGGCTCTAGAGCGCAGGCTCAGTAGTTGTGGCGCACTGGCTTAGTTGCTCCACGGCATGTGGGATCTTCCCGGATTAGGGCTCGAACCTGTGTCCCCTGCAGTGGCAGGTGGATGCTTAACCACTGTGCCACCAGGGAAGCCCCAGAGTAATGTTTTTTATTCACTGATAAACTAAAGGTCCACTTCAAGATGTCTCTCTTGTATACTTCATTTGTTTTATTAGCAAGCAAAGCCCTATAAGGGATGGCTTCATCTAGTCCTCAGACTCGGATCCATCTTCATCTTGACTAATCTGGAAGTAACGAAGTTCGTAAATCTCCTTGTCAGATGCAACCACACGAAGCCAATCACAAAGATTGTTCTTTTTAAGGTATTTCTTGGTATTTCAAATACCTTTTCGAGAACTGTTTCTCAGAAACAACTGTGATTTTATTCTTGAAGCGTTCAATGTGAACGACATTCCCAAGATTCCCAGTTTTTCCATTCACTTTAACCTTCTCCCGTAGAAACTGTTCAAAATTTACAGAATCAAAAATTCCATCTCTACTGGATGAGTAAGGTCCAAATTAAACTTCCAGGTTGACTTCTTAGGCTTCTTGTCTTTCTTCGGCGCCATCCTGAAGGCCCGCCGCGCGATCAGAGAGCCACTTCATTTTCAATATGATTATATCTTTTTAACAGAATCCGTGGTCCCTGAGCAAGTTTAATTCTCCTGAATAAAACAATCTTCTTTTACCATTATTTTGAAAGACTATTTTGCTGGATGGTAGATTAAATTGAGTGAAACGAGTTATTTTCTAAGAATAACATCAAATGCAGGTAGGGCAGCGGTTTTATCCACGAGCCCAGAGAGAAATGGGGCGGAAAATGAACGCAGGTAAATAAGAGTTAGTGGTTAAGTCTGACATTGCTATGGGCCACCGTTTGATGTTAGTGCTCCACCGCGTTACGGCTCCTTTGCGCTTTGGTGGTCTTCCAAAGTGCGAGTACTAGACAGAGTTAGGTTCCTGAATTTTTCCCGATCTGCTGCCATGACCAGTCCAGGGCTTGGGTTAGGGCTTTCGCTGGCCCCTAAACACTGAAAAGATGACAGTGTCCCTCTACATTTATGCAATTAAAAATAGAAATTCACTTAAGAAATTCATTAAAACTTAACAGGGCGAATGCAAGACCTTCCTTCTAGACTTTCTGAAATAAAAGTTCCGATTAAATTCATCAAAGCTGAACTTTTTTTCAGCATTTCTCCTTTGCTAATGTGTTAACCTTAGTTCAGCTGCCTGTTCCACGACCCAGCACTCACCGGCTCTCAAGCCCAAACCACGCGGCTGCTCGCAGGTGCCATCCCCAACCTGCCTGGAATCTCCTCCTTCGCCCCACCCATCTGGCCCTTGCCCCCGCCCACTTCACGCGTTGTCGTGACATCAGCGCGCCGTCGCCAAAGGCCGGCAGCAAATGAGCGCAGGTGGCTGCGGCCCTTCGTCGTACTCTCGAATGCGCAAGCGCGGTCGTTCCGGGTGCTCGGAAGACCTGGCGGAGCCCGGCGCTGATGGAGGCCCGAGGGCGGCGGGGGCGGGGCGCGCCGCGAGCTGGGGGCATGTCCACGGCGGGCGCCGTCTAGAGGAGGGCCGAGCAGCCGCCACCACGCTTTCCGTCGCGGCGAGACGCAAGCGAGCCAGGCCGAGGGCCGCGGCGGCGATGCAGCGACGGCGGCGCCCTCCGCCGCCAGTCTCTCAGCTGCCCGAGGGCTGCGGGGGAGGCGGCGGCAGCCGCGGAGGAGGCGGTGGGAGCGAGGAGGTGGAAGTGCAGTTCTCCGCCGGGCGTTTGGGCTCCGCCGCGGCGGTTTCGGCGGCGGCGGCCACGCGCAGCACAGAGGAAGAGGAGGAGAGGCTCGAGCGCGAGCACTTCTGGAAGATCATTAATGCCTTCCGCTACTACGGGTAAGGAGCCCGTGGCGGACCCCTGCTCAGCCCGTCGGCGCCCCCGCTGATTGCGGCTGACCCGTCCGCACCGTGGCGCACGCCGCGCTCGCCCTCCGGTCGCCACGCCTCCGGGGCGTCGGAACCGGGCCGCCTGAGCTGACCTCCGCGCCCCCGAGTCATCTCGCACCACCTTAGCCCTTCCCGGCCCTGCACTCCCGCGTGTCTGCCGCGCCGTCTGTTGCTCAGCCTCTTGTCTTCTGATCTCAGGATCACATTAGCCCTCTTGTCTTTCATCCCTCGTTAAAGGTTTGGCTTTGAGGCCGGTGAGGGTGACCGGAAAAGTGCTGTAAGAATTTCAGA
The DNA here is from genome assembly GCF_028564815.1 of Eubalaena glacialis. Lineage (NCBI taxonomy): Eukaryota > Metazoa > Chordata > Mammalia > Artiodactyla > Balaenidae > Eubalaena > Eubalaena glacialis. The sequence continues at coordinate 45,998,878 of NC_083724.1, forward strand.
TAGAAGATGGTGGTGGTAAAATCGTCCAGTGCTGGGCATGATTTGTATGTATTGTCGCTGTCCTGCAAACTGAACAGGCGGAGAGCCCAAGTTCACCTACACGTGGGATGCCGTAGGATGTTTTTTCTCAAACTGTTGTCAGTTCTTGTGAGAGCAGCATTAAGATTTCCGCCCCTTACACACCCCCACCCTTGGCGCTGCGAAAGCACAGCACTTTTGTGGTGAGCGAGTGAATGATGCTGCTCAGTGTCTTTAACTGGTGGGTGAAATTAAGGTCGGAGATGGTCCGGATGTTCTAAAATTTGCAGATTTTTAAGGGGGAAATGAGGGAAAGCACTGTAAGAGCCGCTTTTATGATTTTTTTTCTGCAAATATTTATCGAATTCTCACTGTGGGTTGGGCACAGTGGTAGGACTTCTAAACTTCCTTTCATTTTTCTTGTAGATAAATCTTAAAGTAGCTTAGTCACAAAATTATAATTCCAAGATCTGAAAGGGACTTAAAACAATTGGATTTTCAGGTAAAGAAAGCACTTTTATTCGTGTGAGAGATGTGTACACCGACGGCGATGTTCTGAGTCTGCAGTTGGAATCACATAGATGTGACCTCCTACTGAAGTAAAACTGTTCCCTTAGATGGCCTCCTGTGCTGTATGCAAATTTTTTAATATTGCTTGACTGACCTCCTCAAGGGCAGGGACTGAGCCTTATTTATTTTTATGTTGCCAGTGCTTGGCATGTTGTTGGAGCTCTATTTTTAACAAATAAGACAAGTAGTAGCAAAGAAGTACATTTATTATTCCCAAATAGTTTGTCAATTTGTGACTGATGGTTAAACTAGTTTGTTACTATTCTGAATTTTAAAACTTGCTTAATGAAAGCTTAAAGTTACTTTAGACTCTGATTAAATTTGTGACATGAATTTTTGAAATTGAGAGATCTTGATGAAATAATTTACTAATTAAACTCGGGCATAGGAGCCATGGATTGCATTACTTATGGAGCTCAAAAGGGAATTAATAACATGGGGATTTGATTTAGTATCAACGGAGTGAGGAAGGCAGACAACTGGAGCATTGAACTTGTTACAAGTATTGTGTCTGGAAGAACCATACAGCGAGGGGAAGAAGCTGACATTAGATAGCCAGAAGTGTTAGCTGCAGAAAAGTCTGGTATATTTTACTGTTGAAAAGTGTAGAAAGAATACTGGGAAATGTCTTGGGACTGTTGTGGACTCAGTTAAAATGTGTGTTTGTACGCAGTTCAAATATATTGGGACTAATTTAGAATTGATATTTATGATTGGGTATCAGCTGGGCCTTTTTGTGGGGGAGGGCAGGGGGTTTTGACCTGAAACTAGGACCTAAGTGTGGCAATATAGAAAGGGCACTGTGTGCATGTTCTGGTGGTTGTGATACAATTTCCTATACTCTCCTCCCTCTTCTTTACCACTTCAGTGTGGGACCGAGGAAAATTTCATTTTTAACAACAATCCTTTTTATTTGCATGTACTCTCTTAATGAAAAAATTGAAATCCCTGTGCTGAAAATAGTATACAATTAAAAATATGTTTAGGGGTATGGGAAGGATTGTGTAGCAGAAAACACTGGATTATTACATTCCAACATTTTATAATCTTCTAGACCTGTACTGCCCAATACCATAGCCACTAATCACATCTGGCTGCATTTAAGCTTAAATTACTTAAAATTTAATAAAATTAAAAATTCCTTTCCTCAGTTTCACTAGCTACATTTCAGGTACTCAGTAGCCACATGTGGCTATTGTCTGCTGTATTGGACAGTGCAGATGTAAGCCTTTCCATCATTGTAGTAAGTTCTTATGGACAATTCTATTCTAGACCTTTAGCAGATACTTCCAAATTTCAGACAGTTTGGTTTTACTACTCACTGCCTTTTTGTCAATATATAGGAGATATAGATAAAGGTCATAAGGCAAGAAATGTCTTTTGATTAATATTTTCTCTTTCCAAGAGAAAAACAAATATCATATATTAACGCATGTATGTGGAACCTAGAAAAATGGTACAGATGAACCGGTTTGCAGGGCAGAAATAGAGGCACAGATGCAGAGAACAAATGTATGGACACAAAGGGGGGAAAGTGGTGGTGGGTGGGTGGGTGGGATGAATTGGGAGGTTGGGATTGACATGTGCACACTAATATGTATAAAATGGATAACTAATAAGAACCTGCTGTATAAAAAAATAAATAAAATAAAATTCAAAATTCAGAAAAAAAAATTTCTCTTTCCAGTGGCTTCCAGTTCTGTACTTTCTACAGATTTTGCTTAGATGACATATTCTGACTGAGGTAAAAATGATTATAGCATTGTACTGAATAGCAAAAAACGTTAGCCTTAAAATACCGCTGTTGTTATGAATGGAGATACCTACTCACAGAGGAAATACTACATTTGAAATATCAAACGTCGTCAGAAATGTCCTACTTTTAGAAATAGCAGTTAGGTAGATCTTAAAAACTGAGATGTATAGCTCATTTTTACAGGTGAGGGGATATAAAGAGGTGGGCAACTTGCCTAGGGTTATACAACCAAATAATTGTGGTAGAGTCTGGCCTGAAATCCAAAGTCATTAACTAAAAATTTACCCTGCATTAGTAAGCAGTGGTACTAGTAAGACAATTTTAACCTTGGGTATTTAATAAATATTTTAAATGGATTGAGACAGACTCTCCTCTGAAAAGGTATGCTTCCGTGTTTGGAATTCTAGAATAGTTCAACAGGTGCAGAGGAATGGGTCTATGACCTTAGCCCTTGGCTAGATCCAGCATTGGACCCACTTTGAGTCAGAGTTGGGGTCACTGCTGAGATCAGCCTTCTAGAGAGAGCTGGAGGTAGGGATATCCTTGAGGAAATATGGCTGCTGACTCTATTCTCCTCTTAGGTGCCCAAGGATGTGGCCTCTTAATGCTGACTGAGTTCAGAACCAAGGAGAGTCTGAAGGTTGTAAAACCTTCCTTTAAATCAAGGTTGGCAAACTTTCTTTAAAGAGCCAGGCAATGAACATTTTAAGCTCTGAGAGCTAGGTGGTCTCTGTTAAAACTGTTTAACTGTATGCTTGTGTGAAAGCAACCACAGGCAGTATGCGAAGGAATGAGCATAGCTGTGTTCCAGAAGAACTCTTTACAAAAACAGTCAAGTAGCCAGGAGGTCATAACTTGCCCACCACTGTCTTAAAACACATTGATAATGTAAGCATTTACAGAATAGTGAAATTAGCCCCAGTTTTAATAGTATAGTAAGGATTGGACTCTTCTCAACTTTGGTAAGACCTCACTTATTTCAAGAGAGTATATAGATGTATGTTATGGACAGCTTTGCATACCATTAAGTAACCAAGGGTTAAGGGGTATGCTGCATCTCATCCTGCTCTGTGTAGTTACATCACTTTCTTTGTTGTTTTTTGTTTTGGTTTGGTTTTTTGTTGTTGTTTTTGGCTGCGTTGGGTCTTCCTTGCTGCGTGCGGGCTTTCTCTGGGTGCGGCGAGCGGGGGCTACCCTTCATTGCGGTGCGCAGGCTTCTCATTGCAGTGGCTTCTCTTATTGCGAAGCATGGGCTCTAGGTGCGAGGGCTTCAGTAGTTGCACGCTGGCTCAGTAGTTGTGGCTCGCAGCCTCTAGAGCGCAGGCTCAGTAGTTGTGGCACACGGTCTTAATTGCTTCACGGCATGTGGGATCTTCCCGGACCAGGGATCAAACCCATGTCCCCTGCACTGGCCAGCGGACTCTCAACCACTGCGCCACCAGGGAAGCCCCGTTACATCACTTTTATATGGAATTAACAGAACTTTTATATGGATTGGCTTTTCTGACCAATCCATAACTTACTCAACTCCCCTGCACTTACGGAAATAAGTAGTCTCCAAGGAGAACCAGAAGTGGTGCCGAGGGAGCGTAACTGAACATTTATTGATTGCTTTTTACATATGCTGAAATATGGAGTTTAAATAGTGACAAAGATGAGTTTTGTATCTTAGAAGAATTTATCTGAGTGGAGGTGGGAGGGGGTTAGGTTGGGGAAAGCATATTAAGGTAGCAGGCCTCTCAGTTTATCTTTGGGAGACATAGTGAGGGCCCGAGGTAAAGCATTGGAGGAGGGGGAATATGTAGATAGTTTTATGAAGTAGAATCAAAAGGATTTCAGGCTTCTTGATTGTGTGTGCTATGAGAAGAGGCATTTTAGGATGACTCATTAGTTTCTGACTTGAGTGGACGTGTGGTGTACCATTCATCAACATCAGCCATATAGGAAGATGTGCAAGTTTTTTTGGTGGGATGTGTGCTAAGTTCAGTTTGGAAATGCTGAGTTTTGAGGTGTGGTGAGAGGGAGTTGGTGGGGTATCCAGTGCCCAGGAATTCTAGGAAAGGATTACTGTGAGACTATTTAACCTGTTGACAGTAAATTTTAAACTGTTGCAACTCTGCTGTTTGCCCACTTTAAGTAGTTAGTGTCATACTCTACTGATAGGAATGTAAATTGGTAAAATCTTTCTGAAAATCAGTTTGTATCAAGAGCTTTAAAAATACTTATCTTTTCTGATCTGGTAATTCTTTTGGGAATTTGTGGTAATTTTTTTTTTTTTTTTTCTAAAATGTAGACAGATTTTGAACACAAAATTTCACTGTATAGACAAGTGAAAGTATCTAGATGCCCAATGTTTGGGAAATAGCTAAGTAAATTTTGGTTGCCTAAGATGGGATGATGATGAGCAGCCCTTATAGTCATTTGTCATATAGTCATTTGAGAACTTTTTTCTGACCTGGGAAAATTCTTTCGATAAGGATGAAGAATTACAAGTGTTTCTAAAACTTTAATGTGCATGTGAAGCATTTGGTGATCTTGTTAAAAGGCAGATTACATTTCAGTAGGTCTTGCATGGCGCCAGAGATTCTCCATTCTTAACCACTTCCACGTGATCTGCTGTGGTCTGTACTGCATTTTGACTAGAAAGGTGTTAGATGACTTTGTCTTAAACAACAACAATAAAACAGAGAGAAATATGCCAGAAAGTTAGAAGTGGTTGCCTCTAGAAGAGGAATTATTAGGAACTTTTTTCCTCCTGAATACTTTTACTTTTCTTCATTTTTCGTATTTTCACTGTGTACACATTAGTTATATAAATTAGATATACCTCCTATATTTGAGCATTGACTATGATTTAGGCACTGGGCTAAGTGTGTTGTGTGCTTTATTTTGTTACACTTTCAATGAAATCCATTAAATAGGCAGAGGAGTATAATAGTGTCTACCTCGTGGGGTTTTATGGAGATTTTTCAGAATAATTCATTTTAAGTGACTTGGTTTAGTGCCTGACATTTATTAAATCTCAATAAATCATAGCTTCTGTCATCATCATCATTGTTATGTATTTCCTTGTTTTGGTATGTGAGACAGTTGAGCCACAGGGAAAGGAAGTAACTTGCCAAGGGTCACATAGCGAATAGGTAGCATAACCTGGGTTTCAATCTGGATCTGTTAGACTCCAGAGCTCACTGTTGTACTGTCTCCAGGGGGGAAAAAAAGCAAACATTAGTGCAGCCACTGCCTACTTGGTTTCACATTATCCCTAACCACCCCCAGAATACCACCACACACAATCTTCTAAAAATGTTACCAGGTTTTTGCTTCAGTTTTGTCAAGTTTCTTCAGAACCTCTTTAAATATGACTGTTCAGAAATTATACAGTAATTTGACATACGATAAAATGACAGAATTATTTGGATAAATAGAGAGACTCAGGCAACCAAATGAAAAAGAATATTTTTCATTTCCATTTAATATTGAGTAAATGCCAAAGGACATTTAAAAGAAGCATATGCATTTATGTATTTGTTTATTTGTATCTGTAAAATGTAAAGAATGATGTAGTGAACACCTACCACCCGGTTTACAAAAAGAACATTATCTTATCCTTTTCCCCTCATAGGACATCATTTACCTGCATTTTCGTTTCCTTACTTCCCTTGTAGTTTCTCTACATATGTTTAGTCCCTACAATATATTGCTTATTTTTATATAAGATGGAATTGTACATTATGTATTTTTCTGCAACTTGCTTTTGTCAACAAATATTTTGTTTCTGAGTTTTATCCATATTATTGTGTGTAGCTGGATTTATTAACTGTATTCTGTGTATAACTATACTGTATTTTCTTCATTCAGTCTACTGGTGATAGACTTTTTGGGTTGTTTCCAGATTTTTTGCTTGTTATTTCTTACAGTGCTGTGATGAGACTTATTCATGTGTCATGTGCCCATTTGCAACAGTTTCTTGAGTATGTGTCTAGGTGTATGCTTGCTTGGTTATAGGGAGTCTACATATTAAGCTTTACTAGGTAATGCTAAATTTTCTGAAGTGGTTGTACTAATTTATGCACCCACCATCAATCAGTATATAAATATTCTAAATCTTCCGCACTTTTACCAATATTTCATATAGTCAGGCTTTAAAATTTGCCCATCTGATTGATGTAAAATGACATTTCATTTTGAGTATAATATTTAAGTTTTAAAAATGATGTTCTTTTTAGGTTTTATTTTTTAAAAAAGTCCTCAAAGTGACCTTTAGAGTTATCTGGAAACTTTTGGAATACAAAGTGTGAATATCGTCATGTAAAAAGCTATAGAATTTCAGTTTTTCATTTGTTTACTACTTTTGTAGTATATAAGATCTTTTACAATATTTAAAAAAATTCAACTTGGTTGGCTCTTAATAATTTCAAAACACATTTTGTATATATTCTAATTTCAGAGCAGCATTCTGCTACTGGATGGAGAAATCTAAAATTTCTAAAATCTAAATTTCTAAAATCAAAGCTGTTTTGCTGAAAATTTTAGTTTTGGAAATTGAAATCATAAAAATAAACATGTTGTGCATTAATCCTCTTTACATTTCCTTTTTTTCTCCCTTCTAATTGGTGCAGGTGTTTTAACTATTTGTCTTTTGTTTGGTTGCTTAGAGAGTTTGTAATAACATGAAAATATACAAAACTTTGTAAATCGATATCCTTTAAGAAACCAAAAGATTGAAAATGGCTGGACAGTATCCAACATTATAAGGAAATAATTGTACAGGAAGACAAACTTAAAATAAGATTGGCCTCTGGTGAGAATTCTTTGCCGATTTAAAAAACACCTTTTATGTTTTAGCACCAGTATGCATGAGCGAGTACACCGAACAGAAAGACAATTTCGATCACTCCCAGCTAATCAGCAGAAACTACTGCCGCAGTTTCTTCTTCACTTGGACAAGATCCGGAAATGCGTTGATCATAATCAAGAAATACTACTCACCATTGTGAATGATTGCATACATATGTTTGAAAATAAAGAATATGGAGAAGATGTATGTGCAAGTTTGTTCTATTTGTTTTTATTTTAGAGTTTGACTTCTGTATTTTGAGATCTTTATCTTCCTGGATTTCATTTTTATGAAATGAAAGAGTCATTGGCTCTACTTAGAGAATGTTTTCACTTGTATGTTCAGTCATTTTATTAGGCTTAATAGAACAGTATGCCAGAAACTGGATTTGTTCACTGATTTTTTTCCCCTAAAAGTACTAAGATAATTGTGGGCATTTTGATACACTTTTCACATAGTGTTCCGCCTATTGTGGCATATGGAGTTAGTGACTTACATTTTTATCAACAACCTTCCTAGCTGTGTGAAATTAATTTCCCTTGCTAAACATTATCTTCAGAATCTTGCATCTATTGATATTCATCTTTTACTCTAAAAGATTATTTTCACTTATAAATCTCAAGGGACTGGAAGTAATAGAAACTGAAGTCCTGTTTTTGTATCCACAGGATAGATACAGTTGGGCCACTCCAGTGTGAGCCTCTCCATGCTGCTCCATCAATGACCTGGAGGGACTTTCTTTCCTCTCTTAGACGGAGAGAATGTTTGGTCTCCATAGCGGCTCAGTTCTGGTCCTCTCCTGAGTAAAGACTGCTTAATTATATGGTGGTTTCATGATTAATGGACCATACTGTATTGAGGGTAGAAGTGAGACCACCAAACTCTTTTCATTTAGAATCTCAAGCTGCACTTGAACCCCGGTCGAGTTGAAAGGCTAGTGACTTACCCTCTAAACCATCTATAAAGCCCCTTAGTAGCATGTTTATTTAATCATATTCAAGATTGATTACTTTCTGAGAAACTAATTGATTTCTGTTTTTTAAACAGGAGAATGGAAAGATTATGCCAGCATCTACATTTGACATGGATAAGTTAAAATCCACATTGAAACAGTTTGTGAGAGACTGGAGTGAAACTGGGAAAGCAGAAAGGGATGCCTGCTACCAGCCAATCATTAAAGAAATTTTAAAAAATTTTCCAAAAGAGAGATGGTAAATAGTATCTTGTTTTTAACCAGTTTCTTTAAGATATGTAAGCACTGAGTTTCTCTAAGAGACATTTCACAGTGTTGATTCATTTTTACAAGTTGCTGTGTGCCTGTATTTTTTCATGTGTGGGTGTATGCTGTTATATTTGTTCTTGGGTACTTTGTGTGAGATTGCAGTTAGTGTTTTGAATGATTATTGCTCTAGCACTATGGGAAATTACTCTATCTAGAAATTACATAATGAGAAGATTAGATTGAATGTTCATTATCAACGACGTCTTTTTTTTATAATTTGCTTTATAGCAGAGCAAAAAGCTGCAAACTATTTTATTTTTCCTCATTATGGCATATTTGTAAACAAGTGAGGGATCTATAGCTCAGAGAAGAGATTCTTAACTTTTTTATGCCATGAAAACCTTGAGCAGTCTGAAGCTCATAATTTTCTTTTTCAGAATAACATTTATAAGTGAATAAAATAACATACATAGGATTACAAAGAAACCAGTTATTTTGGAATATACTTATGAAAATACTTAAAAAGCAAATGTTATGTAACCTGCTTTTTATCATGTATCACATTAAATAAAAGTCTAGCAGGAAGTGTTAATGTACTTTGAAAATAACTGAACGGTATATGCTATTTTGAGAATCTCAGCAGCTAATGTGAAGTGAAAATATATATGATTTCTATTGGTGATACAGTTACAGGTACTTCTAAAACTACTATTGTTTGTTGTCTACATTCATAATTGACAAAAAAATAATCAGTTAAAGGTTAATGTAATGAAAATGTAATTTTTTTCCACCCCCTTATAGGTACAGTGAATTCTGTCCGTAGACCTCTTTGGTCCATGGATCCCAGGTTAGGAACCTGACTTACAGGTTATATATTTAAAGAGAACCACTGGATGGAGTTCAGTCTATTGTTTAAAAGGATCATTAGAGAGAGAGAGGCTCCTTTTCCTCATCTTCTTCCCCTCCTCATTGATTGACATCTTTAAGTTTGGATGTATCCATCCAGAAATTTCCGTACATATGTGTGTGTCCCTTCTCGCCCTCTCTTTTTTGAAAACTTTTTATTTTGAAATAACTTCAAAATTACAGATAAATTGTATGAATTGTACAAAGAGCTCCCATATATTTTTTTTTACCTAAATTCACCAATTCTTAGCATTGTACATTTGCATCTTTATTTCCTTTCCTCCTTCCCTTCCTTCCTCCTTCCCCCCTTTATGTGTTTGTCTACAGCCGTACATATTCACGATTATTATTTAAACTATTTGAGAGACCAGTTTCCATATATCATGCTTGTTTACTGCTTAATACTTGAGTTTTTTTCTTAAGAACAATGATACACTCTTACATAAGCATACAGTGCAGTTACCAGATTGAGGAAATTTAAACTTGATTACTGCTTTGTAATCAATGGTCTATATTTAAGTTTCATAAATTATCCTAATAATGTCCTTTATGACACTTATTTTTCTGTACAGTCTAGGATCCAATCCAGGATATTGTGTTATGTTTAATTCTAATGTTTTTAATCTGGAACAGTTCCTAGGCCTTTTTTTGACTTTCATGACATTAACATTTTTGAAGAATACAAGTAAGTTATTTTATAGACTCTTCCTCAGTTTGACATTGTCTGATGTTTCTTCATGATTAGATCTAGATTATATGTCCTCTCTCAAAATAATAGATAATTGATGTTGTATCCTTTTCAGGATATCAGCTTCAGAGACATGCAAAGTCTGTTAGCCCATCATTGATGATTCTAATCAAGATGTTATTTGGTTTTCCCACTGTTTAGTTACTGTTTCTCTTCTTTTTTTTAAAAAAATTAATTAATTAATTTCACCGCATTGAGTCTTCGTTGCTGAGCGCGGGCTTTCTCTAGTTGCGGCGAGCGGGGGCTACTCTTCGTTGTGGTGCGCGGGCTTCTCATTGCGGTGGCTACTCTTGTTGCAGAGCACGGGCTCTAGGCGCGCGGGCTTTAGTAGTTGTGGCGCGCAGGCTCAGTAGTTGTGGCTCATTGGCTTAGTTGCTCCTCGGCATGTGGGATCTTCCCGGACCAGAGCTCGAACTCGTGTCCCCTGCATTGGCAGGCGATTCTCAACCACTGAGCCACCAGGGAAGTCCACTGTTTCTCTTCTTGCAACCAATAAGCAATTTCTGAGGAGACACTTTGACACCATGCAATTAATATCCTGCTCCTTCTTAAACCTTCTGCCTCCTAGAATTGTCATCCATTGAATCTTACATGAACTAACCTGTGCTATGATGGTTGTGGAATGGTGATTTTCTAACTCTACAATTATCAGTCAGCATTCTGCTCTAACTATCTATTACAGGAAAGACTCATGGTTCCTATTTTATTCAATAGGTTATAATCCATTACCATTTTTTTTTTTTAATTTTCTTTTTCAAATTTCCTCAGGTTTGGCCAGCAGGAGTTCAGTCAATTGGTGCCTATGTCCTTTTGGCATGGCATGCCTCCGTCATTTTTTTGAGCACTTCCTTACTTTCTGACATAAGATATTTCAGTCCCATCTTGTATCTTCACTACCTCAGTCCTGAAATTGAGTGTTTTTCCAAGGACCTGGTTCCTTTTAATGTGGAATGGTGGGTCGAAGCCAAGATCTGGCACTAGGCATGTTCACTGTTCCTAAGATGTCATTGCTTATGGGCCTTTCAGTGGACAGAACACACACACAAACCAAACACAAGAAATAATGAGTTCATACTGATATCTTCAATTCTATTCCAACCCCATTGGGTTCATCCCTTGGCTTCCCCCATTCTTTTTTTTTTTTTAATAAATAAGCAACTATTTTTTTTTTATTAATTAATTAATTAATTAATTTATTATTTTTGGCTGTGTTGGGTCTTCGTTTCTGTGCGAGGGCTTTCTCCAGCTGCAGCAAGCGGGGGCCACTCTTCATCGCGGTGCGCGGGCCTCTCACTATCGCGGCCTCTCTTGTTGCAGAGCACAGGCTCCAGACACGCAGGCTCAGTAGTTGTGGCTCACGGGCCTAGTTGCTCCGCGGCATGTGGGATCCTCCCAGACCAGGGCTCGAACCCGTGTCCCCTGCATTGGCAGGCAGATTCTCAACCACTGCGCCACCAGGGAAGCCCTCCCCCATTCTTTAAATCTGTCTGTCTTTTTCCACAGTGAAAACCCTGGCTTCTGACAACATCAGTATATTTGTTCATTCACTCAGTCCTACAATACACACAAAATTGTTTCAGAATTGCTACCTCCATAACGTAGGAAAAACAAAACTACCCCAAAAGTTCAGGATTTGCTAGCAATTAATTATTTTGACCCCTAAATTAAGGGTTTTTAATAAAAATATTCTTCACAGTTTACTCAAATTAGCTCCCCTTCAGCCTTTGCAATCTCACTGTAGTTATATTTTTTATGTGAAATTCAGTATACTTAGGTTTATTTGTTTCTGTTTTCTTTCAGTTTTAGGGTTGCGTGTCCCTTCCCCCTATCCCATTCTTGTTGATTTTTTATTTTTTTGATTTGTGGACTAATCATCTCAACAAAACTATACAAAAAAGTGATATTCAGAAAAAATGTCATTCCTTCCCTTGTTTTTTCGATACTCCATCTCACCCCCACTCTGCCATGTAGGTGATCAATATTATTGATTTCTCATGTATCCTTCTTGTGTTTTTCTGTTTTTTTTTAATGGAAGTAAGCAGATAAGTATTTTTTTCTTTTTAAGTACCCCCTTTTTCATACACAAAATGGAGCATACTATATTTTATTTTGCTCTTTCCTTTTTCCACTTAATCCTCGATTAGCTCTGTATCAGTTCATGGAAATCTTATCAATGTTTTTTTTTTAAACAGTTTCAGAATACTTCAACCAGTCTCTTATATTTGGTTATTTAAGTAAAGTAGCTGGCAGTATCTTGCAGTTATAATGCTACAGTTAATAACCTTGTGCATGTATATTTTTGTATTGTTGGAGATGTATCTTTAGTGTAAATTCTTAGATGTGGGATTGCTGCATCTGAAAGGTAAATGTATATTGGTTGCTGTGCAACAAAATACCATAAATTTAACTGCTTAAAACAACACATATTTGTTATTTCATAATTTCTGTGGCTCAAAAGTCTGGGCGTGGCTTCACTGAGTTCTCTGTATAAGATCTTATAAGGCTGTAATCAAGATGTCTTCTGGGCTGTGTTCTCATCTAGAGGCTTGACTGTAGAAGCATTGACTTCCAAGCTCACTCAGGTTGTTGGCAGAATTTGTTTCTTTGTGGTTGTAGGCCCTGGCTCTAGTTGACTGAGGGCTAGAAGCCTACCTCAGCTCCTGGAGGCCTCTCACAGTCCCTTGTCTTGTGGGCTTTCACAAATAGCTACTTAACTTCATCAAGCCGGCAAGGAAAGTCTCTAGAGCCAGCAGGCTCTGTTACATTATAGAAGACTCAGTGGAGTCTTTTCTAATGTAACACAGTCACAGGAGTGACATCTGTTGGTTAGAAGCAAGTCATAGGTCCGGGGTACACTCAAAGGAAGGAATTATAAAAAGGCGTGAACACCAGGAGGTGGGGACCACTTTAGAGTCTGTCTGCCACAGTTATTGCCACATATCACTATAAGGGTTTGTATTGTTTTGCCTTCTACCAGCAATATATGAACGTGCCTGTTTACTCACAGCCTTGCCAAATATATTGTATTATTAAGCTTTTGAACTTTTGCCAATCTAATAGATGGGAAATTGTATCTTGGCTTAGTTTTATTTATTTATTTGTTTTTAATTTATTTATTTAATTTATTTATTTTTGGCTGTGTTGGGTCTTTGTTGCAAGCAGGCTTTCTCTAGTTGCGGTGAGCAGGGGCCACTCTTCCTTGCGGTGTGCAGGCTTCTCATTGCAGTGGCTTCTCTTGTTGCAGAGCACAGGTTCTAGGTGTGCAGGCTCAGTAGTTGTGGCATGGGAGCTTCAGTAGTTGTGGCTCTCGGGCTCTAGAGCACAGGCTCAGTAGTTGTGGCGCACAGGCTTAGTTGCTCTGCGGCATGTGGGATCTTCCCGGACCAGGGCTCAAACCCGTGTCCCCTGCATTGGCAGGTGGATTCTTAACCACTGCGCCACCAGGGAAGCCCCAAAAGTAACCATGTTAAAGGAAACAATTCAGTAGCATTAAATACATTCACAGTATTGTGCATCCATCATCTCTGTATACTTCTAAAACATTTTCGTCAACCCAGAATAAATCCCATACCCATTAAACAGTTACTCCCCATTCTCTTCACCCCATTCCCCACCTTTGTCAGCAGTGTGACTAGATGTGGTTTTCTTTGTGTTTCTCCCACTTGAGGTTGGCTTTGCTTTTGGGGGGTTGAGTAGATATATATCACCGAATCAATAATTCTTTGCTCTTATCTCTTAACATACTTCTCCTACCTTTTTCTCTATTTCTTTCTCTTATGGGATGCCAGTTACATGTATATTAAACTGTTTGCTATTGTCTCTCAGGTTTCAGGTGGCTCTTTTTCTACACTGCCCCTCCCCCTTAACTCGTTTTATATTTTAGTTTGGATAATTTCTATTGACTTTACTTGAACTTCACTGATTCTTTATTATGCCAGTCTGTTGATAAGCCCATTGAAAGACTTTAAAAAATCTGTTTTATTTAGTGAGCCTTTAACATGTAATGGATGCTGTTCCACCTTGTATGAATACTTTTATGTCTGTGTGCCATGTAGATTGTCTTTAGCTGAATAAGTATGAAAATCACCCAATGTATTTCTGCTTGTGACCAGTAGTTTTTTGGCATGCTGTGCTGTAATTATGTTCTGAACACAGTTGAAGGGATAATAGATTCGTTGTATACTTTTGATTTTTTTTTAATCACTTAAAGCTTCATAACTTTTATTCCATTGTAGATGAAGTCATGACACTACTGATGTTCAATTCTATAAATATTTCTTCAGTCAAGTGTGTAGTGTTCTGGGTGTGAGACCCAGAAATAGCTCAGTAAGCGAGTAACTTTGGATGCCCCACAATTGAATTTATCATTATTTCAGCCATGTTGTCAGACTTAAAAAAGAAAAAAAAAGACGACTGCTTATTTCTGCATGTCCAGATATCTAATGCACAAGATTCAGATGTAGAATCGGTAATAATTCACTGCCTTTTTGTGTGTGCTCTGCAGATACGATTTAGAAAGAAGTTTTTTAGTGACATGGTTTTTCTAGAAAGAAGTTTATTCTTAGGCTTCAAAGCTAGGCAGATTTCAAATAATTCAACTACAGATACTTCAGATTTCAGATTTCAAATGCTTGACATATATAGTACTCACTTGACAAGCTTTTAATTTACATTTTTATTGTCCATAGGCTTTGTTAATGCATTTTTATACTTTATTATGTCTGGATTGAAGATGATTTGTCATAGGTAAGATTGTGTGATAAGATTTGACTCTTTTTCCTTTTTTTGCATGTGTTAATCCATTGTTCGATATATGATTTGCAAATATTTTCTCCCGTTCTGTAGGCTGTTTTTACTTTCTTGATAGTGTCTTTTGATGTACAAAATTTTATAATTTGAAGTCCAGTTTATCAATTTTTTTCTTTTGTTACCTGTGCTTTTCATACCATATCCATTAAATCATTGCCAAATCCAGTGTCATGAAGATTTTCCCCAATATTCTCTTCCAAGAGTTTTATAATTTTAGTTCTTAAGCTTACGTCTTTGGTCCATTTCGAGTTAATTTTTGCATATGGTATCAGGTAAGGGTCTGACTTCATTCTTTTACATGTGAATATCCAGTTTTCCCAGCACCATTTGTTAAAAAGACTGTCTTTTCCCCCCATTGAATTGTCTTGGCACTGTCCTTGAAAATCAATTGACCATATGTGACGGTTTATTTCTGGACTCTCTATTCTATTCCATTGGTCTATGTGTCTGCCCTTTGCCAGTACCATACTATTTAAATTTCTGTAGCTTTGCAAGTTTTGAAGTCAGGAAGTGTGATTCGTACATTTTATTCTTTTTCAAGATTGTTTTGGCTATTTGGGGCTCCTTGCAATTCCATATGAATTTCAGAGTCAGTTTTTCCATTTCTGTGAAAGAGGCTATTGGAATATTGTTAGGGAGTGTGTTGAATAGGTAGATTGTTTTTGGTGTTTTGATATCTTAATAATGTTAAATCTTCCTATCCATGAATACAGGATGTCTTTCCATTTATTTAGGTGTTCTTTAATATCTTTAAGCTTTGTTTTTTAGTTTTCAGTGTACAAGTTTTCAATGTAACACCTCCTTGTTTAGATTTATTCCTAAGTTTTCAATTCTTTTAGATGTTATTGTAAATGGAATTGTTTTCTTAATTTCCTTTTCTGATTGTTCATTGCTGATGTATAGAAACAACTAACTTTTTTATGTTCATCTTGTACTCTGCAACTTTGCTTGTTTATTAGCTCTAGTAGCTTTCTTCTGGATTCTTTGGGTTTTTCTACATATAGGAGCATCTCATCTGTGAATATAGTTTTTACCTCTTCCTTTCCCATTTAAATAGCTCTGGAAGTACATAACAATACATAGCAGTGGTGAAAGGGGGCATCCATATCTAGTATTCTGATCTTAGAGGGAAAGATTTCAGTCTTTCACCATTGAGTATGATGTTAGCTCTGGGTTTTTCATAAATACTCTTTTTTATATTGAGGAATTTTCCCTGTATTCCTATTGTCCTGAGAGTTTTTGTCATGAAAGAGTGTTGCCTTTTGTCAAATACCTTTTCTGTGTCAGATGAAATGATGATGTTTTTTTCCTTTGTTCTATTAATTTTCTTCTATTCTTAAAGCCTACCTTTGTTTACTTTAATAAATGTTACAAGTTTTTTTGTTAACTTTTATCGATAGTCTTACCTTAAATATTCTACAACTATTAGAATTATAATCTAGTCTCATTATTTTTCATACTTTTTATAAATATATGTTTTCAGTTTTAGGAACTTTTATAAATATTGCTGCTTCCAAAAATATATTCTTAAAGTTCCTAGTTGGTGCACTCTCTCAATGTATATACTATTTATAAAATAATGGATAATATAGTTTGATAGCTTTTTTAAACATAAAATCCAGGTATTTCTCAAAATTCAAAATATCTTTGTTTCTGAAAAGTAGGTTGTGAGATAAGACTTTTTACTGTTGGAATATACAAAAGTTTGGGTATTTTTGGAAGGCCGAATGTCAAATGCTTAAGTCAGCATAATTTCTAGCACTTTAAACATGATTTCGTTCATACTCAGTGATCATTGAATCATGTATATTACCATGGTATCCAGTCAGCATAACAATGTTACTAAACATTTAGTACATAACAATGTACTAAAAAGGCATGTCACTGTTAAAGGTACTTACTGAACTAGCACAAGTATTATTTTACTATTATTTATCTGTTATTGTTATTATTATTATTTTAAAATTTATGTATTTTTGGCTGCATTGGGTCTTAGTTGTAGCATGTGGGATCTTTCATCGTGGCATGCAGGCTCAGTAGTTGTGGCGTGTGGGTTCTCTAGTTGTGGCGCGTGGGCACAGTAGTTGCGGTGCGTGGGCTTAGTTGCCTCACGGCATGTGGGATCTTAGTTCCCCAACCAGGGATCAAACCCGCATCCCTTGCATTGGAAGAACCACCAGGGAAGTCCCTGTTATTGTTGTTGTTATTATTATTATTATTATTATTATTATTATTATTACTGTTGAAAGATACAATGTAGACTGGTGAGAAAAGGATGAATTAACTCTTAATGTTTCTAACATTAACTCTTTATGTTTCTTTAAAATAAGTAAATAATTGAAAAAAATTTTTGAATAGGTAAAACATTTTACAGGGTTCAAAATTTTAAAGGTTTCAAAGGATATAAAGTTTCCTACCCAGCTACCCATTTCCCTTCCCTGAAAGTAGTCAATGTTATAAAAGTGGACAGAGATATATGAACTTTAAATGAAGTGCACCAAAATATCAAACTTTTTTTTTTGTCATTCTGGTACCCAATGGAAAATTTACATGTTTCTTCCTATGTCATTTGTTTTGCTTGTTAAACTTAGATTGGTTTCCTTATAATAAGATGAGCTATTAAAAAAAAACGTAAAAATAAACCTAATAAAATACAGCAAAATCTTTATCCATATTAAAGTTTTAACTTTGCCATAAAGAGTAAACTCCGAGTCCTGGAAAAGGGACATAATTATAGCCCTTCAGAATCCAGGTTGACTCTAGGTAAATCCTGGTTAAGTTTGGGTCTCAGATAAATTTTTAGGATTCTGTTTGTGCCACAGCAAGCATGTGAGAATTTTATATTTTTACACTCAGGCTGAATTTGACTTATATTTATGTCAGCTAGCCTTTGGATTGTATTCTTTTCTTTTTGAAATTTCAATAAGGCCTTTTCTAACAGCTGTCTGCAAAAATCAATATACCTAAATATGCATAAATTAACTGTACTTGTGATCATTAAAATACTTTTTCCTATGAAAGCATATTTTTCTTATCAGTTTGTCCAATTTGTTCCTGTTTAGAATTTTTAAGTGTCTGAGTTTACAAGTACAAGCAGCTTTGAAGCCACAGGTTAACATCTATATTGGGGTCTATTTTTAAATTAAGGAAATGCTGTTTTAATTGTGCTGAATGCCGAACACTTCAGTAGTTATTAGCTCAAGAATTTAGTGCTATAAAGTTTATAGTTGCTAAGGAGAGATTCTTAGGTACGAGTTCTGTTTGAAATGGGAAATCACAACCATGTAGAATCATATTCTCTTATGAATACTGAAAATTTCTGGACTGTACTTTTTAGAGCTTAATTTTATTAACCCATTCTATTTTAGAAGAATTTGAAGTGATATTTTGTTTGTGGGTGGTAAATCTATTATGCCTTTGCATTTCAGTATATGTCTAACACTTCAAGAAGACAATGATATACTATTGACTATATGGAATATATTTTTTCTTTTATATAGTTGAGCATTAGAAAAAAATATGCTGAGCTTTAAAGAAGCATTTTTTTTAAAATTAATTAATTAATTAATTTATGGCTGTGTTGGGTCTTCGTTTCTGTGTGAGGGCTTTCTCTAGTTGTGGCAAGCGGGGGCCACTCTTCATCGCGGTGCGCTGGCCTCTCACTATCGCGGCCTCTCTTGTTGCGGAGCACAGGCTCCAGACGCGCAGGCTCAGTAATTGTGGCTCACGGGCCTAGTTGCTCCGCGGCATGTGGGATCCTCCCAGACCAGGGCTCGAACCCGTGTCGCCTGCATTGGCAGGCAGATTCTCAACCACTGCGCTACCAGGGAAGCCCTAAAGAAGCATTTTTCACTTAGATTGAAATAAAGAATGTAAGTTATAATTTATAAAAGGATTTTTAAAAAAATCATATTGTTTAATCTATCAGAGATAGTAACTGTTAAGATTTACACATTTTAAAAGGATTATTTTTAGCTGTAAGAAACCATTTTAAAAGAGCAAATGGAGATTGCCAAATAATGCCAAAGTAGTTTAGTGACTGAAAATAGTCTCTTTTTTCTATCCAGAAAGTCCTCTTAGACCAAAGACAGATATATATTTCAGATTTCTTTCAAATCAAGATCTCAAGCACCTACATTCCAGGATTTCACGTGCTTATAAATCTAGAGTAATAACTCAGTGGAAAAACAATTCAAGACTATAACCTAGTAGAAAAATAGTGTAAATAGTAAACAGAAAAAGAAATACAGGATGCTTAATCTCATACAAAAATGCAAATGTAAAAACCACACTAAGATGCCATTTTCATTCATTATATTGCAAAGATTTAAAAGTTATATAACTTACTGAAGGTGTGAGGCAACATGTTGCTGATGGAAGAATAAATTAGTAAAATTTTATGGAGGGCAACTTGGTAATTTTAACAAAATTCAAATGCATATCTTTTGATCCTTGCAGTTCAGTTTTGGGAAAGCTATCCACAGAGGTACATGAGGGAAACTATTTATGCCAAGGATATTAGTTTTAATGTTATAATAACAAGAGATTGGAAACAATCTAGTTGTCCTTAATTAGCAAATTTTGATACATTATTATACAGTATTACAATGGACTGCTTATTCAGTCATAAAACAGATTAAGAAAGCTCTGTGCACTGATTGGGAAAGAAGTTCAAGATACATTAGATCAGGATTAGTAAACTTTTTCTTAAAGGGCCAGCTAGAAAATATTTTAGATTTTGAAGGCAATTTGGTCTCTGGGGACTGACTATTTAGCTCTCTTGTCATGGGAATGCAACCATAGACAATACATAAATACTGGACATGGCTGTGTTCTAATAAAACCTTATTTGCAAATACAGGTGATTGGCTAGTGGGTCATAGTTGCTGACCCCCGTATTAAATGAAAGAAGCGAAATGATGAACTAGGTATATAAACTATAACAGAGGTATGAATGAAGTATTGAAAGCATTGAGAAGTGAGTTAAAGCTTTGCCTGGGATATTTGGGAAAAGAATGACTTTATAGATACGGTGATAATTTAAACTCAGTTTCTATAGGAGCTCTAAAGATTAAGGTGAGAAAGTGTTTTCTGAAATTGAGAAGTTGTCTTGCTGATATATGGAGTTCTTTACTGGGAGTAGATAAGTAAGTTGGGACCATATTTTTGAAGGGGCTAGACACTAATTCTGATTTCTAACCCATTTTCTAGTTTGAATAAAAAGTGTTTCAACATCCAACTCTATTAAACCTTGACATTTTGCCATAGTTGCTTCAGATCTCTTTTTTCTGTATTTTTTAAAAGAAACATTACAGATACACTTGAAACTGCCCTGCAAACCATACAGAGCACATTCTTCTCTCTTTCCAGAGATAACAACTAATATAAATTTGTTATTCTAATCTTACCTTCCTACATTAGCTACTTGTCTATATACATGTACATAAAAAACATATTGTGTTCTGTGTGTTTTAAAAGATCATATAATGGTTTGTGGTGTCATTTCACAATTGTTTTTTTGCTCAGAATTGTGTTTTTATGATTTCTCTGTATGGACCAGCACTGTTCAACAGAAATACAATGCAAATTGCCTGTGTTACTTTAAATTTTCTTGTAGTCACATAAGAAGTGTATATGGAAACAGGTGAAATGAATAATATACTTTAATAACCCAGTATATCTAAAATATATTAACATATAATCAGTATACAAGATTATTAATGAGATATTTTACATTCCTTTTTTATACTAAGTCTTTGAAATCTGGTATTTATTTTATACTTGAAACACATCTCAATTAGAACTAACCACATTTTAAGTATTTAGTAGCCACAAATGAGTTGTGGCTTTTACCATGTGAATTGCTGTGATTCAAATAGAACCCAGCACTTTTGATGCTTGAAAGTTGTGCATACTCCTATCACCAGGGGTCAGCTAAGTGTCACTCTGCTGACACACCGAGAAAAAGAATTTTGTGTGTTGGAATTTGCTGATTTGCAGCTGCTATGCAAAAATCATTCCGTGTACAATAAAGGAAACTTCTTTCAAGAACAACATTTCCTGGTGGTAAAATAGTTGGAGCACAAAGGTTGGTGCAAACATGATCCACGGCCTCTTCAGACACACAGGGGCTCTCTGTCGTCTTCATTCTTGCTTGTCTGGAAAACCATTGAAACTTTCCCACTATTATCAGAGGTGTTACATTTGTAGTGAATATACTGCTTCTCCATAGTTGGGCCTTAATAACTACATAAACTTGTTTGCTTGCCAATTTTTTGCTGAGAATCTCAAGCAGGCAACATTTGATTACTGAGGCACATATTAATCATATGGCTCTATTCCCGGTTTTCTAAGTTTAAGGTCAGTTCACCATTAAGGTCTATACTTAGATTTATATGTCTCTTATTCTCCACAGAGTAGAAATGCCCTTGACTTTATAAGAACTCATACTAGAAAATGCCTTTTAGAGTGCCTTAGTTTTATACACATTGTGTTTAGAGAGACTTTCTTGTATGCTATTAATATCCCTTATATGAAGACCCAATTGGGGGGGAAAAATCTAGCTAAGAACAAAGATTTGGGGAAAAATTCTCCCATTCAGTGCTTGATTCTTGATCATTTTTTCAGTTCTTAGAGAATTTGTTTTAATGTGTCTCCTTTAATATTCCCACTAAAATCCTTTTTTTTTTTCTGTAATACAAATAATTGATAGATCTATAGTAATCTCTACTAACTCTTAAGGTAAGGCTTGATGTATTCTGTATTCCATGGCCTTATGACAGCCTTTTAATAGAGGTTTTATATAGAAACTTTCTGCCACAAGGTAGGGATAAAGAGTTCTATAGGCCTGATCAGTTTGGAAGTATTTGGTAATAGCTATCATAAAGTTAACTTTCTTTAAGTGAACAAAATAAATATTAGTACAGTTATTAACACAACTTTCCCTTAAGTTTGGCATGATTTCTAATTTCTGCATGGTAATCTTTTACTCGGATTATGAGCCGTTCAGAAATTGATTATTAGTGATTGTTTTTATAGAGATTTAAATA
The DNA here is from genome assembly GCF_028564815.1 of Eubalaena glacialis. NCBI lineage: Eukaryota > Metazoa > Chordata > Mammalia > Artiodactyla > Balaenidae > Eubalaena > Eubalaena glacialis. The sequence goes on from NC_083724.1 coordinate 46,020,793, forward strand.
CTCTATGAATTTACTTCCAGATCCTTTTACTTTCTGTTGCATTACCTTTATTTTTTTAAAAAAATCTAAGCTGAAAACAGCCACTTGTAAAAAAAACGCATGTTTTTGATTGGGCAAATGGGAACTGGGAAAAGAAAAGAGGTAGTAGTTCTGGAGAGTAAGTGTTTTGGTGGGTCTCGTGGGGAGTAGAAAAATGACAGTGGCCGGTCCTTTATACAAGGGCTAGCATAGAGTCCTACAGCTAGGAGTTTTTCAGATTCTAGTATTAAAAATATATATGTTCATGTTAGATAACTGATATAGGTAGGCCTGAACAGAATGAGAGGATGTACCCATTCTCTTTATTAAAAATTAGTGTTTGCACATACAAACATATTGCACATAATCTGGAATGAAAAGGAAACATTCTATTTTATTTTAGTGAAAACTATTATAAGGCACCTTGGCATTAGTTTGTCCATGTCAAGTATTAAAGAATATCTTACTAATCATAATAAGCCTATTTGTCAGAAATCATTTTTAACAAATTTCAGTTTATGTCTTATTGTATATATAAAATTCAGCAGTAAAACAGACTAAATAGACTTTGTTGAGATTTTTATACAAATACGTGTTCCATATATAGACATTTAAGATTGAAGGACCCTGGGCAAATTCCCTTGTTACTGTATTTGTAGACTGAATTTTCAGAAGCCCCATAGTTCTATTTGTTTCTTTTCATTTCAAAGTGGGAAATGCTAAAGGTTGTCATACGGGCTACTAGTAAAAGTCCTGTTGCCATTTGGAGCACATCAAACTTAAAGCCCATACAGTTTAAAGATAAAAAAGAATTGTTCATGGGAGTAGACTTGGAAATTGGAATTGACTTATGAGCTAAATTTGGGGAATACAGACAATAATGAAATTCCTTTTTAATTGACACAATGACAGCTGATTATACACATTTTTCTCTGGTTTTCCACAAGAACACATTTTAGTTTCCACAGGCTTATTCTGATTTGCCAGAAGTACTGAGAAAAGTCTTTGCTTTGCTAAGGCTTTTCAGTGGTCTGAAAATAGAATGACAGATGTTACAGTAAAGGAAATTTGTGGTGGTAGAATGATGCTAATAAGTGGAGAACAGTTTGATTGTGAACCTCTGGTTTGGTGTGATATGTTTGCCATCATATATGCTCAATTAGAAGGCAGTTCCCCATTTTCCCCATGAGAATATCCCAGCTCCAGATTCTTTTGCCAATTGAAATATATAAGATTTTAAGGAGAGACCTGACACATTAAAATCTGTTTGTACTTAATTTGGTTACATAAACCATTGTATTACATACAGAATTCAGAAATAAAGTTATATCTTGTTTTACTGTCTCATATGCTAAAATAATTTTGTTCAGTCTCTTTGTATGTATAGGGATCCTTTTGGAATAATTTGTCTTCCCAAGATAGGTGATAGCTACTAGGAATATGAGTGTCTTCATAAGTCTTGGATATAAGGCGACTCCTTTTTCTTCTTAAAAATAATACTTTGGGGATAAAACCCTAAAACAACAACTGAACATTTGATAATTCTTTATAGCCTTATTTCTCACTGATATTTAGAAGTATTTCTCAAATTTAAGAAGTCAGAGTCTTGAGTGAGCTTATTCTTACTAAATATCTTAAGTTTTTAGTTGTTAATATGGATTTTGTCTTTTTTTTTTTTTTCCCCTTTTCTTTGAGGGGTTGGACATAATTGCCTTATTTCATTTCAGGGATCCTTCTAAAGTAAATATTCTGGTACCTGGTGCTGGACTAGGAAGACTGGCCTGGGAAATAGCTATGCTAGGTTATGCTTGTCAAGGAAATGAATGGAGTTTTTTTATGCTCTTTTCTTCCAACTTTGTACTCAACAGGTATTTAATTTACTTTTTGCTGGAAATAGTAATTTCTCAGAATCAGATTGACTTACCTATTTTTGCAGAATTCTGAATTTGAAGATAAGTACATAGTGTTTAATTATGGTATATATCATAAATGTTTCTTATTAAAATTAAATTGCTTATACAATTACTACTTTAATTAGTTGCCTAGTTAACAGAATGTTGAACGGGATGGGTAAGTGATGTTTAAAAAGTGATTGGTACTCCATGAAACTGAAATGATTTCTCTGCAGAATTTTGGGCTAAGTATTGTCCTGGAAGGAGTATTTTCTTATTGTTCCTTAAACTTATTCACCCCTTTGTTTCTTTAGTGGAGTAAGATTATAATGTAGCAGTCATAATTTTTTTCTTAATCAAATTCTTATAAATGGCTCACATATCTGAGTTGGAAAGATCTCGCAGAACTTCTGTGGCCTCGTTTAGAAAGTAGTGGAAAAGAGTTTTTAAAGCCAGAAGAGGTGTGTTAGAGAAAAAGTAAATAGCTGCCTTGTTTAAATAATGTGTTGTCTTGGTAGCAGTATGAGTTAGGGGATAGTGAGAAGGTAAAAAGGAGAGTGTTGTACAGAATAATTAAAATAATTAGGTAACAAACAAAACCCATACCTTTTTTGAAAAAAATACTTAGACTTTTTTACTTGAGCTTGAGTCTCAGCGATATATTTTTAAAAATTTGAATGAAAATAGCACATTTATATATCTGAATTTACCTTAATTTTGTTTCTGTGTTTTAATCCGTGATTGGTTACTCATCTACATGCCTATGTGGAGTTTCAGATAACAGGGTGGAGTGTAGTGGTAACCCTTTTAAGTATTAATTATATAAGTAAATCTTCAATCAAACAGATTGTATTTTAGTGTTTAAAGTAGATTTCCCTGGTAAAATATTTAGTTAACACTGAATTTTATGCTCATATTTTGCAGATGTTCTGAAATTAATAAATATAAGCTTTATCCCTGGATTCATCAGTTTAGCAATAACCGGAGGTCAGCTGATCAGATTCGACCCATCTTTTTCCCTGATGTTGACCCCCACAGTCTTCCTCCCGGTTCTAACTTTTCTATGACAGCAGGAGATTTTCAGGAGATATACTCAGAATGCAGTAAGTCCAAAGATCACATGCTTTATTCTAAATTTAATGAGCTAATTTTATGCTAAGCCAAAGTTGTGGTCATTCATTTTGACGATAGAATATAAGGTATACTTCAACGACAATTTAGAATATTTTCAAAGTTATGTATAAGGCAGTGATGGGAAATATAAAGAAATATGAGATCCCACAATTAAGAAATGTAGAATCTGTTGGGTCTATTAATATAAGACAACATGTAAACAAAGGTTGAGTAATGAATACAATAAAGATGGAAGTAGGTTAGTGTGAGAAGTGAGCTCTTTGTGGAGAGGCTGTGACTTGAAGGATAGGGAGGAATGGCATTCAGAGGTACAAAGATATGAATGAGTAAGGTAATCGGGGATGGTAGAATAGCCTTACTGGAAGGAAAAAGGACATTTGGGGATTTAATGGGAGATACGGCTAGAGAAGTAGGTTGGTTCCAGATTGTGGATGACCTTTATAATCAGGCTATGAAGTTTGGACTTCAGCCTGGCAAAATGTTGAAGAAATTTGAGCTAGGCATTAGAGAAAGGGAGATGATAATGGGGAAAGAGGAGAGAGGGATTGGCAATAAAAGGAAGAAGAAAAATAGAAGGCTGAGGGGTCAGCAAGTTCATTCATTTGACAGGTATTTGTTGAGTACCTGCTAAGTAGCAGGCATTGCAAAGAGAGCAGTGAGCAAAGCAAAGCCCCTGTGCACAGGGAACCCATATTCTAGTTCGGAGAGAGAGGCGTTAACAAATTAATATTGTGATGAACTAAAAATAAGGCAGGGTAAAGGGGATAATGAGTGACTGGGGAGAGACTGCTGGTTTATATAGAATTCCCAGGGAAGGTCTTTCTAAAAGGGGAACTTAAAAAGAAAGATTGAGCAGAGAACCTCAAAGGAATGAAGAAACAAGCCATTCAGATATGTGGGGGAAAGTGTTGCAGAGGGAATGGCAAAGGAAAGAAGATTAGGGGGTGGGAAGGACGCTTGTTCTGCTCAAGAAGAGTAAGAGGGTCAGTTTGGCTGGGGTGTGATAAGCAGTGGGCAAATGATGGGAGATCAGGTTGGAGTGGGTTTGGTGAGGCTGACTCGTAGGCCACAGCGAAGACTTTGAATTGTGCTCTGAGAGAAATGGGAGGCCTTGGAGAGATTAGAGCAGGAGAGGAATAAGATAGTAAAGTTTTTGTTTATTTTTCCCTGAACGCTGACCTTGGGAAAACCTGCACTCTGAAGGTAGGAGAGAAATAGAAGGTGTTAGGTGCTGGGGGTAAGTTAGGGAGCAGGGTCTCAAAATAGGAGTGAAATAATGGAAAACATTGCTTTGTCAAGTAAAAGTAACTTTCTTCTGGAGCAGGTTTGAAAGAGGAGATGGTGAAGGTAATCCACAGTTGGATCAAGTGCCTTATTTGTACAGACAGCCACCTTCAATGCAGTCTCTTCTGTCTCTGTGCCAGGCCACAGCCTCCAAAAGGCAAACAGAGCTCTCTGCTGGGTTCCCACCCACTGCTGCTGACTGCCCCCATCCCCCTTTTCAACTGGCAGTTCTCCCAAGTACTGGTGGATGCTTATGTATTTTGATGCCATTCATTTCTCAATTGGCAGCAAATGCATGCAGTCTTTTTGAAACCTTCCAGAATTGGTAGCTAACACTGGTTTAAATCACAACTTAAAATTCAAATATTATTTCATCTAAACTGATTTTAAATGAAGGCTAGAAGTTGAAAAGATTATAAACAAAACTCTTATAAATATTATTTGGTAAAGATATAGTGATATAGGTTATCAAAATTGATTTCCAAATTGATTACCTTATCAAATTAGTAATAAAAGCTTTTATGAATTACAAAGTATCTCATAAATGATTATTTGGTAGCCTTGATTTTAGTAGTTGATTGGAAGAGTTTAGCTTCTATACCCCTGCAGTTAAATGAAATATTCATAGTCTGTAAAGAGGTAACTGGTACCTTTATAGAATTCATTAAAAGAAAGGCAAAATAATATAACATGTAGTAATTTGATTTTCCTTGAATAGGTACCTGGGACTGTATTGCTACCTGTTTCTTCATAGACACAGCTCACAATGTAATTGATTATATTGACACAATATGGAAAATACTCAAACCAGGTGGAATTTGGATAAATCTAGGTAAGTTCCTCAGTATTTATTAGAATTTACACATTAATCTGAGTACTTAGAGCTGTTCTGCATTTGGTAACTTCCCAGTACTAAATGTTCACGGAAGTTGTAATTATGTCATACATGTTTTAAAACCTCCGCAGTTTCCTCTAGACTGCATTCTAGTTAGTGGTACAGCTCCTCCAATCATAGTTAGTTCCTCCAAAAGCAGTAGAACCCCCAAAATTTGTATATTCATACTAGGTCAGTCTCACAGCAGTCATAATTTCAAAGAGGTACTAACTATTAACTTGATTATAATCGTTCCCTCATCTTCCCCACCCTCCATTCCATGGAGACAGCGCTTCCTTTAAGAAGGAAGTGTTCTTTTTTTATTTCTGTAATGAAACATTTGAGGGAAAGCACTTAATCTCTCCCATGGAAGCCTCCTCCCCAGTACATATACATACTAGGAAAAGAGTAGGTATGATAACTTATGTTACTACCTTGAGTTTAAGAAAGGGTAGAAATATAATTTAATTTATGCAAAAAACTTTTTACTGCATCCTATTGCCACGTGCTAGAAATCAAATAATGAGTATGACATGGTCCTTCCCATCCAGAGTCTAAGGGAAATTGCCAATTTTATCCTCTTCCTTTAAAATAAAGGGAGAATAATGATAATCAAGGTAAATATACTTGTCTTTTTTAGTAGGATATATAATCCATACTAAGAAAGACTTTATATTATGTAAAAGTCAGATAAACATTGTTTGAGTCCTTGGTGTCTTCAGTATTGGTGTAGTTTTGTTGGTGGGTTCTGTTACGTGCTCTCTTTAATGATTTGACTTTACCAGAGCATTAGCCAGTAGGACTAAGCCTACAGGTAGTAGTAGGTCTTTTCCAGACTTCTCTTTAGAAGTCCATAGGAAAGATGAGAGCAGCTGTAAACTGTAGCCATGATATGAAGCAAGTATCTCTAACCTTGGGTCTTCCGTAAAAGAAAAGTATTCTTTTTCCTGAGGAATAATTGAAAGATAACATTACCTACTGGGTATTTGCTCCCTGTGGGTTAGGCATTATGTTAGCCACTTAAAAATACCTTGTTTAGTCTCAAAACAACCCTATGTTGAAATGGGATTATTGCTATTTTATAATTGAAGAAACTGAATCTTGGGTTAAGTAACTAGCAGAAAGGTTGTGGAGCTTATATATGGCAGAGACAGGCTGACAGCCCCCATCCAACCCCTTGAAAGCCTAATCAGCTACCTCTGCAGGCTTGTGCTGGGTCAGTCTATAACTTAGCATTATTCTGACTGTGCAGTCATTTGGGGGTTGGGGGTTTGTCCTGTACACTGTAGGATGGTTGACAGCATCCCTGGCTTGTACCTACTAGATTCCAGTAGTAGTTCCCCAGTTGTGACAGCCAAAAATGCAAAACTACCCTTGATCAAAAACCATTGCTCTAGCCTTGTGCTAATGCCTTAGTCCAGGCCCTCATCATTGCTTGCCTGGATTAATGCAGTCGTTTTCTTAAGAGTATCCCTGCTTTCAAGTTATCTTCAACCCTCTACACCTCTTTCAGTTCTCCATTTACCACCAGAGTGATCTTCCCAACGTGCACATCTATCCCTGTCAGACTCCCTGCATAAAAGTCTAACTTTGTTGGTAACCTAAACTCTTCTGGATGTATAGTGCCCTTTGTGATCTTTCTTCTGTCTTGTGTCTCAGCTTCATTTTTTTTTTTTTTTTTTTTTTACTGCCCCTGCCCTGACCTCAAGTGCTAGTCCTCTGGCCTAGAAAGCGCTTTCTTTTTCTTCTCTGTTTTCATTTGGCTCTGCCCTATGTGCTCTTTAACACTCAGCTCAGGAGATCCTTTCAGATTGGGTTAAATATCCTGTATTTCTCTTTTATATTCTCACAGAATCTGTCAGTAGCATTTAACATATTGTGGTATAGTCATCTTTTTGTTTCCCCTACTAGTCTTCAAGCTTGATGAGGGCAGGAATCTAATGCCTCTTCCTCACTTGGAGTGAATATTTAGCAACTGTTATGTGTATGAATGGATGTATTGTTTCAGAATTTGAAATCAGGATCAAAGTAATGTTAAGATGCCACAGAAGTTTGCTGCCAAGGGACTTAATAAAATGGCATTTATATTGGTAAATTCATAACATTCCTATGGTTTCGGCTTCAGCCATGTGGACTTGGAAAATTAGTTTTATCTGTAAACTGAGAGTGTGTCCCCAGCCCCTCGGGGACAGTTTCACCCTAATCATGCTTACATAGACCAGAATGTCAACATATTCATATGTAATGAGAGAGGTAACTGCTAGCCATTCTGGAATACTAAAAAGTTACATTGGAAGTTAAATTGTAATGAAAAATTTGTGACATTATATGAGATTAGAGTTGGGAATATTATTAATTTATAAAATGCTTTAAGGGGTATTTAAGGTATTCACATTAATGTTTCCTAGGTTCGGGAAAACTAGTGAGCTTTTCAAGGGAACGCTTATGCATATGTCCTTTGGGAAAGGCTCTGATCTGGCAAAATGCAGAAGAATGCCTGTGCATCCTGTGCAACTGTTTTTTAGTTTTTCATGGTGATCAGTACCCCTTAAATGCATTTATATGGAATTTATTTCTTAAAGTGGGGGTGTAGGTGTGAGTGTCTGTGCCCATGCACTGATACATTTATAGTTGGATAGCAGAGGGCAGGCAATTAGCAAATTGAATCTAACTTCATCTGGAAGAATAAACAGGTTAAAAAGTACCAAAGGAGGTCTTTGTAAAGCGTAATGAGAAATGGAGCCTATCAGATTTGAAAGCACTGTAAACCTACAGAATTTTTAAAAACATGAGCGATTTCCTATAAAAGGTGGATGATTGAACACATACATTATCTCCTCACTGAGATCTTGTTACAGTTTATAAAAAGGTATAAAACACATGAACAAAGAATGGCAGGGATGTCATCAGGGGACAAAAGAATGTAACAGTATTTCAGAAGATGGGGTAGGTGGATAAGTTGTGCAAAGAGACCAACGTGAATAGAGCCGGTTGACCTGGAATAACCCTGGAAAATGAGGCACCAAATGAAAACAACATAAGTTGAAAATCTATGTTTAGGAAACAGTTGACCTCTTATGTAACCAAGATGCCTACCTTATGCCCCCTTCCAGTCCATGCTCAGGCAGGAGACCAGAAGTTTAATTCCCTGGAAAAAGTAAATGGAAAAGGAGCAGAATTTATGAAAGCATGGCCTAGTAGAGAGTGAGTGTGAAATGTAGGACAGAAAAGAAGAGGATTAATTAAAAGTCTGCATTGGAAAATGATCAGGCAGTGACCACCAGTTCACCCTACTCCTACTCCCAACACCTCCTTACCCTGCCTATAAAACTTTTTGCTGGGGTTTGAGTGCCAGCTGTCTGTTTTGCACAGATGCAAGCCATGTTTCTTTAAGTGGGCATGTCAGTATAGCTACATGAGCTTTTTTTTTTTTTTTTTTTTTTTTTTTAAATTTATTTATTTATTTTTGGCTGCATTGGGTCTTCATTGCTGCACGCAGGCTTTCTCTAGTTGTGGCCAACCGGGGGCTACTCTTCGTTGCAGTGTGCGGGCTTCTCATTGCGGTGGCTTCTCTTGTGGAGCATGGGCTAGAGGTGCGTGGGCTTCAGTAGTTTTGGCATGCAGGCTCAGTAGTTGTGGCTCGCGGGCTCTAAAGTGCAGGTTCAGTAGTTGCAGTGCACAGGCTTAGTTGCTCCGCGGCATGTGGCATCTTCCTGGACCAGGGCTCAAACCCATGTCACCTGCATTGGCAGGTGGATTTTTAACCACTGCACCACCAGGGAAGTCCTACACCAGCTTTTAATAATCGTATGGTGGATCTTTTTCTCTTAAATCCTTTCTGTATCTTTATGTTTTAGATGCGTCTCTTATACACAGCATACAGTTAAATTTTCTTTCACTATCCAATCTAATAATCTCTGTCTCTTAACTGGAACTTTTAGAACCTTAAGGATATAAATGGTTTAAATCAACTTATCCCAGATTTGGTAAATGGGATCTCCTTCAAGCTGGCTCCTGTGTCCTTTTGACATATCCCTGTCATTTTTTGAGCACCTCCTTTCTGGCATAACCAGGTATACCAGGCCCATCTTATACTTTTTCTGCCTGAGATCCCTGAAATCAGTCATTTTTTCCAAGGATTCCTGGTTCCTTTTAGTGGGGAATGGTATGTAGAAATGAAAATCTGGATTCTACCTCCGTGATGCTATTGCTTCTAGACCTTTTTAGAAGTATATGTTTGTACCCTTCTATGTCTATAGACACAGTTCATGTTTATAGATCATGAGTTTATGCTGGTACTTTTAGTTCCCAAGCAACACTAGGTATAGAGTACAAGGTTGGCATATAGCTTTCAATACATGGAAGATATCATTCCAGTGGCTTCTAGCTTCCATTTTTGCTGTTGAGACTTTAGCTATTTTAACTGTTGCTTCTTTAAGTAATCAGTTTTGTTTTTAAGATTTTTCACTTTGTAGTTTTTTCAGGTTCAATATTATATCTAGTTGTGAATTTTTCTTTTTAAAAACTATACAGTTTATTGGGCTACCTGAGTCTGTAAATTTTTTCATCAGTTCTGAAAAATCTTAGCTTAAAAAAGGGTCTCCACTTGCCAATATGAGACAAGCGTAGCATCAAAATAAGTAATAACATGTATTATTTCTATTATTATTTCATAAACCTCCTCTCCCTCATTCGTTTTCTCTCCTGGAAATGCAGTCAAATGTATTTTAGACCTTCTCACTCTAGCTTTCACTTCTCTTTACTTGGTATTTTTTTGTCTCTCTGTTCTGCATTCTGGATAATTTATTCTGACCTGTCCTCCCATTCACAAATTCTCTCTTTCACTGTGTCTAACATCTGTTTTATTTCTATTAGGTGGGGTTTTTTTGTTTGTTTGTGTGTTTTGGTCTGCGATGTCATTTAAGAATCTTCTATTCTCTGAATATATTTTCAAGATAGTCTTTTATTTCTTTGAAAATACTGAGTGTATTTTGTCCAGTAATTGTAATATCTCAAGTCTTTGCAGGTCAGTCTCTGCTTTCTCCTGTTCCTGCCGGTTCTTGTTTATGGTTCTTTGTTTCCCTGGGCTGTGGACCTTAACCATTTATTTATTGCTCATTGCCCTTGAGAAGTCACTTTTGGAGATTTCTGGAGACCTACATTAAAGGGTTTTTTCTCCAGAGGAACGTGCATTTGCTTCTGGGAGAAGATTGGAACATTATCAGATAAACAACAGAATATTAAATTCTAAATTAAATTAAAATTAAATATTAAACTGAAACCTGGACTTGAGATTCATTGGACCACTCATGTTATGTAAAATTAGGCTGAAAATCTACCCTAGGGTTAAAGCATGATTTACAATATCTCTCTGAAATTATTTTTTTTCTCTTTTTTTCCCCTTGTTTAGTAAGCACTAGGTCAGCTTTTCTTGCAACCCCCTTCTCCCCCAACCCCCAGGTTAAAGGATAGAGTTCAATTTACTTATTTCTTACCTTAAAGATAGCCCATAAGACAAAGTGAGAGAGTGGCATGGACATATATACACTACCAAATGTAAAATAGATAGCTAGTGGGAAGCAGCCACATAGCACAGGGAGATCAGCTCGGTGCTTTGTGACCACCTAGAGGGGTGGGATAGGGAGGGTGAGAGAGAGATGCAAGAGGGAGGGGATATGGGGATATATGTATACGTATAGCTGATTCACTTTGTTATACAGCAGAAACTAGCACACCATTATAAAGCAATTATACTCCAATAAAGATGTTTAAAAAAAAATTAAAAAAAAAAAAAAGCAGAAGATAGCCTGTAAGATTCCAAATATAATGTTGGGTGATCTGTCAGACCTACCTTGGGTAGGCTCAGAGTTTTGTCTTTTTATCACCCTGGCCAAAAGAGTTTGTTAAATTGCAGGTCCATTTCATATGGATAGTCAAATACCCTCAGGGTAAAAATGGCATCTAGCTTTACCTCTGGTGAATCCTCTGGGCTCCTGGTAGTTTCTTAGTAACTTGCCATGTATTCTATATTTTTAAATTTAAAAAAATAAATTATATACGCCAATTTTAGTTGTTTTCAGTAGAAGCATTGGTCTGAATAACCTAACCTGCCTTTACAGGAAGCAGAAGTTCCTTTATATGTTTTTGTATTTTTGCAATGAGCTCTATTTTTTTAATTAGAAAAAAATTGGAAAGGGAAAAAAGGTTAAAGGTCTTTAAGAGAAACCTACCCAGAAGTGAAATAGACAGACAACATAAATGTATAAGTTATAAAAGAGTAAATGTAAATGACCTATATACAGGGGGAAAAAATGTTCGCCTTCATTGCTAATCAAATAAATATACATGAGATGCCATTTTTCACGTATCATATTGGGTAGATTTTAAAATTTTTTGCTTGATGTTTAGATAAGGTACAGTGAGATAGGGTATGCTTATGTACTGCTAGTGGGAGTATAGTAATAAAACTTTATTCAGGAAGAAAACAATTTGATAATGTATGATAAAATCTTAACAATTCATACACTGGTCAGGGTTTGGCAAACTATAGCCCACAGGCCATATCTGGCCAGCCGCCTATTTATGGCCCACCAGCTAAGAGTATTTTTTACATTTTTTAAAGGGTTGGGGTAGGGGGACACACAAATAAGAATGTGTGATTGAGATTGTATGTGGTCCACAAAGCCTCAAATATTTGCCTTGCCATCTAACCTATTACATAATTGCATTCAGTATTACGTACATGTGTTAGGTTAATTATACTTGTAGAAGTCTGTCAGAGCGAAATAATTAGATATGGGTGAAGACTAAAGACCAATTAATGGACATACTCACTGAGCGAAAACTTATACTGAACCTACATTTCTAACAGTAATGGAATGGATAAATAGTCATAGGATAGCCACATAGTAAAACCATTCTCCAGAAATAATCAATAAAATAGGGAAATGTTCCTAATGAAGTGTAAGATGCAAAACTATATACGTAATATCTCATGCTAATGCATCAGGGAAAGACTGCAAGGAGATACATTAAGTTTTCAAGTGGTTATCTGTGAGTGTTAGGATTACTCATGGGTTTGATTTTATTTTTATGATATTTCATGTTATTTTAGCTTTCTCTTATTGAGCTTGCTTTATACTTATGGTCAAGGAAAAAATATTTCTTTGCTTCTTCTGTTATTTCCGTTAAAAAATGTGAAGAGACACGCGAGTTGAGAAAATAAAGAACTCCTTGAGGAGTGTGGCAATGTTTTATTCATCTTTATATATCCAGTGCCAGGTATTTGCTAGGTGCTTGGTAAACATTCATTTAAAGAATGAGCGACCAGGTAATAAATGTGAAAAACTGCTCAGCCTCAAGGAAATGCAGATGAAATCGTGTCTGGCCTATCATTTTCCTCTTGCCAAATTAGCAAATACTTAGTTTAATAAAAATACTTACTGTGTTTTTTCTTTTTAAGTTAGATTTGGGGGGGGTGTAGTTGACATATAATAAATTCACCCTTTTTTTTTTTAAGTGTACAGTTTGATGTATTTTGAAAGCTGGATAATCATGTAACTGTTACCTCTGTCAAGATAGGGAACATTTCTATCATCCCCAAAAGGTCTCTTGTGCCCCTTGGTAGGCAGTTCTCTCATCCTTAATACCTGGCAGTTCTCTGTTTTATGTTACTATAGTTCTCCCTTTTCCAGAATACCATATAAATAGAATCATACAGTAAGTTGCTTTTTGTGTCTGGCTTTCTTCGCTTAGCATAATGCTTTTGAAATTCATCCATTTTGTTGCATATACCAGTAGCTTTTTTCTTTTTAATTGCTGAGTAATATTTCATTGTATGGATATACTACATTCTGTTTATTCTTTCACTGGTTGATGGACATTCGGGTTGTTCCCAAATTATTATGATTATGAATAAAGTTGCTATAAACACTTGAGTACAAATCTTTATGTAGCCACAAGTTTTCATTTCTCTTGGATAAGTACCTACTGGTGGAATTACTGGGTCATATGTGGTGCATGTATGTAAAACTTTACAAGAAACTGCCAACCAGTTTTCCAGAGTGACTGTACCATTGCATTCCCACCACTTCCTAAAGTAAGGTGTTAAAACAAGTACTTACCATTGCAGTTGTGAGTGAAAACTGTTATATCTCCTTTGGAAAGCATTTTGGCAGTTTGAATCAAGTCAGTAAAAATGTTTATTCTCTTTGTTTTATTTTATTTATTTATTTAATAAATTTAGTTTTGGCTACGTTGGGTCTTCGTTGCTACGCGTGGGCTTTCTCTAGTTGCGGTGAGCAGGGGCTACTCTTCATTGCAGTGCACAGGCTTCTCATTGCGGTGGCCTCTCTTGTTGCGGAGCACGGGCTCTAGGCACGTGGGCTTCAGTAGTTGTGGCACACAGGCTCAGTAGTTGTGGCTCGCGGACTCTAGAGTGCAAGCTTAGTAGTTGTGGCGCACGGTCTTAGTTGCTCCGCGGCATGTGGGATCTTCCCAGACCAGGGATCGAACCGTGTCCCCTGCATTGGCAGGCAGATTCTTAACCACTGCGCCCCCAGGGAAGCCCTGTTTATTCTCTTTGACCTGGAAATTTCATTTCAAGGAATGTCTTTGTAAGGAAGAATCTGAAATATACACAGAGTTATTTGTTGAAGTACCATTTGTAATAGGAGACTGAAAAATACAGCACAGTTGTAATGGTTGTCTTTGGGTGGTAAAGTTACAGATGCTTAACTGTACATTCAGTGCTATGCTGGGCGTTATGTTGGATTCAAAAGAAACTTAAGACGTATAGCTTGTAATGGAATACAACATAAGTAGAAGTAAAATCTGGCCTAGGAATGTGTTTATGTAGATATAATAAAACAGTATTGTTGGAGGTTCTTAAAATAATAGAGAAGGAACACCATATGCTTTAGAGCTGGAAAGACTTTGCTATGAGGCTCTGCGTTCTTTAATAAAAGGTTTCAAAAGCTTTGGGATGATCTTGGATACAATAGGTGCTCAGTAAATGGTAGCATCTTTCATTTTTACTAGTACTAATCCAGCTAAAACGAATTGAAGCTTGATAGAGTGAGTAGTTTGGTGGGGAGTCATTGTTATCTTTTGAAAAGAGCACTAATATATAAATTATAGTTATTTTTTTCTAGTGGTTTATGTACAATAAAAAAGAGAAGAAGAAAAACCTTTTAACCCTAAGTAAGTATGTTCCACAGAGTGTTGAGCAGTTTGGGAGCAGAAACTTTGTCTTGTTTGTTACTTTTATCTCTTGTGATTATTAGCACATGGTATGAGCAGTGGGGATGGGGTGTGGGTGGTGAGTTGGTCTCAGGATTTATAAGTAACCCAATGAAAGGTACAGAGACGATTGTCTAGATTAATCTTTTAGTATAACTTTGGAATGATAATGTTACCTGGATAAAGCTGATAGATCGGGCAAAATGTGAGACTAAAAGATTGGAAAATTTGGTTTGAGTCAGGTGATAGTTCCTTGGATATCTGGAGTGAGAGAATAGTAAAGGGGGAATGTCATTTTACGAAGTTGTAATAGCTTTGATGAGCTTAGTGCCTACTATATGCCAGGTGTGTTATCTCACGTTAAAGTCATGTTACAGATGGGGCAGAGTTAGTGACTTGTTCATAGGCACACAATTAGTTGGTGTTAGAGCTGGGATATGAACTGTGCACTTAAAAAGCCAGCACAAGGTGGTCAAGTGGTTAGGACTCAGTGCTTTAACTGTGGTAGCCCGGGTTCAATCCCTGGTCAGGGAACTAAGATCCTGCAAGCCACGAGGTGCTGCCAAAAAAGAAGGGAAAAAAAAAAAAAAAAAGCCAGCTCTCGTATCACCTTTTCCTTCTAGGAAGCCCAGCCTATAACTCTCCAACCCCCCTTACCCCAGCATTTTTCCTTCCCAGTCTGGCTTGAGGACTCTTCTCTGTTTTCACGCGATACTCAGTTTGTAACTGCAGTTTTGCATTTACTTATGGAATTATAATTACAGTATACCCTTGCATTTTGGGGACTTGGTATTCTGTGATTCAGCTACTCCTTCAGGACCTTAAGAGTTACAGGTGTAAGGCCCATGATGTGGAGAATCACAGTGCAAGGCGGTTATACCAGAGGGTCTCGATCCCCATGAATGTAGGCCCAGCACTCAAATGGCAGTTACTTGGCCAAAGTTTCAGTGGTCTAGATACTTGTCCTTGGCAAATGTAATGGTTCTTTACTTCTCCTTTTTACGTTTCATCCTCTACCCAACTTATTTCTCAACTTGGAGTTCAGTTTAAACGGCTACTAGTGCATGTTTATATTTAAGTAGTTCATTCATAGTATCTTTAAACCATAGGTCCTCTGCTATACCACTTTGAAAATTTGGCAAATGAACTTTCCATAGAATTGAGCTATGAGGATATAAAAAACGTTGTCCTGCAGTATGGATTCCAGGTAGAGGTAAGGATGGAATGAAGTATTGCCAAAATTTAACTTCCAAAGCACTTAAACAGGAATGGTGATGTTATGGCAGTTACTGGCTTTACCTCTTAACCTTTGTTTTCTCACCCATAAAGTGAAAATAATAATACTTAGCTTTTAGAACTATAAGGATTTGAGATAATGTGTATGTAAATGGAAAACTGTAATCTCTGGTGTAATCACCTTTCAATAAGTGGTAGCTGACCATTATAATATTGGCCTTTGTAGACTGAAAAATACCAGGTAGACAGGGTGGGAGGGCAGGTGTAAGAGGGATATTGTTTACTGTATGTACTTTTGTACTGTTCAGTCTTTCCTTATCATGTGATTATAAGGTTTCATGATACTTTGACTATTGTGTTTTAGTTGTATGTTTATTTAGAAGCATTTGATTCATTTAAAAAGTAAACAACAGGTTTGTTCTTAAAGATAAAGAAAAGCAACATATTATAGTAGTTTAGAGTTCAAGCTTTGGAATTAGACTTCTTGAGTGTGAATTCCAGTTCCACCACTTATTAGTGGTGTGACCTTGAGCAAAACTGTTGTTGGTAAAGTGGGATTACTAATAGTGCCAATCTTAGGGGGTACTTGTGTGTAATAAATGAATTAATATACAGAATATGTTTAAAATAGCACCATGGTTGTCATCATCATCATCATTATGATTATTGTTTGCATTTCAGGTGGAAAAAGAATCTGTCTTGTCAACATATACTGTGAATGATCTCTCCATGATGAAGTACTACTATGAATGTGTCTTGTTTGTGGTCCGTAAACCACAGTAATGGTCTCAAGTGGTATCACAAGGAAAAAAGTTTAATAATAGCAGATGCTGAAATAAACAACTCAAAGTCAACTATCACAATGACAGGACACAATCTCAAGTGGTATCACAAGGAAAAAAGCTTAATAATAGCAGATGCTGAAATAAACAACTCAAAGTCAACTATCACAATGACAGGACACAACCTCAAGTCAGTGGTGCCTTCTTATTCCTAACAGAATTAAGAAATAGCGTCTATTTTCTTAATATGTCTATTGCTTTTTCAGAAACATACTATGCCATGCATATTTGTACTACACAAGTAAAAATGGAGGAAATGTCTTCAAGTATACATTTTCCTTGAAGTCCAGAATTGTCTTTCAGTAGAAAAAACTTTATCTCCAGTGTCTTCATGAAGCTGTCCATTGCAAGTCTGCCATATGAATGACTAATAGTATTGAAGTCCATAATAATCTCCTTTTTTGTTCTTTTGTATGCATTGCACATGTTATTTTTAAAAGAGTCTAAGGATCCTCTGTCACTTTCAACATCTGGAATTGGGAATTTTGTTTACTTTGGACCTAAGGAATCTATACATAAAATGTGCATCTATTCTTTTATCATTCAGATTATTTGATTTTATTTTCTAGCTCAGCTGAATTTATAGTTAGCATCAAACATTTCATTTTTATGAAATGCTGAATTCATAGGATCACAGGCCAGTAAAATGCATTTTAAATAACTGAGAAATTAAGTCTTTTGGCCACACTAAATTGAACGCTTTTTGAAAGCATACTCATCATGGATCACTCTGAAATGTATGAGATCACACCATTCTAAGTGAGGCACAAAAGCCTTTATTAAAGGTACTGCTCGGAAACTAGGGACATAAGAATAAAATCTGCCCATTTGAAATGTATGATTTCAAACTATAAATGAATACAGAGTTTGTCAGTGAGATGTTTACAATAATGTCTTTTCTTTAGGTTACATGAATTACAAAAGCAAGCACTTTTTTTCCGTTAAAACAATTATATACTAGTAAAAACTGTCATGATAGTATTAATGTGGAGAAATTTTGATTATGAAATTTGGGGATACATTACTGCCCATGGTCTGTGTCTTTGATATTGTAAGAAGCAGCCATTAATATAATTTCAGATTAATACCAATTTTGTTCCCTGATAGCTGTAGCTAAAACAGTATATATGCTGCTTTAAATTTCTACCTCTAGTGGATCTTTTATTGGAGGGAGTTTTCCTTTGTATTTTTTTAATGTTTATTATCCTGTTTTCCAGTAGCTTGATAAGTAGAGATGACTAATTTAACCTTTTCTTGGAGAAAAGGAAGTAATATTGAATATTTTCACAGATGATTGTGATGACATTAAGTGACCTCTGTGGCAGTTTGGATTAGATAGACTTAATCTCAATAATGTGCTGGTAGCATAAATGTCATGTTTTCATAGGAAAACTTACTTAGAAATCTTTAGACCTTTACTGTCAGTTAGGTGCGGGGGAGTCACTACGCGATTTGGCATCTTACCAGTAGGACCTTTTCTGCATACGCTACAGGAGCTCCTGTGGCCTTCATGCCCATGATGCAGTGAAGGATTCCGTGAAGTTAATTTGATTTGTCAAGTTATGGACACTTGTATGTAACCTGTTGAGTGTTTCTGAAAAACTGTTTCTCTTTTTTGTGTTCCTCAATACTTGGCAGATATTCACTTAGTGGGAATTCTCCTTACCTACCACATGGATGAACTTGAAATTAATTGCAAGGGGAAAAACACCCCAAATTTATTATTTTCTTTTAAAGAAAGAAACTTAAAAGGAGCATAAGTATTTTTAAAAAGCCATTGAAAGGAAAGGAATCATGCTGTTTGTAATTTAGAAATGCTTTTTATTCACTGATTAATATTCACTTTTTTACAACTTGTATCAAAACAAACGATCTTGGTTTTCTCATAGAGGGAAAAACAAGTTGACACCAATGGGTTGGCATTATTACTTAAAATTTTTGCTATCAGGTTTTATTCTTTAATAATGTTACTTATATTTCTAAATTATAGCTTATATTTTAGTTAACTCTGAAATCAGTTATTTCATTTGTTTCTAATTTCTCCCTCATGTTATGAATACTGTTTTTTAAACGTACTTCACAAATTTGCGTCACTCTTTTTCTTATAGCTTTTGTAGTTAATCTAAACTTGAAAATTGTGGTATCAATCAATGATAGAGGTGTCACTGGAGGATTTAATTTTGTATTTCTTATGTGTAGAAATAGCTACTAAAGTGTGTAAGCCTTAAAGTTTAAAACATTTTTCTTAAATAACTCTATACACAAATGTTTTCATTCATTTTCATCAAGTGGGAGGAGATAGGTCATTGTGCTTGCTTTTGTTGTTTTTTTTAAAATTTCCATAATCTGAAGCAGTGCAGGCTAGGGTATATTAACCAAGTGAGCAAGATGGGATATGTAAAATATAAAGAGAAGCTGTATAAATCACAGTATAAAATTATGAAGTTTGGGAATTGTAAAATGTACTGTATTTATATGTAACTCTCATTCTAAAAATTGCCACAAAGGCTGAATCGGAAGCTTCATGTCTGCATGAAATTTCCTATATTTTTAATGTGTATGATGGACTTAATTTTTCTTGAATATTAAAGTCTGCCAATTGCTATGAAACAATATTTGCTTGGTTGTTTCCATCTAAATTACTCATAACCATAGACATGGGAATTTTAATTAATTGAACACATAATACTTTTGAACCCTTGGATTAGCCTATTTTTATATGCATCTAATATGATTACTTGGTTTCTGAGTATGCTAGGCCTTATGCTAATTAATCTTGGTCTTTGGTTTTGTTAAATAATCAAACAAGAATTGTAAAGGAACCAGTAGAAGAAAATTCCAGGACCAGCCATTAGTAGGATGAGCACTTAACTTGCACTTAGATACTTTTCCTGAATTATTATTTGTGATCTTGGGCAAGGTGCTCCGAGTTTGTTTCCTCATCTATAAGAGAGGATTGATACCACCTATTTCAGTGGGCTTTTATGAGGTCGTATGTGCTATCTGTGAAATATTATACAGGTGTACCTCATTTTACTGCACTTTGCAAATAGTGCATTTTTTACAAATCAAAGGTTTGTGATAACCCTTGTGTTGAGCAAGTCTGTCGGCACCATTTTTCCAACAGTATTTGCTCATTTCCTGTCTTTGTGTCACATTTTGGTAATTCTTGCAATATTTCAAACTTTTCCATTATTGTATTTGTTATGGTCATCTGTGAACAGTGATCTTTGATGTTACCATTGCAAAGAGATTATGACTTGCTGAAGGTTCAGATGATGGTAGCATTTTTAGCAATAGGTATTTTTAAATTAGGGTATGTGCATTTTTTTAAGACATAATGCTACTGCACACTTAATAAACGACAGTATAAACATAACTTTCAGATGTCCTGGGAAACCAGAATATTTGTGTGACTCACTTTATTGCGATATTAGCTTTATTGCAATGGTCTGGAACCGAGTCTGCAATGTCTCTGAGGTATGCCTGTATGTGAATATGTGAAAGCACATGGTGGACAAGTAAATGTGATTTCAATCTGTGTTGACTGTTGTATAGTGATAGAAAAAGATGTATAGTGATAGAAAAAGATGAAGATTGGTAACAGGACATTACTTTTAATATTTATGGTGACCCTTTGAAAACAGTTTCAGTGCAATCTTAGGGAAAAAAATCAAAGATGACGGGTATAAGTATAGATTCCAAAAGCTTGGTGGGAAGTGTAAAGAAATATAATAGTAGGTAATGGGAGAGAGGGCACAAGTAAAATTTAATGGAGGTTTACCCTCACTTTTACAAACATGCTAGTAGTACATGCCTCATATATATGTTTATTTCTCTTCAGTAGCTGTTTAGAAGTGGGATCATTGAGTGTGTATGTGCACTTTCAGTCAAGTTGCCTTTCAAGAAGACTACCAATTTACATTCCATCCAGCGTTTGAGAATAACTTTGCATCCATTCCTGGCCAGTACTAGATATTGCTAAGCTTTCCATATTTTGTCAATATAAGTATCTAATTTTAATATTTATTCTTTTAACTATGAGGGAAGCTGAGCAATTTGCGTAAGTTTAAGGGCCAAAGAGAGGTGTCTTTAATCTGCCAGTCTGTAGGCTCTCACCTGGCAGACCAGACCCAAAAGTTAGTAAAAACGTAGTGAGGTTCATTAAGCGGAGGATTGGCCAGAGTCGTGAGGACTGTTCTGAGTTCTGGCCTCTGAAGACTGACCACATCTGCTTTTGGTTTTACGTAGCTGGCACTGAGGCTGACCAGCAGCAGCCCATTGGACCCCATTTGTTGGATCTGTGGTTTGATATTTTGTTACTATTTCTGTAATGTTCTTTGCCGTTATCTCTTCAAATATTTCTTCTGCCCTGCTGTCTCTTGCTTCTTGCTTCTGGGGCTTCTATTACATGTACATCAGATTGTCTTGTCATTGTCCCACAACTCCTGGATGCTGTTTTTGGTGGTTTCTTAGTTTTTGTTTTGTTTTTTACACTTTTTAAAAAAATTTTTTCTGTGTGTTTCAAACTGAATAGTTTCTTTTTACCTATCTTCAAGTTCCTTGAGTCTTTCCTCATCTTTGTCCATTCTACTAATGAAACCATTGAAAGAAATTTTATCTCTGATATTATGTTTTTTATTTCTAGCATATCTATTTATCTATTTTTTGTAGTTTTCATCTCTGCTGAAATTCCCTGTGTATCAGTGCATGTTGTCCACCTTTTTTTTTTACTGTATCCTTTAATATATTATAGATATTTTAGTCCCTAACTGATAATCCCAATATGTGGGTCAACTCTGAGTCTAGTTCCATTAATTGCTTCATCTGCTGACAAGGGCTTTTTTTTTTTTCCTTTTTTTCCCTGAGTCTCATAATACTGAATTCCACTTACTGTGTAGAAAAAAAACAGAACCTGAAGTAAACAGTATTTATGCCTGGGTGTAAATATATGCCTCTCAGGCAGGCATGGGAGGTTGAGTCAATCTTAGAAGACCTTGAGTTGGGTTTGCGTCGTGTTTTTGTTATCACACAGCATCACAGGCTTCAGATTCCACTGGCAGTGAGCTGTTGTTACCTTGTGTAGGACAGAGTTCCTGAGAGGAAAGAGTTGCACACAGAGAGAACATTGGAGATCTGAGGACAGTGCCCCTGGAGTAATCTGTAGAGTACTGATCAGTGCATGTGTGTGAGATAACTAGATACCCAAGCCAGAGGAAAAAAAAACACCCAACAAAATAAAACTCATACTATCTGGTATCCAATCAAAAATTACCATTTGTGCAGAGAAAGAAGAAACCACCACCCATAAAGAGGAGAAAAATCAATTGAAACCAACCCAGAACCAACAATTAGCAGAGAACATTAAAATAGCATAACTGGGGACTTCCCTGGTCGTCCAGTGGCTAAGACTCTGTGCACCCATGCAAGGGGCCCGGGTTCAATCCCTGGTCAGGGAACTAGATCCCACAGGCCATAACTAAAGATCCCCCATGCCCCAACTAAAGACCCCACATGCCACAACTAAAAGATCCCACATGCCCCAACTAAGACCTGGTGCAGCCAAATAAATATTTTAAAAAATAATAAAATAGCATAACTGTATTCCATATGTTCAAAAAGTTATGTAGAGACATATAAAACCCACATTGAGCTTCTAGAATTGAAAGGTACATTGTCTGGGATGAAAAAATGTATAGATTAACAGCAGATATAGCAACTATGCAAAACAAAACACTGAGAGAAAAAAGGCCACACTGGCTTTTTTGCTGTCCCAAGCTCATGCCAGGTATGCTCTTGCTCTAGGACATTTGTATTTGCCATTGCCTCTGCCTACAAACACTCCCCATATATATATACAACTTGTCCCTTCATTTTCCTCAGGTCTCTGCTTAAGTCTCCTTATCAGAGAGATCCTTCTTGCTCACCTTATATAAACCCTCCCTATCCTTCTTACCCTGCTTTATTTTTTTCCTCAGCATTTGACAGATGTACTTGTTTATTGTCTAATCCCCCCAATACAGAGCTTCGGTGGGAGAGTCAAGGGATAGGGATTTTAGCTTTGTTTATTGTTGAAACTCTAGTGTCTAGAATTTTGCCCAGTCACAGCAGATGCTCAAAATATTTGTTCAAAGAATAAATTAATGACTGAACATAAGATTGTGAAGGGGCACAGGAGTACTTCTGATATGAGTACCTGGTTGGATGAATGATGGCTCATAGGGAATACTGGAGGATGGAGTATGAGACGCCTGTGAAACACCCAGGTAAAATGAAGAATAGTCATTCATTCAACAATATGTAAAGAGCTACTAATACATGCCAGGCGCTGTTCTAAGTGCTTGAATATATCAGTGAAAAAAAAACAAAGAACCCTACCCTCAAGGAGCTTACTTTCTAGAGAGGGAGATAATAAGAATAACAAATAAGTGAATTATATAACAGATTGGAAGGTGCAAAGTGCTATGGGGGAAAAAAAGGCAAGGGGAATCTTAACATGGGTAGTGCCGAGTGAGTTGCAATTTTAAATACGGTGGTGAAGTCTGGACGCATTGAGAAGTTGACAGGGATCTGATGCTCAGGGGTGAGGTTTATCTGTTAAATTGGTAATAGCATCTGCTGCAGTTTTTAGGATTAAATGAGATATGTAAAAGGTCTGGCAAATACGTAGTTGCTAAAAATTTTTAAACCACTTCCCTATCCTAAACTGCTGTGGGGCTTCATTCAATCAGTCTGCAACAGGCAAGTTTAAAGAAAAGCAGAATAAATTCATGAGAGTCTTTACCAAGAAGACATTAAGAAAACGTCCTTGTTGCTTTGTTGTTACTAATGATGAGTTCTGGGTTATTTTCCACAAGAAGTATTGGGGAAAGAAGTCAGAGTGCTTCTAACGAAATTATAGGATAGGTAGAATATCCTACTGGGTCAGTATAAAAGTGCTTCTGGGACAGGGCAGGGGTGAGAAAGAAGGGTTTCAAGATTTCTGCTTTACACGAAGTGGTACTGTGTTAACTTCATATAGACTAAAAAGTTAAAGATGTATACTGCAATCCTTAGAGCAATCTCTAAAAATTAATGCAAAGAGATATAGTTAAATGTTAAGAATTAAATTAAAATGAAATTCAAAACAATATTCAGTTAATCCAAAAGAAGTCAGGAAAGGGACTTCTCTGGTGGTCCAGCGGTTAAGACTCTGCGTTCCCAATGCTGGGGGCCCGAGTTCAATCCCTGGTAAGGGAACTAGATCCCACATGCTGCAACTAAGACAGCCCACATGCTGCAATTAAAGATCCTGCGTGCCACAACTAAGATCTTGTGCAGCCAAATAAATAAATAAATATTAAAAAAAAAAAAAGTCAGGAAAGGAGGTACAGAGCCAGAAAAGAAAGAGAACAAACAAATAGTACAACAGCAGACCTAAATATAGCCATATCAATAATTTATATCAAATGTTAAAGGACTAAACATTCCAATTAAAATTCAGAAATGGTCAGAATGCCAGAAAAGCAAGATCCAGCTGTGTAAGTTGTCTGCAAGAGATAGGTTAAATGTAAAAATACAGACAAGCTGAAAGTAAATGGATGGAAAAAAAAGATATACTATGCAAATGGTAAGCATAGGAGGGCTGGAACAACTATACTAATCTCAAATTAAGACAACTTCAAAACAAAGAGCATTATCAGAGAGAAAGATGGATGTACATCAGAGACATGACAATCATAATACATGTGTACCTAATAACAGAGCTTCAAAATACATAGACAAAAATTGATGGAACTTAAGGGAGAAACAAAATATCACCATCATAGATGGAGATTTTTAACACTCCTTTCTTGGCAATTAATAGAACTATTAGACAAAAAAAAAAAAATCAGTAAAGACATAAGATCTAAAAAACATTATCAACCACCTTTACCTAAGTGACATTTACTTACGTGACAGCACTGTGCCCAATACATGCAGACTATATATTCTTTTCAGGAGCACGTGGTACATGCACCATGATAATTCATATATAGGGTCATAAAATCTCAATAAATTTAAAAGGATTAAAATTACACAGAGTATGAATTAAAGGGGAATGAAATTAAACTAGAAATAAGAAAAAGATATTTAGGGAAATCTCAGATATTTGAAAAATTAACACATTGAAATAATCCATAGGTCAAAAAAGAAATCAGGGAAATTAGAAAGTATTTCAAACTGAAAGATAATGAAAATATATCAAAATTTGGGCGGCTGCAGATAAAGAAGTGCTACAGGGAAATTTATAGCTTTAAATGTTTATATTAGAAAAGAAGAAAGGCTAAAATCAATGACGCTAGAGGTTAAATCAAAAGAACCTAGAGAAAGAAGAACAAAGTAAACCCCAATTAAGTAGAAATCAAGGAAACAGAAAATAGAAAATACTACGCCAACAAATTTGACAGCTGGAATGAAATGGACAAATTCCTTGAAGCAATGAATCTGGTACTATATAAAACTTGGAGTAAACTAATTTTTTAAAGACAGCGCAGGAGTAACAACTCCTGAGTAATAACTCAAAATGTTGGAGAAAAAGAAAGGTATGGTGTGGGGGGAAAAACTATTTACAAAAACTATAAAGTGCCTAGGAATAAACCTAACAAAAGATACATAAGCTCCTTGCAGTGAGAATTATAAAACTTTATTGAGAGACTTTTTAAAAGACCTAAATAATTTGAGGCTATAAAATATCATTGAAAAGGAAATGGGCTCCATATTGTAAAGATGACAGTTCTCTCCAAATTGATCTATAGTTTCAATGCAATTATGATTCCAAAGGGTAATGTAATGCTACAAGATGACTGTACATGGAAGAGCAAAAGGCCTAGTAGAGTCAAGATATTCCTGAAGAACAAGATGTGGAGGATTGCTCTAAAGATATCAAGGATTTATTACAAAGCTATGGTAATTAAGACACTGTTGAATTGGCCCAAGATAGCAAATAGACCAATCTAACTGAATAGAGAGCTCCCCCAAAGTTGTGTGTATTTATGAAAACTTAACTTGTGACAAAGCAGGTACTGCATAACAGTGAAAAAAGGACAACTATTCAATTTATGGTGTTAAGAAAACTAGTTATTCCATACAGGGAAGGAGAATGAACTTGCCTTTTTTCACACCACAAAAACACACAAATCAATTCCACATGGATGAAAGATTTAAATGTGGAAGCAAAAATATAAAACCATAAAATGTCTAGAACTGGGACAGGAAAGGACTTCTTAAACAAGATGTAATATGTGTAAACCAGAAAAGAAAACATTGATAAACTTGACTACATTAATAAGGTATCACAGAGAGTAAAAATACAAGACACAAATTGGGAGGAAATATTTATAATATTTACAACACCTACTACCCATAAGAACATTGCTTTCTAGAATAAAAAAGAAGCTCTTCCAAATCAGAAAAAACCCAACTAAACCAATTTTTTTAAAGGGCAAAGAATTTAACAATCCTTTTACAAAAAGCTAGAGATCCAAGTTGGGCCAAGCAGAGACTGGGATTAGGCAGGGTGGTCTTGAGGCAGAGGTGGTGGTGAAAGGGCCAATGCCTTAAACAAGACAAAAAAGAAGCATAAACTAGACAAAGAAAAGATTGATAATTTAGACCACATTTAAGTTTAGAACTTGTTCAACAAGACACCATGCAGAGTAAAGAGCCAGGATTACTGCTCCAGGAATGGTCCATAAACCATATAAAAAGATGTCCAATTTCACTGGGGAAATACAAACTGAGGCCACAATGAGATACCATATCACACTGCTCCGGTAAGACCATACTCAAGTTTACTGGTGAGGATGTGACAAAAAGGCATCTCTCGTCCTCTACTAGAATGATAAACTGGTAAAAAGCACTTTAGGAAGCTTTGGCACTACCTAGTCCAGGTGAAGTTAAACATATTCTACAACTCAGTAATTCCACTCTGTAGAGACATTCTTGCACATGTGCCTTAGAAATTATGAACAAGCATGCTCATAGCACACTATTTGTAACTGCAAAAATCTGAATAAACTGAAATGTTTATCAACAATGAAGTGGATTCATATGATGGAATACTATACTTAATACAAATGAATGAAATATGATTACATGCATAAAAATATGAAATAAGAAAAATAAGAAAGCAAATGACCCAATTTTAAAATTGGGCAAAAATAAAATAAAATTGGGCAAAATTTGAACATTTTACCAAAGACGATATACAGATAGCAAGTAAGCACTTAGAAGATGCTCAACATCATTAGTCATTAGGGGAATGCAAAGGGATAAACTACAAAGGGATACATGAGATACTTATTTAGAAAGATTAACATTAAAGTCTGACTAAACCAACTGTTGGAGAGAATATGTAGGAGCTAGAACTCTCATACACTGCTCGTGGCAATGTAGAATGGTACAACCACTTTGGAAACCAGTTTGGCAGTTTGCTAATAAGTCAAATATACACTTACTATGTGATCCAGCCTTTCCACTCCTAGGTATTTATTCACCCAAGAGAAAAAAAGCCTATGTCCATACAAATGTTCTCAGCAGCTTTATCTGTAATAGCCCCAAACTGAAAGCAACCTACATGTCCATCATCAGTGAATGGATAAACAAATTGTGATATATCCATCCATATATATATATATATAAATATCAATATCAATAAAATAAATGGAAAATTACTCAGCTATGAAAAAGAATGAAATCTTGCCATCTGCAACAATATGGATGGACCTAGAGGATATTATGCAAAGTGAAGTAAGTCAGAGAAAGACAAATATTGTATCATTTTATTTATATGCGGAATCTAAAAAACAAGTGAGCAAACTTGAGAAGCAGTCATAGATACACAGAACAAACAGGTGGTTGCCAGAGGGGAGGGGGACGCGGGGATGAGAGGAAAACAAAACAAGAGGAAATGGAAAGATCAAGCAGAAAAGCTACTGTTTATTACCCTACTTATTATATTTCTGTGCTTATTAATAAACAACTGGTTGCCCTATCTTCTCACAACAGCCTTGAGGTATAGGGGCGTGGGGTAATTAATATAGGTAGTACCAACCAGTTAGAGGACAGTTACCTTCCTTGCACTCTTTTCCTCTAGAAGATCATAGTAGTTTCTCCCTTCAAAGCACTTATATATAATTTTCTTCCTTACCTTCTTCTTTACTTGGTTACTGTCTTTATTAACTATTAAAATATAAGGTAAATACCTTATATGTTGTTATCGTCTCCTCATTTTCTTTGACAACACACACAAGTTTGATATAACAAAGGTCTTGGAATCTCACTTTTGATCACCGCGCAGAGCAAGCAGGGAATTCTGTGCGCTTCCCACGTAAGTTAAGAGCCAAACGATTTTAGGTTTCAGTCGGAAGAGGGCTGTGCTCCAGGATTAGCTCGTAGATGAGCGACGCATCTTCTCTGCAATTTCATCAGTGAATTTTTAATCAAAAGATCAAGGAATGTAGTGCCTACTTCACCTTCCACAACAGCCACTGCAAAACACGCTCGTTGGTTTGTTTTCTTTTGTTTTGTTTTTGCATACTGGCTTTATCTATTTCCCTCAGCCCCGACCCCCGTTCAGCAGTCTGTTTGGCGTAATCATTTAATGTAGCGCTAAAGCCTGTTAACACTAATTTATTAAATTTGTATAATTCTGTTTTAACCTCCTGGGGACGTCCCGGCGACCACTGACTCAAGGAAGGGAATATTAACATATACACTTTAAGCTCGGGATTTGCACACCCCTCTCCCCGTCCCTGAGGAAAAATCACATCCTCCAAGAACACCACCACTCGGCCTTTAATAAACCTGCCGCGGCCTTCCCGCCTCGCCCCGGGGCGCGCACTTCCGGCCGCAGGGGCGCTCGGGAGTTCGCCCCGCGAGCCTCCACCAACCAAAGGCTCCGCCTCGCCGGCGCGAGTGCGCGCGCGCACATTTGTGCGCAGGTTCGAATCTCCGCCGCTTCGTGGTTGCTCCTCAGCGTCCGGCCGCACCTCGGCGGTGGCCAGGGCAGCGTGCGCGGGCTGGGCCGCACCGGCTGCCCCGCCCCCTCCGCCCTCTGCACTTTCCAGCCGCAGCCTCGCCCGGACTCGGTCCTCGCCCTTCCTAGCGCTCTGCACGCTCCGCCCTCGCCCTCCGCCCCCACAGCTATCGGCGCTCGGCCTCCCGCGCCCGGCGGGCTCCGCCCGAGCCTTCGGGGCCCATGGCCAAGCGGCGTGCGGCCGAGCCCCTGACGTTCCACGTGCCTTGGAAGCGGCTCCTGCTCTGCGACTTTCCTGAGGAGCCGCCGCGGCCACCGCTCTGGATCCCGCCGCCGGGGGCCTCGCATCCGGAGCAGCCCCTCGGCGTCCCGGAGCTGCCCCGAAAGCGTAAAATCGACGCAGGGGGTATGACTGAGCCTTTGGTTTCGCCCAGCAAGCGCCGCGACGGCGGGGACACTGGCGCTCCGGACGGCGCGGAGCGTGAGGGCCGCGGCCTGGAGGCCGGCGAGCCGCCGCTGCTGCAGCCGCCCGTGCGGCCTCGCGGGCCGGGGGAGGAGCCCCGGGGCGTTCGGCCCCCGAGGGGCGGTGGCGACGACGGGGCGGAGCGCGCAGAGTCCCTGCGGGGAGACTGGGGGGCCGCACCGCGCCAGGTAGGGGCTGGCGGTGGGCTGGGCGCTCCGGCGGGGGACGGGAGGCGGGGCCCGGGGTGAGGGGAAAAAGGGTCACACTTTCCCGGGCACTGCGCGTCCCGGGAAGGAACCGATCGTTCCCCTCTAGACTCGTGTTCGTCACGACCCCCCAAAAGATGAAAAGCCGGGATCCTCGCCGCAAGAATGAACACCGACCCACCGCCCCAGGCAGCACACCAGGGGCCCCAGAGCCCACCTTTGGCAACGTTTTGGGAGAGTCCGACGAGCTGAGAGCACTAAGCTAAACTAGGGGGAGACAGATCGTTGGGTGAGGTAGTAGACGTGGCCTTGCACCTTCAGCATCTGTGCTGTCCAAGAGGGAAGCAGGGGCGTGAGTCATGACAGACTGTAGAACTTAGGGAAGACGTTGACCGTGAACCGCAATAAGTTAAGCTCAACAACAAACGTCAGAGAAAGGTGTACTGCGTCTTCCTTGGTTTAACGATGAGTTTTTTTCTGGAATTCGTGATCGATTTCTTTCTAAAGAGGGTGACGAATGTGGTAGCCACCAGTTGGACATCCTTTAGGCATGGTACAGCTCTTTTGGTTGAGAGGAAGGGCCTCCGTATATTGGGAAAAGGCAGTGTTAAATCTGATCCTATGAAAAAGGATCGTTGAGAATTAATTTGGTTCTTAAGATCAAGCGTCTGTATGAGGATCTTTGGAGAGTTCCTCTTCCTTGGGAAATGAGCCTGCCCTATCACTGCACATAAGATCTGTCTAGATCTGTGCTATTCAGTGTGGCAGCCACTAGCTATGTGACACGACACCTAAAATGGGACTAGTCCAAATTGAGATGCAGTCAAAGTAAAATACACACTAGATTTCGAAGATCTCAAAAAATTTTATATTGAATACACGTTGAAATAATCTGGAGATATTGGATTGAATAAATTATATTAAAATTCATTTCACTTATTTCTTTTACTTTTTTAATATAGCCATCAGAAAATTTCGAATTACGTTTGTGGCTGGCATTTTGTATTTATTGGGCAGCGTTGGTCTAATCTTTGGAATTCAAGTTGCGTTTTGGCAGTCCTGGGTTGAACCAGGAGCTTTGGGGGTGGAAGAGCCAAATGTAGAGCCCAGACTTCACCAAATTCTCTTCAACTACTCCATCATAGCATCCTCCCCACATTTTTCCATTGTCTCAAGTATCTTATGCAGAATTTATCAAACACCTTGCCAATAAAACACAGTAGTTGGGAAAGATCTTTTTTTGTGGTCATGAGAAATTATCCTTTAGATATAATTATTGCGATGAGCATTTCTGGATGAAACTATAAATTGTAAATATTTCTACCCCCAGTTTTCTTGGAATTTAGAAAACATGAGCCTTATTTAGATTTTTTTTTCTTCAGACTGCTTTTAGATAGCACTTATGTTTTGAAAGTAGAATAAAGAATTAGAATTTCCAATTAAATCATGTCACACCAATGTGCAAAACCTGAAAAAACAAAAATCCAGAGTGACAGTCATCCAGACCTATTTGGTATGGAGATAAGTACTGTGTAGTTTGCAAACTTGACCATTTTTGGTACCCAACCCATACTTAGGCTTGTCTTTCCTACCAGAATATACTGACTGCAGTATGCCACAAATTGATAAGAGGGACATGGAAATGGCAGGTAAGCAAAGGAAATTTTTAGTAAACTGACACAGACATTTGCTTAGAATCTCCTAGACACACCTGTGTCTTCTTCCACAGCAGTGACCACATCTGACAGCTCTCTGCTTCTTGTAGTCACTACAAGCCTGTGACAGGGAACAAGCTTGCCTCTAGGGGTTCCTTCTTCATCAAGGCTAGTCCCCTGTTCTCTTTTGGCAAAAGCCCAGAAACCCTCATGTTCCTTTCTTTTGTTCTGTTCCTTGAGCTGCTTCTTTGTGCAAACTTAATTTTCTCCAGCTTCCCTCTTTCTTTCCTGCCACCAAAGATGCATGGTTTTTGTTTTAAGGGTCTTACAGCCAAGGGAAAATAGGATATAGCAAAAACATGTAGAAGTTAAAAAGCTTTTTCAGTTCATGCAGCAAATGTCTCCCTGGTTCCTGTTTTGCTCAGAAAAGAGCTTAAGTCCCTACCCTTACCCTTGGGATCTCATTTGGGAAGAATTTCCTCAAATATGTCCTTTCCATATTGAGGATGCAATCTAGGCAGAATCGTGGTACCTATTTTTCTGTCCTAGAACCTCAATATTTGAGTTGTTTCAGGTGTTTTTTTAACCGGAGAACTAAAATAAAACCAGGTATTACTTCAATAAATATTCATGTATTTTCTCATGTTAGTGTCACTTTAGTGTCAGTTTATGCAGATTGAGTACTCTGTCGGTGCTGACCCTTACTGTTAAATACTTTAAATAGAAAGGAAGCAGAAATGTTGTGATTTTGGTTCATAGTGATATTGGTTCGTAGGCTTCTTGGGATATAATAACTAGCTATATTGGGCACTTATAGTGCTAAACTGTAATTTGCACAAGAGCCTTTCTGCTTTTTTACCAATGATGAAAGAGACCTAGGTCAAGATCAGAGTTAATGGGTGGAGGAGTTATCATGCAAGCCCAGGTCTGTCTGGTGGCAAAGTCTGTGCTCTTAGCTACTAGGTTATACTGACCTCATTAAGGATCTTTTTTGGTTTGTTTTTATAAGTAGATCATTTGAACAATAGTTTTTTTTTCCAAAAGAGAAATAGGTCCTTGTTTTTAACCCTATTTACTTATTAAAATTAAGTTTTTCTTGGCATCCTTTGAGTTATTACATTTTTATCCCAGTGTTAAGGAATTCCAAAGAGACTCTTAATTCTCTTAAGCCTTAGTGTCTAAGGCAGTGAATAAACTTATTATTGAGAAGACCTGTGCTCCCCATTTAAGTAACTAGCCACATGTGGCTATTGAGCATTGAAATGGGGCTAGTCTGACTAGTGCTGGAAGTGTAAAATACCTGGCAGATTTTGAAAACTTTTAGTTAGACAAAAAGAATGTAAAATATCTCATTAATTTTTAAAAATATTGACTGCATGTTGAAATGATAGTATTTTGGCTTTATTAGGTCAAATGAAATTTTAAGATTAATTTCACCTGTTTCTTTTTACTTTTTTTTTTAACTGAAGTTACTAGAAAATTTTAAATTACATATGTGGCTTTCATTATATTTCTGTTGGTTAATGCTGCTATAGCAAGTATGAACCTAAAGTACAAACACAACTTAGTAGACTAAATATAGATATATAGATATCCATCTGGGAAAGGTGTTAACCTTCAAAATGGTCACTTTGGAAGCCTATATGTAATTGCAATGCCACTTCCTTTGCACAAAGTATTTTAATTTTGTGCCAGTTTTGAACTTCATTGGAATATCAACTTCACTTCATAGTTACTTGAAACAATTTTATAGCCTGTTACAGTAAGCTGTTGAATTTTGAAGGGGCCAGCATTCACTTGGATTTATCAGTTTTGGTATCTTGACTCATGTCTTGTACAAAATGGCATCTTTAATAAAATGACCAGTTTAAGATTTTCTTGTTATTTACCATGTTTTTATTCTAATGCTTTTTAGAAGGTTGTCAAAATATTTTAGCCTACGTCAAGTCAATCCCTTAAAATACCAAACATCAGGAAAAAGACCAAAAGTAAATTTTAAGATGTGTGCATGTGTTTTTTAAATAAATTGTTTTCCTCACTGAAAGGTAAAAAATTTTAAGACCATCTTCAGGCATTATTTTTTGGTTGAAAAATGGAAGAAAATTCTGGGAAGAGAAGCTCTTGGAGGAAATTCTTTTAAATTTAGACTACTAACAGGAAATACTTTCACAAATTCATGAATATGAAAATGCACAGATTTGACTGAGTCCATGAAGTACTTTGATTAGGCAGAATTAAAAATATATATTTGTTGAAGATGCAAAGTTAAAGACTGCAAAATCTTAACGTGAGTTTGCTTTTAAAACAGAAAAAAATTTGTTTCATGAAAAAACTTAATTTTTTCTACACCATTGATGTACTTTCATCTCTCTCTTCTTTTCACTAAAGCTCAGTGAAGAATTTTGGCAGTATAACACCTTCCAGTACTGGAGGAATCCTTTACCACCTATTGATCTGGCAGACATTGAAGATGTAAGTGAAGACAACCTGACAGAAACAACACTTCAGGACAAGAATGAAGTTGTTGAGATTGATATGGAGTCCTGACAGAAGGAGCTGAAGAAATGGGTTTTTCTGAATTTGAGGAGACATCGCTAAGTGAATTTCTGTATTCTTAAGGAAAAAAGTTATTTTCCATACTTGATGTGATATCATCCCCAAACCTGAAAAATGAGGAAAAGTTGTTTTAAAGATAAATGCCTGCAGTCACTACTATACCTCCCGATAGGGATTTGTCAAGGATATAGTGCAGTTATAGGAGAAGTATTTTATGTATGCATTCTTAAGAAAAATTTATGTTTAGGTTCTAAATATGAAGGTATCAATCTTATAAAAAGGAATTGTGACAGTTTTAGAAATAGATGGGAAACATTCAGATATTCCTCTTGTTGCACCAAAAAGTTAATTTGTGGTACATGAAATGAATATTGTTTTATAATAACTTATTAATAAAATGCTTTCTAATACATTTCATCGACTCTTCTTCGTTGAACAAATAGCTGACTTAAACATCTATGCAAACTTAAAATGTGGGGGATTCTTTCTGAAACCTGGTATTTTAAAAGAGCTTTCTAAATGTACAGTAGTGAAAATTTTAATTTGGGTAGGATGTTTGCATAACTTCCAATATTTAACGTTTGTTAAACTTGACTTTGGGCAATCAAAGATGGATAAAGAACAAAGAGAAATGAGTAGGTGCTTCCTTCCCCCTTTTCCCAGGATAGGAGGAAAGAAATTTATTATATTTCTTTTTCTTTTCTTTTCTTTTTTAAATTTCTTGGTTTTGAATTGCTTTGAGGGCATGCTGTTTATTGCTTATTATTTTAGACTTGTACTTGTCAACACTGACAACACTTCAAACGGGCCCCACTCTTGAGAAATTCTCATATAATTGTTCTGAGGTGGGCTTTGGGTGTAGCTATTTTTTTAAGCACCAGTCTTCCTTCCTCCCATTCCTCAAATGAGCAGGCCAGTTCAAGAACCACTAGACTAATGATTGTTTTTCCTGTTTAAAGGAGATAACTAACTTGAGCTGAAGCACTGCCTCCTTAGTTAGCTTTGTTTTTATTTTGCTCTGTTGATGGCTTTGTTACAACTGAATTACTGTGTCATTATTACTGTTTCATTGTTAAATAAAGTAAGCAATTTGTGTTTGTTATATTAATAACTAAGTTACTAATAACTTAGTAATTAAGTTAATTTTTGTATTGCATTCAGAATGTTGGCTTTGTAATTGACTAACTCATCTTGCTTGTATATTTTTTGTTGTTGTTAATGACATTAGATCCAAAATTTAGGAAAGATGATAAATGCCAATGAGAGAGAGAGAGAACCACCAATGTTTTGTGTGTACTGTAGGATTTAAGTATGGGTTTACATTAATAATATTCTAGAACAGAAGACAAACTGTATAATTGAGGGTTTGAAGTCAGACAGTTCAAAGTCTTGGCCTGCCACTTTCTACCTGTGTAACATTAAGCAAGTTATTTTTCATCTCCAAGCTCCAGATGCCTCACTTGTAAAATGAGAATAAATAGTATCTACCTCAGACTATGTTTATTTTCAAGCAGTATACTAAGTACCTGCATCATCTTGTTTAATTCTCGTAATGATCTTATGGGTACAAAAAAAATAATTGGAATAAATGTGCTTCCTATAGTTGCACTTCATTCCACTTTAAATTGCTACTAGAAGTTTAAGAATAAGAGTTGGGATTGAAGAAATAGCAAACAAAGCAGGCAGGCAGGGGGAAGAAGCAGTTAAAGTACTGTGGAAAGGATAAACTTTCTTCCTCCTTTCTCTTTGACCTGAGGGTAGGAAGGTGTTCATTTTTTATTTTTGGAAGGTGTCTATTTTTGTGCACTGGTCTTCCTAGTGCCTGAACAGTGCCTGCCACATAGTAGTCCGTCAATAAATATTGCATGAACGAATGAATGGGTGTTCCTATTTGTTGATGGGAGGGTCATGCCAGCAATT
Source organism: Eubalaena glacialis (assembly GCF_028564815.1). Taxonomy (NCBI): domain Eukaryota; kingdom Metazoa; phylum Chordata; class Mammalia; order Artiodactyla; family Balaenidae; genus Eubalaena; species Eubalaena glacialis. Next base: position 46,056,111 of record NC_083724.1, read on the forward strand.
TTAGACCATTTCCTGAAGATGCATATACAAAAGTTTTGTTACAGAGATCCAGTAGTAAAACATTGGAAATGTGCTAACTTTATTATATTTATTGTATAGTAACGTAAGGACTAAGACATGTCCCCCGGATGAACAATAGGAGGTGGTTACTTTGACAAGAAGTTTCATCGGACACCACACTGCAGTGTCAGAGTGAAAGAGATCCAAAGAGTAGCTTGGATGACTTTTTCAAGCATATGTCAAAAAACATCAAAACCATAAGATAGGACTTCCCTGGTGGCACAGTGGTTAAGAATTTGCCTGCCAATGCAGGGGACACGGGTTCGATCCCTGGTCCGGGAAGATCCCACATGCCACGGAGCAGCTAAGCCTGTGTGCCTTAACTACTGAGCCTGCACTCTAGAGCTTGCGAGTCATAACTACTGAGCCCATGTGCCACAGCTACTGAAGCCCACGGCCTAGAGCCTGAGCTCTGCAACAAGAGAAGCCACCACAATGAGAAGCCTGCACACTGCAATGAAGAGTAGCCCCTGCTCGCCGCAACTAGAGAAAGCCTGCACACAGCAACAAAGACCCAATGCAGCCAAAAATAAATAAAACAAAAAAAATAAGGTAAAGATTCAGGGAAAACACTTGCTGTTAATATGTTAAAAGATTTAATATTTTTATGTAGGTGTATAAGTACAATGTAAACATTTACACATATATGTTAAATATGTATAATATACACATGCAGGGTGTGTGTGTGTGTGTGTATGTATACATATATATACAGAGAGAGATTTGAAATAATTTTGTCCTTTAAAAAAAAGTTGTTAATTTAGTAACCCTCAGGTAACTTGGCAAAATTGCATTGTGGATAAATTGAGATGGAAATTAAAAAGTAGGTTTTTCTTTTTCTTTTTCTTTTTTTTTAAACTTGTATGCCCTTCACCCAGATTCCCTATTGTAATATCTTACATTATCACAGTATGATTATGAACATGAGGAAATTAACATCAATATAATTCTATTATACTTTGATGAGGACATGGAAAGAGTGACTTCAGACAACTCTTTGCAAGAATATATGTCAAAAACCCAAAAAAAAGGAAGGTTCAGATTTCACCATTGTCTTATTAACATCCCTTTTCTGTCTTATTAACATCCCTTTTCTGCCTCAAGATTCAATCCGTGTCATATATTTAGTTGTACCTCCTTAGTCCTCTTTAAACAATTCCTCAGAATTTCTTTGCCTTTCATGATCTTGATACTTTTTGACGAGTATTCTGGTTAGTTATTTTATCAGGTGGCACTCAATTTCTGTTTGTTACTTCCCATAATTATGCATTTTTGATAAGAACTCCATAGAAGTGATGTAACCTTAGTGCATCATACCAGGAGGCATGGGATGTCAGCTTGTCTCTTTATTGGTGATTGTAACTGATTACTTGGTCAAGGGGGTGTCTGCCAGGTTTCTCTCTTGTAAAGTTACAATTTTCTCCTTTGTAATTAATAATTATCTTTTAGAAAGATACTTTGAAACTATATAAATTTCTCATTCTGCCCACAAATTTTAGAATCTTGATGATTCTTGCCTGAAATACTTATTTCTCTGGTATCTGTCAAATGGTAATTTTCTATTTCCATCATCCCTAGTATATTTATTTATTGGAATTCTACTGTAAAGGAAGAGCTTTCCTTTCATCCTCATTTCTATATTCAGTTGTTTATATCAATATAGACTAATGAGTATATATTTTATTCTATGACTTATAATCTGTTACTATCATTATTTTGTTGCACAAATCCTAGGTTTAGCCATTGGGAGTCCCTTCAAGTTGGCTCTTGTGCCTTCCCCTTTTTAAATGTATTTTATTATTTATTGTGTGAATACTGGTTAATATTGGCAGTGCACTTTTGCATTTACAAGGTCTCTGGATGGAAATCAGTGCCAGCTGTGGCAACTCTGTTACTCACTAAACAGTTTGAGCCTTGGTATCCTCGTCAGAAAATGGGGACACTAATACTTCTCTCAGAGGAGCAGAGTTGGGGTGAAATGATATGGTGGCTGTGGGGAAACCATAGTGGGCACTAAATACATATCTCTCTTCTTTTACAGTACTTGAAATGTATGTATTCACTATCTTTCAGATAGGTAGATGGATAGATAGACAGACAGATAGATAACTATTAGTGATCTCTCAATACCTGAAGTTGATTGAGGAAAACACTCTAGGAAGATCAGTTTTAAAGAATTTCAGCTGCTGAATTATCTGGAGTCCACAGACCTAAACAGTAATACCATAACACCTTATATTTGTTGATTGCTGTATCTTGTATTCTAATGATATGACCCTGTGATAGGCAGAGATGGGCCCCAAGATTCCCAGACCCTGTTGTTAACATCCAGTTATTTGATCAAACACTAATTTAGGTACTACTTGAATACCTTTGCAGATATAATTAAGGTCTCAAACAAGTTGACCTTAAGATAGGGAGATGAGTTGGTGGGCCTGATCTAATCATACAAGCCCTTTAAATATGGGTGGAGAGGCTAGAGAAGTCAGAGAGATACAGAGTGGAGGAGGGATTCAATATGAGAGTGATTTTCCTCTGGCTTTGAAGATGGAGGGAGCCAATGTGACAAGAACCTGAGAGCAACCACAAGAGGCCGAGGGCCTAAGTCCTGGTGACAACCCAGAAAGAAAATGGGACCCCAGTCCTACAACCTCAAGGATCAACTCAGCCAACAACCTGAATGAACTTGGAAGTGGATTCTTCCCCAGAACCTTCAGAAGGAACATAGCCTGGCTGACACCTTGATTTCAGCTTAATGATACTCAACAGAGAACGTTACATGTCAAGCTGGACTTCTGACATTTAGAAGTGAGTTAATAAATTGATAAATTTTGTTCTGTTTTTCCAGGCTGCTTAGTTTGTGGCAATTTATTATGAAGCAATAGACAGCTAATACAGACCCCATCACTTTTTAACACTTCCTTAGCTTCTCACACAAGATGTTTGGCACAGATGTTTCTCTTGTAATTTCTCTACCCTAGTCCTGAAATTATTTCTCCAAAAAGCCCTGATTCCTTTATTAGAGAATGGTATTTAGAAATGAGCTCAGTGCAAGATCTGCTCATTGGTATTGGGTATCATTCCTTTTAGGTCCTCTCAGCTGACAGAACAATAAAATATATTTTGTGTATACAACTAATGTGTTTCTATATGTATCTGTATGTTTTGTCTATATCTGTATATACATATTTTAATTATTTATTTATTTTTATTTTTGGCTGCACGGCTTGTGGGATCTTAGTTCCCCACCAGGGATCGAACCCATGCCCCCTGCAGTGCAACCATGGAGTCCTAACCACTGGACCGCCAGGGAATTCCTATACATATTTTTAAGTGGATTTTTAAAACATATAAAAATATTTAAAAACACTTGAATTCATACTGATAAACATGACAGGGTTCATTTTATCTTCCCATCTTTCCTTATTTGTAACTCCTTTCTCCAACTGTGAGAAAATGAGGCTTTTTATCCACAGTATATTTATTTACTCAGTCCTCAAATACATATAACATAGTTTGTAAACTGCTAACCCATACTTCTGTAATAAGTAGGCGGCTAATTAGAGCAAAATATTTGTATACACTTTTCTTGTTGTCTTTAGTCTTTGGATATGCAATTAAAATATTGTTTCCCAAAGTTACTTCATTTGATTCTATTTTCCCATCCCTCTCTTCAAAGTGGTTATGTTATTTATTTGTAATATAGTTGGATTCAGTTGTTTCTATTTTGTTTTGACTTTCCATCTATGTTCTTTTAATTTTATAAGTTTGTAAGACATTCACATAGTTCTACAAGTCAGAACTATACAAAAATGTATCATCAGAGAAGTCATTCCCCCTAAATATTTTACCCCACTCTCACTCCCCTATTTTTCCTACTTTGTCACTTGCCCCTGTAAGTAAAAATCTCCTTAATTTCTGATTTGTTCTATTGTTTTTATTTTTGCACTAGTGGGCAGGTAGACATGTAATTTCTTCTTTATTTATATATATAATTCATACAAATTTATTATAAAACTATGATTCTAATAAATGAGTAATGGACATGCATTAAACTACAAAAAATAGTTTATAAAAGAAAAAATATACGTGAGTATAAAAAATAAACATTTCTAATCAATTGTGGTCCTAAATTTAAAACAAGATACTATAATATTTTTCTATATAAATTGGCAAAAGTTGCAGATGATGCTTTAGTTTTAGTAACACCTTTCTGTAAAGCAATTTGATAATATGCTTTCAGAGCCTTATTATAATTTGAACTGGTAATTCTATGTCTAAAAATTATCCTAAAGAAATAATCAGAAAATTAGATGCACACTTATTATTTGTAGTGTTATTTGTAATAGCAAAATATTAGAAATAAAAAATAGCTTTAAAGAGAATGGATGGGTAATTTAAATATGTGTAATAGAAGATAATGAAATCATAAAATAGTGTTAAGAATTTTTAATGATATAGAAAAATGCTTAAAAATAAAAAAATTAGGACTTTAAGAGTTGATCAAGGCGGAGTAAACTCAGTACACTCTCTCTTTCCCACTAATTACAACTAAAAACTCTAGCTAACACATACCTGTGGTCTCTGAAAGCTAAATGAAAGCATTACTGGATTGGAAACAGAAGTCAAATTTGGCAAAGCAACTCATACAGCGTTAAGTTTTCTGGTTTTATTTCTTACTCTTTTCCTCAGCTTTGAACTAAGAGTGAACACCCAGCAGAACTGCAGTGGCAGCATGGGCAGCTCAAATTCTGAGAGAAGCTTCACTTTTTGGGTTGAAGACCAGGAAAGGGAGCTGCTTTGAGCAGGAGAGAGAATTCTGGAGATGAGAGCTGGGTAAGTGATCCCATAATTCTGTATATAAACTGGCACTAATCCTGGGCTCATCCCTAAGGTACACATGCATGGCACAGACTGAAAGCTATATAGCAAAGGCTTTGAGAACTAAACAACAGTATGAACTTCTGCCCAATTTCTTCACTGATGTCTGAGTGATGCATGCATGGGACCGGCACATAGCAGCATAGCCAGGACTTTAAAAACTGAACTGACCTGAGAGCCGTACCCACAGAAGAGACAGAATTTATGGTCTGAACCTAACTGGGCTGAGTGCCTGCTTTTAAAAAAAAATCAACATCCTCTAGAGGATTTTAAAAAGTCCCAGAATCTCACAACATAATATTCAGGACACAATCCAAAATACTTAATATGCAAACAATCAAGAAAATGTGATCAATTTACAAGGGAAAGGTAATCAACAGATGCCAATTCCAAGATGAGACAGATGTTAGAATTATGAAAGTTATTTTTGTATTGAAATATAGTTGATTTACAGTCAATATTAGTTTCAGGTGTACAACATAATGATTCAGTATTTTAATAGATTATACTCCATTAAAAGTTACTAAAAGATAATGGCTATAATTCCCTATGTTATACAATATAGCCTTGTTGCTTATCTATTTTATACACAGTAGTTTGCATCTTTTAATCCCATACCCCTAATTTTCCCCTCCCCCCTTCCCTTTCCCCTCTGGTAACCACTAGTTTGTTTTCAATATCTGTGAGTCTGTTTCTGTTTTGATATATATATTCATTTGTATTATTTTTTAGATTCCACATATAAGTGATAATATAAAGTCTTTCTCTGTCTGACTTATTTCACTAAGCAAAATATTCTCTAGGTCCATCCACATTGCTCCAAATAGCAAAATTTCATTCTTTTTTTATACCTCAGTACTATTCCACTGCATATATATACTACATCTTCTTTATCCATTTGTCTGTTGATGGATACTTAGGTTGCTTCCATGTCTTGGCTATTGTAAATAGAGCTGGTATGAACACTGGGGTGCATGTATATTTTTGAATTAGTGTTGTTGTTTTTTCTGGATATATTCCCAGGAGTGGAGTTGCTGGATCATATGGTAGTTCTACTTTTAATTTTTTGAGGAACCTCTATATTGTTTTCCATAGTGCCTGCACTAATTTACATTCCCATCAACAGTGGATAAGTGTTCACTTTTCTCCACATCCTCTCCAATATTTATTATTTGTAGACTTTTTGATGATAGCCATTCTGACACGTGTGAGGTGAAATCTCATTGAGAATTTGATTTGCATTTTCCTGATGATTACCAATGTTCAGCATATTTTCATGTGCCTGTTGGCCATCTGTATGTCTTCTTTGGGAAAATGTCTATTCAGGTCTTCTGCCCATTCTTTGGTTGTTTGTTTGTTTGTTTGTTTTTTAATATTGAGTTGATGATCTGTTTATATATTTTGGATATTAACCGCTTGCTGGTCATATCATTTGCAATTATTTTCTCCCAGTCAGTAGGCTGTCTTTTCATTTTGTTAATGGTTTCCTTTGCTGTGCAAAAACTTCTAAGTTTAATTAGGTTCCATTTGTTTATTTTTACTTTTGTTTCTTTTGCCTTAGGAGACAGGTCTAAAAAATATTGCTATGATTTATGTCAAAGAGTGTTCTCATCTAGGAGTTTTATGGTTTCAGCTCTTTAATCCATTTTTGAGTTTATTTTTGTATATAATGTGAGGAAATATTCGAATCTCATTCTTTTATATGTAGCTCTCCAGTTTTCCCAGCACCACTTATTGAAGAGATTGTCTTCTATCCATTGTATGTTCTTGCCCCCTTGCTCGTAGATTAATTGACCATAAGTGCATGGGTTTATTTCTGGGCTCTCTATTCTCTTCCATTGCTTTATGTGTCAGTTTTTGTGCCAGGCCATACTGTTTTGACTACTGTTGCTTTGTAGTATAGTCTGAACTCTGGGAGTATGATACCTCCAGATTTGTTCTTTTTTCTCAAGGTTGCTTTGGCAACTTTTGTGGTTCCATATGGATTATCCATAATTATCTATAGGATTATCTGTTCTAGTTCTATGAAAAATGTCTGTAGATAGCTTTGAGTAGTATGGACATTTTAACAATATTAATTCTTCCAGTCCATGAACATGGCATACATTTCCATTTGTTTGTATCATCTTCAGTTTTCTCCATCAGTGTCTTATAGTCTTCAGAGTATAGGTTTTTCACCTCCTTGGTTAAGTTCATTCCTAGTTATTTTATTCTTTTGATAAACAATTTTAAATAGAATTTTTTCTGCTGTCTCTTTCTGATCATTCATTTGATAGTTCATAGTTATTAGTGTGTAGAAAACAACATAGGGACTTCCCTGGTGGGGCAGTGGTGAGGGTCCGCCTGCCAGTGTGGGGGACGCGGGTTCAATCCCTGGTCTGGGAGGATCCCGCATGCTGCGGAGCGGCTGAGCCCGTGTGCCCTGGCTGCTGGGCCTGCACTCTGGAGCCCACAGGCCGTGACTACTGAGCCCATGCGTGCCTAGAGCCCATGCTCTGCGATGGGAGAGGCCACCGCAGTGAGAGGTGCACGCACAGCAATGAAGAGTAGAGAGGGCCCGCGCATAGCAACAAGGACCCAACGCACCAAAAACAAATAAATGAATTAACTTAAAAAAAAAAAAGAAAAGCAACATATTTCTGTATATTAATCTTGTATCCTGCAACTTTGCTGAACTCATTTATTAGTTCTAATAATATTGGGATGAAAACAGTTTTTCTTCTTCCCTTCCAATTTGGTTACCTTTCATTTCTTTTTCTTGTCTGATTGCTGTGGCTAGGACTTCCAATACTATGTTAAATAAAAGTGGGGAGAGTGGATGTTGCTGTCTTGTTCCCAATTTTAGAGGAAAGGATTTCAGCTTTTCACCATTGAGTATAATGTTAGCTGAGGTTTTTCATAAATGGTCTTTATTATGTTGAGATATATTCCCTCTGTATCCACTTTGATGAGAGTTTTTATCATGAGTGGATGTTGAATTTTGTCAAATGCTTTTTTTGTGTCTAGTGAGATGATCATGTGGTTTTTATCCTTTCTTTTGTTAATGTGGTGTTTCACATTGATTGATTTGCAGATATTGAACCATCCTTGCATCCCTGGAATAAATCCCATTTGGTCATGGTGTGTGATCCTTTTTGTTGGATTTGGTTTGCTGATATTTTGTTGAGTATTTTTTGTTTATATTCATCAAAATATTAGCCTGTGATTTTCCTTTTTTGTAGTGTCATTGTCTGGTTGTGGTATCAGGGTAATGGTGGCCTCATAGAATGAATTTGAGAGTGTTCCGTCCTCTTCAATTTTTTTTTTTTTTGGTATAGTTTGAGAAGGATATGTATTAGTTCTTCTTTTTATATTTGGTAGAATTCCTCTGTGAAGCTGTTCAACCCTGGACTTTTGTTTGCTGGAAGTTTTTTAATTACAAGCTCAATTTCACTACTAGTGATCAAGCAGTTCAAATTGTTTGTTTCTTCTTGATTTAGTCTTGGCAGGTTGTATGTTTCTAGAAATATATCCATTTCTTCTAGGCTGTCTAATTTGTTGGCATATAACTGATGGTAGTATCCTCTTATGATTTTTTGTATCTCTGTGGTATTGGTTGTAATTTCTCCTCTTTCATTTCTTATTTTGTTTATTTGTTCCTCTCTCTTTTCTTCTTGGTGAGCCTGGCTAAAGGTTTATCAGTTTTGTTTATCTTTTCAAAGACCAGCTCTTGGCTTCATTGATATTTTCTATTGTTTTTTTTTGGATCTCTATTTTATTTACTTCTCTGATCTTTATTATTTCCTAGCTTCTGCTGACTTTGGGCTTTGCTTTTTCTTCCTTTTCTCATTTCTTTAGATGGTAGGTTATGTTTTTTATTTGAGATTTTTCTTGTTTCTTGGAGAAGGCCTGCATCACTATAAACTTCCCTCTTAGAACTGCTTTTGCTGTATCACGTACATTTTGGAGTGTTGTGTTTCCATTTTCATTTGTCTGGAGGTATTTTCTGATGTCCTCTTTGATTTCTTCATTAAGCATTGGATTTTTAGTAGCATGTTGTTTAGTTTCCATGTGTTTGTTCTTTTCCCATGTCTTTTAATGTAACTAATTTCTAGTTTCATACTGTTGTGTTCAGAAAAAATGTTTGATGTAATTTCTGTCCTCTTAAATTTGTTGAGACTTTTTTGTCTGCCATTTGATTTCTCCTGGAGAACATTCCATGTGCACTTGAAAACAATGTGTATTCTGCTGTTTTGGGATATAATGTTCTGTAGCTGTAGATTAAGTCCAACTGGTCTATTGTGTCATTTAAGACTACTGTTTTCTATTTGGCTAATCTGTCCATTGATGTAAGTGGAGTGCTAAAATCTCCTAATATTATTGTATAGTTGTCAGTTTTCCTTTTCTATCTGTTAGTGTTTGCTTTATATATTTAAGCACTCCTTTATTGGGTTCATATGTGTTAATGAGTGTAATATCCTCTTTTTGTATTGATCATTATATTATGCCCTTCTTTGTCTTTGGTTTAGACTTTGTTTTAAAATTTCTTTTGTTTGATATAATTATTGCTACCCCCACTTTCTTCTCATTTCAATTTGCATGAAATATCTTTTTCTGTCCTCTTACTTTCAGTCTATGTGTGTCTTTAGCCTCAAAGTGATTCTCTTGTAGGCAGCATATTGAAGAGTCTTTTTAAAAATCCAGTCAGCCTCCCCATGTCTTTTGATTCAAGCATTTAGTCCTTTGACATTTAAAGCTATTATTGATAGATATGTATTTATTGCCATTTTATTACTTGTTTTCTGGTTGTTTTTGTAGTTCTTCTCTGTTCATTTTTCTTTTTGTTTCCTCCTTTGTGGTTGGTGATTTTCTTCAGTAGAGTGCTGTGTTCCTTTCTTTTTAGTTTTCTTTTTCTACTGTAGGTTTTTGATTTGTGATTTACCATGTGGTTCATATATGTTGACCTATAATTATGTCTACTTGTTTTAAACTGGTAGTCATTTAAGTTCAAACACATTCTAAAAGATCTACATTTTTTACCCCCCTCTCTTACATTTTGTGTTTTTGATGTCATATTTTACATCTTCATGCTTATCCCTTAAATGTTTATTGGAGTTGTAGTTGCTTTTTAAATTTTTTGACTTTTAATCTACATACTGGCTTAATTAAGTAGTTGATCCACAGACCTTACTATATATTTGCCTTTCCTGGTGGGATTTTCCCTATTCTATAGATTCTTCTTCTTTTCCCCTTAGAGAAGACCCTTCAACATTTACTTTGGAGTAGGGTTAGTATTGATGAACTCTTTTAGTTTTTGGTTGTCAGAGAAGTTCTTTATCTCTCCTTCTATTCTAAATGATAATCCTCCTGGGTAGAGTATCCTAGGTTGCAGGGTTTTACCATTGAGCAGTTTGCATATATCATGCCATTCCTTCTGGCCTGTGAAGTTTCTGCAGAGAAATCAACTGATATCCTTATGGGGATTCCCTTGTACATGACTCTTTGTTTTTCTCCTGCAGCCTTTAGAATTCTCTTTATCTTTAATTTTTGCCACTTTAATCATGATATATCTTGGTGTGGGTTGTTTGGGTTAATATTTGCGATCCTCTGTGCTTCCTGGACCTGGATATCTGTTTCCTTCTTCAGGTTTGGGAAGTTTTCAGCCATAGTTTCTTCAAATAAATTTTTGATCCCTTTTTCTCTCTCTTCTTCTTCTAGGACCCCTATAATGTGAATGTTGATATACTTAATGTTATCTCAGAGATATCTTTAATTGCTTTCATTTTTAAAATTTGTTTTTCTTTTTTCTGTTGTGATTGGGTGATTTCCATTATTGTATCTTCCAGATCACTTATGTGTTCTTCTATATCACTTAGTCTGCTATTCATTCCTTCTAATGTGTTTCAGCTATTTAATTATTCATTTCTGATTGGGTCTTTTTTACATTTTCTAGTACTTTGTTAAAATATTCACTTTTTGCATTGATTTTTCCCCTAATTCAGTTAACATCTTTATTACTAATGTTTTGAATTCTTTATCTGGTAAATTATTTATTTCTGTTTCATTATTTATGAGAAAACAAGAGGTGTTTTCTCTTGTTCTTCCAATTGAGAGTAGTTCCTCCGACTTTTCATTTTGCTTAACTTTCTCTGCCTCTAAGAACTTAGGTGAAGTAGTTACCTATTATGGTCTTGAAGGAATGTTCTTATGTGGGAGCATTCCTGTGCAGACTATATTTGTCAAGTGCCTTTGGTGGAAGAGCTGGGTTTGACATGGATGCAAGTCATGTCTGTCCTCAGGGTTTCTTGGCAGCTATCACCTTGGTAGGTTGTGGGGCTAGAGATGGAGGGGCTAGAGCTGGTGCCAGCTGTGAGGCAGGACTTCCTTCTGCTCGGTGGCTGTCATCACCCTGTTGGGAGCAGGGTCTGATCCCAAGTTGCTGAAGCCTTGAGGGTTGGGCCCAAGCTGACTCTGTTGCTTTTAAGTGTGATTTTTACCCCTTCCCACACTGGGGCCCTTGCCTCAGAGGGGAGTGCAAGTGTGGCCCATGTGCAGACTGAGGTCTGATGTACTGCCTGTGCAGGCATCTGTGGCTCTGCTTAGATGCAGCCTTGGGTGCAAGTCCCCTTTGTCCCTCACAGCTGATCACTGCACCATTGTAGACTGACTCCACATGGCTGGCAGGGCCCATGGACTCTCAGCATGTATCAGGAGGTCAGCTGTGGTGGAGCAGCCACCATCAGAGATCTGTCTTCTGAGGTACTGCTTGAGTAAGCACCAACAGTGGCTGCTGCCACCCTACTCAGGCTCCACCCTGGGACCAGGTCACCTCTGTGTCCCATAGTTGAGTATTTTCCCCGGTTGTGGGCACCCCAGATCCAGTGCTGTGCCGTGGCATGGAGTGAATGAGGCTGGAGTGTTCGCTCAGCTTGGGCTGGGGCACACAATGATGTGGTAATGGGAAACCTGGCAGCCACTAGAGCAGACCTCTCTGTGCTCTGCCTCATGAGCAAGCCAGTGCACACATGCTCCTCACAATCAGAGTCCAGTCTTCCCACAGCCTTTCTGTTTGTCTCAGTGGTCCTCAAACTAGTCCAGGCAGCTGTCTCCTTCACATAGAACCCCAGAATTGGGGCCCCAAATCTGGCTCAAACCACTCACTCATCAGGGAGGGTATCTGCCCATGTAATTTTCCTTTTTCTTTGAGTCCCCTCCCAGGGACACAGGTCTCAAACCAATCACACTTTTCTTCCCCTAGTACCTGATTATATGTGTATCTTTCTTACAGTCTTGGTTGTACAGAAGTTCTGCTGCCAATTTGAAGTTAGTTTTCAGTGATAACTGTTACACGTATAGATATATATTTGATGTGTTCCTGAGGGGAGGTGAGGTCCACCTTCTCCTACTCTGCCATCTTGATCCCTCCCTCCAAATTTTCAGTGCTTTTAAAGCAGTTATTAAAACTATGTTCCATAAAGAAAATGAACTTAATGAAAATATAGAATTTCTCAGAAGAGAAATATAAATGGTAAGAAAAGAAAGAAATGTACATTTTAGAAGAGAAAAATAAGATATCTGAAATAGAAGATTCAGTAAATGTGCTAAGGAGTAGAATAGAGATGACAGAGGAAAGAATCAGTGAACTTGAAGATAATTCAATAGAGATTCTCCAGTCTGAAAAACAAGGAGAAAAACGATTAAAAGAAATTAGCAGAGCCTCTGTGACCTGTATGTATCAAAACACATAATTTACTTGTGTCATCGTAGTCTCAGATATTATGAACAACTTTATTCCTGTAAGTTTCACAAATTTGATGAAATGGACCAAGTTATTCAAAGGCATAATCTACCGAGGCTCAGTCAAGAGAAAATAGATAACCTGAATAGTCCTATATCTATTAAAAAAATTAAACTCCTAGTTAATTCTTTAAAACTCCAGACTTAACATGGTTTCACTGGGGAATCTACCAGACAGTTAAGGAAGAAATAATATAATCTCTTTCAGAAAAATAAAAGAGGATAGAACACTTTCCAGTTCATTTTATGAGACCAGCATTACCCTGCTACCAAATCCAGACAAATAATTACAAAAAAAAAAAAAAACGATAGATCAGTACCCCTCATGAAGCTAAACACAAAAATCCTCTAGAAAATATTTGCAAATAAATCTAACAATATATTAAAATGATAATGTACAAAAAGATAAAAATAAATATCCCCCTCTAATCTACTAGAATAGATTGAATAGATATAAATGTTGTTCTTTTTTTCTTACAATAAGCTAATTCTGGTTTTTGTGTGTCTATTTTGTTTTGGTTTTGTTTTTTAGTCCAAGATAGAGTGATGCTGTAATCATTATTACTCCTGAATATTTTATTTGGGTATTTCTAAGGCTTAATGAGTCTTTTGAACACCTGGACTTTTAAAAATAGTATTGCTTTTCATATAAGTAGCACAATATTTTTAATCAACTCTTTAAAATATACTGGCTTGACCTTTAGATGAAAGGTGGTAGTTAGAATTACAAAGGGCATTATTATATAATTTTATAATGCTTATTAAAATTTGAAAATATTTTTATTTTTCTAATATGATAGGTTTTCTAACTTGAGCTTGTAAAACTGCAGGTGCAAAAGTGTGGGTGTATTCAATACTGTCTAATAGAATTCTAACTCTAAGCTTTACAGGCATCATTTGATCACTGTGTTTCATTGTTAAACAAGCAGCTGTAAAGTCTTGCAGGCAAAGATGTTAACCCAGTACATGACTCTCTAACTGTACATAGCTAAATCTATCATCTATAAATGATAAATCTATATTTAAAACACATATATTCTTTT